>NC_088870.1:41826289-42435200 GCF_032884065.1 Artemia franciscana
GATTTAAAATAAGAGCTCTGAGACACAATATCATTCCAAACATCAAATTTCATTAAGATCCAATCACCCGCTCATAAGTTAAAAATACTTCATTTTTTCTATTTTTCCGAATTAACCGGCCCCTACTCCCCCCCCCAGATGGTCAAATGGGGAAAACGACTATTTCTAATTTAATCTGGTCCAGTCCCTGATATGCTTGCCAAATTTCATCGTCCTAGCTTACCTGGAAGTGCCTAAAGTAGCAAAACCGGGACCGACAGACAGACCGACAGACAGACCGACTGACCGACAGAATTGGCGACTGCTATATGTCACTTGGTTAATACCAAGTGCCATAAAAAGGTCACGCGGATACGCTTTTTATCACTTTTACTTAAAAAATTCAAAAATGGAACAATGAAAAACACATGAGGCGCAAACATTGAATTATAAATTACAGCAAGTTGTAATATATAAAAATATATGTAAAATATGTATCTATATATATAAAAATAAGTTGTCTGTCTGTCTGTGGATCAGGTGACGTCATGTTTCTGTGTCGGCTGACGTCATGTTTTCGACTGACGAAATTACAGACCGGGACATCGGGACACAAATGACGACCGGGACACCGGCACATAGGGAATATAAATGACGACCGGGACACAAGGAATGTTCGATTAGCAATCACCATCAACAAAGCACCGGGACACAAATGACGACCGGGACACAGGGAGTATAAATGACGACCAGGACATAAGTAAAAAAAAATTAAAAACTAAAAAAAAGTGTCCCAGCGGCTTGTATATGCACAGACAATGGGAAAGCCAAGAATGTTGTATATTCGCAAGTTTTACGTAGTTCAAAACACATATATAAATCTATCTATATTCATAGGTGGTACACAAGGACACAACAATAATGGCGCGTAACTATATGGCACGTAACGACTTACGCGCGCGGGGGGGCTTGTGGGGGGCACGAAGTGCCCCACACCAACTAGGTGTTGGGTTGGCGCGAAGCCGCCACCCCAACACCTATATATATATATATATATATATATATATATATATATATATATATATATATATATATATATATATATATATATATATATATATATATATATATATATATATATATATATATATATATATATATATATATATATATATATATATATATTTATATATATATATATATATATATATATATATATATATATATATATATATATATATATATATATATATATATATATATATATATATATATATATATATATATATATATATATATATATATATGTTGTTAACTACGTAAAACTTGCGAATATACAACATTCTTCGCTGTCCCATTGTCTGTACATATAAATAGATGGTCAGGTTTACCGACTCTTGAACATGCAACATATAATTTTCCACGGTAAAAACAATCCGTATTCAGATCTATACCTCATTATTCTAATGATGTGTCCCTGTGTCCCGGTCGATATTTATATTCCCTGTGTTCCCGTCGTCATTTGTGTCCCGGTATCCCAGTTTGTAATTTCTCTTTGAGTGTCCCAGTCGTTATTTATATTCCCTGTGTCCCGGTTGTCATTTGTGTCCCAGTCTGTAATTTCTATTCGAACAATCCCTGTGTCCCGGTAGTCATTTATATAACCCGCCTGTGCCGCCGGCGTCCCGTTGTAGTTGTGTCCCTATGTCCCGGTCGTCATTTATATTCCCTGTGTCCCGGTCGTGATTTGTGTCCGGGTGTCCCAGTCTGTAATTTCTCTTTGAGGTTCCCGGTCATCATTTATATTCCCTGTGTCCCGGTCGTCATTTGTGTCCCGGTGTCCCGGTATGTAATTTCATCAGTTGACAAACATGACGTCAGTTGACAAACAACTTCATAACGCATACAGCTCAATCCTTATAATGACGTCAGTCGACACACAATTATGACGTCACTCGACACACAAACACACAGACAACTTGTTTTTATATATATAGATATAAAATATATCTATATATCTATATATATCTATATCTATATATCTATATATCTATATATCATATATATATATATATATATATATATATATATATATATATATATATATATATATATATATATATATATATATATATATTGCACAGGTGGGACACAGGGACACAACTACAATGGCGCGTAACGACTTACGCGCGCGGGGGGGCTTGGGGGGCCCCAACACCAACTAGGTGTGTATATATATATATATATATATATATATATATATATATATATATATATATATATATATATATATATATATATATATATATATATATATGTATATATGTTTTTAACTACGTAAAACTTGCGTATATACAACATTCTTTGCTGTCCCATTGTCTGTGCATATAAATTGATTGTCAGGTTTACCGACTCTTGAACATGCAAGATATAATGGTCAATGGGAAAACAATCCGTATTCAGATCTATACCTCATGATTCTAATGATTGCCCTTGAGCTTTGTTGATGGTGATTGCTAATCGACGATTCCCTGTGTCGCCGTCGTCATTTATATATCCCCCTGTGCCCCCCAGCGTCCCCGTTGTAGTTGTGTCCCTGTGTCCCGGTCGTCATTTATATTCCCTGTGTCCCGGTCGTCATTTGTGTACCGGTCTCCCAGTCTCTGATTTCTCTTTGAGGGTTCCGGGTGTCATTTATATTCCTTGTGTCCCGGTCGTCATTTGTGTCCCGGTGTCCCGGTCTGTATATACATTCGTTTTTGAATTGGTCTATTTTTAGGTTTTAGTTTTTTACTGTTTTTAGTTATACCTCATGATTCTAATGATTGCCCTTGAGCTTTGTTGATGGTGATTGCTAATCGAACATTCCCTCTGTCCCCGTCATCATTTATATATCCCCCTGTGCCCCGTGGCGTCCCCGTTGTAGTTGTGTCCCTATGTCCCGGTCGTCATTTATATTCCCTGTGTCCCGGTCGTCATTTGTATCCCGGTGTCCCGGTCTGTGTATACATTCGTTTTTGAAATAGTATATGATGAAATAAATTTTTGTATTTTTCCCCTTTTTTTTCTTTTTAGTTTTTTTTTTGGTTTTTACTTTTTTTAGTTTTTTTTTAATTTTTTTTTCTTTTTTCTTTTTAGTTTTTTTATTTTTATTTTTTTAGTTTTGTTTTTCTCCTTTATTTTTCATTGTTTCCCTTTTTTATTTTTTTTTATTTTTTAGTTTCTTAGCTTTTTTAGTTTTTTTATTAGTTTTTGTTTTTTTTCTTTTAGTTTTTTTTTAGTTTTTACCTTTTTTTTAGTTTTTTTTAGTTTTTTTTTACTTATGTCCTGGTCGTCATTTATACTCCCTGTGTCCCGGTCGTCATTTGTTTCCCAGTGCTTTGTTGATGGTGATTGCTAATCGAATATTCCTTGTGTCCCGGTCGCTTTCTCTTTGAGTGTCCCGGTCGTCATTTATATTCCCCATGTGCCGGTGTCCCGGTCGTCATTTGTGTCCCGATGTCCCGGTCTGTAATTTCGTCAGTCGAAAACATGACGTCAGTCGACACACAAACATGACGTTACTCGAGAGACAGACACACACACACACACACACACACACACACACACACACACACACACACACACACACACACACACACACACACACACACACACACACACACACACACACACACACACACACACACACACACACACACACACACACACACACACACACACACACACACACACACACACACACACACACACACACACACACACACACACACACACACACACACACACACACACACACACACACACACACACACACACACACACACACACACACACACACACACACACACACACACACACACACACACACACACACACACACACACACACACACACACACACACACACACACACACACACACACACACACACACACACACACACACACACACACACACACACACACACACACACACACACACACACACACACACACACACACACACACACACACACACACACACACACACACACACACACACACACACACACACACACACACACACACACACACACACACACACACACACACACACACACACACACACACACACACACACACACACACACACACACACACACACACACACACACACACACACACACACACACACACACACACACACACACACACACACACACACACACACACACACACACACACACACACACACACACACACACACACACACACACACACACACACACACACACACACACACACACACACACACACACACACACACACACACACACACACACACACACACACACACACACACACACACACACACACACACACACACACACACACACACACACACACACACACACACACACACACACACACACACACACACACACACACACACACACACACACACACACACACAACTTATATATATATATATATATATATATATATATATATATATATATATATATATATATATATATATATATATATATATATATATACATATATATATATATATATATATATATATATATATATATATATATATATATATATATATATATATATATATGTATGTATGTATGTATGTTTATATATATATATATATATATATATATATATATATATATATATATATATATATATATATATATATATATATATATATATATATATATATATATATATATATATATTAATATCATATTGCCAGTTTGTCAATTTCTTTCTTTATAGTCTTCAATTTTGTAGGCTAGTAAAATGTTCCAGTTTAGTTGAATTTGACAAAATATAACCTGAATATGTCACCCTCTAATATATAACCTTTTTGAATAAATAACCTTCATCTTCATGGTAAATACGTTACCAAGAACGAAGATAATAATAGGACCATTAGAGACAATTAGAGACTTGACTTTAGATCTTTGATTCTTATAAATTTTGAAGTTTCTGTAGAGTCGAGACTTGGGAGGATTGGATTGAAAACAAAGGTTTGGCCATGAAAAAAATGTGATATTTTATGAAAAGATGAAAAATTTTTCAGAGGCAGAAATATACGGAGAGGACACGCAAAAAGAATAAGTAGCCAATTTTTTAAAATATATTGGCGGATAAAAAAGGTTTGGATAGAAGTCAAGAAGGAGTATTATCCTCTTCTGAGATTGGCCATAAGGACTGCTCCTCCCAAAAAAAGAAAAAAATTTGGTCTTTAATTGCTCATCTTTACTTTTTGCCCCCCCCCTCTCAGGGGGTTAGCTTAATCTGTTTGCACACATAAAAGTAGTTAAAAGTAGTTAAAAATTAGAAGAACGGTCACAAATTGATAGAATTATGGCATTTTTCAATTTTTTGAACTTCTTAAATTGAATTATGCTTTAATTATATTAAACCTACAATTTTAAATTTATTAATATTAGAATCAACTAAGTTGTAAATAATTGCATCTAATTAAAATTATAACTAATTATAATTAATTGACCCATAATTAATTTATTTTCTAATTCATCCATACAGAATTGTAATTAAATGTAAACAATTTCCCATATCGAATCCACTTAAAAGCTCAATACATTAATTTTCAGGTTCTGAAAAGGTATGGATTTTTTACCTTATACCTTTGATTACCACTAAGTCGTTTTTGTACTATTCTCGTGCTTAATTTCTTTTTTACCTTTTATTGATCTTCTTTTTATTTTCAAATTTTTTTTTTTTTAATTAGAAGCAGACTTTTAGTAACAGGATTACTATCAGTTGCTGAGATTATAAGAATTGCACATTGACAATGCATCTTTATTTTCAGGTCCATAAGTAGCAGTCGTACTCAGGGTAATAGTCGTAGCATTAGTAATGGTAGCAGTGCAGGAGTTGAATTAGTGTGCATATAGTGCTTTTTGGTTAGTTTACTCCCCCTAACTATAGGGTCCGATTTGTATTTTTTAAAAATCCCGATTAGAGATCGTCATTGTCATTAATTTATTGAATCGTCAATTGATATAAGTGTTTTCTCAAAAGTATCTGAACAATCTATTAGAAAAATCTAAATTATCAATACCTTGCGACGGTACAGTGGATACGGCTGTGTCCTTTAAGTAGGGTTACACAGGTTCAATCCCTTGCCGCGCAAGGAAGGAATATATATATAGATAGGAATATATCAATAATCTATATATATAGATTATTGAGATATATTATTACTTATAATTTTTGTTTTGATGCAATTTCACGATATCAACAAATATTTCAAGCTATTATTTTTTTCTTTTTTTCTTTTTTACATGTTATTATATTTGGTTCTGTAATTTGTAAGGTTATTTTCTCACTTAAATAAATGAAACACTAATTTTTGTGCACTACAATTTAAACTTTTCGACTTTATTTTTTTCAAATTTGACCGGAAATTGAAGACACACATCAAATAACCGTTGGATACGAACTGGTAACGAGCTGTTGGAAGTTAGAAGTGACATGGGCTAATAATATCTTAGTAGCATTCTATGTCATTTGTTTTTTTTTTAAATAAATCATGTCATTGCTTTTTAAAAGAAAAATTATTTCAAAATGTTTCGAAATACTTTCTTCGTTAATTTAATTACTTTAAACTCTGAAACAAAATATAAAAAAGACAAAATGTTTATACATTAATATAAATACCTATGCAATAGAATGGGATTTCAGATTCGTTGGAAGGACCTCACAACCCTTATGTATTTTTAAAGCTAAAATCGTAAATAAACGTAAAAAACGTAAAAAAAGCTAAAATCGTAAATTAAATTTTTGAATGACTCTGAACGTCCTTACCTCACTTAAATTCCGCCAAGACTAACAAAAAACGAGGTATAACTGAATTGGTTAAAGATTTGAACAATTCCTTATTATGATATTTGTCCTTTGTGTTGCTAATCTTGTATTATGTTTTAGAAGTGGTTCCACTATAACCAGCTCCTATTTCTTTTTTACTGTGTAATAAATCATTTATATGAGATTTATGAGTAATTTGGTTTTCTTAACTAAAAACTAAAAAAAAGCTAAAAAAAGATAAAAAACTACAAAACTAAAAAAAAGAAAAAAACAAAAAAAGAAAAAAAATTAAAGCATGTTTTTTTGTATGTTTGAGGATTTGCATATGACGTCTGAAAAATAAAGAAGAAAATGAAAACTAAAAAAGGAAAAAAAACTACAAAAAAAAACTAAAAAATTAAAAAAGCTAAAAATCTAAAAAAAGAAAAAAGAAAAAAAAAGAAAAACTAAAAAAAGAGGAAAGCTAAAAAAATAAATAAAAAAAGAAAAAAACTAAAAAAGAAAAATTAAAAAAAAAGAAAAACTAAAAAAAAGAAAAAAAAAGAAAAAACTAAAAAAAGAAAAAAACTAAAAAAAGAAAAACCGAAAAAGAAAAAAACTAAAAAAAGTAAAAAGAATAAAAAAGGTAAGAAACTAAAAGGAAAAAAAGCTAAAAAACTAAAAAAGCTACAAAACTAAAAAATAGAAAAAACTAAAAAAGAAAAAATTAAAGGATGTTTGTTTTTTGTATGTTTGAGGGTTTGCATATGACGTCTGAAAAATAAAGAAGATACTAAAAAAAGAAAAACTAAAAAAAATAAAAAAAAAAAGGCAAAAAACTAAAAAGAAAAAAAGCTAAAAAACTAAAAAAAAAAGAAAACTAAAAAAGACAAACAAATTAAAAAAGGGAAAACTGAAACAACAGAAAAAAACTAAAAAAGAAAAAAAAACAAAAAAAAAAAAAAGTTGGTGGTGGCGAATTGCCACACCATAAGTTGTTTGTGTACTGAGATCGTGTTTGTCGACTGTCTACTGACGTCATGTTTTCTGACGTCATTATATATATATATATATATATATATATATATATATATATATATATATATATATATATATATATATATATATATATATATATATATATATATATATATACATATATATATATATATATATATATATATATATATATATATATATATATATATATATATATATATATATTTATATATTTATATATATATATATATATATATACATATATATATATATATATATATATATATATATATATATATATATATATATATATATATATATATATATATATATATATATATATATATATATATATAACTAGCTGTTGGGGTGGCGCTTCGCGCCACCCCAACACCTAGTTGGTGGGGGCGCTTCGCGCCCCCCCCAAGCCCCCCCGCGCGCGTAAGTCGTTACGCGCCATAATAGTTACGCGCCATTGTAGTTGTGTCCCTATGTCCCACCTGTGAATATAGATATATATATATATATGGTTTTAACTACGTAAAACTTGCGAATATACAACATTCTTTGCTGTCCCATTGTCTTTGCATATAAATAGATTGTCAGGTTATCCCCCTGTTTCCCCCGGTGTCCCCGTTGTAGTTGTGTCCCTGTGTCCCGGTCGTCATTTATATTCCCTGTGTCCCGGGTCCCGGTCATCATTTGTATCCCGGTGTCCCGGTCTGTATATACATTCGTTTTTTAGTTTTGTTTTTCTCCTTTATTTTTTTCCTTTTTTTTCTTTTTTAGCTTATTTAGATTTTTAGATTTTTTAGTTTTTTTTATTAGTTTTTAGTTTTTATTTCTTTTTAGTTTTTTTGTCCCGGTCGTCATTTATATCCCCCTGTTTCCCCCGGTGTCCTCGTTGTAGGTGTGTCCCTGTGTCCCGGTCGTTATTTATATTCCCTGTGTCCCGGTCGTCATTTGTATCCCGGTGTACCGGTCTGTATATACATTCGTTTTTTAGTTTTGTTTTTCTCCTTTATTTTTTTCCTTTTTTTTCTTTTTTAGTTTATTTAGATTTTTAGATTTTTTAGTTTTTTTATTAGTTTTTAGTTTTTTTTTCTTTTTAGTTTTTTTGTAGTTTTTACCTTCTTTTTAGTTTTGTTAATTTTTTTTTTTTACTTGTGTCTTGGTCGTCATTTATACTCCCTGTGTCCCGGTGCTTTGTTGATTGCTAATCGAACATTCCTTTTGTCCTGGTCGCTTTCTCTTTGAGTGTCGTCATTTATTTTTTTCTTTTTTAGTTCTTTTAGTTTTTACCTTTTTTAGTTTTTTTTTAGTTTTTAGTTTTTTTAGTTTTTTACCTTTTTTTAGTTTTTTTAGTTTTTTAGCTTTTTTATTTTTTTTATTAGTTTTTAGTTTTTTTGTAGTTTTTGCCTTTTTTTTAGTTTTTTTAGTTTTTTAGCTTTTTTATTAGTTTTTAGTTTTTTTTGTAGTTTTTGCCTTTTTTTAGTTTTTTCAGTTTTGACGTCACCTGATCCAGTTTTTTCAGGTGACGTCACCTGATCCACGATCCACAGATCCACAGACAACTTATTTTTATATATATAGATAGTTTTTTTTTTTTTTTACTTATGTCCTGGTCGTCATTTATACTCCCTGTGTCCCGGTGCTTTGTTGATTGCTAATCGAACATTCCTTTTGTCCTGGTCGCTTTCTCTTTGAGTGTCGTCATTTATTAGTTTTTTCCTTTTTTTTAGTTTTTTATTGGTTTTTACCTTTATTTTAGCTTATTTTTCAGTTTTTTCCTTTTTTTTATTTTTTTTTTATTTTTTATTTTTTTTAGTTTTTTACCTTTTTTTAGTTTTTTTAGTTTTTTTAGTTTTTTAGCTTTTTTACTTTTTTTATTAGTTTTTAGTTTTTTTTGTAGTTTTTGCCTTTTTTTAGTTTTTTCAGTTTTTTTTTTAGTTTTTTATTGGTTTTTACCTTTATAGTTTTTTTAGTTTTTTAGCTTTTTTATTTTTTTTATTAGTTTTTAGTTTTTTTTGTAGTTTTTGCCTTTTTTTAGTTTTTTCAGTTTTGACGTCACCTAATCCAGTTTTTTCAGGTGACGTCACCTGACACATCCATCCATCCATCCACAGACAGACAACTTATTTTTATATATATAGATTGCGCTCTAACCATAGACGGGCCAGTTTATAAAAGACTACATGCGTTTGGATAAGCTCATTTTGCTTCTTCTATATATATATATATATATATATATATATATATATATATATATATATATATATAGATAGATATATATATATATATATATATATATATATATATATATATATATATATATATATATATATATATATCTTCTATATATATATATTTATATATATATACTAGCTGTTGGGGAGGCGCTTCACGCCACCTAACACCTAGTTGGTGGGGGCACTTCGCGCCCCCCTCCAAGCCCCGCCGCGTGCGTAAGTCGTTACGCGCCATTGTAGTTGTGTCCCTGTGTCCCACCTGTGAATATAGATATAGATATATATATATATATATATATATATATATATATATATATATATATATATATATATATATATATATATATATATATATATATATATATATATATATATATATATATAATATATATATATATATATATATATATATATATATATATATATATATATATATATATATATATATATATATATATATATATATATATACGCGCCATTGTAGTTGTGTCCCTGTGTCCCACCTGTGAATATAGATATAGATATATATATATATATACATATATATATATATATATATATATATATATATATATATATATATATATATATATATATATATATATATATATATATATATATATATGTTTTAAACTACGTAAAACTTGCGAATATCCAACATTCTTCGCTGTCCCATTGTCTGTAAATATAAATAGATTGTCAGGTTTCCCGACTCTTGAACATGCAACATATAATTGTCCATGAGAAAAACAATCCGTATTAAGATCTATACCTCATTATTCTAATGATTGCCCTTGAGCTTTGTTGAGTTTTTTTTAGTTTTTTAGCTTTTTTAGTTTATTTTAGTAGTTTTTACCTCTTTTTTAGTTTTTTTTTCTTCTTTGTATAGCGACCCGGGTCAATAGTAATCAAAACTCTAAAAAATTGAATTTTGATATCAATAGCTACATCAAAAGAATTGCATTTTAATGCTGATTTTAAATATATAAGTTTCATCAAGTTTAGTCTTACCCATCAAAAGTTACGAGCCTGAGAAAATTTGCCTTATTTAAGAAAATAGGGGGAAACACCCCCTAAAAGTCATAGAATCTTAACAAAAACTGCACCTTAACGAAAGGTATGATCTTAACGAAAATCACACCAACAGATTCAGCGTATCAGAGAACCCTACTGTAGAAGTTTCAAGCTCCTATCTTAAAAAATATGGAATTTTGTATTTTTTGCCAGAAGACAAATCACGGGTGCGTGTTTATTTGTTTGTTTTTTTTTTTTTTTTTTTTTTCTTTTTCTTTTTCCCAAGGGTCATCGTATCGACCAAGTGTTCCTAGAATGTCGTAAGAGGGCACATTCTAACGGAAATGAAAAGTTCTAGTGCCCTTTTTAAGTGACCAAAAAAATTGGAGGGCATCTAGGCCCCCTCCCACGCTCATTTTTTTCCCAAAGTCAACGGATCAAAATTTTAAGATGGCCATTTTGTTCAACATAGTCGAAAACCATAATAACTATGTATTTGGGGATGATTTACTCCCCTACAATCCCTGGGGGAGGGGCTGCAAGTTACAAACTTTGACCAGAGTTTACATATAGTAATCGTTATTGGGAAGCGTACAGACGTTTTAAGGGGGATTTTTTTTTGTTGGGGGGGGGGCTGAGGGGAGGGGGCTATGTTGGAGGATCTTTCCTTGGAGGAATCTGTCATGGGGGAAGAAAAATTGAAGAAAAAGGGCGCATGATCTTCTAGCATTACTATAAGAAAACAATGAAAAATAAACATGAAAACGTTTTTTCAAATGAAAGGTAGGAGTAGCATTGAAACTTAAAACGAACATAGATTATTACGCATATGACGGGTTCTAAAAATACTTTAGCATAAAGAGCGAGGTATTTAGGAGGAGATAAATACCTCGCTCTTTATGCTAAAGTATTTTTAGTAATTTTAACTATTTATTCTACGGCCTTTCTGATTCAGGGGCCATTTTTAAAGAATTGGGACAAAACTCAAGATATAGTATAAAGAGCGAGGTATTAATGAGGATACAAACCCCCTTGTATACATAATAAAAATATAAGATTATGAAAGTTAGTTACGTAAGTTGCTAATTTATAAGTTACGTATATTTTTTACTAATAAAAACGTTCGTTAAAAATTAAAAGTTCTAGTTGCCTTTTAAAGCAACCAAAAAATTGGAGGGCAACTAGGCCTCCTTCTCCACCCCTTATTTCTCAAAATCGTCTGAATAAAACTAAGAGAAAGCCATTTATCCAAAAAAAGAATTAATATACAAATTTCATTTTAATAATTTATGTAGGGAGAGCCAAAACCAAACATGCATTAATTCAAAAACGTTCAGAAATTAAATAAAAAAAACTAATTTTTTTAGCTGAAAGTAAGGAGCGACATTAAAACTTAAAACGAACAGAAATTACTCCGTATATAAAATGGGTTGTCTCCTCCGCAATCCCTCGCTCTTTACGCTAAAGTTTGACTCTTTGCCACAATTCTACTTTTTAAAACAATTAAAAGCCTTAGCGTAAAGAGTGAGGGATTGCGGAGGAGACAACCTATTTTATATACGGAGTAATTTCTGTTCGTTTTAAGTTTTAATGT
The DNA here is from genome assembly GCF_032884065.1 of Artemia franciscana. NCBI lineage: Eukaryota > Metazoa > Arthropoda > Branchiopoda > Anostraca > Artemiidae > Artemia > Artemia franciscana. The sequence goes on from NC_088870.1 coordinate 41,838,939, forward strand.
CGCTCCTTACTTTCAGCTAAAAAAATTAGTTTTTTTTTATTTAATTAATGCTAAAGCCAAGGTTCGAACCTGTAACCTCTCGGACCTAAAACCTGGAACATAACTCTTTACCAACTCAGCTACTTCGGCTTGAATACATTTACCTTTTTTATTTTTTTTTATTTTTTTTAGTTTTCTTTTTCTCCTTTATTTGTTAGTTTTTTTCCTTTTTTTAGTTTTTTTTTCTTTTTCAGTTTTTAGTTTTTTTAGTTTTTGTAGTTTTTTATTAGTTTTTAGTTTTTTTCTTTTTAGTTTTTTTGTAGTTTTTACCTTTTATTATTTTTTTTAGTTTTTCTTTTGTTTTTAGTTTTTTACCTTTTTTTGTTTTTCTAGTTTTTTAGCTTCTTTGATTTTTTTAGTATTTTCTTTTTAGTTTTTTTTAGTTTTTATCTTTTTTAGTTTTTTTTCTTCTTCTGTATTAATGCTAAAGCCAAGGTTCGAACCTGGAACCTCTCGGACCTAGAACCTGGAACATAACGCTTTACCAACTGAGCTACAGTATTTGTATTTGTATCGGATTAACGACGCTTCTTGACTACTAAGGTCCCTGCGTCGGCCCTGTAGTACATTCCTGCAGCATGGTTCGATCTCTGGATAAAAAATAAACTAACTAAAAAAAAAACTAAAAAGAATTAAAAACTATCTTTTATATAAAAAAAACTGAAAAAAACTAAAAGATAACTAAAAACAGGAAAAGAAACTAAAAAGAAAAAATAAAAACTAAAAAAATAAAAAAATAAAAAAAAGATAATAAAAACTTAAAAAAAAGAAAACAACTAAAAAAGAAAAAAAGAAAAGAAAAGAAGAAAATAAAAAAAGAAAAATAAGAAAAAACCAAAAAAAAAAAAAATAAAAATTAGAAAGAACTAAAAAAATAAAAAAAAAAACAAAAAAAAACAAAAAAAGACAAACAAAACTAAATAAAAAGAAAAATTAAATTAAATAGGTAAAAAACTAAAAAGAAAAACTAAAAATAAACTAAAAAACTAAAAACAGCTAAAAAAGAAAAAACAAAAAAAAAACTAAAAAAAAAAAAACAAGAGCTAAGAGCTCATATGGCACTTGTGATAAGGCGAGAAGAGCTAAGAGCCAACAGATCATATGGTATGAGCTCTAACAAAATTCTATGAATCAATAGATTGATTTAAAAAGAAAAATAAGAGGCTTAATGCCGGTCAGGATTTAAAATAAGAGCTCTGAGTCACGATTTCCTTCTAAATATCAAAATTCATTAAGATCCGATCACCCACTCGTAAGTTATAAATACCTAATTTTTTCTAATTTTTCCTCTCCCTTTAGCGTCCCAGAAGGTTGAATCTGGGAAAACGACTTTATCAAGTCAAATTTTGCAGCTCACTGACACGCCTACCAATTTTCATCGTCCTAGCACGTCCAGAAGCACCAAACTCGCAAAATCACTGAACCCCTCCCCTCAACTCCTCTAAAGAGAGCAAATCCAGTACGATTCTGTCAGTCACGTATCAAGGACATTTGTTTATTCTATCCACAAAGCTTCACCCCGATTCCTCCACTCCAAGGGTTTTTCCAAGATTTCCCCCTCCAACTCCCCCCAATGTCAAAAGATCTGGTCAGGATTCAAATGAGAGCTCCGATCATCTATTCGTAAGATAAAAATACCCCAATTTTCACGTTTTCCAGGAATTCCGGTTTTCCCCTGCAACCCCCCCCCCCCAATGTCACAGGATCTTGTCGGCATTTAACTGGCGCGTAACGACTTACGCGCGCGGGGGGGCTTGGGGGGGCGCGAAGCGCCCCACCAACTAGGTGTTGGGGTGGCGCGAAGCGCCACCCCAACAGCTAGTATATATATATATATATATATATATATATATATATATATATATATATATATATATATATATATATATATATATATATATATATATATATATATATATATATATATATATATAAGTTGTCTGTCTTTGGATCTGTGGATCAGGTGACGTCATGTTTCTGTGTCGGCTGACGTCATGAAATTAGTTGTCGTCATTTTTGCTTTGACGATGCTTAGTATATTGTAAAACACATTAATTTGGTTAATAATATACCATTTAAAATGCCAAAATGAACATGCTGGAGTAGTCACTCGGTGAGAGAGGGTGTCAGAACGGAGAATGAAGGTCCCAGGTTCAAATCCTGGTTAGGCTAAAAAAGGTAAAAACTAAAAACTAAAAAAAAACTGAAAAAACTAAACAAAGGCAAAAACTAATAAAAAAAACTAAAAACTAATAAAAAAAATAAAAAAGCTAAAAAACTAAAAAAACTAAAAAAAACTAAAAAACTAAAAAAACTAAAAACTAAAAAAAAAACTTAAAAAAAAGGAAAAAACTGAAAAATAGAAGAGAAAAAGAAAACTAATAAAATTAAGAATAAAAATAAAATAAAAATAAAAAAGATAAAAACTAAAAAAAATAAGAAGAAAAAACGAAAAAAAAATTAAAAAAGCTAAAAAAAAAAGGTAAAAACCAATAAAAAACTAAAAAAAAAAAAGGAAAAACCGCGCAGTTAGATGAAGATCCACCTGGACAGCGAGAGTCAAAACATATCAAAACTGAAAATGATAGCGATGATGATTGGGTTTGGGATCTTGACTTGGATAAGGTCATCAATGCCTACCAGATTTTAGTTAAAAAAACAAAGGTTCGGCGATATGTATTTCATAGTGAAGCTGAAAAATAAAGAAGAAAAAGAAAACTGAAAAAAAAATGTAAAAAACTAAAAAATACTAAAAAGAAAAAACACTCAAAGAGAAATTACAGACCGGGACACAAATGACGACCGGGACAGAGGGAATATAAATAACGACCGGGACACTCAAGGAGAAATTACAGACTGGGATACCGGGACACAAATGACGACCGGGACACAGGCAATATAATTGACGACCAGGACACAGGTATTTAAGAATATCGTTCAAAGACAAATTTTTAATTGTAAGAAGACCGTTGAAAGAGAAATTTCTAATTGTAAAATAACTGAAGAACCTACAATGGCAACACCCGAGGAAGCTGCTCAAAACGAATGTATTCACGCTGAAGTAGCTGAGTTGGTAAAGCGTTATGTTTCAGGTTCTAGGTCCGAGAGGCTCCAGGTTTGAACCTTGGCTTTAGCATTAACACAAAAGAAGAAAAAAACTAAAAAAGGTAAAAACTACAAAAGAACTAAAAAGAAAATATAGATATATATTTATATATATCAACTTTTCCACAAAAATAATAATTTAGTGCTTCTGCTTAAAAACAGCAATCGAATTGATGCCTCCTGATACGCAACTATCAACAAAGTGTTAATCGTTGTGGTCGGTGATCAGTTCTTACCTCGAGATAATATTCTTTATAGGCGAAACAATCAGTTGACAAGAATTGCTTAAACTCATCGATGCTACGATGCCCTACAATATCCTGACGAATATAAATGACGCCCGGGACACTCAAATAGAAATCACAGACTGGGACACCGGGACACAAATGACGACGGGGACACAGGGAATATAAATGACGACCCGGACACAGGGACACAACTACAACGGGGACACCGGGGGGCACAGGGGGATATATAAATGACGACGGCAACAAAGGAAATGGTCGATTAGCAATCACCATCAACAAAGCTCAAGGGCAATCAATAGAATCATGAGGTATAGATCTGAATACGGATTGTTTTCCCATGGACCATTATGCGTTGCATGTTCAAGAGTCGGTAAACCTGACAATCTATTTATATGCACAGACGATGGGACAGCAAAGAATGTTGTATATTCGCAAGTTTTACGTAGTTAAAAGCATATATATATATATATATATATATATATATATATATATATATATATATATATATATATATATATATATATATATATATATATATCTATATATATAAAAATAAGTTGTCTGTCTGTCTGTGGATCAGGTGACGTCATGTTTCTGTGTCGACTGACGTCATGAAGTTAGTTGTCGTCATTTTGCTATGACGGTGACGTCATTAAAGATATTTAAGACATATATGTTCACGTAAAAATCTATTAATGTTTAAGTTTAAAATGACTGATGAACTTACAATGGCAAAAGTCGACGAAGATGCTCAAAGAGTCTATGCCAAAAAACTTGCTGCTGATAGAGAAAGTCAGAAAAGAAAGCGTGCCGAGGAATCAAAAGAACAGCAAGGAAACAGGCTTGAGGCTAAAGAACGCAAAACCGCGCAGTTAGATGAAAATCCACCTTGACAGCGAGAGTCAAAACATATCAAAACTGAAAATGATAGCGATGATGATTGGGTTTGGGATTTTGACTTGGATAAGGTCATCAATGCCTACCAGATTTTAGTTAAAAAAAAACAAAGGTTCGGCGATATGTATTTCATAGTGAAGCTGAAAAATAAAAAAGAAAAAGAAAACTGAAAAAAGAAAAAATGTAAAAAACATGACGACAGGGACACAGGGAATATAAATGACGACCAGGACACGCTGAAAAATAAAAAAGAAAAAGAAAACTGAAAAAAGAAAAAAAGGAAAAAACTAAAAAATACTAAAAAGAAAAAACACTCAAAGAGAAATTACAGACCGGGACACTCAAAGAGAAATTACAGACTGGGATACCGGGACACAAATGACGACCGGGACACAGGGAATATAAATGACGACCAGGACACAGGTATTTAAGAATATCGTTCAAACACAAATTTTTAATTATAAGAAGACCGTTGAAAGAGAAATTTCTAATTGTAAAATGACTGAAGAACCTACAATGGCAACACCTGAGGAAGCTGCTCAAAACGAATGTATTCAAGCCGAAGTAGCTGAGTTGGTAAAGCGTTATGTTTCAGGTTCTAGGTCCGAGAGGCTCCAAGTTTGAACCTTGGCTTTAGCATTAATACAAAAGAAGAAAAAAACTAAAAAAGGTAAAAACTACAAAAAAGCTAAAAAGAAAATATATATATATATATTTATATTTTATATATATATTTTCTATATATTGTCTGTCTGTGTAACGATGACTCTGGTCAAACATTTTCAGATCAATTGCTGGCAATTGGAAACGGAAAGCTCCCAGTTGTGGGAAAGCCAAGAATGTTGTATATTCGCAATTTTTACGTAGTTTGAAACACATATATAAATCTATCTATATTCACAGGTGGGACACAGGGACACAACTACAATGGCGCGTAACTAAATTGGCGCGTAACGACTTACGCGCGCGGGGGGGCTTGGGGGGGGCGCGAAGCGCCCCACCAACTAGGTGTTGGGGTGGCGCGAAGCGCCACCCCAACAGCTAGTATATATATATATATATATATATATATATATATATATATATATATATATAGCATGGATTACATATCAGGAGGGATCGGGATTACATATCAAGCATGCAGACCCGCTATACTATACCACCATCCCCTCCTAATATGCAAACATATAGCCCAAATTTGCTTCAAAAATATCATATTTTTATCATACTTAGGAATATTTTATTAGGATTGAGCATCAGAGACACAAGTTCTATTTAGATGAAGAATATTCGGTAATGGGTATATCGTACAAGTACCGATTTAAATCTAACATAATTTGAACAAGTTAATAGTTTTAACGACCTCATTGCATTGTAGGTGATTGCATTCATCTGTGGCATGCTTGTTGTGGTACTTATGGTGATGGCATTGACCAGTACAGACTGGCTAATGGCACAAGGATGGCGTCAAGGACTATTTTATCATTGTATTGACAACTCCGCTGAACGTCCACTACCATTTGGATTGGCTGGAGATCCTGGTTGCTATAGAGCAAGAGATGTTGGTAATACAATTAAACTTATTTTATAAACAGTGTGATCCTCAAGACTAAAAACATATTCAGAAAAAAAGCAACGTTAAAACGGTGATGAAACTTGACCTGCAGTGTTTGAGATATTCCTGGATAACTGTAGCTAAGAACCAGAGTCTTAAGTAAAAACTCTTTTTTATGAATTTAAATCAGTTCGAGCTGAGTTAGATTTAAAGGGATTTGCTCAAAATCTTAAATTCGTAAACAGTTGTAAGACTTATAACTGAAATTTTAGTTTATATAAATACGATTAATGTTACTATAATTTCTTTTTTCTTATATGCTGTTTTGACGATTGTATTTTATCAAAACTCACTTTTTGTTTGTGTTTTCCACCTTGGCAATTAAGCATTTTTTTTTCTGGCTAACACTTTTGATGACTTATTTTAACTTGATGAATTTTATATATTCAGAATCACCATAAATTGTTAATTGGCTACATTGGACAGAAACGGTGATAGGCCTACATGTAAAACTGATAAGGAATTGCAGTTTAGAGTTACCATGAATAATGATCCTGCCTACAGTGGTAAAACAGTGGTGTCAGTTGTGGGAGCAGGGGGCCACTGCCCCCTTAGGGTTTGAAAACTGCCTTTTCGGGGCGTATTTTTCTTATTGAAAACTGGCCTTTTTTGGTTCTTTCATTGAAAAATAAAAAATTACGAATTTGCCCTCCCTGAGTATTGAAAAACATGTTTTCCCCACCCCTATATTTTCGTGAACTGACACCCCTGACTCAGCTCTAATATAAAAAAGTGTATGGCTTTTCAGAAGCGTCCAGCCGACACTGAAGGACCGAAACACAAAAACGTGGAATTCTTTTTTCCAATGGAGGTAATTTCTTCATGAACAACTCCAGATACAAAACTTCTTTTTTAATATTTAAAATCCGTATCAGACTTGAACACCGCCTTTTATACAAGACATCAGGTAACAATAACTGACAATTACTGAAATACATGAATGGCACCAGCTTCATGTTATAGCATCAACATACTACATTATATTAGAACTGCTAATTTGCTTACCTTATAACCCAGTGTTAGGAAACAAAAATTTGGTGATTTAGAATTTATTTAGTCAGATAGGAAAGATGGGTACATAGCAAGGGTTTGGAGCTCGTGATGAAAAAGGCGGGAATTAGATCCAAGACTTGTGACAATGTGTCGTTTTGAACTAAATTTGTCAATCCTGCAACTCTTCTGTTTGCAACCCTGCACAACAGCGCAACTAAAAAATTAATGCGCCCTTCAATGCAAGTCCATGGGATTCCAACGCACTTGTGACTTAAAGAATAAAGGGCTCTCCTGATTAATCCCTGTCCTGTATATCGATCTGTGACATCTTTTCTTATTTGTGGTTTCTTGTGTGAAAAATGGTTGAAGAGCACTCATCTGGACAGCTACATCTTTCGAAGCTAGATCTGCTCGTCCTTATTTTGTTTTCTTTTGTTATCTATGTTTTCTGATTTTTATTTCCTTATTTTGATTTAATTTTCCTTTATTCAGCTTGAATTTTCTAAAGCGGGGATTTGTCGGTCAACCTTTTTTCTTAGCTCGGTAGAAATAGGTAAGTATACCAAATGTTAAGCAAATTCTAGGGAAGATTGTACGATTATTGACTTTTGGGGGAGGGAAACAAGGGGATCCAGCTCTCTCCCCACGCCTATGTAAAAAATAAATGATAAGGTGAAGCATCCTTTTCACAGGGGCTAAATACAGTAAGGGCTGCTCCCTTAAGAATTCTAAAGGTAAATTTCACGTATTGAAAGGTTAAAAGCCTCAATCTCATTCAAAAGTAGCTTGGCAACAATAGTGCCAAGTGTCGATTATAAATCTAAAAACGAAAGCTGAGCGTTTCTAATTATGAATAATATTTTACAGTTAATTGCGTGGAATGCATGAAAGCTATTGTATGCAAATAAGTTTCAAGTCTTAAATATTCTTCCATAATTTACTATGATGAACAACAGAAATGAGTCTCTGACTCAATAGAAATACCAAGCCAATAAAAAAAAACTATATAAATAAGCGTCAATTTACTAAACGCTGATATCGCATTTGCAAATATTGACCATAAGCAGCATGGGATTCAAAAGAAAATAGATGGAACTCGCCTCCAAGTCGTCAGACTTGGATAGAAATCCAGTCTCCAACAGCTGAACTGATGTATATATTTCCGTTCGACTCATCGTAGGTTGATACAGCCGAAAATCAAGGGACATAATTATTTATAATCACCAGTGGGATTGAACAGGGCACATTTTTAGGCTGAATTAACCCAAGTCTTTTACATATTAGTGTGTTTTAAAATAGCGTTGTGATTGAAGCAAAGGGCCATTTTGGCCAGAGATTCGACTATGTTTGGGAATTGAATCCTCTTCTCAAGACAGGAGAATATCCCACCACCATTCCTCTCTATTCTTCATTGTTAAATTGGACGTATTTGTCAAGAAGCTTTTAACCAATGCCACATTTTCTTTTCAAACCAAGCCTCTATACATTTCAAGAAAATTCGGGTCGTGTCCTTCTTCTTTTAGAAGTTTTCCTATACTCTATTGGCAATTCTATTTTTTATTTTTGGAGGCCCAGGGATAAGACTTCTCATCCAAATGTATAAATGTCTTTCGTTTTGTCTCTAACTTTATAGGATATGAAATACATTCTGGAAGCAACATAAGAGGCCTATCGCAGCTGCAGCTATAGCTCCAATCTAGTAATGAGCAAACTACGGCCCATAATAGCCGAAAGCTTAAAAATACGTTTTTATCAGAAAAATGTCTAGTGCAGAATAATCTATCGTTCAAATTTGGTTGAGGGCTATTGTTCCCTTCTTCTTAATAGTAAAAGTATTGTAAAGACAAATTTACGGAAATTTTTAAAAAGAGCTTGAACCCCCTAGAAAATTGTGCAAGAAAGAGATGTGTTCAGCACCCCATTTTAAAAACATTAGAAATTACATTTTAGCATGGGTAACAAACTGATCCATCTTTTTTTTCTGTTTTACTAAGAAATTGTTCTTCAAATCTCTTCCTTCCCGATTTATTAAGTTTTTAATGACTCAAATCGATTGAAAATAGCTAAAGAGGAGCCCTTTGCTATAAGAGGCTCTAATTATTTCAAGCGGACTTTGACTAGATTTAGGAGATGAAGAATAATTCCGTATAAACTAATTAAAGTTTAAAATAAAACTCACCAGACGATGACTAGATACATTGGAACAATTCTTTAAAAAATTAATAAAAGGGATGAGTTTACTCTTAGACTTTTCATAATTAATCAAAATGAAAATATAAAGTATTGATACCTGGACAGCGTCACAGATTTACTGTCTCCGATTTATATTAAAATAAACCAATTAATTCCCCTTAATAAACCAATTAAAGTTCAAAATAAAACACACCAGACGATGACTAGATACATTGGAATAATTCTTTAAAAAAATAATAAAAGGGATGAGTTTACTCTTAGTCTTTTCTTAATTAATCAAAATGAAAATACAGAGTATTGATACCCAGGAATCATCCATGCACTCACTACCTGAACAGCGTCACAGATTTACTGTCTCCGATGAACAATGTTGTATGTTGATTAATCATTCCATGACAGTCATTTATCATCTGGTGAAAGCCAAAGTTATTCAACCATGTCAGTCATAGTGATGCAGAGGGTGTTAGAAATGAATGCAGATTTGATTCTGCTGACACTTCCCCTTGTCATCTTAATGATAATCAGGATAATATATAATGATGATCAAGTTTCTTAAGCAGTTCAGTAATGTATGATATGGCGGTCAAGGAGTGAAGCTTGAAGGTGTACTTAAAGTATGTCAAGATTGATTTAGGGTATGCTTAGTTAGAATAATGCTTGAGACGAGGCACAGACTGTTCAGCCCAACTCTGCAACTCAGGATATACTGGAGATCAATATTCCATTGACTTTTGTTGCGAGTGAACGATTTTCAGCCACGATTCATCCTATTTGCTTCCACGCTTCCGGAATCCCCCTTAAACGCACGGGTTCTTTTTTACTGTGGTATGCCAAGATTAGTTTGACCTCCTTGTTGTTACTTTCAGTGGGAATAATTGTGTGGGACTGGCAAGTCTAGCACTCGCATGGGCACCACATAATCCATAAAATATGTAAAGCATTAGTAATACACAGTTTTTAAGAATTTGGGACGAAGGACAACATTGATTTATTCTTTTGGCAACACTCGGTCACCATGAGAATCACCATGAGAAAGCGATGTTATTTTCAGAATAACGGAGTGGTAGCTTTAATTTTTTCGGGCGGGGGGGGGGCAGAAGAGGTCCCTCTCCAAGTTTTTAACTTCCTCCCCCCTATGTTTTGAAAAATAGTTTCTTTTCTCATCGAAATATTTTGAACTTAAATTTTGAAGAATACATTTTTGCCCCTGCTACATTTCCGTGAATTCACACCATTGCAAGGGAGGGGTCAAGTTAAAATATTTTTGTTTTTGAATTTTAATGTTGGTTCTTAATATTTTTTATAGGTTTTCGATGTAATACCTTCAATTTGGAGAAAATACGAGAAACGAGGGGGTATTCACCCTTCGATCACTCCCAATTTTTAAAATGATACTCAAACTTCTGATTACCAATCCAATAAGCCCCTTCCAAAGTTTATACGATCACCCTTTGTATGTAAACCTTATATGCCCCCAGGGAATAACTTACAACCCTTGCCCTGAGGGCTCTGGAGGGTTGTCATTCTCAAAGACCTAATTTCAGGACCTTTTAATTATGTTGAACAAAACAGCTATCTAAATTTTTGATTGTATGTGTTTGAGAAAATGTTGGGCTTGGGAGGGGGGCTAGTAGCCCTCCAATCACTTTTGACTATTAAAAAGGGTACTAGCTCTTCCAATTTCCAATAGAATGAGGTTTTTTCGAAGTTTCTACTGTAACAAATGGCCATCTAAAAATTTATGTCAGATGCATGTCGGGAAAATACGAGGTGAGGGGGGAGTATCCTCCCTCTGATCACCCTGAATCTCATAAAGAACACTAAAACTTCTGATTAACCGATTACCGATTTTATCGGTAATTTATCCGAATACCCTTTCTATGTAAACCTTATATGCCCCCAGGGTTTAACTTACAACCCTTGCCCTAAGGGCTGTAGGGGGGTTGTCATCCTCAAATATATAATTTCTGGACTTTTCAACTACATTGAACAAAAATCACATTGAACAAAAATTTAAAATCTCATTGGATGTGTTTAGGGAAATAGTGGGCATGGGAGGGGGGCTAGTTGCCCTCTAATCACTTTCGACTATTCAAAATTTAGGCTTCCCAGTTGCAAAAGAAGTAATGGCGTAAGATGGCGGGCAGTACCGGATTCAACGAATTTGACTAGATTTATTTGTAATGAAATTAGACTACGTTTGGTGACCTGCAATTGCGTATCAGCAATAATAAGGAGGGGGGAGTCATTGTTTAGGTGGGAGTAGGGTAGATTTCTAGAATGGACTAAACTGTTATATTCCCATATCTATCAGCACAGAGGCGGAAAAGGCGAGGCAGGCCATCATCAGACCCACCAGGAAATTTCTCTGGGGTGGCAAGCAACGCTAGGAGTTTAATTTTCAGCAATTTTAAATGGCAATATTTTACTTTATCTATTTCCATGAAGTACTTCAATGTATTTAAACAAATACATTTAATGTATTTATTGATAAAAAAAATCCTATTGTAAAGGTTGTGATGCCTTCAGTTATGTAGAAGATCAAAAGTCTCACAGAATTTCCATCCATACAAACAATAATACTCCTTTTCATCCAACCGAAATTCTTTAGAAGTAATATTAATAAGGAGTTTTTACCAAAATTACTATTCATGGCCAATTTTTTAAGTATATTCAAGTTTTTATCCAAAATCGAAATTGTAAATCAACGTCCACTAATCATCGCACAATTATCGATTTACGCATTTTAAAAGCAATTCACCAGGGATTTAAGGTACCTCAAATAGTATCTTGAGTAGGCTTGGCTATGATTTGGAAAATAATCAGAATTCAAAGAAAAAAAGAGCTTTTCAACTGAAAGGAAGGAGCAGATTTGAAACCTATTTGAACTGATTATTCTTTAAATGAAGTGGCATGTCTCCTCCTTGACTCCTTACTCTTCACTGATGTTGGACTTTTGTCAAAATTTTTTAACAAATTTGCAATTGGAAAAAAAAAATCAAAGCACTAGAAAACTTTTGTTTAATGAGCAAGGTGTTGAGAAGGGGACAGTCCTCCATATATAAAGAGTAATTTATATTTTTAAGTTTTGATCTTGCTCCTTACTTTTATTGAAACACTTTTTCTATTTGTTTAATTAAATTGCATGAAACTGTAAAGCTTTATGACTACAATACTTTTGGTAACGCCGAAAAACAATCAATATTTTAATGATCTCTGTTTGGATTTGATGAGTAGTCAAACTGATTGTGATAACAAACAGTAAGTAAGGAGCATCCCGGCTCAATAGTAATCAAAACTTTAAAAGATGGAATCTTTATGTCAATAGATATATCAAAAGAATTGGCTTATTATGCTAATTCTAAATATATAAGTTTAGTCTTACCCATCAAAAGCTACGAGCCTGAGAAAATTTGTTTGATTTTTAGAAGAAGGGGGAAAAACCTCCTTTAAGTCATAGAATTTTAATGAAAATCACACTACCAGATTCAACATATCAAAGAACCTTACTGTAGAGGTTGCTCATATCCTATATCTCGAATAGAGGTTTATGTAATGTTTGCCCAATCACGGATGCGTCTTTATTTGTTTTTTTTTTCCAAGGGTGATCGTATTGACCCAGTGGGCCTAAAAATCCTGAGAGTAGAAAGTCAAATGAGAGGCTCAGTTGAAGCTCTAGTGCCTTTTTTAAGTGACCAAAAAACTGGAGGGCAACTAGGCCCCTTTCCATGCCACTTTTTTCCCAAAATCGTCCAATAAAAATTTTAAGATAACTTGTTTGTTCAACATATCTGAAAGGCCCAATAACTATGTATTTGGAGATAAAATGGCCCCCTAAAGCCCCTGGGAAATGTTTTTAAATTATAAAACTTGCCCTTTTTTATGTATAGTATTTGTTGTTAGGAAGTATGCATACATTTTTGGGTGGGGAGGGAAGGACACATTTTCTGCTGGGAGGATTTTGCACGGGGAGAACTTTCCGTGGAGTGGGAAGTTTCCAGGGAATAAACCTTTCAGGGGAAATTTCACACTGGATGAATTTGCCAGAATTCCTGTAGTCTACGAAATTTCTTTATATGTCTTGCTTTCTCTTTACCGATTCAATTGTACGCGTGGAGATGTTAAGAGTAATTGTCTGGGGTAGATTTTTCTCAAGATTGAAATGTCCTGGCGATAGTTCTGTGGGAAGGTGGATTTTTCCGTAGAGGTGGGGCCAGGTATCCTGGCGTTATTTAAAAAACGATCAGAAATTAAATAAAAAAAGTTTTTACAACTGAAAGTAAGGAGCAACATTAAAACTTAAAACGAACAGAAATTATTACCTATATGAGGGTGATTGTCCCTTCCTAAAACACCTCACTTTTTATGCGAAAATATAAATTTTGTACCAATTCTTTAAAAGAGACTTATGAAACACAAGGGTCGTTTAATTAGAACAGTAATTATGTTATTTTAAAGTGCAAAAAACTGTAGCGTGAAGAGTGAGGTGTGGAGAAAAGGGCAATCCCTCTCGTATACGTAATAATTTCTGTTCGGTATAAATTTTCTCCTTACTTTCGATTGAAAAAAATTGTCTTTTCTTTATTTAATGAAGCTTAAGGACATAATTTGTCCAACGACAATGGAAAAAGCATATAAATTAAAGTAAAAGTATATAAGAACTAAAAAAGTAAGTAATTACAAAAAATACACAAAACATCAGCCTGCTTACAGAAACTAAGATTTAAACTCCCAGCATTCAGTTCTGTTGAGTAATATCGGAGTGTTTGATAAATTTTTTAACAATATCAACAGTTTTGAACTTGGTTATCCAACCAAGTACACCAAGTAACACCAAGTAACACCAGTAACACACACAAGTAACACAAGTAACACCAAGTACACAAATTCCCAGCATTCCGTTCAGGGGAAACATTTCTGATAATAGTGGCTTCACATATCAGCTCACGGGTACTCTTGCAATACTCTTGCAATGCAAGCAAAAGTAGACGGCATATTTTTTACTGAAATCACCGCTTATTAAGTTGTTTTCCTTGTGTTTTCTATAATTATACAAACATTCTTGTCTAGTAATAACTGCACTAATTACTTATAAACAAATATATGTTTATGTCAAATATATGTTATGTCACCATAAGAAGCTAATTCTTTGATTGAATGTTACCAATAGCTAGGCTCTTATTCTTTCATTATTGACAAGACTCGTACTTTACCTACCATTCATACTATGAAGATTTTTTTTTTTTTTTTTTTTTTTTTAGTCCAATCAAATCATATAGTAAAATATTTTGTCGAGAACTAGAAAGGGGTCACTTAGTCACAAATTAAAACTTATATTTTCCTGATTAAGGGTCAAAATGCTCACTTTCCTTTGGTTTCCTTATAATTACTTTATAGTCTCAAATCTTCAAGGGGTGCCATGGCCCCCCTTCCCCCCTGACAGCGCCCTTTGGTCTGATTAGAAATTGAAGTCAGTTAACTGCATCTCCTGGCAGGATCTTTGTAGTACTTTGTATGTTATGGTAAAAGTGCTTTCCAGAAAAATAATTTGGTAGGGATTCTGTTCACTACCTCTGTTCCTAAGCATGCATACGACTTTATAAGCTTCAACTTTTTTGGCATCTTCTTGACCCCCCTCCCCCCTGAGTACAGCGGGTGATCTGAACTTATAACTGCAACATACCAAGTCGCTAGCAATGATGGCATCATTTTTTGTTAAAATACGGAAACATACAGTTAACCAACGAACTTTTTCTCCTAATGATTTGTTGAGACATATGAAAAGTCTAAAATTATTGTCCTAATTTAAGAAAGGGTTTAAAACTGTAAGTTAAAGCTTCGAAATAAATGTAATAAAACAGACACAAAACGAAACATAGTATAAAACACAAAACATAGGAGGAAAAAGGACTTCAAAAAAGCAAACAAACTATTATCATACTTTAAGTTTTGCAAACCTTACATTTAAATTCACCTACTGTTTTATTAAACAGTTTTTCTTTTGATGAGGGAATTCACAAAAATTGCTGCCAATCGTTTTCTGTGTGGTTGCAGGAACATGTTTGATGGTAAAGTTTGTTGTTAATAATGGCTCTTGGATGATAATCAATTGGGTCTCAGCTACCATTTAGCAAGGTTTTCGAAAATGCTATTCATTTTATGTATTGACTTACATGAAAATAAAGAAACGTTTGAGGGGTCATTCTCTTTTCGAAATCTGGTAACTATAAGGCCGGTGGCAAGCATGGTGGAACAATGCCAAACGTCTTTTGGAGTGTGCCAAACGTTTTAGGAACTCTTCCAGGCGTATTGTAATTGTGCCAATCTTGTCAGATCTGTGCGGCACATGTGGTGTTACAAAATTTACACCAGGTGGCAGGAAGTCAGCGTCCCCTTGAAAAATTGTTAAAGTTATTGGTTGCGTTTGAGCCACGAGGGTAATAATTCGAATTTGGCACTAAAACTACAAGCCAGAAACACTTTGCCTTCTGCTTGTCGCAAAATATTAATTCGATTAAAATATTAATCGACATCGTTTGGCAACAAGCAAATATCGCCATTAGATGAATTGAATCTGTGTAATGAAACCGAAGAATTGAACTTAGCAATGTCCCATTCATAATGATATTTTACTAATACTGAGTACTAGAGAGTGCTAATTTAAGCAAATACAAATTGTTTGTAGAATTTCTTAGATAATCTAGAAGTTCTACGAAAAATCTTATTGGCTCAAATTAGCGCTAGCTAAATCTCATTATTAGTATAATTGGTTCTTGCGTATTATTCAGTACACAACGAGAGTTTGGATCTACAGATCAGACAATAACCGGTTTATACCTGTAAGTATTCAAGAAAATTAGCTTAGGCTCAGTTGGAATCTGCGTTGTAGGTATATTTTTATTAAGTATTTAATATGTAGAGATGGTATTTTGGTTGGGTAAGGTATGTTAGGTTAGGTGTTTTATACAATGCGTTCTGTGCGGCCCTCATACAACAATTGTTTGTTGTAGTTTCCATAATTTGTTTGATAAGTACTCTATTTTTACCATTTGTATATTTCATTATGATTAAGCTAACTTCACTTCTCGAGTGTGTACTGAATAATACACAAGTACCGTATAATCTCAAGGCGAATGGGCCTTCATAAGAAGAAAATTAAATTAGTGTCTTTTAATTATGTGAATAAATTATAATTTAATCGTCACGGTAAGAAAAACTGACCGTATCCCATACTTTTCAAGTCTAGCTAATTCTTGCTATGTCACATATAATATTCTAGAAACTTTGCGTTTCCCAAAGTACCAATTTTAGGCGAAGGCACGTTTACTAGCTCTCTCCCGAACCACGCTCTCTTGACTTGTCTTCATGCAGAACATAAACGGTGCAGATTCCAGTCATAGCAATCGCTGATGCTCGTTTCAAAAGCAGAGCCCAAATCCACCTGAATAAACATCAAAGATGAGTGGGTTAAATCATAATTATCATCAGCTGTCATGTTTCAAATTTACACCGTGGGAACCCAATATTATGAATAATGTAGATTCTAACACTATTTCTTTCTCACGTTATATGGATGTTTGAAGCTAAGTATCTATGACGCTGGCACAAAAAAAAAGTTGTGATAAAGCGAATGTTCCCTCTCGTTCAGTCAATAAAATTGAAAGGTATTCATCCTTGGCTGTGCTATAAAAAGGCAAGTGTCGAAAGTCGGTTTTCCAGAGAGGGTTTTAAGTCTTGGCTAATGGTAACTTGTTGAAAAGAAATAAAAAAGGCTTTAATGGATAGTAAATAAGGAAAAATGAATAAAAGACTTATCTTTTTATACCATCCATCAATTTGGCAGGCAATGCATGCCGAAGAGCCATTAAAATCCTGATTTCATAAAAGTGACATCACTCTTTCGTGCAGTAAAACATCCATTTTGCTCATTGGATTTCGTGAGGATTAATTTTGATAACTAAATTCGTTTTTAAACAATTATTTCTTTTTATTAATGAGGACTAATTATTTAGTCGAAAAATCAAAACAATCTTCATCATCTGTGTGCAAATCTACCCAAAGCATGGACCGGGGGACCTCAGCTTTCGAAAATGATCCAGGGGACCTCATTTCCTAAGAATATAACAAGTCCTGAAAATTTACATTTTGCCTTCCTCCCCCTCCCTCCGCAACCAGGTAAAATCCTTGGATTCGACCCTATTCCTGAGGGACAGAACTAAGAGCATATAGGGTATTACTCTTATACATGATTCGTTTCGAAAAGTACTTGCGGTTATTGAAAACTCATTCAAGAATTAAGCTTAGGTTACATCACAGAAAACAAGTTTCATTGCTACAAAATAAGTGATAGATGATACAATGTATTGGACAAAATGCATTAGACTTGCATGATTTGGGCTATATATTTGCATATTAGGTGGGGGGACGTAGGTTAGGTTTCTATCATTTTGTTTCTAAAGTAATATTTTATCATCATGTTTTGTTATTTTTCATTGGTATTAGCCTAAATCACTTTTTGGTTGTGTTTCCAATAACCGACAAGTACCTAAAAGATACCTAAGTACTTAGAAGGTCATTCACATTTTTTGGTCTTAGATACTACCCAGCCCACTTTCCCCGACGTTTCTCAAAAAAAATTTGCGTAGCTACATTGCAGGCTCGCACGGAGGGGAAGAGGTAGGGAGTTATGGTTCCATCCTCCTGAAATGTCGAGGTTTTTGCAATTTCACCTAGGATCTATTCCTATATATTGGTATATTATATTGTTATAATATAATATTGTTATAACAATATTTGTTATAACAAAATTGTTATAACAATAGTAAATATTGTTATATTTACAGCACAGTTTTCCGCTTTTGATGTTTTTAGGTCATTCCCCCTAAGTTTAATCATCCCCCAATAATTTTACGTCCGTGACTGCTCTACTGTTTAGTGAACAAATATTCACAAGTTGTCCGATTTAACATAGACGCCAGTTATCGGCGCGGACATTCCTTGTGTCATGAATAAGCTCGAAAAAACACTTTTACGTGTTCGTAAAAGAATGTTTTACGAAGCAACACTTCATTTTCCGGAACAAAGCATACATTTTGCCATTCATTTCTTCAGTTTGGCAGATTGATTTTTAAGCAGAAGTTTATATCTTTGCAATGCCAAACAGTTCGTGGTACCGAACTGTAAGTGGGGAGCGACTCGGTTCAATAGTAACCAAAACTCTAACAAATGTAATTTTAATATCAATAGATACATTACAAGAATGAGATTTTTTTGGTTCACAAGGGTGCCGACAGAAAATTTTCCAGGGGTGGGGCAGACGCCAAAATAGCAGTGGTGGTCGGGTGACCGTTTAGGTGGTTTATGGCACCAAACTGCTACTTTACCCCGAATAGGACAAATTTGAAATCAATTTGAAATTCTGAAAAACTAATTGATTTAAAAGTATCAATAACTATATTTTGGGCTTTCCAGTTGCAAAAGAAGTAAAACCAAACGGTGGTAGTACTGGATTCAACAAGTTGATTCGCTTTGTTTACATTCCCATATTTAAAAGCACTTAAATGGAAAAGGCAAAGCAGGTCATCATTAGACCCCACAGGAAATTTCTTTGGGGTGGCAAATACTGCTGGGAAAATAGTTTTCAGCAATTTCAAATAGTAATATTTGTCTTTTTCTATTTATATGAAGTACTTCAATATATTTAAACAAATATATGTAATGTATTTATCGATAAGAAAATCCTATTGTAGAGGTTGTGATGGCTTTAGTTAAGCAAAAAATAAAATGTCTTACAGGATTTTCATCCATAAAAACAATGATACTCCTTTTCATCCAACTGAAATTCAGTAGTAATATTAACAAGGACTTTTCGCCAAAATTACAATTCATCGCCAAGTTTCTAAGGATATTCAAATTTTATCCAAAATTGAAATTTCAAATATAAACATAGGACGGTACTAATGAACGTACGATTATTGATTTACACAATTTAAAAGCAATTAACCAGGGATTTAAGGGGCCGGTACCTCAAATTATATTTTGGCTGGGTATAATTTGGAAAACAATCAGAAATTAAATAAAAAAAGAGCTCTTCAACTAAAAAGCAAGGAACAGAATCCCTACTCTTTAAATTGAATTTTGGCTTTGTAAGATTTTTCGAAGCACTAAAAAACTTTTGTTTAATGAACATAGTGTTTTAAAGGGAGCAGTCTCCCATATATACAGAGTAATTTATTGTTTTTCTTTAAGTTTTAAACTTGCTTCTTACTTTAGTTGAAAAACCTTTTCTGTTTGTATAATTAAATTTCATGAAATAATGTTTTATAAATACAACACTTTTCGTAGCGCAGAAAAACTATTAATATTTCAATGATCTCTATTTGGATTTCGATGAATAATCAAACAGTTTGTGGTAACGAACTGTAAGTAAGGAACGACCCGGCTCCATAGTAACCAGAACTCTAAAAAACGGAATTTTGATACCAATAGACATATCAAAAGAATTAGTTTATTTTTCTGATTCTAAATATATAAGTTCATTAAGTTTAGTCTTACCCATCAAAAACTACGAGCCTGAGAATAATTGTCTGATTTTCTAAGAAAGAAGGAAAGAAGTCATAGAATTCTAATGAAAAACACATCAGATTCATCGTATCAAGGAACCCTACTGTAAAGGTTTCAAGCTCATATCTGCAAAAATGTGGAAATTTGTAATTTTTGCCATATGAAAGATCACAGATGTGTGTTCAATTGTTTCTTTTTCCAGAGGTGATCGTTTCGACCCAGTGGGCCTAGAAGGTCGGGAGGTGATTAATTCTAGCTCTTGTGCCCTTTTTAAGTGACCAAAAAAGTGGAAGACAAATAGACTCTTCCACGCCACTTTTCCCAAAATCGTCCAGTCAAAATTTTGAGATAACTTTTTTTTCAGCATAGTTGAAAGGCCCAATAATTATGTCTTTGGACATAAAATAACCCCTATGGCACCTGGAGAAAAGCTTTCAAGTTGTAAAATTTTCCCATTGATTTAATTTTTAATGGGAAGTATGCACACATTTTTCGGGTGGGAGGGGAGGACGAATTTTCTGCTGGGACTTGACTTGACTTGACAGAGAGAGACTTGAAAAGACAGGAAGAATTTTCCATGGAGAGGGAAATTTCCAGGGGGCAAACTTTTCAGGGGAAATTTCACAATGGGTGAATTTGCCGGAATTCCTATACGGAATTTCTTTGTATGTCTTGCTTTCTCTTTACTGATTCAATTTTACGCGTGGAGATGTTAAGGGTAATTGTCCGGGGTAAATTTTTACCAAAATTAGATTGTCGAGAGGATGTTTCTATAGGGAGGGGAATTTTTCCATGGAGTTGAAGCCAGGTATCCTGGCATTATTTAAAAAACGATCAGAAATTAAACAAAAAAAAACAGTTTTTTCAACTGAAAGTAAAGAGCAACATTAAAACAATGTTGCTCCTTATTTTCAGTTGAAAAAACTGTCTTTTCTTTATTTCATGAAGATTAGAGACTTACATTCTTTTAAATGTAATGGAAAAAGTATGTTAATTAAAGTAAAAGTATACAAAAATGAGAAAAGTAAGAAATTACAAAAAATACACAAAACAATAGCCTATTTACAAAAACTTAAGATTTAAAGTCCCAGCATTTAGTTCTGTTGAGGAATTTTTGAAGCGTTTGACGGATATTTTTTAACAATATCAACAGTTTTTAACTTGGTTATCCAACACCAAAATATTTAATGTCTTTATACTCAGTGTTTGTAAATAGTAACAGATTATCAAAGTAGTTTGTTCAAAGTACATAAGTTAAAACTAAAATTAAGAAAATCAAACAAAAAAATTTTAAGTCAATATTTTTAATCTAATTTTGAATGTCAAAAACCAATATATTTGACACTTTTATGCTTCATAACTGTAAACAAATTGAATCTTTTTCAAAGTGACAACAAGATAAAGTCAATCACTCCTGGAAACAAAAATGATGATACTAAAACACAAAAACATGTCCGTACAGGGGGAAAATACAAAAATTCCCAGCATTCCATTCAGGGGAAACATTTCTGATTATAGTGGCTTCGTATATCATCTCATGGGTACTACTGCAATGCAAGCAAAAGTTGACGGCATATTTTCATGACTCTACCTCTTATTAAGTTGTTTTCCTTGTGTTTCTATAACTATACGAACTTTCTTGTGTACTTAAAACTGTACTAATTACTAATAGACAAATACATATATAGGGTCACTATAAAAAGCTGATTCTTTGATTGAATGTTATCAATAGCTAGGCTCTTATTCTTTCGCAATTGACAAGGATCGTTATTTACTTACCATTCATTACCATAAAAAAATTGAATTTTTTTGTTGCTCCAACTAAATCATATATAAGAATTTCTGATGAAAGCTAGAAAGGGGTCACTCAGTCACAAATTAAAACTTTTATTTTCCTTATTAATGGTCAAAATCTTTTTGCAGGCAGCCAACAATATGGCAACACACATTTTTTCCATGGTTTTTCCCTATTCTGCTCTCTTTCCTTTGGTTTCCTTATGCTTACTTTATATCCCAAAATTTAAGGGGGCCATCACCCCCCTGCCTGTGCCCATGATGGTGAATACAAATATATTATATGGATTAGTTTTAGTGTTACCATTCAAAAGCTATGACCCTGAGAAAATTTACCTGATCATCTAAAAGGGAGAAAACACCCCCAAAATCTCAGGAAGCCTTAATGAAATCACAACATCGGATTCAGCATATCAGAAAAACCTTTTAAGCTCCCAAAAAAACCTTTTTACAAGCCTTTTAAGCTTTAAAGCTCCCATCCGTAAACATTTGGAATTTTGTATTTGTTTGTCCGGAGAAGATCACGAAGAGGGTGCGTGTTGATTTTGTTTTTTGCTTGTTTTTTTCCCACGGTTGATTGTACTGAACCAATGGTCCTAGAATATCAGTAAAGGGCTCATTTGAATGAAACGTAAAAGTTCTAGTACCCTTTTTAACTTACCAAAGAGACGGGAAGGCAACTATCCCCCTTCCCACGTCAATTTTTCCCTTAAGTCGCCCGATCAAAATTTTGAGATAGCCATTTTGTCAGCACTGTTGAACGGTCCTATAAAAATGCCTTTGGGGATAAACATGACCCCCCAAAGCCCCGGAGGAAAGGGATGCAATTTATGAAATTTGCCCATATATTCGTATAGTATTTGTTATTGGGACGTATACAGATATTTTTGGGAGGGAGACTTTTTCGGTAGTGAATGTTTCACGGAGAGTTTTTTCCGTGGGGAGGGCAGTTTTCAGGGTGAACTTACCAGGAGAAATTTTAAGTTGAAGGAATTTGCCAGAATTGTTATGCAAAATTATTTTACTCGTTTTAATTACTCTTTGCCAACTTGACAATTGATGTGGAGATATTCTGGGTGTATTTTCCGGGGAAATTTTTCAGCGGAGGTGGAATTGTCAGAATCATTCTTCTGCACGGGAGATTCTCCATAGGATAATTTGTCATGGGCTAATTTTCTGAAGACCAACTTTCCACTTAGACGGGGGGGGGAATTTTCAAGATAATTTTCTGTAGATAAGGGATTTCCGGCATGGTTTAAAAAACGATCAGATATTAAAGTATTTTTCAAATGAAAGTATGATAAGGAGAATTTAATTTTTCTGGTAATTTCAGGTATTTTTCTAGTTCAACTAATTTCTTTAAAACATTAAAAAAGTTTACTTTGAAAGCAATTGCTTGTCGCATATAAAATTGTGATTGCCAAAGATTGTCCTGGTCGGCCAATCGTCTAAGGCTAAACGCAAACAAGTCGTTCGCGATTAAGGTGGGAGGATATCGTAAAGAAAGATTTAAGGGAAATCTGAATTTCCTGGGAGGGTGTATAGAGGGAGTCTATAAATAGATTGGGATGGAAGGGGAGTGTGTGTAGCTGTGTCACCCTTAGGAGACTTGGCTGGTGTGCTGATTTGTTAGTAGTAGTGGTAATTTTCAGTGCGGGAGAGAATTTTCCATGGAGGTTGTCAGATTTTTTTGGTATTATTTCAAAAACGAGCAGAAACCAAATAAAAAAAAAAGTTTTTGCAACTAAAATAAGGAGCAACATTAGAGCATAAAATGAACAAAATTATTTCGTATATGAGGGGGCCTGTCCCCTCCTCAACACCTCGCAGGTAGCCCACATCATTTCTTGGTAAAGCCTGGGCTTGATTTGAAAAACAATCGGAAAATAAATAAAAAAAAAGAACTTTGTTCAACTGAACAGCAACATTAACATTTAAAATGAACAGAAATTGCTTGATATATGAGGAAGTTTGTCCGCTTCTCAATACCTCACTCTTTATTTTAAACTTTGACTTTTTGTCCCAATTTTTTAAGAACGGCTCCTGAAACACAAAGGCCGTTTAATTAGAATAAGAATCTTTTTTAAAAGTACCAAAAAGTCTAGCGTAAGCCCCGAGTTATTGAGGAGGGGGACCCCCCCCTCCTATATACGAAATGATTTGCATTCGTTTTAAGTTTTAATATTGGTCCTTACTTACACTTGAAAAAACTTATTTTTTATTTTATTTTATAATGACTGTAAAGTTAAAAATTAAATATTTTCTATCCGACTAATACCTAAGTCTCCTAGTGTTCTCCACGGTGTTTTCTTGTAGATGAATAATACGGTGAATAATAAGAATGAATTTTTTATGTAAGCAAAAATGTTCATAGACGGTTTTGAGTAGGTACGTCAACTACAGGAGGGGGGCAATAGCTCCCTTAGATCCCTTTTTTGGTATTTTCATTGAAAAGTATCCTTTTTAGTATTTTTATTGAAAAAGTAGACAAAAACAAAAAAATTTTTCCTGCTCTAGATTTTGAAAAATGCATTCCCCACCCTTCCATTTTCGTAAATTGACTCCCACGGTTGTCATAAAGAGAGGGAGAGAAGAAAAGGAAGGAGTAAACATCCAAACGAGTTCAACATCCTTCGCCTTATCAACTCGGATTTAAATGTAATTCAATTTGGCGACTATCGTCACTAAAACTATCGTCACTACGACTATCGTCATTACGACTATCGTCAATTGCTTGCAGCATTGAGCACCGAAATTTTCTGCCTGTTAAACTAATCATAATAAGAAACAGTACCGTTTGCTGTTGCAAATTTGAGAATTAAGCTTGTTCATTAAGCATTGTTTAAACCTGGTTTGTACTCTTTTTAGGATATATTAGAGCCACAGCAGCCCTGTGTATTATTACATTATTCACCGATGCGTTTGCTACTCTCTTAACTGGCCTTGGATTAAAAAGTGAAGACCCGGAAAAGAAATACAAGTACTACAGGCTTGCTGTCTACATTATGCTTCTGTCTTGTAAGTTTTATCTACATTTTACATGCTATAACTGCAAAAAAGGAACCCCCTTCCATCATGGTTGCAGCAGTTGCTGCATGCTAGTAGAGGACGAATACGGCCCATTGTAACGAAAAAAACAACAACCGACAACCCCCCTAAATATGGTGTAGGATCGAAACAAAAAGTACACCGTTGGAATCGAATGGGCTGAAACCTTTACAGGAAACTTAAAGTCCCTTTCCTTGAAACATAAGGAAAATCCTTTGGTTTGAACAACAAGGAAAATCTTTTTTCGATTTTTGTGTGGGAAGCATCTTTTTTTTCCTTCTCCGCAGTCAGTGGGGCGCTTGAACATCATAGAGAGCTGTTTAAGGGTTCATTTAAAAAAAATATTTTTGCTATTTTCTTATTTACCCTCATAACAGCCTCGCCAACTACCCCTTAACCAATCTAAGCTTCTAACTACCACTTAAAAATTCATTTACTATCCTATTAACAGGTTTCCGGCCAATAGCTGAAGACTAAAGATGTTTCTGAAATAGGAGATGCTTTAAGGAAACGTTCTTAGCGCGACCTAAAAATAGACTGTTAAAAATAGCGTTTAATTTATCGACTGTTCTTGACAGTGGATAAATTAAAGGAAAATAAAAAATTCAACTGGAAATATTTTATTAAAACACTAAAATTGTTTTTTTTTTTTAAATTAGCTAGGGTCTGGATATCTTAATTTCAGGAGTAAGGAATATACTTCAAAGCCCAGAAATTCAAAAGGTAAAATTCAAAAAAAGATCATCATATTCATCATTTATAGTACTTTAAAAAAATAACCGTCAGAGAATAAAGTTATTTTTATAACGAAAAACTTATTTGTGTAAACTTCTCTGCTGAAAAGAAATCAAAAAACAAAATGTTGGCAAATTACATTATTTATGGCACTTTTTTCTCGGGATGTCTAGGCTCAATAAGAGATCGATGATTTGAGGCTGGGTTGGAAATTATAATAATCTCTAAGAAATACCCCAAAAAATAAACTATGTCGTAGTCAATTTGCAGGAATCATGCATTAATTTGTAATTATAATGCAAGAAGTTACATAATTATGTAAGTTGCATAATTACATAATAATTAAATTAAAACGATTTTATTTGGAAAATAATGGGCCAAACAACCCCCTTGGAGCATGCTTTCTCCCCTCCATCTGAAACAACGATCTGAATACAATACTGTCATATGAAGAGATGTGGAAGGTCTAATAGAATGGGGTGAGGATTTAAGGAAAGATTTGCTGGAAATTGAAATTTCAGGTAAGGGAGAAAAGAGTAAAGCTGTGTATGAATTTGGGTGGAAAAGGAGCGTGTGAAGCTGTTTTTGCCTCAGTTGGCTTGGTGCTGCAACGAACTATTAGCATTAGTAGTAGTATGAAGAGCAAAATATGTAAATATATTTATTTGGCAGAAACTTTAACAGAACTGTAATTGTAATCATTAAGGGAAAGTTTTGCTTTCATGTGCAAAGCTTGAAGACTGGAAACAGTTCCGGTTTTCGCAAGAAGAAGGCGGATTGACGTTGAAAAATACGATAATCGGAAACAATAACAGGGAAGAAAGCGGAATCCCTTCGTGGAAGTATGAATTGGACTTAGACATAAAATTAAGCGGTATGTTGGATTTGACCTTCATTCAGACTGAACGTTTCCTGTTTATCTGGGAGCTAGCTCTGGCTGATTGACTTGTCTGCTTAGTTTAGGGAATAACTATGATATACACACATTATATAATCCATACAAAGAGAAAAAAAGAGGTTACTTTCCTAGAATTCTGTGGTAAAAAGTGTGCTTTGATTACATCTTATGAACGAGTCTACAATGTTTTTTTGTTGTTGTTTTTTCAAAATTAGGATGGCGCTTTATTTTGTAATTTTTCTTTTCAAACCAGAAGGGCATCACATATTTTATGATGTAGCTATCTAATAAACAAAGGAGAACCAAATAAAAAAATCGGTATGACATGATTAAATAAAAACTGGAATTTGTTGTGTAGCGATTTTTGTTATACAGAAACAATAAACACCCATAATATAGTTGTAAAAATAATTCTTCCACTTTACTGAGTCTTTCTTCATCTGTTATGTCTTATTTCATTTTTATACGTAAAACATTGAATCTTCAATTTTTTCAAATCAGGAGGGTACCGAATTTATTTTGATGGGTATTTCTTCATTTAACTATGTAGTAAATAAAAGCGAACCAAAAAAAGAATGTATGATATTGAACTATCCATTGATACCTCTTGATGTCTTCAGAAACATTAGTATTGAATATACTCGTATTTGTAAGTTTAATTCGCCTAGTTCACTAATTTCTTTAAACATTAAACAAAGATTGCCTGGAAAGCAATTGTTTACCATATATAAACTAGTGATTGGCAATGATTGTCCTTGTTGGCCAACCAGCTAGGTCCAAATGAAAATAAAGTCGTCCCACAATGGGGTGGGAGGATGTCATAAAGAAAAATTTAAGGTATATTAGAGCTTATGGAGGGTGTAAATAGGGAGACTTTGAATAGATTGGAATGAAGGAGGAGCGAGTGTAGGTTTGTCAGCCTCAGGTAACCTAATGTTTCAGAGAGTTGATAGTAGTAGTAGTACAGTGAAAAAAAATGTTTTGCTCTATGATGCCTAAATAAAAAAAAAAAATCGGAACCATAGTCTGAAAATAAAGGCAACCCACTGTGTAAAATGTATACTGATAATAAGAAAAAAAAAATACACTAGGTGTTAAATCCAAATATAATGGCAAAACCAGTTAAAGAGTTGCCCACAACGAGTTAAAGATAACCCTTTTTTTAAAGCTGAGGCACAAACGCTTTTAATTTGACCACTGCACATAACCACAAGAAATTGTCTGCTTCCTGGACAAATTAATCGTTGTAATTGACTGAAATTTTGACTTTCATTATGTCTTTGACTATAAGTCCATTCATTTTGGGTAAATGCGGTGTATATTGACTTGGTAAAACATTTTCAGATACAGAATATTAAATTTATAATTAAAAGTAAAAACTAAAGAAACGTTTTTAAGAATCACTATTTAGTATTTCTGGAATTATTACTAAGCTATTTGTTTTCTACATATTTCAATGAAAAAAGAAAGAATGTAAAAACATTGATGAAAATATTTGTAATTTTCAAACAATTCGTGGTAACAAATTGTAATTAAGAGGAGACCCGGATCAATAGTAATCGAAACTCTAAAAAATAGAATTTTGATACAAATACATGTATCAAATGAATTGCATATTATACTGATTACGAATATATAGGTTTCGTTAAGTTTCATCTTACCCGTCAGAGGCTACAAGCCTGAGAAAAGTTGCCTGATTTTCGAAAAAGGAGAAAACATACCAAAAAATCATAGAATCATAATGAAAATCATACTATCATATTCAGCGTATCAGATAACCTTCATAAAGAGGTTTCAAGCACATATCTGCAAAAATATGGAATTTTGTATTCTTTGCCAGAAGAAAGATCACGGATGTGTGTTTCTTTGTTTCTTGTTTTTTTTTTCCAGGGGTTATCTTATTGACCCAGTGGTCTTAGAACCTCGGGAGGGGGCTCACTGGAACAGAAATTAAAAGTTCGAGTGCCCTTTTTGATGAACTAAATGATTTGAGTGCTACTGTCCCTCTTTTTTACTCAAAATTTTTAGATAGCCATTTTGTTCACCAGAGTAGAAAACTCCGTGTAACTATGTCTTTAGGATAACATGACCCCCCACAGCCTTTGAGGAAAGGTCTTTAGGCTATAAAATTTGCTCATTGTTTAAGTATAGTATTTGTTACTGGGAAGTATGCATACGTTTCTCGGGTGGGGGGAAGATGAATTTTCTGCTGGGGGAGATTTGGCAGGAAAAGAATTTTTCTTGGGGAGGAAAGTTTCCAGGGGTGAGTTTTTCACTGGAAATTGTGCACTGGGGGAATTTACCAGAGTTCCTGTACGAACTTTTTCTTAGGTCTTGCTTTCTCTTTACCTGCTCCCTTTTACATGTAAAGATGTTAAGGGTAATGGTCCGGTGTAAATTTTCAATGGATTGAATTGTCCAGAGGATACATCCGTAAGGAGGGGGGAATTTTCCGTGGGAGTGGAACCAGATTTCCTGGCATTATTTTAAAAAACAACCAAAAGTTAAATTTACAAAAAAACAAGTTTTTTCAACTGAAATTAAGAAGCAACATTAAAACTTAAGACGAAAAGAAATTGTTAATTATATGGAAGGGGTTGTTCTCTTCTCCACACATCGCTCTTTACGCTAAAGTTTGAATTATGTCCCAATTTTTTAAGAACGACTCCTGAAACACAAGAGTCATTTAATTAAAACAATAAGGAGCTTTTCTAAAAGTACTAAAAAACTTAAGCGTAAAGAGCGAGATGTTGAGGAGGGGGCAGCTCCCCTCGTATGCGTAATAATTTTGTTCTTTTTAAGTTTTAATGTTGCTTCCTACTTTCAGCTGATTTTTTTTATTTATTTATATGGTATTTTTTTTTATTTATATATAATATTTTTTTATTTATATATTTATTTATTTTTTTTATTTATTTATATTTATTTATATTTACTTATTTATTTATATATTTATTTATTTATATTAATTTTAATAAATTAAAATTTATTTATTTATATATTTATTTATTTATTTTTATTTATTATATGGATAAAGTAAAGTAGGCTGCTGCAAAGACGGTTAATTTTTTCAATAAAAAAAAGAAATAATACTGGAATGTGATTTGTGTCAACGAAAAAATAGAGAATGTAAGATCATTGATAAAATATGTTTGGTTATAAAGGGATAAAATAAAGTGATCTGCTGCAAAGACGGGTAATTCTTTCCCAAAGGAATTAGTCTTTTCTTTTCAAAATTTTAGAACAAAAAGAAAGTTGGTTATAGAAAATGTGTGAAAAAAGACAGAACAAAATACTGATGAAAAGATGTTTTGTTTTGCAAAGAAAATAGTGCTGCAAAGACAGATGATTGTTTCCAAAAAATTATACTAGATTTTTACTATTTGAATGTTAGAAAAAAAGAAAGCTACTAAAAACGAGTGCTTGGTAAAGTGAAATTGATACCCTCGTATTAAGGGGACTGAGGGATAGTTGTCAACATTCATGGTAATAATTACATTACGGGAATGAGTCATTAAAAAAACTGTTTAGGTTGTCATTTCAAATGACCGACGTCCAGTTTAGGATTTTTGGCTACGATGATTCTATTTGTTAATTTTCTATTTCGATGCGGCACTATTTTTGAGGATTTTCAAGGTCTTTTTTTAAATTCTCAAAATTTATTTTCAGTCAACTTTTACTTTAAAAGAAAGCCATATAATAGTTGTAATTCCTGAAGAATCGTCAAATGCAAAGTTTTTCTCACTAGACTTTTTTTTCAAAACGGCTTCAGCTTCTCTGATCTCCCCTAGACTTTTTGCCACTGGTCCATGTCCTTTACACCCTAATTAGTTAAGTTTGGACTCCTGCCTGTAGCCTCCCAGGATTATAGAAAACTGCTTAACAATGATGCAGGTTGATTTACCGTCATTATAACACCTTACGGCTCATATGTTGGCATAATAGAAAAAAAACTTTGTAGGGTCCCACTTCGACTTTCCCTGGGGTGGACTCTGCACCCCTCTTAACTAGACCTCTTTGAAGTGCAAGTCCCCTCAT
The DNA here is from genome assembly GCF_032884065.1 of Artemia franciscana. Taxonomy (NCBI): domain Eukaryota; kingdom Metazoa; phylum Arthropoda; class Branchiopoda; order Anostraca; family Artemiidae; genus Artemia; species Artemia franciscana. The sequence continues at coordinate 41,869,105 of NC_088870.1, forward strand.
CCTAAGTGGGAGTAGACATTCTGCTTCTCTATTTACCAGCCAACTCTAGGTCAATTACCATGTTGAGACATTTTGATCCTGGTGTGGATCTTAGCTCGGTTTCTTCCTTGGAGAGAAACTGATTGCAGGCCATGAACATCCCTAACAGCTTCTTGGACGATCTAACTTTGGATCCTCAACGGAGAAATTTCTTTCCAGACCGTTGTCTCTTGGACCAAGTATTAAACTGCTCATGATCGTTCCCGATCTCCTTGATCCGACATGCCATCAGCTTATCTTGGCATCTTATCTTCACTAAGCTGTCCTCTAATCTCTTCAAAACAACACTGGAACCAAAGTACTTACTGCCCACCGAAATTTTGGTTTCAACGGCCTCCATTAGGAGAACGGCATCTTCTTCCTTGAGGATGTTCTAGCTGTTTTTCCTCACCGTTACGGTTATGAGCTCTGCAACATCAGCAAAGTCGCTCTTTTCTTTGAGTGATTCAGGAGTCACTTTCTTCCTCCTCTGTACTTTGAGATGGTGCTCTCCAGAGTTGTGTTTTATGACAGGTTAGCCCAGCTTCTTTTCTTAGTTTTCGGTTAAAATGAATTGCTGGCTTTCGACCTTTGCCCCTGAACCACCCCGGAACTTTACGTCTCAGACCTCTTGGTGAGGGAGGTAACCATAGAGAGTCAACCATTTACAGCTTTCTGATTTGCCTCCTCTCCCTCTGACTTGGTTTTTCTCGCACGGGGTTTTCTCTCAATACTTCTCTCTCAATTAAGTTTTTGTGTTATTTGACCAATTTTTAGTTCATTTTTCGGTTCTGGGGGAGAGGGTTAATTTTTTTTTACCATGTTCTTCTTCAGTTCAGACCTTTTTAAGCCCCCTGCCATTACTGACTCCAGACTTAGGACTGTTTGCAGCACCTCCTTCATTGCAGCAGATCCATGATTTCACGCTAATTATTAATTTTTCAATCATAGAAATTCAAAAATTCTCTTAACCTTGGCTTCAGACCATCAATTCATGGCCCCGCTCACGTCAAAGGGTTTTCCATACTTGGACAAGGCGCAGCCTAGGAAGAGTCTCCTTTGAACATCCGTAGCCATCTCCTCTAGTTTGTCATCCAGTAGTATTGGGTACAAGTAAGGTTATTCAATAGCTGTTAGGGCATCCCCCTCGGTGGCAGTCTCAGGTTCCAGCCCTTCTATGTACGGTTGCTTCGAATGGCTGCTTCAGATGACACAGAGGTTCATCCCCTACACTCTTTCCCTTAATCTACATCTAGAATCTCAGTGCAGCTTTGGGTTACTTCATACCTTACTTTCACCTCAGTTCCATTCTCAGAAATGTACTTCTCCCTGACCGTTGGCATCTCCACATTCCACTACCTGGTTTTCATCCATCATCCTTCACTGCTTCTGACTCCAACTTTTTATTTCTCGCACTTTACTGAAAAAAATGACCGTGCATTGTCAGTTTAATATACATATAATTTATCACTTAAAGTTTCAATAATTTTATTTATTAAAGCCAAAGAAGTAAAAAATGTTTAAATGTATTTCGTTTTCAGTTAAGTGCAAATTATGTTATGGTCTTGAGAAGGGATAGGCGTTGTTTGCCCAATTCATATTAATTTTTGCTCCTTTAATTTTGTTGCTTGTCTTAGGATTCATTTATTTATTTATGGTGATTTGTAGTAGTTTTACGCTTAGAAGATTATTTGAATTTATTTCTGCTCATTTTTAGCTTATTCTAGCCCTTTACTTTTCCTTAAAAAACTTGTTTTGTGAAAGAAGTTTTTTCAATTAATTATTGTTCATTTTTTATTGACATAGTACATGGAAAAAAATGTTTTATATCTTTTCGTTTTTTTTTCTTTGTCTGTAAGAATCTCTATTTTGGCTTGCTATTTGTATGTTGGAGATGCTTTTTCAAAAACTTTTATCTGGGCACAAATAGTTTTGCTTAATTAAAATTTAAATCTCCTCAAGACCTGGAAAATAAAACTTAATATCCTTCCCAAGACATTCTATCTTTGCTCTTTGACAAACTGGGTACACTTACACTCTTTTGATCTATTTGAATTGTAAGAGTAGAAGTAGCAATAGTAGTAGCCCAGCAACTTTTGACTTAATACACCCAGTCGTTCTAGAGATATAGCTGAGGTGTCTTATGGGCAACCATACACACAGTACCTTTTGATATAGTTTTAAAGCAACATTTGGTTTTAAAATATAATGGGTTAATTGCATAATTGAGGAGGATTGACATACCCAATATTCCTAGAGACATAATTGCGGGACTTTTCTACTGTGCTGAACAAGATGGCTGTCTCAAATTTCTGACTGGATGTTTTGGGAAATAAATAGGGTTGGGGGAAGGTTGGCATGCCCCCAATCTCTTTTAATCCTAAAAGGGACACTAGAAATTTTAATTTTGACTTGAAGTAGCTCCTTTAAAAGTTTCAGTGATATTTCTACCTATTATAGAAAGGTGATGCTTATGATATTGCTTATATGCCCTAATGAAAACTCGCATGCATATAGTTTTTTTTAATTACAACTCCCCCTAAATGTTCCCTAAAGTTTCACATTGATACCCTTAGTGCCATGAGTTACAGTAACTGTAGTGGTAGTGTTAATAGTATATACATATTGCCTTCTTGCTATTTCAAAATCCGCTACAACCTACTCTTTATAGATTAACTTAATAATGGAAGCAGTTCTTGATATATTGCTCTGTCACCTTTTTGAAAATCCACATGCTCTTAGATCGTTTTTGATTTAGTTGAACACACGTCTAAATATTCCATAAAAGCTTCATCTTAATACTCCCGCCGTTTACCAGTGCCGCTTAACCAAACACTTGGAAGATTATAGGTTCTATCACTATATTAGCTCTATGACTATCTACCTTGGTTCTACTGCCCTAGGAATGACGCATGGACGGATAATAGATAGACATATAGATTAACAAATGAACTAACATCATTTTTATGCAATCCTAATAAAAGGGTTTAATGCCAGAATTGCCTCTCAGTCAATTGGGCTATCTGTCTTGGTTTTTTCTACAATTAGCCATAACCTGATGCCCACAACTACCGATTTTAATTCAAAAATCAACGAGCTCGGTTGAGGCCATCGGCCTTGACCTCGAGGTTATTTAAAACCCCCCAGAACAACCCTTGTTAGTTTTAATATCCATCACCAAACTGCTCCTAAGGTATTGCTGTTAGGCCCTTTTGGCAATCTACATACAAATAGCGTGTTGTGATTCAGTCCACTTCCCACCTCAAAATTGCTTGAAAATTTCACCTTCATACCATTAGGCATAGTTGTAATAGTAGTAACACTCTTAGTATTGGTATTACTATTATTATTATTAACAGTAATAGCAGAAGCCCTAGAAGCAGTAGTAGTATTAACGTATTGCCTTTTGGTCAGTTGAACCTCTCTCTCATCAAGTCCTTGAAGTTTCAACTTAATACAATTGGCCGTTGCTATGACATTGCTGGTATGTCCTTTTGATAACCTGTATATTCACATGCTAATTGAAATTTTCATCTCAATGCTTTTAGCCTTATAAGTAGTTGCAATAGAAGTAGTAGTTGAAGTAGTAGTAGTAATAGTAAATGTAGCAGTGACAGGAGTATTAGTAGTAGCGTGCACATATAGCCTTTTGTTCAGATGATCTTCCCCTTTAAGCATTCTCTGAAGATCCCAACTTAAAACCTAAATCTTGAGATACGTGCTTATGACATTGTACATTCACATAGTGTCTTTTGATCTAGTTCAAATTTCCCCTCTGTATTGTAAAATGATAAGCCCCAAAGACATAATTACAGGATCTTTCAACAAAGCTGAACAAAATAGCTCTCTTGAAATTTTGATCGGATGTGTTTTGGGGAATGGTAGGCTTGGGAAGGGGGAATTGTCACCTACCATTCACTTTTACCTCTTAAAAAGGGCACTAGAACTTCCGACTGCCATTCAAATTAGCCCCATCCAATCAGAAGCCTATAAGACTACTACTACTACTACTTATAACAACTCACCGCAGCAACAAAGTGCCTGAGGCCAACACAGCTACGAACGCTCCTCCTCCATCTCAATCTAATCAAAGCCTCCCTCTTTACAACCTCCCAGGAAGTGCCTATTAAGTGCCTATTTATTAAAAATGCTAAAAGCGTCATTTTCAAACTTCAAAAAAACAAAACAAAATTCTTTTGGCAGCCCTTAAACATCTTGCATCAAAATATGTGACTTTCTACCATTTTCTGACTAAAAACTGTGAGCCTGTGACCATGAAAAAGAAACTATGAAATTCCACAGAAAACCTGTGACGGTTGCAACACCGTCCCGCATAGGTTTGCTTGTAAACGGGAGACTAGTTATCCTTTTTAAAGTCTTAGACCATTTAGACGATGATCATCAATTTATATTGCCCAGCAATGTCCTCCCCAGCGATGTATACGTCGCTGTACGGAATTCAAAGCTTGACCCCAACTTGGGTAGCAAAATACATCGTGATTAAGACGGAGTGACGGTCACACCGGTCAATCGATGGTAAGATGTCAAGGTTGCTGATTTTACTAAGCTAACTTGGTGAATTTAAGCCTAAAAATCTTCTTTTTTTCAAAGTCCCAGAAAAATCTTCTAATCTCCTACTGAAACTGCGTCCTAATTGGTGTGATAAGGATCACAAATATACTACACCTTAGAAGGCTCATATATAAATTGCGGGGAGCAGCTCTCGCCGTCTCTTAGTTCATATGTAAGATGACTAGAAGAGACCACGCCTTCTTCTTTCTCAATACCCAAAGCCTTCCGAATCTGTAAGCTAGTCAGATACATAAAAAAAGGAGAAGGTTATTAAACTTTCGCGCTATTAGGAAAACTTGCTTCATTCATGCTATTACTGGAAAATGAATGGTTTCTGTTATCGTCATTTACCAATTAAAGCAAACCACTACGATAATTAAGAGAGATAATTAAAAGACGAACCTGTGTTCCTCTTCATTTATTTTAATGAATTAAAAGTTGTTGTCAGGATGCATCGACATCTAAAGTTTTCATCGAATGCCATGATTTTAAATAGCACAGATACAGTTTCACTAAACATTAAATAAAAAAAAAAAAAAAGTTTTTCAACAGAAAGTAAGGAGCGACATTAAAACTTAAAACGAACAGAAATTACTTCGTATATGAAAGGGGCTGCTTCCTCATCAACGCCCCGTTCTTTACACTAAAGTTTGACTCTTTCTCTCAACTCTTCTTTTTAAAACAGTAAAAAACTTTAGCGTAAAGAGCGGGGCGTTGATGAGGAAGCAGCACCTTTCATATACTAAGTAGTTTCTGTTCGTTTTAAGTTTTAATGTCGCTCTTTACTTTCAGTTCAAAAAACTTGTTTTTTTTTAATTTCTGAACGTTTTTGAATCAATGCATGTTTTAATGCATTGATTACTTTGCATTGATTTAAATGCAAATTAATGCATTTTAATTTGCATATTCTTTTTTTTTTGGCTAAATGGCTTTCTCACAATTTTGATCGAATGATTTTGATAAAAAAAAAGAGCGGGGGAGGAACCCTAGTTGCCCTCCAATTTTTTGGTTAATTAAAAAGGCAACTAGAACTTTTAATTTTTTACCAATCTTTTTATTAGTAAAATATATAATTTTGTCCCAATTCATTAAGAATGACCCCTGAATCACAAAAGCCGTAGAATAAATAGTTGACATTACTAAAAAATACTTTAGCGTAAAGAGCGAGGTATTAGGAGAAGGTGAGCCCCTCATATGGGTAATAATTTCTGTTCGTTTTAAGTTTTAATGCTGCTCCTTACTTCCAGCTGAAAAAACCTTTTTCATATTTATTTTTTCATTGTTTTTTTTTAAGTAATGCTAGTAAATCCTGCGCTCCCTTCATGGGAATTTTCTTCCCCCATGACAAATTCCTCGATTGAAAGCTCCCCCAGAATATCCCCATCTTCTCAACCCCTCCCCCAACCAAAAAATCCTCCTGAAAACGCCTATGCACTTCCCAATAACCATTACTATATGTAAGCACTAGTCAAAGTTTGTAACTTGTAGCCCCTCCCATGGGGACTCTGGGGGAGTAAGTCGTCTCCAAAGACATAGTTATAAGGTTTTTCGACTACGCTGAATAAAATGGCTATCTCAGAATTTTTGATCCGTGGACTTTAGGAAAATAATTAGCGTGGGAGGAGGCCTAGGTGCCCTCCAATTTTTTGGTCACTTAAAAAGGGTACTAGAACTTTTCATTTCCGTTAGAATGAGCCCTCTCGCAACATTCTAGGACAACTGGGTCGATACGATCACCCCTGAAAAAAACAACAACAAAAAACAAAGAAATAAACACGCATCCGTGATCTGCCTTCTGGCAAAAAATATAAATTCTAAATTTTTGTAGATGGAAGCTTGAACCTTCTACAGTAGGGTTCTCTGATACGCTGAATCTGATGGTGTAATTTTCGTTAAGATTCTATGACCTTTAGGGGGTGTTTCCCCCTGTTTTCTAAAATAAAGCAAATTTTCCCAGGCTCGTAAGTTTTGATGGGTAAAACTATTGATGAAACTTATATATTTGAAATAAGCATTAAAATACGATTCTTTTGATGTAGCTACTGATATCAAAATTCCATTTTTTAGAGTTTTGGTTACTATTGAGCCGGGTCGCTCCTTACTACAGTTCGTTACCACGAACTGTTTGATGAATTGCATCTGAAGCTGTTGACACCACTTAACCAAGTATAGGGGCCGAAGCTGTTTTTGAATCGCATCATTTTTTATAAGTGTTGAAAGTTTTCTTGTGTTGAAAGTTTCGATTTTTTATCACTTTTTGATTTTTTTAAATTTTTTCATAGAGACAATGGCCAGGATTCTTAGGTATTTGCTAATGTTGGTACGTTTCATTTGGAAAATATGTTGTTGTAAATTTGTGAATGTTTGAAGCTAAAATTCGATTAATTGCTTGAGAAAATAAAATCTAAAAACGACCCAGTTATTATTAATTCATATTCTTACGGAATTTCTTATTAATTATGAAGCTAAAATTCCGTCAAAACTTAAATATAATAAACAGTGGACTAATGTGTTATATTAATAAAATATAAATGTAATCCTGTCAGTATTTAATTATATTTTAAATAATTCAATATTTTTCCTTTCTAAAAATTAAACAGATCTGCCATTAATTCGTAAATACATCTTTCGTATTTTAACTTCCAAAGATGACCGTTCCTAAAACTGTTTTTAAAATCGGTACTTAAAAAACAGCTTATAGTCTAGTGCCTACGCAAGAGCGTGTCCAGTATTTTTCTTCAAGGGATTTTTTGGAGGGAGGGGATGGGGTACAAATAAATAAAATTTGAATACAAAAAACAAAGTAGGACTACTCTATGAAGAAAAAAATCTATATATTCCTAATATATTCCTAAATAATATCAAACAGTTCGTGGAACCGAACTGTAGTAAGGAGCGACCCGGCTCAATAGTATACAAAACTCTAAAAAACGAAATTTTGATACCAATAGCTACATCAAAAGAATTGCATTTTCATGCTGATTTTAAATATAGAAGTTTAATCAAGTTTAGTCTTACCCATCCAAAGTTACGAGCCTGAGAAAATTTACCTTATAGGGGGAAAGAAAATAGGGGGAAACGCCCCCTAAAAGTCATAGAATCTTAACGAAAATCCCACCATCGGAGAACCGTACTGTAGAAGTCTCAAGCTCCTATCTACAAAAATGTGGGGTTTTGTATTTTTTGACAGAAGACAGGTGACGGATAAGTGTTTGTTTGTTTTTTTGTTTGTTTTTTTCCCAGGGGTGATCGTATCGACCAAGTGGTCCTAGAATGTCGCGAGAGGGCTCATTCTAACGGAAACTAAAAGTTCTAGTACCCTTTTTGAGTGACCAAAAAATTGGAGGGCACCTATGCCCCCTCCCACGCTCATTTTTTCCCAAAGTCACCGGGTCAAAACTCTGAGATAGCCTTTTTATTCAGCATAGGGAAAGACTATGCTGAATACTATGTATAAACTGAATATATGCTAAAAACTATGTATTTGCGGACGACTTATTCCCCCCCAGTCCCCGTGGGAGGGGCTGCAAGTTACAAGCTTTGACCAGTGTTTACATATAGTAATGGTTATTGGGAAGTGTGCAGACGTTTTCAGTTTTTTTTTTGGGGGGGGGGGGGGTTGAGGGTAGGTGGTTACTTAGGAAGATCTTTCCACGGAGGAATTAGTCATGGGGAAGAGAATTTCCATGAAGGGGGCGCAGGATTTTCTAGCATTATTTAAAAAACAATAAAAATAAATATGAAAAAGTTTTTTCAACTGAAAGTAAAGAGCAGCATTAAAACTTAAAACGAAAAGAAATTGTTACGCATTTGAGCGGTTCACCTCCTCCTAATACCTCACTCTTTAGGCTAAAGTATTTTTAGATATTTTAACTATTTATTCTCCGGCCTTTGTGATTAAGGGGTCATTCTTAAGGAATTGGGACAAAATTTAAGCTTTAGTGTAAAGAGCGAGGTATTGACGAGGGGGCGAACCACCTCATATACGTAATAAAAACATACGAATATAGAAGTTCGTTACGTAAGTTAATTTGTAAATTACGTATATTTTTTACTAATAAAAAAGTTCGTAAAAACAATCGTTCTAGTTGCCTTTTTAAATAACCAGCAAATTAGAGGGCAACTAGGCCTCCTCTCCCGCTCCTTCTTTTCTCAAAATCGTCCGATCAAAACTAAGAGATAGCCATTTCACCAAAAAAAATTTAATTTTCAAACTTCGTTTTAATTATTCATGTGCAGAGAGCCAAAATTAAAACATGCATTAATTCATCAAAGTTCAGAAATTAAATAAAAAAAGACAAGTTATTTTAACTGAAAGTAAGGAGCTACATAAAAACTTAAACGAAGAGGAATTACTCCGTATATGAAAGGGGCTGTTCCATCCTCTTTACGCCAAAGTTGTTTACTGTTTTAAAAAGTAAAGTTGAGAGAAAGAGTCAAACTTTAGCGTAAAGAGCTGGGCGCTGAGGAGGGAACAGCCCCTTTCATATACGGAGTAATTACTGTTCGTTCTAAGTTTTAATGTCGCGCCTTACTTTCAGTTAAATTTTTCTTTATTTAATCCTAGTAAAGAACGAATTCTTTTAGGAAGAATTGAGGAAGAAACACCATTTGAATCCGATTTAAGAATTGAAACTATTTTTTGATTAATCTGAATCATAAAAGCTTATTGCTAAAACTTTTTTGTGGCAACTTTGAAAACTAGCTGGCAACTCCTAAAAGTGGTATCAGATCTAAATGCAAACAAAATACCATTGAAATCATCTTAGCCAAAAACCCTATAGAGAGGAATTATAGTCCCCTATTTCGAGCAACAAGGAAAATCACCTTTTCGCATGGACAGCAGTGATGTATCCTTTATTTATTTTTTTTTCGTCGCTAGTGGGGCACTGAAACATCATATGAAGATGTTTAGGGGATCATTTTAAAGCTAATTTCTACAAATACGCGTTTTTTATAAGTAACAAAAATTAATATTTAAATTTTCATACAAACAGGACAAATCGGGTGTGCGTCATTTTTACTAGTTCAAAATTTGACGAGGAAGGTACAAACAAATACATGAAAGGGTGTTTGATCGTAAAAGGTAAAATGTAAAAAGGCAAAAAGGCAAAGGTTGTTAAGGTAAAAATTTGGCTACCAACGTGCAAGGTTACAACAAAAAATTCCCTTTTTTCGTTTTGCCAGCAATGTATTTTCTGTTAAAGTTGACACCATTGTTATTTTCAAACAGTTCGTGGTAACGAACTGTAGTAAGGAGCGACCCGGCTCAATAGTAACCAAAACTCTAAAAAATTGAATTTTGATATCAATAGCTACATCAAAAGAATCGCATTTTAATGCTGATTTTAAATATATAAGTTTCATCAAGTTTAGTCTTACCGATCAAAAGTTACGAGCCTGAGAAAATTTGCCTCATTTAGGAAAATAGGGGGAAACACCCCCTAAAAGTCGTAGGATCTTAACAAAAATGACACCATCAGATTCAGCGTATCAGAGAACCATACTGTAGACGTTTCAAGCTCCTATCTACCAAAATGTGGAATTTTGTATTTTTTGCCAGAAGACAAATCACGGGTGCGTGTTTATTTGTTTGTTTTTTTTTGTTTTTTTTTCATTTCCCCAGGGGTCATCGTATCGACCAAGTGGTCCGATAATGTAGCAAGAGGACTCATTCTAACGGAAATGAAAAGTTCTAGTGCCCTTTTTAAGCGACCAAAAAAATTGGAGGGCATCTAGGCCCCCTCCCACGCTCATTTTTTTCCCAAAGTCAACGAATCAAAATTTTGAGATAGCCATTTTGTTCAGCATAGTCGAAAACTATAATAACTATGTCTTTGGGGATGACTCACTCCCCCACAATCCCTGGGGGAGGGGCTACAAGTTAAAAACTTTGACCATAGTTTACATATAGTAATGGTTATTGGGAAGTGTACAGACGTTTTCAGGGGGATTTTATTTTGTTTGGGGGTGGGGCTGAGGAGAGGGGGCTATGTTGGAGGATCTTTCTTTGGAGGAATCTGTCATGGGGGAGGAAAAATTCAATGACAAGGGCGCACGATTCTCTAGCATTACTATAAGAAAACAATGAAAAATAAACATGAAAACGTTTTTTCAAATGAAAGGAAGAAGTAGCATTGAAACTTAAAACGAACAGAGATTATTACACATATGAGGGGTTCTAAAAATACTTTAACATAAAGAGCGAGGTATTTAGGAGGAGATAAATACCTTGCTCTTTATGCTAAAGTATTTTTAGTAATTTCAACTATTTATTCTACGGCCTTTCTGATTCAGGGGTCATTCTTAAAGAATTGGGACAAAACTTACGATTTAGTGTAAAGAGCGAGGTATTAACGAGGGTACAAACCCCCTCGTATACATAATAAAAATATAAGGTTATGAATCTTTGTTACGTAAGTTAATTCTTAAGTTACGTATATTTTTTACTAATAAAAACGTTCGTTAAAAATTAAAAGTTCTAGTTGCCTTTTTAAGTAACCGAAAAATTGGAGGGCAACTAGGCCTCCTTCTCCACCCCTTATTTCTCAATATCGTCTGATCAAAACTAAGAGAAAGCCATTTAGCCAAAAAAAGAATTAATATACAAATTTAATTTTAATAATTTATATGCGGAGAGCCAAAACCAAAGATGCGTTAATTCAAAAACGTTCAGAAATTAAATAAAAAAAAACCAATTTTTTTAGCTGAAAGTAAGGAGCGACATTAAAACTTAAAACGAACAGAAATTACTCCGTATATGAAATGAGTTGTCCCCACCGCAATCCCTCGCTCTTTACGCTAAAGTTTGACTCTGCCACAATTGTACTTTTTAAAATAATTTAAAGCTTTAGCGTAAAGAGCGAGGGATTGCGGTGGGGACAACTCATTTCATATACGGAGTAATTTCTGTTCGTTTTAAGTTTTAATGTCGCTCCTTACATTCAGCTAAAAAAATTGGTTTTTTTTTATTTAATCTTACTTAAATGGATTCGTGCCTGAATATTACAATAATTATCTCTTTAAATAACCCCTATGTTGTCAAAAGTGGAAAGTACAAGTCAAAACTTTAAAAATATTCATTGATCTATTATACGTCTAAACTGAAGAGTATTGGTAGCTGAGGAGAATGGGAACTGGCGTTCCCATTACGCCAGTCTAGATTTTGAGATTACGCCAGTCTAGATACGCCAAAATCTAGATTTTGGCATTTCCAGTGCAATAATAAGACAAAGTTGGTGTTGTTATTGTAATTAGTAAAACTAGTTTAGCATTAATTCAGTCTTTGAAAATAAAAAAATTGCTAGCCATAAAAAATACCAAGAGACACCAAACGTTAGACGGAGTTGGTGATTTTTCGACACTAGTGCAAGTTCTCTGTCATATAAGGTGCTCATGCTCTGTGATATGAACCTTAATTTTCTTCTTTTATTTCAGTGATATCAGTTCTTGTTGGCCTCATCATATACCCTGTTTGCTTTGCTGATGAACTGGCTGCTGGCAACAGATTACTCTGGGAGTTTGGATGGGCTTACGGGGTGGGTTGGGGAGCGTCCATATTTCTGTTCGGTGCAATTGTCCTCCTTCTATGTGACAAGGAGTCAGAAGAGATATACTACAAAGAGCGAGATATAATTCAAGATAATTTTATTGACGAAAAAGCCTAAAACTATCTGAAAGACGTGGATTGTTGGACTTAAAGACTATTATCTGTGTGTGGTTTTCCTCTTTTTACGAGTTTTCGCAAAACAGTGCATGGCGTGAATTATGACGCCTTAACAAGAAGGCCTAAGACTATCTGAAAGACTTTAATTGTTGGACTTAAAGACTGTTGTCTGTGCTCGGTTCCCCACTTTTCATGAGCTTTCGTAGAGTAGGGCACGACGCCAATAATCATGTCACTGTTCACAAGAAAGCCTAAAACTACTGAGAGATGTTGATTGTTGGACTTTGACTATTATTTGTCTATGGTTTTCTACTTTTTACGAGCTTTCGCAAAGTATTGTATGAAGTCAGTTATTTTAAAGTTCTACTAAAAATTTTATATCCTGTTTGAACGCATAAAATAACTTTCTTGCTATCGGGCATATTGAAAACTTATTACAAAAAAGGACTGTATTGGTTTCAGTAGTAAGAGGAAGACACTTAAATTTTTCTTTAGAATTTGAACTTCTTTTAAGAATTGAAAAAAAGAACCATTACTGAATTTAAAAATATCCCCAAGGGGACCTAACCCATACTTTGAAAAAAAAATATTCCTGCAACTTTCCAGACCTATAATTTTCTTCTTTTTTAATTCGGCACAAAAGAGTCAGAACTGCAAAATGAATTATACATTATCATACACAAAAGGTATTCACACAGAGATAACTATGGTGACTAATGGTAACTAAGTGGTAACTATGGAATAAAATTAAAAAACTGAAAAGAATGAAAAAATGTAACCAAGGTCGGAGAAAATGTAATTTAAGACGCTATGAAGCAACGAAAGCTAAATGATAAAAGTTGAAACCTAAACTGCATTAACCTAGTCCTAGTCGGCATACTACATAATGATGGCTCAGAGCTGTAATTCCGAGTGATCTTTGGATAAAACAGGAAACAAGAAGATAAAATAAGATTAGGATGGTTTTTATGCTAAGCTGATGAACAATTGTGATTAAATGGACTATTTATAAAGTTTATATAAACTTGGCCTTGTTTATGATGTGAGTGATAATTTACAGTTTGGCCCAATGCCAAGTGCTTATGTGCTTCGCCTTTGTATCTTGTCTTAATACATAATTGATAGCCAATAAATAACTTGTCGATTGATAGAAAATGGGGTATTTTTGAATAGAATCTTAAAGTAGTCATACACAGTCAATTTTATTTTCCAACAATATTAAATGGTGCTGAAGACAATCACGGCGCCAGTTATTTGTTTATTTTTTCCACGAGTGATCATTTGGAACCAGTACTACTGCAATATCGAAAGAGCTCATTTGAGTGGACAATTGAAGTTTTCAACTGAAAAACTGGAATTTGCCCTTTAAGTAACAAAAGGGATTTTGCGCTAGCAATTCTCTTGTTAGCGCAAGAGATTCGCTTTTATGAAGTTCCTACTTCTTCTCAAACTTTTCTTATTCCTCTTCTGACCTCATTCACGGACTTCCTATTTTTTCGCTTGGACTTTGCCAGATCGCCAACAGGCTCAGTTTTTGACAACCCACAATCAGCCATCCGTAAAACGTAGCCTAATCATCTTAACCTTTCTTAACATAGGTTCAAAATATTAGTCATGTTTTTCTATTATTGGCCTTGTCTAATTTTTTGCTATTAAAAATGCTACGTTTATTATTTTTCATGAAACTGGCCAAATAACTAGCAGTATAGATAGCATCTTTATGCAATGACTACCGTGAAATATGCTGTATGAAAAGATAAATTGGCCTATATTGATGTAACAAAAATCTATATAAAGAAAAGCTAAAGATCCTTAGACTTTAGATTCTGGAGTTTGTAAATTTTTTTATTTTAATTAGAAGTAATCTCATTCTGGCTTCATTGATAAAATAAATTTAAGAAAATCACGAATCCTTGTCAGCTTATTGCCTCAAGTATATTAATTTGTGAAATAAACAAAGTAGGCACATTATAAAGATCCTCCCGAGCCATTGATGGCGTATGGGGCGTCAAACTCATGTTTAATTCCTGGCTCATTTTACAGGGAGATGTAGTAATTATGTCAACTAATAAACAAAATGAATTAATAATATAAAAAAAAACAAAGTAGTGAAACAAAGCCATTAAAACAGCTCTAGTCTTTAGTCAGCATTAGAAAATAAAGAAAAAATGACTCGAGGACAGTAAAAAAACAAACAACAACTTGCATACCTAAATAACAGCAAGTGTTTTCATAAAACTAAATGACAAGTATAACTATACTCAAGCATATCTATTTAATAACTGTAGCCAATGTTTGAATAAGCTATAACAATCGAAACCACAGGAAATATCAATGATGATGCCGATGCTTTTCTTTTAATCGTACTCTTTTGGCAAAAACAAAACTTATCAGCAAGCTGGTATTAAAAGAAACAGATTGATTATTCCCATTATGGTCATCTGTAATTCTAACGAAAGATTGGTTTAGACACTTTCTGCTTTAATTATAATAATATAGTCAAACTGAGTTCACCAATTACGCTTAGTCAACCGATTAAATCCAAACGCAAATTAATTGCTCAGAAAATTATTCAACTATGTCATCTTCCCGTTTTGGTCAACCGTTCCGCTAATCACATGGATGTGGTAACAAACTTGGTGTCAGAAATAAAATGTGACAAATCAGCATCTTCACAGTTTCAGCAATATATGCAACCTAGTAAAGAGCGATACATAGGCCATGATAATTTGTCCCCCTTTTGGTTTAGTTTAAGCAGTGGTCAAACCGATTTCTCCAATATTTGGTTTTTGAAGATACAACTCATGATTATACACTTTGAATTGTATATCTAAAAATTTGGTTTTTATCACGGAGTACGTAATACCACGATTTCCAGGGCAAATTTTTCAAGGAAAACACCAAACAGGATATTTTTCCAAATGTAGGATGCTAAATGCCCCCTACCTTAATTGGCGTTCCAATTTAAAAGGGAATGAGGTATTGTACAGAAAGATATTCTTTTCTCAGCATTTTTAGCAAAAAAATAAAAATTTCCCCAGATGTACTGAAAACGAGCAAGATTACGTAACTACAATATAAAACAAAAATTATTCTACGAAATATATAAATGAATTAAGTTGAAATAAAATTCTACAGTAAATGATTTTAACATAATCATTACGTCCTTTAAATAAATACGGATTGAAAATAAAAGGCTGACAAACTTTAGCATAAAGGAAAAATCATTCATCATGCTCATTTATTTTATTTTGCAAACAATAATTTAGATTTAAAATACGCTTAAGATTTAAAATATAGTAGGAACAAGATATGAGAACAATCAGGCACATTCAATACTAGAAATTCAGAGAAGAAAAACCACAGCCTCAAATAAATACAAACAAAAAAATTTAAAAAATAAAAATTTCTAAAAACAATTAAAAAAAAAGATTGGTGCACTTTAATTTGTTTTTTTTTTTGTCGCAAGAAAACCTCATTAATTTCACAGTCGACTATAATAGCCAGGGTTATTATTTAAAACCATTTCCACCTTAACAGCTCGTAGTCACGAGTATATACGTAAACCGTCTCTTATGTCTAATTTGAACATACACTAGGACAGATGTTTACCCAGCAATTAGTTGAGACATTTGGGTAAGAGCCAAAAGTGTTTTTAGGAGAGGGTCTTCTGTTTTTTTTTTTTTTTTTTTTGTAATTTCAAGTTAATTTTGTACCATTCATTAGAAAAGGGAAAATTGCAGAATTGCAATAGCTAACCAATTATTAATGCGAAATTAGAATTAAAGAGGCACATTAGCAAATACCGTTTATTGATGAATGCAGTATATTTTTTGTTGTTTTAGTAAGGGGTCTTTTGGGGATGAATTTAACCTTTCTTCAGTGTATACCGCTTTAATATAAACCCTTTTCACCCATCCTCGTTTCTGGGCCGACTAGAAGCATCGGTGTCGTCCGAACAGGCAATATTCAGAAATTTTTTTACGATAGGTGAAAAAGTGAGACAACAAAAAAAGGAGGTTCACAGACAGTGAATATCATGTAAAAAAAAAAATGCGACTATTTCAGCCAAGACCTTTGGCAACCGTCAGTTCAAAAAGAAAAAAAGGAGTAGATTAAAGCTCACCCAACAAAATATCAAGTGGCGATTCTTGCCTCTTTTGTGCCCGGGAAAAAATCTTGATTAGCACCCTCCCCTCTGTCTCCCGAAAATTTTCGGGCCATATTTTAGCAAAATTTTCCTTTATTTACAAAATTTGTTAGCATTCATGCCATCTTGAAATAAATTTCCTGAATTCAGCAAAATTTAGGATTTAGTTTGCTCATACTGCGCCTGCGCCTTCTACTTTATATTAATAAAAATAAAATTATACAATGATTTTCAGCTTTAGATTATTTATTTGAAATTTTGCACCCCCCACTAAAATCTGTTTGTCCGGAACAATCGCCCCTTGTTCTCACTCTAAGACCGTCTTTGTGAGGGAATAAATATTGTATGTTTGAGTTGTCCTATTTTGTTTTTCATTATGTTCATTTTTATTTTCTAATAAATCATAGACAGTGAAAATCATGAAAATAAATGCGACTATTTCATCCAAGACCTTTGACCCTTGTTCTCGCTCTAGAACCGTCTCTGTGGGGGAGGAAACAGTTTATATTTAAGTTGTTCCATTTTGTTTTTCATTATGTTCATTTTCATTTTCCAATAAATCACATACAGTGAAAATCATGAAAAAAAATTTCAGCCAAGACCTTTGGCCACCGTCAGTTAAAAAAGAAAAAGGAGTAGATTAAAGCCCACCCAACAAAATAACAAGACATCCTGAAAATAAAAATCAAAATGAAGAGACGATTCGTAGACATTAATTTATTTTTTTCCTTCTCTTTTTATTAATGATGGCTTGGCAGAAGTTTCTGCCAAATTATTGTATCTTTTTCCTTATTTCCTTTCTTTTTCCTTAGCCGATGCAGTCTCATTGTCTATTTATGACATTTTTTGAACGATGTAATTAATTGTTTTTAATTACTTACTTAAATTAAAAAAAATAATAAATAAAAGGTGACCCACATCGCTTACGCCTATTATAAAATATTACTAAATTCAAGAAACATTAAAAGCACACTGAGAATGTACATAAATATAATTAATTGGAATAGATCCATAGGTTTAGATGTACTAATTTTACTTCACAGAAAAAATTTCTATATATATATATATATATATATATATATATATATATATATATATATATATATATATATATATATATATATATATATATATATATATATATATATATCAGAACTTATAATAAATAGTCTAAATAGAAAAACTTAATATTTAATCTAACCGGGATGCCATACCCCCTTCCCAATTTATAAACGTTTGTCACAAGGGAAATATTTTTTGACAATAAGAGTTTTCTGCAATTTTCTAAAGAAATCCTAAAAAAAATACTGGATTCCCCCTCTCTCAACAAAAGTTAATGCCACCTTGATTAGTTAAGTGAAGGACTAAAAAAGAGTGAATACGAATTAGTGAAAAAAAAATGAATAAGAAATGAGATTGAAAGCATAATCTAAAGCACATTACATAAGAGCATTATAAGAAAAGCACAATATTTGACGCACTATATTAAAAACGAAAACACGAAGAAAGGAACAAAAAAAGAGTCCAGTTTTTTTTTACTCTTTTAAACAGGGTATTATTTCGTGCCTTATTTTGATTTTGACAGTAAAAGGAAAACTGATATACAGGCACTTGAATCTCATTTTCCTCAGACATATATTATAGTTATATCATTGCACGGAAGAACTTTGAAAACAGCCAACAGGGTAAGATTATAAGTGAAGTCACTTATTGGTATCCTTATTGGGGGGGGGATGATTTCCTATTTAATCTCCTGCTCCACTCTTGCGCCAATGCAAAAAAAAACGCATTTTATTGAAAGAAAACACGTATTTAAGCCTTTTAATTTTTTTTTAATGCCTGAATATGACCTAGAAAGGACAATCCCTATACGTTCGCTGGATAAAACAGAGGAAATTTCGGAATGAAATTAAAATCAAATTACAAGGCGATCAAATTCCCTAAGCCCAGCACATATTTAATTGACAGAGAGAGGGGGGTCCACCCTTAACAAAACATCGGGATTTGAACTATTTCCCCAATAGCTTCTTATATTTTCACTATAATTTTTACTTTTTTGCGGCTAGTGACCAGTCAATACCCTCCTCCCCCTCCGCTGGATACAGTATTCCAATTAGATGGTAGGTACTGCTAAAATCAGTCAGAATCAAATATCAATGGTCTTTCCTCAATATCTTCATCGAAGCTGAGCTCTTTCATCATTAGAGGGATATCCTGAATTTTCCTCTTTCGATAGGCTTTTTCTTTCTCTGAAGATTCATTTATTCCGTATCCAAGATACATAAACGATCCTGGAAGAAAATAAAAGATACATAAATAATTTTCTTCGATAAAAAAGATTTTGCAGCGTGATTAATTGCTTTATCTTTTCCTCTCAGCAGAAAGTGGAATTGTTTCGCACTTTATATTCCAACTTCCGGAATAAATAACATTTATAACGTTTTTTTATAGATACTCTATATGTTTAGAAAGAAAAATTATATAAAATACAGCTACCAACTGAAATGATAAGATACAGACAAAGATAACAATCAGACATTCAGGCTCAGAAGAAAATGTGGCTTCGAATGATCGCCCTAGACTTACTGAATATTTATATAGAAAATACTGAAGTAAAGATTTTTTTTTTTAACTTAAGACTTTGTAAAGTTAAAAACAGAAAAAAAACACAGATAATAAACGGTAATGTAACAAGTAGAGCAGCAGAGAAATATTTGCTCTCTAGATATCTAGCAGATTTTGCTTTTAGGAGTACAACCTATCAAAAAAGAAGGAAAAAGCATTAGAAAGGACATACACATCTTATACTTAGAAAGCATATTTGGTTCAGATACAGAAACAGACTTCAAGTGCTCTCGAATAGCATAAGGACAAACTCCAAAACATTGAAGTAGTAGCAAGACAAGAGTTTTGTTCTTTAGTAGAGTACTCGAATACTAAATAGAAAGCCAGAAATCGATGGCGTCGGTTAGACTTTTCCGTCTCTTTCCGTTTCTTGGATTTTACTTGGCAATCAATATAAGTGAAATAATTATTTCCAGCTTGAAGTGAAGCCAGTTATAGAAAGAATTTATTTAACCATAACCAAAAGAGGAAAAAACACATTTATAAAATAAACACAGATAATAACAACCCTCCTAAAGAAATTAAATAAAAGCCGTAGGAAAGTTATAATACATAACAAGCATGTGCATATCCATTTATTTAGGTTTGATAACAGTTATATACATCTGATTACTCTTAATCCTTATTTTTATTGGGACCCACAGAATTTCTTTGGTATTTTCGTCGAAAATATCAGAAAAATCCCACTTAAATTTTAAACAATATTATTTTTACCTATATGTTAAAATCGATTTCTAGCATTCTATTTAGGTTCGAACACTGTACTAAAGTACCAAATTCTTGTATTACTAGACAAAAAATAAGCATATATCGCCCCGATCAAGACAGCGGTTGAAACCCTTATACCCTAAACGCAGGGATAAAGTATTGCTTGAGACAAGCTAGAGACTTAACTCGTCCTAGCAAATGCCACATTTTTCGTACAGCCGACTATTTGAAATACGGTCAGTCAGCCAGGTACCCAGAACAATCCGTAGGCAATTTCTCTTGAAAACATCTAGTAAATTTTCATCCGCTTTTTGAAGCGCCATGAACATATAAGCTACGGGTAGAACAACAAGACAGGGACTAGGCCCGAGTTTTCACTTTCATGGTTATTAGTTTTACTCGTTATTTATAAAACTATAAATTCTATTTCAAAATTTATCACCATTTTGTTAATTTAGTAAATTATATATTTATATCAAATAGTTAATTAATTCATTATTAAGTTACTGCTACTACTACTACTCTTACTAGCAACTCACTGTAGAACCAAGCTACCTGAGTTCAATACAGCTGTGCACCTCCTCCTCCACCTGAATCTGTTCAAAACCACCCTCTTTACACCCTCCCGAGCGTTCGCACTTCCATTACATCTTTCCTTACAACAACTTCGTATTATATTTGGAAATAGGCTGCTTATTGTTTGGCCCTAGAGGGTGGCCGACAAGGACTATTTTGGTAATCTGACATCCTCCATCCGCAGAAAGTGTCCTGATCATCTCATCCTTGATCATTATAGCCCCGAAAATGGGGATTGAATCACATGTTTGTACAGCTTACGGTTTGAGATACAGTAGGTCAGTCGGGTACCTAAAACAATCCGTAGGGGATTTCTCTGGAAAACATCTAGCAAATGATCCTCCGTCTATCGGAGCACCCACACTTCAGAATCATGCTTAACCAATGTCATCACTATAGCTACCAATATTCTAAGTCTGGTTTCCAGACTGATCTTCCGACTCTTCTAAGCTTTTCAACTTTGAAAAAACACCCTGGACCCTGGCTATTCTATTTTTATTATCTTTACTGCTCCCACCGTCTTTACTAATAATACTACCAAGGTAAGTGAGGCTGTCCACTTAATCGATCTTCCCGTTACCCAGCATTACTTGTTCACCTTTACTTATTCCTAGTCTTAGAGACATGGTCTTCTTAACGTTAATTTTCAAAGCTATTCTTGCACCCTGAGCCCTCAAAACCTCTAAAAATTACTTCATTTTTCTAACATTTTCATCAAAGATGCTTAAACTCATCAGCATAACCTAAGCGTAGGATAGATTTACTTCCCTGGTCGATTCTGCATTCTCCTGTTGTCTGTGCTGTGCTCCTTAGGACAAAGTCCATCAAATGATCCATATAAATGAGAATAGGAAGCATCCCTGCTTAAATCCAGATTTAAATACGACACCAGCTACTAACATCGCTTCCTACCTTATCTGCAGCAATCATATCCTCTTATATAGTACTAATCACTTTAATATATTTATCTGGTATACTTTACAAGGATAGGACCTTCGGTAAAGCTCTTCTATTAGCTGAATTGGACGCTTCCTCATAATCTATAAAACTGAGGAATAAAGGGGTTTGATGACTCAGGCACTTCTCAATTATTCCTTTATGAGTGAAAATCTAGTTAACACATACTCTCCAGTTCCTAAAACTACACTGTTTTTCTTTACAAACTTTATCTAAAGCATCTCTAAGTCTAAAAGTATCATCAAACTAAGTAATTTGCTTCCTGCAGAAACCAAGCTCAAGCCACTATAATTACGACACTCACTCTTATTAACTCTCTTATAGAGGCGTTTGGTTAGAGTTTTCCTAACATTGTTAGGTAATTCTCCTTTTCAAAAATCATAATCTTCAGTAATTTACCTCTAATTTCATAACCCCCATATCTATTAAAAACTCATTTAAGCACCTGGGGCCTTATCATTTATTAATCCTCTTAGTTCTGTCACTAATTCTTCCTCCCGAAAAATCTTCATTCATATCCAAAGCTTTACAAACATTTGCATTCTTTTCTATATCTTGTCCTGTAACTCTATTATGGTTTAGCGCATTTTCTAATGTTCTGGCTATCTCTGTTTAACTCTTTCCTTATCACTAATTGTGGCCCCGTTTCTGTCTTTAACTGGGACAAGTCCAGATTGACTACTACCTCTCAATTTATTAACATGCCATTACAGCATTTTACTATTATTCAGTCTAGCTACATCTTCCAAATCTTTAGTAAGTTCATCTATGACCTCCAATTCACACCCTTTTAATTCATATTTTAATGAATTCACACACTTATATTCACATGATCTACCACTCAAATAATTCTTGTACAAGCCCCTCATTTTCTTTATTAAAGCATTTTACTAACATTCTTGGCTGCGTTTCTTACTTTCTTCCCTAAGACACCAACAGCAACTTCACAAATTTACTTCCCTAAAACTATTCCATCCTTCTTTTACATCGTGAAATCTTGTGAGATACATTGTGAGACCCTCCAGTTTAGTATTCAACTGTCCCTGGTGGAGATGGTGATCGTTGTTTTTAACATCAATAACAACACTCCTATACACCCTAGCATCTTGTATCGATCCTGTCAGTCTTCGGTTTACAACAAATAATCAATAAGGTTAGCTGTCTTACCATCATGTGAATTTCATGCTATCTTATGGGCCATTTTATGACCAAAAACTGGATTGGTTACAACAAGATTGTTATACCTAGAAAATTGCAGCAGTCTGTAGCCATTGCTGTTTTCTTTTTCTGCACCAAATTTACTTAGACTTAGGTATTAACTATCCCTGTTTCTACCGACTTGGGCACTAAAAACACCCCAATAAAAATACTATATTTCTAACCGGACCCTGTTTATTTGTTCCTGTAGCTTTAAGGAAAATTCATTTGAGTCACTACTGTCTCCATCAGTCGGTTCTGCAGACTGGAGGGGCATATACTACCATGACTGATACCCTGCACTTTTTAGTAATAAAATAAGCCGCACACCTTCCCAACCTAAACAAGTTTTAGCAGCTTCCTTATTCATCATGATCCCTACTCCATTCCTATACACCTCATACTTCCTACTTGATTAAATAAATTCTAAATTTCCTAATTTCATGTTTCTTACCCCTGGGACATGAGTTTTTTGAACTCCTAATAAATACAGTTGGAGGCATCTGAATTTGCCAATTAAAATATCAATAAGGTAGTTGTTTTATAACGTTGTAACATTCTAAGTTGCAATTTTCATATTCTTTAAATTATAGAAATTACTATGGTCCAGGAAAAGCAATGGTCCCAGAACCAGTGTAGGACGGGGACTAATACATCTTCTTAAGTCTACACGAAACGTTTAAACGATCTTAGAACCGGACAACAAGAAGCCCTGGGACTGTCAGTTGAACTTAGGCTTTGCGCAATCCTGGACCCATTTTTGTGCAATTCGGCAACGTTCTTGTCAACAAGAGTCGACATTTTGCACAGAAAATCTCAAACCTATTACTTCCGCTTCCTTATTCATTAATGTTTACCAGCATTATGCTACTACGAGAAGGTAACCGATAACAGATAACTTAGCTTAGGATAACTTAGGATAACAGGAAGAGGTTTTTCAGCCTAAAAAGACCCACTAACACCGACCAAACTCAGAAGAATAGTCATTAATCAGAGTGATGTGTTGTTTTAAATTAAGTTACTGAAGTTAAATTATTAAGTTAGTATTTAGAAATTGATTATTATATTTTCTAAGTAACTATTAATAAGTTATTATTAATTAACTAATACATTTATTTGCTTAATTTATTTATTTAGTAATATCTTTTTATCTGGTAACTAGCAACAACATCTTTCGTAGGAGAGGAATAAAAAAAGAAAAAAAATGCTTAAGCCTAAAAAGTTCTTTTAATATAAAAATATCGTCCGTTAACTACAAAGGAAAGTAGGAGAGTGTTCTCCCTAATATCACTTTCCCTCGGAGTTTCTACTCGATCCCCCACCCGTGAAACAAAATATGATAGACTCACCAAAATTACGCATAAAACTTGTCGAAGTTTCAATGAGCCTAATCTATAACGAAATGAACTAAAATTTATACAACATTCAATTTACCGAAAAAATGAGGTCGATTCAAAACGTGTAGCAACAAAAATAATTTTTGTGTCACCTCGAAGAAGCAAAACTCGAAAAAAAAATGAAAACTCGAATTGATCGAACTAATCGAAGAGACAAGAGAAAAAGTAGTTCGACAGAAAATACAAATTCGGCATTAATATTTACTTTTATATGAAAGTTTATCTGGTCCTGTACCTTTTAGAGAGATAAGCATTTATGCAGAAAATGATTATCGACTGACCTTCGTATTTCGTCAATTATTTTGGGTTTCACACATCACCCAAATTCCTTCGTAAAACTAACTAAAGCATTCTGTATTCCATTAGAGTTTCAATCCTCTTTGCTACTTACCATCCATTTATTTTAGCACTTCGATTAATTGATTTTCTTTTATCACTATGTCTCTTGTCCTTATGTTCATGTCTAATTCGGTTCAATACTCGATAATGACGTTCATATTACATTCGATTTATCCAAAAAAGAAAGTCGACCGTGAAACGAGTTGCTACAGGATGAATTTTATAACACATCGAAGAAGAAAATAATCTAAATAGAACACACAAAATAACAAATAGCACATTTAACCAAGATTGTACAAATAAACGTAGTTGTAGATTACAAAAATGTAGTCTACAATTATTTAAATATATATAGATGTACTACTAATATATATATCGGGGAACAATTTTGTTTTTTATTGAAAATACAAATATGAAAACACATTTGTTTTCTTTGTCTCTTCAATTTTTTCGCTTTCGTAATTTTTTTATTTTCCTTTGATTTCTTTTTCTACGAGACGGTATATCAATTATTTACCAATCATTTCAACGATTAATTGATTTTCTTTTATCACCCTGTCTCTTTTGTTCCAAACTTTCATGTTACATTTGATTTTTAATACCTGTTGGTAACTTACAGATTTAATCCGATTTACCGAAAAAAGAAGGCTGATTGCAAAACAATCAGCAATAGAAATAATTCTACACAATCTCAGAGAGAGAAAAAAAATGAATAGAGTACTAAAACAATAAATAGCACATGGCGTCGAAATTCTGTATAGATATATTTTTGAAAATACATGGAGGAGTATTGTTTTTTGATTTATTTCAATTTTTAAATGGAAACAGCTTTTTTTTGTCTCTTCGATTCTTTTGGCTTCTTCAATTTTTAAATTTTTTGCGATACTTTTTTTTCTCTTGAGATAGTATAAAAATTGTTTACCAACCATTTACTTTTAACGCTTCGATTTATTACTTTCTTTTATCACCCTGTCTCTTTTATTCCAAACGTTCGTCACTGGTAACTTTCGTATTGAATCCAATTTACCGAAAAAATAGAAGAACGGTCACAAAACGAGTATCTACAAAAATAATTTTTATACCATCTCGAAGACCGAAAAAATTACTAATCGCATACTAAAAGTACTGAATAACACAAGTAATCAAATTCTGCATTCCATTCAAGTATTTCATCCTCCCTGTTGCTTAAAAACCATTTAGGTTGAAATTTAGGTCACTAGTTGAGATCTAAGCATTAGAATTCTAAAGCATTAAAAAATTCAACTCAAAAATCTAAGCATTAGAGATCTAAGCATTAAGCATCTCGGAGACCGAGAAAATTACTAATCGTATACTAAAAGTACTGAATAACACACGTAATAAGAATTCTGCATTCCATTCAAGTATTTCATCCTCCCTGTTGCTTAAAAACCATCTAGGTTTAAATTTAGGTCTCTAGTTGAGATCTAAGTATTAGATTTTTTGTGATTTCTTCAATTTTTTTTTGCGTATTTACGGTAAAGTCACTACAAATACTAAAGACTACATTGATGCAGAAGCAGTTTTGGGGGATGGACAGAGGGGGCACTTGCCCCAGGCACAGACATTCTAGGGCGCAGTTTATAAACAAGAATAAATAGTAAATTATTAATTAATTAATAAAAGATAATTACTGAATAATAATAATAATTAAATAATAAATAATAACTAAATAATTCACTATCTTTAATAATAATAAACAAATAAATTATTAATCAATTCATAAATTGAAAATAATTTTGTTAGTAAATCCAAATTTTGTTAATATTTGGCCTGAAAATTTGGTGGGAGACAGAGGGGAGGGCTAATCAAATTTTTCCCCGGGCGCAAGAGAAGCCAGAACTGCTATTGCATTTATGTTACATAATAGGCAATTATGTATATTCCCCTCTTTATCAGGGATTTTCTTTGTGCAAGCATAAAAAAGTGAAAACCCTAAGGTTTTCACTTAAAGGGTTTTCAAGTGAAAACCCTAACTCTAAGAGCCCTTCACCACCAGCTACAGAATTGATTTCTAACATTTAATTTAAGAAATTAATTCTTATTTAGAACATGGAATAAAATCATTTATATTACAATTTCTTTGAGAAATTCCTTCAAAAAGTCAAATCTGCTCCACAACTAGAGACCCCGAACTTTAGTGTATTATTCAGTATGAGATGAGTCAATTCCTTTCATAATTAAAATTTTCCAAATACTAAAATTCGACTTGAAATATCTTAATAAAATTTGGGATAACGGCGAAACATGAAAGGAGAGAGCTATGAAAAGTGGAATATAAAAACGCATGATACCAGCCATTTGTCGCCTGAAGTGCCTTATAAAAATAGGATTTTATTAAGATAGGGAAAATTAAAGAGGCTTTCTATCGAGTAATAAATTATAAATAATCTAAAGACAGAGAAGTTTTTCTCCTCTCAAGATAATAATCAAGATTTCTACATCGCTGCAAAAGAAATACTAACAGGAATTAAATTTCCTAGAGAATTATAAAAGAACATATTACCTATTAGATAGAATTTAAAACCAAAAATAAGTGGAGCACAGTTAACTAATTGTACATACTCGGCACACATTTAACTATTTATTTTGAATGACTGGAGATAATAGGAAAAAAACAAATATTTTTAGATTCTGTGAAGGATATAAATATAAATTGCTAGCCCCCCCCCTTCTGAAAGGTGCCCAGTAAATTTAGAGAGAACTAGTTCAATAGTTCAAGCTATGATGAAAGATTAGATAGTCAGAAAGTCTACCAAATCAAAACAGTTTGCCGAATCGTTTGACCAAATACTTATTCAACAGGTTTAAAATATTTCAATATACTAGAATATATTAATTAATTATAATTAACTGAATATAATTTGCGCTTTACTGAAAATAAAATATGTTTGAAATGTTTTCACTTTTCTTACTTTCATAAATAAAAAATTATCAAAACTTGAAAAGAATGTCAATTAAACTGAAAATCAACGGTCATCTGTTTTTTATGGCACTTGATATTTACCAAGTGACATATAGCGATCGCAAATTCTGTCTGTCTGTCTGTCTGTCTTTGCGGGTTTTGCTAGTTTGGACACTTCCAGACAAGCTAGGACGATGAAATTTGGCAGGCGTTTCAGGGACCAGATTGAATTAGAAATAGTATTTTTCCCGTTTCAACCGTCTTGGGGGAGTGGGGGACGGTTGATTCGGAAAATTAGAAAAAATGAGGTATTTTTAACTTACGAACACGTGATCGGATCTTAATGAAGTTTGATATTTAGTAGGATATCGTGTCTCAGAGCTGTTATTTTAAATTCCGACCGGATCCAGTGACATTGGGGGCAGTTGGAAGGGGAAACCTGAAATCTTGAAACGC
This sequence comes from Artemia franciscana, assembly GCF_032884065.1. Lineage (NCBI taxonomy): Eukaryota > Metazoa > Arthropoda > Branchiopoda > Anostraca > Artemiidae > Artemia > Artemia franciscana. The sequence continues at coordinate 41,896,689 of NC_088870.1, forward strand.
TTAGAGTGGAGGGATCGGGATGAAACTTGGTGGAAAAAATAAGCACAAGTCCTAGGTACGTGATTGACATAACCGGAACAAATATGTTCTCTTTGTGGGAGTTGGAGGGGGGGGTGCCGTAATTTGGAAAAGATTAGAAAACAGAGGTATTTTTATCTTATGAGTGAGTGATTGGATCTTAATGAAATTTGATATTTAGAGGCACCTCGTAACTCAGACCTCTTATTTTAAATTCCAGACCGGATCCAGTGCCATTAGGGGGAGTTGGGGGGACTGGAAATCTTGGAAAATGCTTAGATTGGAGAGATTGGGATGAAACTTGGTCGGAAGAATAATTACAAGTCCTAGGTACATGACTGACATAACCAGACCGGATCCATTCTCTATGGGGGAGTTGGTGGAGGACCTAATTCGGTAATTCCGAAAAATTGAAAAAAAGAGGGATTTTTCACTTATGAACGGGTGATCGGATCTTACTGAAATTTGATCTTTAGAAGGACCTCATGTCTCAGAGCTCTTATTTCAAATCTCGACCGTTTCCGGTGATACTAGGGGAAGTGGAGGGGGAAACTGGAAATCTCGGAAAACGCTTAGAGTGGAGAGATCAGGATGAAACTTGGTGAGAAGAACAAGTACAAGTCTTAGATACGTGATTGACATAGCTGGACTGAATCCGCTCTCTTTGGGGGAGTTGGTGGAGGGGGTTTTAATTCGGAAAAATTAGAAAAATTGAGGTACTTTTAACTTACAAACGGGTGTCCGAATCTTAGTAAAATTTGATATTTAGAAGGAATTCATGTCTCAGGGCTCTGATTTTAAATCACGACCAGATCTGGTTACATTCGGGGAGCTGGAGAAGGAAACCGTAAATCTTAGAAAACGCTTAGAGTGGAGAGACCGAGATGAAACTTGGTGGGTAGAATAAGCAAATGTCGTAGATACATGATTGACATAACCGGACTGGGTCCACTCTCTTTGGGGGAGTTAGGGGGGTTCCAGTGCTTTGGCGAGTTTGGTGCTTCTAGACGGGCTAGGACGATAAAAATTGGTAGGCGTGACAGGGACCTGCAAAAATTGATTTGATAAAGTTTCCCCAAATTGACTCGTTTTCCCTGATTCGACCATCTGTGGACTGAAGGGAGAGGAAAAATTAGAAAAATGAGGTATTTTTAACGTGCGAATGGGTGATCGGATCTTAATGAATTTTGATACTTAGAAGGACCTCGTGTCTCAGAGATCTTATTTTAAATCCTGACCGGTATTAAGCCTCTGATTTTCCTTTTAAATAAATCTATTGATTCTTACAATTTTGCTACAGCTCATGCCATATGAGATCTTGGTTCTTCCGACCTCGTCACAAGTGCCATATAGATCGTCACAAGTGCCATATTCTTACAATTTTGCTACAGCTCATGCCATATGAGATCTTGGTTCTTCCGACCTCGTCACAAGTGCCATATAAGCTCTTAGGTCTATATATATATATATATATATATATATATATATATATATATATATATATATATATATATATATATACATATATATATATATATATATATATATATATATATATATATATATATATATATATATATATATATATATATATATATATATATATATATATATATATACATATATATATATATATATCTATATACATAAAAATAAGTTGTCTGTGTGTGTGTGTCTGTCGAGTGACGTCATGTTTGTGTGTCGACTGACGTCATGTTTTCGACTGACGAAATTACAGAGCGGGACATCGGGACACAAATGAGGACCGGGACATAGGGAATATAAATGACGACCGGGACACTCAAAGAGAAAGCGACCGGGACACAAGGAATGTTGACTTGTAAAGGACTGCCTGGTCTCGAATCTTGGTTAAAACAATATTGTTGATTTAGTGGACGTCTATATTTTTGGGTGCAAGAATCGCTCTTTCACTTAGCCATTTATTATTTTTATAATTGTTTAGAATATTCGGAAATACTTTTTCAATCAATTCATTTTTGGACGTCACTAAATTACAGAATTCAGCAGGTAGTTGTATACGTCCTGAAATTGAGTCTACTGGGAGCTTTCCGTTTCCAATTGCCAGCAATTGATCTGAAAATGTTTGACCAGAGTCATCGTTTTGCAATCGGACACGCATATTTGTAGTTAATTTTAATGTTTTTACGTGTGCCCATAAATTAGAATTTTTCAGGCAAGCATTCATTTCGTCTGCAGGTGTTGATCTAGGTATTATAGGTAATGTTTGCCTGAAATCTCCCGCAGTGCCAGAATCAATTTTATCACAAACGTTTAAACCAGTACCTCCTGGCGCATCCAAAAAGAAAATTTCTCCAACGTTGTTATGGACACAGTGCATTATCGTATCGTAAATGTCTTTTTGTTCCAACGTTAACTTGGAAATATTATTTTGTACATACGACAATAGATCACTCGTACTGTAACTTTGTTCACGATCCAATTCTACACATGTCGAAACAGCAGCGGTACGATTAGGTGAAGGCATTCCCAAATCCTAAAGAGGTTTGTTTGCCATACATACGCACAAATCTTCTATAATAACTAAAGTGTAGTTATAAATTTCTGATGTAAAATCAAAAGTTTCACTTTCTCTTTTAGCAGCAAGTCTGGTTTCGCGTTGCGCTGGTAGTTCCTCGGCACGCTTTCTGTTCTTACTTTCTCTATCAGCCGCAAGCCTGTTTTCTTGCTGTTCTTGTGATTCCTCAGCACGCTTTCTTTTCTTACTTTCTCTATCAGCAGCAAGTTTTTTGGCATAGACTCTTTGAGCAGCTTCTCGGCTGTTGCCATTGTAGGTTCTTCAGTCATTTTACAATTAAACATTTTTCCCTGAACGAATGTCTTAAATACCTTTAATGACGTCATCGTCATAACAAACATGACGACAACTAACTTCATGATGACATGACATGATGACATGACGTCACTCGACAGACACACATAAAACTTATTTTTATATATATAGATATATATATATATATATATATATATATATATATATATATATATATATATATATATATATATATATATATATATATATATATATATATATATATATGTAATATCACTTTAAAGAAAAACATAATAGATAGAAAATCAAGCAGAAATGACCAGCCAAAGAAGCTTACCAAACCAAACACCCCCCCCCCTTAAAAATATTACCCCCAAACATATATATATATATATAAATACTAGCTGTTGGGGTGGCGCTTCGCGCCACCCCAACACCTAGCTTGTGGGGGCGCTTCGCGCCCCCCCCCAAGCCCCCCCGCGCGCGTAAGTCGTTAAGCGCCATATTAGTTACGTGCCATTGTAGTTGTGTCCCTGTGTCCAACCTGTGAATATAGATAGATATATATATATATATATATTTTTTTTAACTACGTGAAACTTGCAAATACACAACATTCTTGGCTGTCCCATTGTCTGTGCAAATAAATAGATTGTCAGGTTTACCGACTCTTGAACATGCAACATATAATTGTCCATGGGAAAAATAATGTGTATTCAGATCTATACCTCATTATTCTAATGATTGCCCTTGAGCTTTGTTGATGATGATTGCTAATCGAACATTCCCTGTGTTCCCGTCGTCATTTATATATCCCCCTTTGCCCCCCGGCGTCCCCGTTGTAGTTCTTTCCCTGTGTCCCGGTCGTCATTTGTGTCCCGGTGTCCTAGTCTGTAATTTCTCTTTGAGTGTCGCGGTCATCATTTATATTCCCTGTGTCCCGGTCGTCATTTTTGTCCCGGTCGTCATTTGTGTCCCGGTGTCCCGGTCTGTAATTTTTCTTTGAGTGTCCTGGTCGTCATTTATATTCCCTGTGTCCCGGTCTTCATTTGTGTCCCGGTGCTTTGTTGATGGTGATTGCTAATCGAACATTCCTTGCGTCTCGGTCGCTTTCTCTTTGAGTGTCCCGGTCGTCATTTATATTCCCTATGTCCCGGTGTCCCGGTCGTCATTTGTGTCCCGATGTCCCGTTGTGTAATTTCGTCAATCAACAAACATGACGTTATTGCTCATAGGCAGGATTTTATTCAGAGGATTGGGACTAAGAATGGGTATTATGGAGAACCAAGAGCCCATATTCACCCCATAACACTAGAAAAAGGTTCACATTTGTCACCAAGCTTATTCTCAAGGTATTATTTGGGGAAGGTGCTTACTTAAAAGCTTTCCTTCTGTTGACCACAATTCCCCTAATCAAAAGAATAGGTACAGCCTCAGTGGCGTCAACTGGGGGGAGGGGTTTTGGGAAGGGCAGGGCAGGGGGTCCTCTGCTCCTAACCCCCTCCATGCCAATTGTAAAAACTTCCTTATTGAGGGTGTTTTTATTGAAAATGCCTTTGTTATTTTCTCACTGGAAGTACTGGAAAACAACAACTTTGCCCCTCACCCAAATATACTAAAAACGTGAGTATGAATCGACACTATCCTTCTCCCAAATCCAATTAATAAGTTAAATCTAGGTTTCATCCGTCCATGCAATTATTCCCCTTGGATTACATTGTTACAAAAAAGAGGATTACGTTATAACCTTGGATGATCCATTGATGACATTTCAAGGGTTTTAGGAAAGCCATGAAAAATATTAGTGACAACAAAATTTCTATCAAATTACTATCCCCAAAGGAAATAAGGATACAGACTTGAAAATTGGGGATTCACCTGGGAAGGACAAACAAAACTAAATACTGTATTAGCCCCAGGGGAATAAATTTTAATATCATTTCAATGCGACATTATTTTCTTATTTTTGACTCACAAAGTCGTCTTATAATAAAATAGAAATAAATATAACATAAAATTTCATATTAACTGCTAAAAAGACGCAAACTAAAATGACAATTATTGTCTTGATGATACAATTACTTAATAAAGGATTAAGGCAATAATACTGAATGCCGCTTTAATTAACACAAAATATTTGGAACGGAAGAAAACAAGTGATATTTATAAACTAACCGGATAACCCCCCTTACCCTCTCGATTCAAAAAACATATATGAGCAAAAAATATTAGGTTTGTCTGTTCTGTTTTTGTAGGTACTGTATTCATGTGCCAACCTAGGCTCCAAACTGTCACATTTCGAGAGGTGACTTATCTTAATGCTCCAGCGGGTGGCCCAGCACGGGCACGGTTTAATTGTTTTCCTATAGCTCCCTTTCGATCGTCGAGGTGAACTGACTAATGTTATCCCAACCAACCTGAGGTGAGACCTTCCATTAGGGCACTGCCAGTCATGTGAGTTAAATTCTAAATGCACTCTGGTGGGAGCATTTAATGGTGTGCAGACTAGGTAAACCATTGAAACCTCAAAGCAAGCTGAAGAGGTCCACAAGTCTGATGAACAAATTACAAGAACTGGACAATGCATGTGAGGTTACGCTCACTTCATTCCCTCTATATTTCCAAAAACGAATGAGGATTTTCGGGATTTTTTTTTCAAAAGAAAGTGGACAGTTCTTAGAGATCATAGGTTCAAGGAGAAACACGCAATCATTGAACAACCATTAGTTATTATGTATAACCTAATGACGATGTGCATGATACACATCATGTGACCATTATTGTGGGTCTCACGTTATTGGCTCCCAGCCCCCCATTGCAATTCCTGGCTGAGGGGCCCTGAAACGGATATCAGCACCGACGGTTTGGACCTCAAGGGTCTACTACCGTCTTTCTTCTTTTCTTTTACTTTTACTTACGTAGAAGGATATTTATACTTGGGGCACAAATTTTCAGGTTGCTAGTATTTTTACTTATTTAAGTAAAAAAAACACAAATTTTATTATTTAAGTATTTTTTTGCTTTTTTTTTTAGTAACGCTTCATGGAAACACAGCAAAAAAAATCAGCAAAATCCATCTCTACGCTAGAAAAATTAAAACACCGCAAGTTACGAAGTTAACAAAAAAAATGAGAATGGGAATATTGATTGAATGTCATTACAATTAGACCTTTTATTCTGTTTGAGGCATTTTTACCATGTTGGGGGCATTATTTGTGCTTTAAACACTTCGTATCCTGTTCGTTTTGATAAATTCTGTACTCGTAAACAAATACTTCTTGCATTGACTATATTTTAATTATATTTATTTTATATAGTTATCTTTTATTTTATTTTTATTGTCTTTTATAGTTGTCTTTATTTCTATCTTTTATTTGAAATTAAAAGATATCATGTTTGGGCCATGCCCATAAAACTATATTTTGTTTTGTATAAATGATTTGATTTTGGGGTTTTGGTGAAACATTGAAACAAGACCATTAAAAAAAAAAAATCCTGTTCTCATGAATCAAGACAAAAGAATGGCCATAATAATGACGAAGTGTCATTTGATTCTGAGCATTGCTACTTGATGTTCTTAGAGGAGCAGAAGCAGATCCAGGACTTTCACAAGGGTGAGGACGGCTAATATAAATTTAATGGCCTTTATTGCTTGATAAGATTTGCAGGTTGTAACTAGTATTGAAGGTCAATTCCCTTCTAGATTTCGAAAAATATTATTTCTATGCCATAAAAAATCATAGCCCCTTCTCCTGAATTTCTGTGTATTGGCGCCCCACGCAGAGAGGTATTTGATCGCACAGGAAGTCCTTTCAACTCTTTGGACTGGTCTATAGAACATCAATCCTGGTTGTGATGAAATATTCAAGTCTAGTAGATGATCATTTTCTTTCGAATTTTTGTCTTTATGGAATCTTTGTAAACTTCATTTTTTTTTTAGGAGAAATGGTGATTAATAACAATCCCAAGCTTATTTAATTTTTTTTTATCCCGACACTGATATTTGAAGCTCCTTAAGCATATGAACATTAAAATAAACCATGCTGAATATTTTCATCAGATTGATAACAATTTCAGCAAAGAGGGGAGTGATGTATCTAACCAACCAGACAGAACATAATCTAAGAAAAGATATCTGGCTTTCAACCGGTAATAAATAATGGACGATTACCTTGAACAAAATTGAGAAGAAGACATTTGAAAATGACAGACCCCTTCACTATACTTTAAAGCATCTTAAATATTCTACTTCCAAGAAGGATCTGCATGTGGGGCACCTGCTTCTAACTCGCTAAAAAATTATCATTTGTCAAACAACTTTTAAACCAAGAAGATAGGCTACTTCAGGGGTATTTCAACCACAGACACTTACTCTATTGATTATTCACTCAGTGATTTACTCTTCTTCAATCATGTTACTGTTCTTCAGTTCAAAATTCCTATCATGTGATAGCGTTTAGCCTTTTGAGGATTACTCAAAAAACCTTAATAGAAAAGCGGAATGATTTTAGATACTTTCAATACTAGGGTTGTTGTTTACTGCTAAAACCTTACTTCTTTCGTTCCTCGCTTGATCAAAGCGCTAGGATTTTAGAGCGACTGGAATGATATTCCCGTCTTTAGTCTTTAGACTTTTACTCGGTCATTTTGTGTCACCGTGACGAATTCACTCGGTGACTTTTATTCTTTCTCAAGCTAAAAATTCGTATCAAGGGATAAAATTTAGTGCTGTGAAGATCATTCAAAAAGCCTTAATGGAACAGCAAAGAGTGATTTAATTTAGATACTTTTAATGTTGCTTAGATCTTACTTCTTTAGTCTACGTAGATTTTCGTTTCTCGCGTCATCAAAGCGCTACAATCTTAGAGCCATTGATCTCAGTCAAAAGAACTTAAATCTAAATCTATCTACTGAACAGGATATTGAACAGAGGACTTCGATGATATTCCCGTCAAAGTCTTTAGACTGTGATTCCGTGACTCTGTGTCACCGTGAAGAATTCACTCAACTTCAACTTCAACTTTTTCTTTATTCAACTTAAAAAATACAAAAACAATATTATGCCCCAACAGAGAGCAGAGCTCGTAAGGCTGGGACAGTGCAAAAATATAGAAAAACATCAACATCTCATCATAATAATGATTCCAAAATTTAACGCGGCAAAAGACAAACAAAATGGAAAAAACTTATAAAAGAGAAGTAACAAGGATAAGTAAATAAATAAATATTGGGCAGGAGGGGCGTGGGAGGCCATCCCAGACACAGGGACACAAAAACAAAACACACAAATAAGAAGATCAAATAATTTAATTTTCCATCATAAATGGTGAATAATCAAAAATTTAGCAAACAATCTTTAATATTTACTTTTTTAAATTTAGTTGAGATTTTTGGGATGGATCAAAAATCTAACTAAATTTAGATATTAAAATTGTATCTCTTGATGCAAATTTTTAGCTTGAGAAAGAATAAAAGTCACCGAGTGAATTCGTCACGGTGACACAAAGTGAACGAGTCAAAATCTGAAGACTCTGACGGGAATATCATTCAAAAAGCCTTAATGGAATAGCAAAGAGTAATTTAATTTAGATATTTCAATGGCTTTTTCTAAAATTCAATTTTCTACAGTTGATTTTGAATTAAAATCGAATAGTTGTGGGCATCGAGCTATGGCTAATTGTAGAAAAAGCCAAGACAGCCAAAGGGCTAATGCCAGATTTGTCCTCTCACTCAATCAGACTATCTGTCCTGGCTTTTTCTACAATTAGCCATGGCTTGATGCCCAAAACTATTCGATTTTAATTCAAAATCAACGGAATAAATAAAATCAACTAAAATCGAATAGTTGTAGGCATCAAGTCATAGCTAATTGTAGAAAAAGCCAAGACGGACAGTCTGATTGAGTGAGGGGCAAATCTGGCATCTCGCTGTTGATGCAAAGCAATCATTGATGCACGGCCAATCAATGTTGCTGAGATCTTACTTCTTTAGTCTTATTGTTCTACATAGATTTTCGTCTCTCGTGTAATCAAAGCGCTACAATCTTAGAGCCACCGATCTCAGTCAAAAGAGCTTAAACTTTAATTTATCTGCTCAATAGGATTTGGAACAGAAAACCTTGATGATATTTCTATTAAAGTCCTTAGAGGGCTAATCAGAGCAGAATAAACTTTGATTTTCTGAAAGAAAAAAAGCACCTGAGAACTAAGATCTGAATCCTCGGATTTCCTTATAAAAATAATTTTCTGACAATAGATATTTTCACGGAGGCCCAATGACCTGTAAATACTCATGTTATTTAAACACTAATTCAAGAAAAAAAGAACGGGCCGTATGGATTATGAGGATTAAGTAGTGAAAGAGTGCTTTCAAAACTGGCTCAGGAAAAGTATTTTTAAGCTTTCTTAAAATGATGAGATTCCTGCATACCTACATTTCAATGATATCAATACAGTGTTCAAACTATAGGTTTTTATTAATAAAGAATACCCAAGAACCGAGGATAACAGTCTTTAGGTCTATTAATAGGTCCATTTGACTGATGATTTTTAGATTTCACAGATGGCAGATGGACATTTGACAGATGGATATAGGAGATACATGAGAAACACGCGAAAAAAAATGACTTGAAAAATTTAACATGGGCTAAAATAAATATTTTATTGGTAAGAAACTACAAAACTACTCGTTCAAGCAAACCTACTAGAACTGACAAAAATTCAGATCTATTTCTCCCATGACTCCCAGAAATACAAAAGATACTTTCGTCAAAGAAAAAAAAAGGACATCCAAAGGAGGCGAACCATTATTACTATTTTGGGCGTGAAAAAGATCAGGATGACACCGTCTACAGCATTTACAGGGTTCTGGTTCTACCGCGTAAAAAAGAGGTCCTAAAAGCTATCCTTGGGGGACAGCATAAGCCACTTTTGAAGACGATCAGAAAAGCGTATCACTTGAAATTATTCTATCATTCGAGTGAGACTTAAACCAAGAAAATGCAATCCCCCTTGTACCAAAATGAAACAACTTCGACAAAAGAATTTAACGGGTCAGATAATCAAATACTTTGGAACATCCAAGAAGTAGGAATTAATTCAGAATGAAAACACAGAATGTAAAACCCCAAAATGGGCTTCACAGACACTGAGTTCAAAAATCAAATTGAAAATCACAAAGAAAACATTCAGAAGAAATATGAAAAAGCCTAACCTTATATGAAACAATAACCCCAGAATATTTAAAAGCAATCAGAAAAAGTTACATAGGCATCCTCTATTAAGTGCTTCATTTAAAAACAAAACTGAAAATCATGAAGAAACATTTTAAATTTAGAAAAGAAAATAAGAAAGCTTGGCCTTTCAAAGATTTCATTAAATAGAGACAACGAGGAAATAGGCCAATATTTTGCTCGATACTTTCTTCGCCCACCTTGTTTTATAAAGATAATCCCAGGACCCATAAAATCAATCGTAGAAGTACCCGGTCCAAATGACAGACTAACAAGCTCTGCCAGGGGAGAAATTATTGAAAGAAGAATGAAAAAGAAACACCATCTTGCTAGGAATGGAATCAGGGTGAAATGAGGATGGATTTTTAAGCTAGATATATAAATCCGTAAAATTTATAGATTTGCTGGATATATAATTTGCCGGATATATAGATTGCCCAAAGTTATATAAAATAATAATCCGAGAATATTTAAGAGCAATCTGAAAGAGTTACATAGACATCCTCTGTTGAATCCTTCCCTCAAAAACCCGAACTGAATGTCCTGGAGAAACATTTTAGAATTTAGAGATGAAAATGAGGAAGCTTAGCCTTTCAAAGATTTCATTAAATAGAGACAACGTGGAAATAGGCCGATGTTTTGCTGGATCCTTTCTTGGCCAACCTTTGTTTAAAATATAATCACAGAACTCATAAGATCAATTGCAAAAGTATCCGGTCCAAATGACAGACTAACAAGTTTTGCTAGGGGGGAAATTATTGAAAGAAGAATGAAGAAGAAACATCATAAAGACCATAAACAGCATACGGATTGCTCCAAATTTATATAAAGCAATAATCCCACAATATTTAAGATCAATCAGAATAAAAGAGCTATATAGGCATCCTCTGTTGAGGCCTTCACTGGAAAACCGAACTGAATGTCATGAAGAAACATTTTAGAATTTAGAGATGAAAATGAGGAAGCTTAGCCTTTCAAAGATTTCATTAAATAGAGACAACGTGGAAATAGGCCGATGTTTTGCTGGATCCTTTCTTGGCCCACCTTTGTTTAAAGTATAATCACAGGACCCCGTTCAAATAACAGGCTAACAAGCTTTGCTAGGGGAGGAATCATTGAAAGAAGGATCAAGAAGAAACACTATCTTGTTAGGAATATAATCAGGGCGAAATGATGAAGTATTTTTAAGCCATTAAAAGCAGTTTAACCATGAAAATAAGCATAAGTCATAAAGTCCATAAGAAATAAATAAAACCAATAACCATTAAAAACTATAAAAAATAGCCGAAAAAACCATGAAAACAATTATTTCCCTATTTGATATCAGCCCTAGAAACATAAACTTAAAGCATAGAGGCTTAAGCTAACATTTAGAATCATGCTTAGACCGAGACGACGCAACAGTAGAAGAACCAACAGTAGACTCCAAGCAAATAAAGATTTTTAGAGGGTTACAATCATAAATCTTCCATTTATAAGATTTGGTCCTGTATTGCCTGATTTCAGTGCCATATTTGAATTAAGTCTCTTTCCTTCTGTCACTTCCTCTTTTTTTTCTGCTCTCTATTTCTGTGAGTAGAATTGTTTGCATTTAATGTGCAGAAATGATTAACAATTTAATATTTGAAAGTCTTGTTTCGTGATCCCCCTCTTTTACAGGCCGTGGAGCCTTTGTGGGGGATTTGTGATTTTGCTATTGAGTGGATTTTTTTGTTGTTGAAATATACATGTCATCTTTTCTATCTTACCTGCCAAGGCCGTGTGCAAGGATTTTTGTTTGGAAGATAGGAAAGAGTATTTTCGTTACGAATAGAAACATTACAAAACGAATCAAAAATTTGTTGAAACGCCTTTTTGTCACTTTTCCGAATCGGACAAATATTTGGGAAGGTGGAGGGGGGAGAGGTTCAAACCCAGTAACGACCCATCTGGCTTGAGCCTTGGCAGTTATACTGGAAGAGAATTAACCAGTACTCAGACACATGCACAGTGAAAAGAAGTGATCAAAATGTCGATATTTTTGTAATCTTTCTTATAATTTCTCAAAGTTTCCGTGTAATATCATTTTCACATAAGCACTTGCCATTGCCCTGTACAGATTATAATTTTTAAGCTTTCAGTAAACATTTGTTACAACATATTCCTTTCTCAATTCTTTTTTCTTATATTTAGGACTGGTCTACGTAGGCAACCCCTAGCTAGACCTATATAACGTAGGCTGATTTTTACTGTTTTTCAAAAGCTCTAAAACTACGACTATATAAATTTTTCATATAAACTCGATCAACTATTTTTCGTTTCCATTCCGTATCTAGAAGATGTATAGGTATGATCATGCACAATTTTGATGTTGTCCTCTCCCCACTCATGTAAGTGGTGCCAGTTCCCCCTGATTTCATGTCGTAAACTTCCCCTAAAGACAAAGAGTATCTACAAACAAGTCTCGTATATATCATTCAGATTTATAGTTATTTAACACTGTCAAAACACATACAGATAGGCCTACATTTGTCAGGGAGGTTAGCGAGGAAGGGAAAGCCTCGGGTTTCACTCTCCTCAAAAATCCTATATTTTTCCGAATGCTGGGGCAATTCTTATTCAAATTATTAATTTTTGTTACCCCATTCCTTAAAAACTCCTGAGTACGTGCATGTATACAAATCACGTTTGAAAAAGCGTGATTTGTTACGTAACACTCGAAACAATTTTTTTTTCACACACATGATGTAAAAAATGGACTGAGTGAGCGCTAAAGGAAGAACATGCTACACATTTTTAAGGAACGCGACCCTTTAGGAAAGAAGATGACAGACTTCATTGACTATGTATGTCAAGAGTGGTTGGACAGCTTGAGCAGATCCTATGGATATTCAAAGACCGTATCCCTGTGTAATTTTACAAAACAATACTTAAGGGTGGAAAAGAAAACCAAGGTCGATAATGTGAAAATGACTTTCTTGGTCTTGGCTATCTCTCAAGAGATGGCCGAAGTAGCTGATCTAAACAAGGCGGGTGTGTTAGTCTTGTAGCCTAGTGCTGCCATGAGTCTTAACTAATTTCAGTAGCAGATGCATAAGTAAAATACAACTTCTCCTCCAATACCTCATCATTTTCAATGACTTTGTTCCATATTTTAATATAGCTTTCCTATAATTCACCAGTTTTGACGAACATTTAGTTCCTGTCCGCCTTTAGAGCTTTTCAGACAAAACTGACATTGTGCACATCTGTTTCTGTGCCTGGCTTTCTTATTTATTCATTTTGTATATTGAAAAATAATACTGTAATATTACAAAGTAATATTATGGAAGGAGTCCAAGTAAAGAAAAGGCCTTTATTAAGTCGTTCAATGGTCTAAGAGCATTTATACATTTAAAGATGCACCTACAATTATGGAAGGGCTGGGCTAGAGCCACTTGGATTTCTACCTCTGTTCATGCTACAGAGTAAGGTGGTGCCTTAGTGCCCAACAACCTCCTCCCTGGAAGTCTCAAAATATACAATAAGCCAAACAATTTTTCAACAATTCGGAAGAATATGGCTATATTATGGCAAAGAGATTCTTAACCACCAGTCTGTTATTAAGTCGTATAAATATAGCAAAGCTAAAACAAAAACGAATAATTAAAAACATCAGTGTAATCTAAAATAAAACAACAAAACATCTGAACAATTCAAAATCAATAAAATAAAATATCAATAATCTACCAAAACACGAGCCGATATTAATTAAACATGATGACATTAGCATATTTAGCATTGAGTATAAAAAGAAAAGAAAAAAACAACCCTGGGAATAACTCTTTAAAATGTCAATTCTTAGATTTGAAACAAGATTTGACCAAAATGAGTATAAAGCATAATGGAATACATCTATAGTATCATACGGTAAATATCCTTTAAAAATTACACACGGGACAAGGTTTCCATATTGCGTCCTCGACAGGACTATAAGAGCTAAGATACGTTCTATGGATATTTGTTCTTTATCAGCTGAAAAATTCTACCGTAGACCTACCATAATTCTATTATGGTAATTTCAAAGTACCTAAAATTCTACCGTTAGTTGGCAAATAAAACAAAGAGAAAAATTATCACGGTAAGACTAAATACACTTAACAATTGTATTGACAGAAACATACCGGATAATATATGCATACATGGTCCCAACATCAAATTAGTTAGTAAAACTTACTTAAGATAAACTTACTCAAATTACTTAAGATAACCTACAGACTAAGATTTTTTTTCAGTAAATTTTTTTATGATATTTCCGGGAAAGGAATGAGTTTTTTCTGGGATCCATTCTTATCAGTGATTGCTCGATTTTTTCTCTTTATCACTATTTCTTAAATAATATTCATCAGGATAAACACTCTATGAATATATTAGAAGATATACAACATCCCATCATCAAATTACTTAAGAAAACTTACTTAAGATAACCTTACTAAAATTACTTAAGATAACCTACAGACTAAAATTTCTTTTCAAGATATTTTTTCGGATTTTTTCCGGAAAAGCAAGGGATTTTTTCCAGGATAAATTCTTATTAGCGATTAATCAATGTTTATTTCTTTATCACTATTTATTTAATAGTGTTTATCAGAATAAACACTGTACGTTTATATTAGAATATATACATGATCCGATCATCAAACTACTTAAGACAACTTTCATAAAATAAATTTACTCAAATTATTTAAGAAAATCTACAGACTAAAATTTCTTTTAAAGAAATTTTCTCCAATATTTTCTGGAAAAGGAATGGCTTTTTTCTGGGATTCATTTTTATTAGTGATTACTCGATTTTTTACATTTATCACTATTGTTTTAATAGTGTTTATTCAAAAAAACTTTTAGGCATGAGAATTGTAGTGGCTAATATCATCAAGTTAACCAGAATTTTTGGTATTATATAAGTTTTGATGATTTTGCAGGAACATTTAACTATTCAAAAAAATAAAAAATGGCAAAAATTGAGCTGCCATTAATAAGCTTGCAAATAGTAAAGACAAGAGCATAAAACGAAAAAAATGACCTTATTAATCAACAGAAACAATAGTAATAAAAGTCTTAAATTAAGCTTGCAAGTGATGGTCAAAGTTTTTGGGTTCGAGTCTCAACGATCTGTCGCGAATTTTCAGAATTATTTCAATCTTGGCGAAATTTCGGCAAAACATGAATGGTTCAACGCAAAAATTTGTTCAAACGCATTTTTGTCACTTTTTCGATAAAATTATTCCATATAATTATGGAGTATAACAGCAATAATAGTAACAGCAATACTATGGAAATAGCAGCATATAAAAAACAGCAATAATATGGAAATGACAGCAATATAGTCTTAAATTAAACTTGGAAGTGACGGTCAAAATTTGTGATGCTAGTCAACACGATCTGTCGCGAATTTTCAGAATTATTTCAATCTTGGCAAAATTTCGGCGAAACGTCAATCTTTTAGTTATTTCCATTCATAAGATTTTTTAACAATAGAAAAATGCAGTGCTTGGGGATTTCTATGCATCCCTTAGACTAGAGAAACAGAAAGAATAAAATAAGTACTTGTCAGCTGCCGAATTTTAGTTCAAGAGTATGATGTTTAACGTTACCGTAGAAATAAAAAGGAAGACTATATTCTACATAATTAAATAATGGTAAAAAAGAGATAATGTTGCAGCATTGCTGCACACAGTCAAAGCCTCGGAACAATAGAATTGTCTAAGAGGAGATTAATTTGTTTTTTCGAAACTGAAACACCCTCTATAGATATGCTAAGTATCTTTAACACAATGGTTGATTATTTTCTAATCTTTATTTTGTCCATCATTTTAAGAGGTAATCAGAGATTAGTTTACCACATTCATTTGTTTGATGTCAGCTGTGAGTAGGTATTTTGAGTAAGAGCCGAATACAAACAAAATGTTAATTTACCACCCCTCTCATACTTGGCTCATGTTAATTTAGCCTCAAAAGGGTTCAATTGACTCCCCCCAATTAAAAAAGGAAAACATCATCATTGAGTTACTGCTAAACAAAATAAGCACGCATCTGATACATGATCATATAAGCGATGGGCATAGGATTCAAATATTTAAATAGCTCAATCTAAGGTTATTTAGTGTAACTGGTGTCAATCAAAACATACAATTAAAACATACGGTCAATGTAAAAAAAAAAGTCACTAGGAATACCCACAGAATTTTTTCGAGGGGGGGGGGCCTTTATATGCCATAATAGTGGAAAACTGTCTCTAAATATCACAAAATCTTGTTTCTTTTGCACATTTTTTGTCGTCAAGAAGGGAGGAGGTAGGCATCGCCCTCTATCTCTACGGGTATTCTTGCAAGTATATTTTTTTTAATCTACCATGGCTGCTTAAAAAAACTCCTATGTCTTAATGGTAAATTTTCCATAGGCCTGATTACAATCAGTTTCTTTTTGCATTTAAGGAAGTCGCAAGTGAGTAATTCATGAGTAAGTATTTTCAATAAGAACCAGATGCAAAAATAAAACCTACATTGTTACGACTGAATTATTTTGTTTATTTTAATTGAACCAGAAGACGGTTCAATTTCATCCTCCAATTAACAAAGAGCAAAAATTTGATTTTTTTTTTTTTAAGTGACTGGAAAATACAGGGACGCATCCGATTTCATACATTTTCTTTAAAATATATCATGCAGCATTTTATTTGGGTACTTCCTGGGAGGGTGTAAAGAGGGGGGCTTTGAACAGATTGAGATAGAGGAGGAGCGTGCGTAGCTGTGTAGACATCAGGCAGTTTGGTTCTGCAGTGAGTTATTAGTAGTATTAATATTAAATTCAATATCAAATAATCCAATGGACATCAATGATGCAACAAATAGAGAATATCATGATTTTGTTTACAAAAAAAAAACATCCTAGAAGGCCACTGCCCTTCCCGTAATTGCAAACCGGAAAGGGGCAATACCTCTCTCTGGTCTGGTAGGGTTCCTAAACACGAAGTTACATAAAATATTCTTAAACACAATGAACTAGAATCGAACACTATTCTTTCACAGCGAGCAATCAAATTGGAATGTGCAAATGATACTGCAACCCGTACGTTACTAATGTGATTTGTTAAGTCTCCATATCTTTGGGGATATCAGCTTGTGGTTCGCTTTTACCTTCTTTATCCTTGCGAGCATCAAAACTGCTTTTCAGGGCACTGAGCAAATCACTATTTACTTGTTTTATTGGACTGCTGGGAGGAGTAGGTTGCACAAGTGTTGCGCTTTCAACCTTCTGAAACTCAAAATCTTCAGCAGGCTTTTCTACAACTTTTGATTTGAGTTCATGCATCATCGGCAATAAGTTTGGTTTGCCTTTGGGTATTACTTTTGACAAGAAATATGATCGGGCAGTTAAATGAGCAGCTTCGATCATTGGACCAATCACCTTCAAGAACTCTGGATCAACCGGATTAACAGGTTCCATGTGCGGTATGATGCTATCTCCTAGAAGTTCTTCGGGTTTGAAAGGAGGAGATGGTGATAAGACATCAATGTTATCAAAGATCCTTCTAAGTTTTAAATGTAAGGCATCCCCTGAATTATCGTTGGTAAAGACAAGTTGTGCGTTTTTGTGCACAGCAGGTACTGTAGTCAAAACTTGTTGAATCTCCACCGGAATTTCCACTTCAGGCATTTGTGGCATCGACTTTGGCAGTGATGGAGGAGGACAAGGCAGAGGGATAAACATTTCAGGTTTTGAAAGTTCAAAAGTACCATCAAAAATCTCCTGCAGTTTTGTGTGTAATGGATTTTCTTCATTCTTAAGCGCAGAAAAGTATTTTTTTAGCATTATATGAAGTGCAGTTTGCATAACTGTCAAGCCGTTCATAGCTTCTTGTTGTTCAATAGTCAGATCAGGAGCTTTATAAGCCTCAAGGATTACCTCCTGAGCCTCAGCTGTGACAGGTATGTAATCAGGACTAACTTCCAAATCCTCTACCCCATCAAATACCCCTTGAAGTTTCCTATGCAGCTCGTAATTGCCATCAACTGACGAAGTGTCACTTCTCGATACTTCACTGAGCAAACTATCAGCTTTATGCAATGCTTCCAGAGTTTGATATTTACGAAGGCCAGTATCATCATTTCCAACACCTTGAGAATCAGCAGCTTCAAGGTCGGTTGAACTCTCGGAGCTCATTTCAATTCTTTCGTCACTGACAAAGGACTTATTGACCTCTCCATTGGTAACGGGAAGAAGTGGCCCAGATCCTGGAACTGGTTTTCCCTTCCGAATATATTCTTCGCTACTAAACCACAGGCCGTAACCAAAATAAGTCAGAAAACCTGAAACGAATTAAATTGGATAAGATATATAATATTGAAAAAAGTTACCTAGAGGATAGTTCCGCAACTTTACTTTATAAATAACTTAAATTATTTAATATAACTTCTGCCAAATATATTTAATTATACCTGGAAGGGTCTGACTCTTTATAACGTAGGGTGTAAACAGCTTTTGTCAAAAATAACTATTGTCAAAAGGGAATCATACAAAGGAAAATCTTGATAATCTGAACAATAAAACAGAAAATCGAAAGGAAAGGATGGCACAATATTCAGTGACAACAGATCAATCATGTGTTAAATGTATTAAAAAAAAAGTATAACCATGAATGAAAAGCCAATAATGTAAAAATAAAACAATGTAAAACTGACAAATATTTGTCATCAATATATTTGTAAATATTTATGATGCTTGACGTTACCAAATTAATTATATATTTTTTTTTGTCTTTTTAACTTTACAAAAATGTTTTTAATTATCTATTCAGTATTGTCTTAGTTTATAAAATTTATGTTTGGCCTATCAGGACACGTAATATTTATTTGGGATGTTACACATTTGCTGTATTAAAACAGATAAGAAGGACTGGCATAATATACAGTGACACCAGATCCAGTATGTATTGGATTCATTAAAAAAAAGGAAAAAAAAGAATTTAACAATGCATAAAAAAACCAATAATGGATTAAGAAAAATCAAAACTGACGACCCTTTTTCTTCAATATACTTGTAAATATTTACAATACTTGACCGATACTATCCGAGGAGTACATTTTGCTTGTCTACAAATAGTCACACGCCGAAGGGGCGGGGGAGTCCCTACATTCTTATCACATGGACATCTACCAAAACAGAATGTTGGGTCTCAATCAAACATGTTGAGGAGTACCAACTAGGGCCCTGTGCATCCTTTTTCTGGGTCAGGAACCATCACATCTATAAATTAGAGGGATCAATAAATCCTAGTTATAAGTCTATCTACTGAAAGGGGTCTGGTCACATGCAAAATCCATCAAAAGTAACAAGCAAATTCTCTATATTAGCCTTTTCATGGTCAGTGGCCTATTTAGCATAGGTGGTGTGGGAGGGAAAAGGGTCCATACGCTCTTGCCGTTACAATAGCTACCAGACAGGGATATTGAATCCGAGCAAAACACAGTGGGAAGCAAAACCAAGGCTAATGATTCTCCCTTTCAACGGTCCATATTTGATCCAGAATAGGCCCAGAAGGGGGGTGGGGTAGTCAAAACATTTTGTCATTGGCCTAATTATATGGCAAGCTGAAAAAATTCAAACAAACATGGCCATTGCCTAGGTTCTTGGTATAGCATGTACATAATCGATGAAACTTCAACGAAGAGGGGCTACATTTTTGTCATCACATCTATTAAAGTGGCTTACTGGTTCTCAATTAAATATTAAAGGGGCCAGGAGATTCTTAGTAACTGAAACTTAATTGCGTCTTTAGGGAACGTCAAGTCAGACCGTCATATCAGTAATCAGCCGTGCACTTATCTGAAACAAAAGTACCTAGAAAGAAAGCTTTCGTGTATTCGTCTTATCTTCGCTCCATGTGCATGAAATTTGTTAAATTCATCCAAATCTCATATCCTAAAAAAAAAAATAATAAAAAAATAAACACGCATCCGTGATCTGTATTCTGGCAAAAAATGCGAAATTCCACATTTTTATAGATAGGAGCTTGAAACTTCTACAATAAGGTTCTCTAATACGCTGAATCTGATGGTGTGATTTTCGTTAAGATTGTATGACCTTTAGGGGGTGTTTCCCCCTATTTTCGAAAATGAGGCAAATTTTCTCAGGCTCGTAACTTTTGATGGGTAAAACTAATCTTGATGAAACTTATATATTTGAATTCAGCATTAAAATGCGATTCTTTTGATTTAACTATTGGTATCAAAATTCCATTTTTTAGAGTTTTGTTTACTATTGAGCCGGGTCGCTCCCAGTTCGGTACCACGAACTGTTTGATATTATTTGGGAATATATCCTAAATTCCAAGGCATATGTGAAACGTCACATTAACATTTTCCCCATGAGACAGAAGTTACATGTGTGGCTTAGCACTGGTTCCCAATTAGTCATTGTGGCTGCAACACTCGGCGGGTTTGGACACAGAATATCTAGTCTGACACAGATGAATATAGTTTTCTTCTGAATAAACGGCTTCGCAGCTTAATTAATTTTCATGAGACTATTTTTCTTACCATAAACATTAAGTAAAAAAAAGGATCATCAATAAAAAAAAACGTAAAACTATTTTTAACAGTACGAAAGAGACTGTCAAACAAGATTGCCACGAAGGATATAGTACGAACGCACACATTTACACACATGCATCCACTACACACAAAAATCCAAGTTGAAAGCGCTTGGTTTACGCCCAGTGCAGCATTTATTTCAATATATGATTTACATGTAAGGAACTGAAGAAGCTACACTAAGATGAATTAAGTGCAGATTCATTACAGATAAGTTTTTATGGCACTTAGTATTTTCCAAGTGACATATAGCGATCACAATTTCTGTCCGTCGGTCTGTCTGTCTGTATGTCTGTCTGTCGATCCCGATTTTGCTAGTTCGGGCACTTCCAGATAAGCTAGAACGATGAAAGTTGGCAGGCACATCAGGGACCAGACCAGATTAAATTAGAAATAGTTGCTTCTCGATTCGACCATCAGGGGGGGAGGAGCGAACGAACAAGATATTTGAGAAGAATTTTATTTGCCGATAAAACAAATGATTGTTGTTCTTAAGTGTGGCTTGCTAGTCTGGTGATATGACTCTCACTTAGGATGCGAGAAGTCTCAGGTTCGAATCCCAGACGCACCCCAATTTTTACACGAAGAAGATCCGAGACTGCATACATGACCAATATAGTGATCGCTGAAAGTTAGAGGGCCTAACAAGGTCCGGACAAGATTAAATTAGAAATAGTCGCTTCCCCGATTCAACCATCTGGGGGGGATAGTGGGAGGGAGGTTAATTCGGAAAATTAGAAAAAAATGAGGTATTTTTAACTTATGAACGGGTGATCGGATCTCAATGAAATTTGATATTTAAAAGGATTTCGTGTCTCAGAGCTCCTATTTTAAATCCCGACCACATCCGGTGGTATTGGGGGGGGGGGGGAGGTTGGAGGGGGAATCCAGAAATCTTGGAAAACACTTAGGGTGGAGAGATCAGGGTGAAACTTGGTGGGAAGAATAACCACAAGTCCTACATACGCGATTGACATAACCGGGCCGTATCTGCTCTCTTTGTGGGAGTTGGGAGGGAATTTCCAGTGATTTAGCGAGTTCGGTGCTTCTAGACGTGTTAGGACGATGAACATTGGTAGGCGGGTTAGGGAATTGCACAAATAGACTAGATAAGAGTCGTTTCCCCGATTCGACCATCTGAAGGAGGGCTGGAGGGAGGTAAAATCGTGAAAAATCAGGTATGTTTATCTCACGAATGGGTGATCGGATTTTAATGAAACTTGATATATAGAAAGATGTCATGTCTCAGAGGCTACATTTTCAATTCAGATTGAATCCAGGGACATTGGGGGTAGAGAGGGGAAACGGAAATCTGGGAAACCTTAAATCTTGGAAAACGCTTAGAGTGGAGAGATCGAGATGAAACTTGGTGGGAAGAATAAGCACAAGCTTTAGATACATTATTGACATAACCGGACCAGATCCGATCTCTTGGGGGAGTTGGAGGGATTTCTAGTGCTTTGCCAAGTTCGAGAATAAGCAAAGGTTCTAGATGCGTGATTGACATAACCAGACCGGATCCTATCTCTCGTCAAAAGTGTCATATGAGCTCTTAGCTCTTGTTCTTTACTACACACGTGCACACGCTTGAAAATGCAAACACACCCATTACAATAATTGCTACAGTTTAGATCTAATCGGTAACCAATTTCCATGTTGGATATACAGGATTGAGACAAACTAGTTTTTTTTTTATATAAACCCAAATAAGAGCACGTTTATTGTTGATACATAGTTTTTCTTTTGCATGCGTGCGCAAGGGCACGCCCAAGCATTGGTATTATTGTTATTAGTTTAGTAGAACCTATACTTCATGCACGATGGACAAAAAAAGCTTTACATGTGCAAATTAAAAAATAAACAATGCATGATTAATGAGGGCACTAATCATGGACCTGTTTTTATTTATAAACTGATGATTCGATTCAAACTTACTAATAGGATACACCCACCTTCTAGTTTATTATATTTTGACAAGCAGCAAGATTGTGAGATGTAAGGCATAAAAAACATAATAATAATATAAAAAAAAATCCGTAGCATATACTCATATTAGGACTTTTTGATAACTCATGAATTTCTATCATTATTGAAATCAGTGCCATTAGTGTAGCAAAAACTTGGTTAATTGTAACACATGATGACCAAATTCAAAATACGATGCACGATGAACAAAATACTTCTCTGTATTATATATATATATATATATATATATATATATATATATATATATATATATATATATATATATATATATATATATATATATATATATATATATATATATATATATATAATTGGGCTCTAACCATAGACGGACCAGCTTATAAAAGACTACATGCGTTTGGACAAGCTTATTTTGCTTCTTCTCTCATACGACCAGTAAATTTTTCCTAAGGTATTTGAAGCAGGCAAAACCGGTTATTTCAATCTGCTTTAGTACTGCTTTATTGCTACCATTCTTGTAAGATATGGGGTGGTTGTTTCCCTTCGACCGTATTGCAAGGTTTGTCCTATATTACCTGGTATCTGTCTCAGAAATCTTCAGTATCTGTTTCTTTTTAGCAAAACTAATCATTTCTTTTTTTGCTTCTTTGGGTACAAGATAAAAGAAAAATAGCAAAATTACGAATTTTCCAGATACAGTTAACAAGTTTTCGCATACTGACAGCAAAACTATGAATTTTTGCCAAAAATTCTATAAACTTATTTTTATTTGTTTAAACAGTGAGAGAAAATCTATTTTTTTTGCTCACCCTCGACGAATGAATTTGTATTTACTTTTGAATTACCAATTATTCTACTACTACTAACAACTCTCTGCAGCACAAAACCACCTGAGGTGAACATGGCCACGCACACTCCTCCTCCATCCCAATCTATAACAGTTTGTATTAGAAAATATTTTTCAACTTCCCCAAAAATCCTTTCATATGCGAATTTCTTTTAGAGGATAAAGCAAAATTTAACAAAGCGCACTTTACTTAAATCAGTAACAAAAGAGGATTTTTCAAATACTTCTAGATACAAAACCCAAAATCGGAAAAAGCTACTTTTAGAATAAAACGTTTAATAATTTTACGATATTTCAGCCCCCCCCCTCCCAAACCTGGGAGCGCTGAAACTTTGATTTTTATCTTAAACTAAATAAAAGAATTGGGGAACTTTCGCGAGTTTAACCATTAAAAAAAGCATTCTTTCACAAAACCTGAAACTTAGATCACCGGACACCTGACGTTTTCAATCAAACGTCTTAAATAAGCCCTTAACTTCATACACAAAATTCACCAATTCAAATCTTTACATTTTCAATAGCAGTTTGGCAGAGAGGAGCTTCCTCCTCCCTTTCCATGAGACTTGATGTATTTTATTTTGGAACTGTTTAGGGGAGGATAGGGAAACAAACTTCGAATAAATCGCATTAAAGGTGAGGGACGACATTGAATAAACGTTTCTTCGTTTATATGACTGTACGATGTCAGAGACATGGATCAGCGCATGCGGCATTCAGGGGAACTGGGCATTCCCATTTTAAAGGTAAAAAAAAAAAATATAAAGAAAGAACCAAAACTGGATGTTACACATATCTTCTGTTCAATCTTACAATTCTTCATTGCTATTCCACAAACATGTACTCAGATAAGCAATTGTTTAAAGCAGCAAGGGCATCAAAATAAAACATTTTTAGCTTGCTGTACCGTATTTTGGCCTATCCATGTCGAAAAACAGTGATTTACTATCTTCTTTGTTTTTTAAGAACATTAAACAATCTGTTAATCCCAAAGACAAATACACTTTACGAAAAATTAAGCAAGAAAAAACGAGTTTTAACTTCACTAAAGCAGTGAACAAAAAATGAAAAAAAACGGCCCGATTAAAAAATATTCCAAATATTTCGGCCCCACGTCCGGGAACCTTTCTCAGCGACAAGAAACGAAAATTTAAAAAAAATCGTTTGAAAAAATAACAAACAAAAAAACAACAACTAAACACACGAAGAAAAAAAATAATAACAACTCACATTATGAACAAACTTCCAGCACTGATGTTACAGCATTAGAATAAAACCAAAGCGGATGTCTATAGGGATACCATGGGTTACTCTTGAGTAGAATGACTCATGGTTTCACTATAAACATGAACCATGAGTCATTCATATGAACCATGAGCCCGCTTTGGTTTTATTCTTATATTGTAACATCAGTGCTGGAATTTTTTTTTATAATGTGAGCTGTTATTATTTTTTTTTCTTCGTTTAGTTTTCGTTTTTTGTGTGTAAATGTTTAAAAACATTTTTTTTCTGTTTTTTGTTCAGAAAGACTCCCAGACCTGGGGCTGAAACATTCGGAACATTTTTTAATTAAAGTGTTGTTTGTTTGTTGTTTTTTTTAGTGTTTTTTTCACTGCTTTGTTGAAATAAAAATCCGTTTTTTCTCGTTTAATTATTCGTAAATGGAAAAGCTGTGTGGTGTAAGAAATTATATACAATTACGTCTTGAAAGCATGTCTACACCTTCTCAAGCTGTTTAGTGCCATGTGGTTAGGCTGGTTTTTCATTCACTTTCAGTTTTTATAATGTAGCGCCCTCCATCTAATTGAAAATTGAGCTGCACTCATTTGGTGCTTTAAAGCAATAAGATGTCTCTTAATATTATCTATCCCATCAGTTCTGAGTAGTTTCAGGTCAAGATCTCGATTTAGTTAAATCAGGGTAATTTATTTTGAAACGATCTTAATAATGTGACTGTACTAGTAAGAAGAAAAAATACATCTTTCAGTCTCTGCATAACCATTTCAAAAGATTATATGTAACAGGCATACATTCTCTTGAAAGAAAATGGGCTGGTGAGGGCTTTGCTATATATATATATATAAAAAAAATCAGCCATTCTCTGGAAGCCCCAGCAAATAAATGGTCAGGGGATGATCCTATGCAGGTATTTACAAAAGGGCGGGATATAGGCCTTCGAAGTTATATATCTCACAAAGATGTTGTCTGTTCGACTGTTTAATTTTTAATATCGGGAACAAAGAGTTTGGCTTTTTAATCTGAAATCTCTTAGTTAAGAGCTAGTATATTTCTTTAGGTGCCTTGGTTGTTTGTTGAATTGTGGGGCCAAAACCTGCTATGTACGCTTTTATTCATTATTTAATTAAAAATATGGGGCGCCAGCCACTTTTAAATATCTTATGCGCCCCTATTCTTTTGCCACTCTCCGTCATGATGTTGGAAATGTCTGTTGAATCTTCTTTTGAAGAAGTCAGCATTCCAAAAATAACCGCCAAGTGTAGGATGTATACAATTTTACATTTTGAGAGCAACCCATACTTATTCTTTCCAGTTTCGACGAATATTCAGGAGTCAAAGGCGACGTTTTTAGGCAATTTCTAACTGCGAAGTGCAAAAAGAGAGAATACTGGAGATTCGGCTTTTCATTAAGGACCAAAACCCGTCGTTAACCCATAAGGAACAAAATTTTTGGAAAAAAGGAAGAAAACATGACAATGTCCGAACGCTTCATTTTTTATATGTTCTTTCTCTGTCCATTGTTGCTTATAGTTTGCAATCTTTGCAAAAAATATAGTAAAAAATAAACAAATAATACATAATTTATAACCTCTTATCTTGTTAAGTTCCAAGACAAAGCTGCTAGCCAAAGTCACCAATTTCGTCAAAATGTAATTCATACCCTGTTAAATTACAGGAAAGACTGTAGAAAAACCTCTTCTATGCCCAATTTTGAAGAAATTGTCCTATATTTTTTTATATATATTTACCAATTATTAGTATTTAGAGGGACATCTCTCCCCTGCATATTTTTTTCTGCTAAGCCACTAGAGAAAAATTGAGAAAATGCAAAACGTCTAGAAAACAAAATTCTTTTAATTATTCAAAATAGTGCCAGAAAAACACAACTTATGAATTAATTTTATTTATAATACATAGTTTTATACCACACAATATCATCTAGTCCAGTAACTCCAAGGACGGTAAAAATGAGCCCTGGTAGTTAGAATTGGTTATGTGGAAACTTACACATGTGCAAAAAAAAACAATAAGAACTGAATAAGATATATAATAAGTAAATAATAAAAAGTATAATAAGAATATAATAAGAAAATAATAAAAATAAGAAGAAAATAATAGGAAAATTTTTCAATAAAAAATACCTTTATATGCAGTTTTGGTAGTAACCGGCGTTAATTACAAGACAAGAAGCGTGACGTGACGTAAGTGAAAAATCCGCAGAAAAAAGTTAAAAACGTCTTAGAATTGGTTATGAGGAAACTTACATATGTGTAAAGAAAAATAAGGAAAACTGAATAAGATATATAATAAGTAAATAATAAAAAGTATAATAAGAATATAATAAGAAAATAATAAAAATAAGAAGAAAATAATGAGAAATTTTTTCAATAAAAAATAACTTTATATGCAGTTTTGGTAGTAGCGGGCGTCAACTAAAAGACAAGATGCGGGACGTGACGTAAGTGAATAATTCGCAGAAAAAAGTTCAAAACGTCCTTGAGACATTCCAAATTGTTAATTATTGAATTTTGATGAACGAAAATCGTGGTCAAATTAGACTAAATAGACTTGCTTATTTGTTTTTTCACAGCTTAATGTGAAAACACAGACGAAAATATGATACTGCCCTAATAACTTCATGACTTTGGAGCAATCAAAATAAAAATCTCAGGAAATAGCTATTTTCAGGCATGAATAGACCTAAGGTGGGTCCGGGGGAGGGGGGTATATTGATATTATTAGCACTTCCAGTAAAAATCAAATACTTAAGAGTTGTCCGCATGTTCTCTTAAGAAAAAGAAACAAAAGAAAAAAAAATAGTTAAGGATCGGATTTTCAGCAAGATATTAGAAATTCCATTCGGTGATTTAACGCGATAATTCCATTTCATAAGTATTTGAAAGCCAAATTTTAATTTTGTTTAATTTTAAAATTGTTTAATTTTAATTTAATTTTAATTTTGTTTAATTTTAAAATTACACATTAAGGTATATGATTCCCGTACAAGTTTTTATATACTATTTTATAATTTTGCTATGATTCCATAGCTGATATTTGGTTATGAATCTCATAACAAGGGAGGGGCTTCACTTCTGTAAGATAACAAAGGTGAAGCCCATCCCTTGCACACTTACCTGCTTGAGACGGTCATTACTCATGGGTTATAAAGTATCAGTTTTGGAACCTTGATTGGGAACTGAATGGCCATAATCGAAATTACTTAAAAAAAAAGGTATATTCCCCAATAGATTACCCAATATGGTCACATATTCCGTTTACATGATTTCCAGATTAATATTTGACAAATTAATATTTTATTTTGATATCATTAGTACTCAAAGCAAAATCAAATACTTAAGAGGTGTTTGCATGAAAAGAAAAAAAAAACAACAAATGATCCGATTTTCTGCAAGATATCTGAAATTCAATTCGGTGATTTATCGCGATACTGCAATATATGTGCCAATTGTGTTTGAAAGCCATGATTGGCTTTCAAATACAATCGGATTTTAATCGCGATATTGCCAAGTATTTGAAAGCCACGTTTTAATTCTGTGTTGACTTTTGTGACTCTTTTAAAACCGAAAGCAGCTATTTTGGCTTTGGGACTAAAACTTCGAATTTGAATTCTTAGTATTCTTCTTCGTATTCTTAGAGAACCAAAAAAATTAGTCGTAACAGTCTATCCTCATTTTTCGGTTAGTCTGCTTCACAAGAAATGTCACTTAAATTGATTGTTGTACAACACTATGATTTATCTATCTATTTTGTCATTTTCGAATAGTAACACTCGGAATTTGTTTTTATTTTATCAAACAGTGAGGACGAATCTAATATTTGAATCGTCGAAGAATTTTTATTAACTTTTGAATTACCAATCATAAAGTTTTGCATTTGGAAAATATTTTTGAAACGGAGGATTTCCCAAAACACCTTTAGTATGTGTACTTCTTTTAGATGGTATACTTTAGTTTAATAAAGCGCACATTATTTGAATCAAACTTTTCTGGTAACTTATTGTAATTAAGGAGCGATGTGGCTCAATAGTAATGGAAACTCTAAGAAAGAGTCCTGATAACAATAGATACATCAAAAGAATCAAATTTTTATGCTTATCCAAAATATACAAAATTCACCAAGTTTAATGTTACCCATCAAAAATTACGAGTCTGAGAAAATTTTGAACAATCTTCGAAAAAGGGGAAAAAAACCAAAACATCAAGTGATCTTATTTAAAATTACACCATCAGATTGAGCATATCAGAGAACCTTACAGTATAGGTTTTAAGATACTATATACCCAAATTTGGAATTTGGGTCTTTTTTTGCCAGAAGAATGATCACGAGTGCGTGTTTATTTGTTTGTTTTTGTTTGTTTTTCCCAGGGATGGTCGTATCGAACCAGTGATCCTAGAGGGTCAAGAGAGGGCTCATTTGATCTGAAATGAAAAATTCTAGCGCCCTTTTTTAACTAACCAAAAATATTGGAGGGCACCTGGTCCCCCTCCTACACCCCTTTCCCCCCAAAGTCGCCAGATCAAAATTGAAGATTTTTTGTTCAATATAGTCGAAAAATTTCATGTCTTTGAGGACGATTTTACCTTTAAAAGTCCTCGGGAAAGAGCTGCAAACTATGAAGGGCTGCAACCCATTGTTTACATATAGTATTAGTTATTGGGAAGCATACAGATATTTTTCGGGGGGGGGGATTTTTTTGGTAGGGGTATTACGAGGGGGATCTTTCCGTTGATGAAATGTTTGTGTGGGGAAGGGAATTTTCTATGAAGGGGAAGTCGGATTTCCGGGGATAATCTAAAGAACGATCAGAAACCAAATTAAAAATAAAACAAAACAAGTTTTTTTCAGTTGAAAGTAAAGAGGAACATTAAAGCTTAAAACGGAAAGAAATTATTACGTATATGAGACGGTTTCTTCCTACTCGATACCTCGCTCTTTACGCAAAACTTTTCTTCTACTTCTAAAAAAGCTTGTTATTCTAATAATTGTTCTTAAAAATTGGAACAAAAAAACAAACTTTAGCCTAAAAAGCGAGGTATTCAGGTGGGGGTAACCATCTCACATGCGTAATAATTTTTGTTTGTTATAATGTCGCTCCTACTTTCAGTTGAAGACATGTGTTTTTTTATTTAATCAGTAACAAAAGAGGAATCGTTTTCATTACATAGAAAAACAAACATAAAATCGGATAAATTCACTTTTAGAAAAAAATGATTTAGGGTTTAATCCCATTACAGGATCCCCCCCCAAAAAAAAAGCCAGGAGCGTTCAATTTTTTTTATTCTAAAACAAAAAGAATGAGGAAATCTTCGGGAATCTAATTTATAAAAACTGAAAGAGTTTGTTATAAAAATGCCCATTTTAACATTTGTGTTATCATTCCACATTATCCCAGTACCGCCTTAACGCTTGTATTTATATTTACTATTTTAGAATTTATATATGAATTAATGCAGTCAATTGAGTGTTGAACTTTTGCCATTCAATATTGAACACTGAAAATGCTTCAATTTTTTTGCAGTATGTCAAAACGGACTGTGGTTATTTTTATGCGGATATTTATAAATTAACAGGTATGAGAATTTTGTACATTGTTTAGCAGATATTTTAGATCAGAAGCTATTTAAATGGAGAAGAGATTTATTAAATTAGTATATTAGAAAGTATGAAATAATGTTAGTCAGCCCTTAAGTTACTATGTTAGAAATAAAGTTTAATTTTAGCAGGGCATGAAGGATTGGATTTAAATGTAAAAATATCGTGATAAGAACGTGATGAGAGGGAAATGACGAGTATTGTGGAATGCTAAGTCTAACTTCTTTTTCAGGGTTTTTATTTCTGTTTTGTTCTGCTGTTATGAGACATGGAGATATAAAATTAAAAGCTGTCAAGCTGATTTCAAGCTTCCTATAATGAGAGATATAGAGAGTCAACCATTTATATAACAGTCTTTTATAAACGTTACCCTTACTTCTGACATTTTCAATCCAGCAACTTCATACAATAAAATTCATAATCTTAAAACTGTACATTTTAATGAAAAATAACAGCCAAAACATATCATCAAGTACGTACGGAGATAATGACAAGACGTACCACCAGGTACATACGCAGAAGGAGGGGACAAAATATTTAGGGAGATCAACAATAAAAAAAAACCAATTTTATTTGCTATTTGAATAAGAAGAGTCGAGAAAATCAATAAAATTTGGGATTTCAGAAACGGCGTGGTCCTAAGGCTCCCCATGCGTACATCCCTGCGTATCACGCTAATTTTTCAATAACTATTTAAACGCTACAAACCACTACAAAAAGCTGAAAAAGGTTAGTACTTACAATATCAAAGCGGTTCCCAGCTAAGCATCCATTGTTCATAAACGAAAGCGACGAAACTCTGAAGAATTCTAGCAGTAATACCCCAAACAAAAGCAAAATAAAAGCCCAAAACACACAAACTCCCGGGAAAAAACCAAGCAGCACTCTAAATAACTAATCTTACGAAACCTTGATTTATTTAAAATTACCCATTAAGGTATATGATTCCCGTATAAGTTTTGGTATGCTATTTTATAATTTCGCTATGATTCCATAGCTGAGATTCGGTTATTAATCTCATAACAAGGGATGGGCTTCACTTTTGTACGATAACAAAGGTGAAGCCCATCCCTTGCCCACTTGCCTGCTTGAGACAATTATTACTCATGAGTTATAAATCGGTATCAGCTTTGGAACCTTGATAGGAACTGAAGGGTCGTAATCGGACTTACTTAAAAAAAACGTATATTCCCCAATAGATTACCCAGTATGGTCACATATTCCGTTTGCTTGATTTCCAGATTAATATTGTACATTTCCAATATTTGTGGCCAATTTGACTTCCAAATAAGTGGTTTATGCAGAACTTAACCCCGATATTCCCAAAGATATCGGAATAAGGTCAAAATTTACATTTAGTCCTTCATCCTAATAAATTGACTCCCTAAACTGATTTTTTCAAGTCTCACCTATAAATCCCACAACAATGAAATTTCTTAAGAACTTTAAGATAAGGGAGTAAAACTATAAGATCAGGGCCTTCCATCATTTTCTAAAAGATGTTTTTTTAGGTTCCCAGATTGCTAAATTCCTCCTAAAGTATTGGTTACTATCTTGACATCTACATAAGTAGGCAGAGATCGATTACCGGTATGCAAGCAAGAATTTAATCCCAATACCCCTAATGGATACGAATACACCCAATTAGATTGGGAAACTGGATATAAAGGTAAAGAAATAACAAGACAAAAAATTCAAGTCCATATATCAACGTCAATATGTGCAAAATGGCATAATTCTTAACAACAATTCTAAAGAGCATCTAGTCTAAAGTCTAAAGTCTAATCATTTAGTCTAAAGTCTAAATAAAATATTGCGCGGCTTTTATAAGCTACGTTTGTATAAGACGTGAGATGTGATACAAACTGGCTTTCATATACCCATACAGGAAGGAGCCCATGGCCTTCACCTTACTATCGAAGGAATCAGTCAAGCAAAATAATAACAGAACCTTGCCCATTCTCAATGACAATCTTTTAACGCCATTATTAAGAAAATTATCTGACACTACTGATGACCACAGCTTAGATACCAATACAGTTATGAAAACTCGATTTATTTCTGGGATACAGTGCGGGGTAGCGATGCCAGCGACTGGAGACAGGAAACTGGCAGCACAGCTTAGATAAGCAATATTGGTATCTATGCTGTGTATGCAACAAAACAAAATTGCGTTCCCGCCTATGGTGTTGTAGTACAATCTACGTGTCGGAGCACGGGCTTGGAGGAGGCGCCAAGTTCAAACATCTGCACCAAAAGCTTCTCATGGACTAGATAGGAGTTTTCATAATTGTATATTGGTATCTAAGCTGTGCTGATGACACTATGTTGTTTATTGAACAGTTGGTCTATGCTACAATTTCTTACGATAGTTAAGCCTCTGCTATTAAATTTTTAAAGGAGCTTGGATGCAACTGATTTCAAAAATGTAATTAATTGGATCTGATAATAATAAAACATTAAAGTAAAAAGGACATTTATAGATTTACTCTATAGCCCATTAGAAAAGAGATACCATATTTTGGTAATCATGTGAATGATGCCCCTTGATTACTCTTAATATATGAATACATCAATTACTAAACATAAACTATTCAAGATTCCCATAAAGTTTCAAGCTATTTTTTGCACCATTTAACTTAAAAGCCTCTCACGCAATATAATTATCTTGAATATAGAGATTCATTCACAAACTAGAATATTCCCATCATTAAATGCGACAAGCCAGGGGGCAATTCATGTCTTCCCACATGTAGAAACTCACCCATCTCTTCGTTATTTTAAAACGACAGCCGCACAAACGCAGTATGCATATAACAAATGCCTGAATTTGAATTTCAGCAAAATATATATATATATATATATATATATATATATATATATATATATATATATATATATATATATATATATATATATATATATATATATATATATATATATATATATATATATATATATATTTATATATATATATATACAATATATTAAAGAGTTGTATTTCTTCTTAACATATATTTCCGCTGACACGAATAAAAAGTTTCAGGTAAACTGTCTCACAATTCTGTTAGAAAATAGTTTTTTAACATGCTAGCACTTTTCAAAGTTAAAATAAAACGATAGAAAATAAAATTTTGCAACAAAAATAGAAAAAGGAAAAACTACATTACTAGTCAATATCCGAAAAACGAAAGAAAAATTCATGGCGACAAGTGGAAACCTTTCTAATTGCATTAAAAGAGAAAGACGGTGAGAAAAAGCTGTCAAGGGACATACAATTACTGATAAAAACTTCGGAAAGTAGAAATTTTGGGATTCAAGGAAGGGATGGTAAATACAATTTGAGGCTGAGAAAAACTATGGCCAGTGAACTTAAATCAGCACTGGATATACGACGATCTTAGATGAAAATAACCTTATTTGGCCCCAAAAAAACGAACTTGATGGAATAGAGTAGATTAACTAAATAAACTTTTATCTTCCTCTAAAATAAATATCAGCCTTACTTCCGTTAGATAGGATAGCTAAAGGAAAGGACAGGATTCCGCAAGGATAGCTAAAGGAGGTTAGAAGAAAATCAATAAAATAATTTCAATATAGATTACAAGGTTATCATCCTGAAATATGATCTAAGGCAGGATTATACCACGGACTTTTTTGAAGGGTTTGGGTTTAACTGCCATGAAATGATCAACTCACGTCAAATATTAGTGTTCTGGTATTCAAAGTGGTGTTCTTTTTGGTATTACTAGAAAAAAGAAAGGAGTTTGGATAATAAATTAACAACTGTAGGGATTTCCTGTGACGGAAGGACGTCCTCTTTGCGGTATGGCAAACTTGTGTAGGTGAAATCAATTTGCAGAAGTAAAATAGTAGAAAACCACTCACTGGTTATTATATTAAAGTAAAAAGTAAAGCTTTAAATAAATGGCAATTATCTAAAGTAAAAATAACGGTGTGTGACATTTGAAATCGAATTTTATACAGGCTACTTATTTGAAAGTTTCAAAATATAATACCGCTGAGAAAAGAGAAGATGGGTTTTTGTTTTTTCAAAGATATTAATGTTAAAGCCAGGGCCGTATCCATGGGGGCTACCCAGATACTCCGTATGCTCCGGGATAATGAGAGAATTCGGCAGTATTACTACAATGCCTCTATACTAGTTTAGCCTACTGAATCATAAATAAAACCTTACCAACCAGCATCCAAACTCCAAACCGAATCCAAGTAGCCGTCGATAGCCGCATCATCAGATATATATTGATCAGAATGCTTAAACAGGGTATCAATGGGACGAGTGGTACCTATAAAAAAATAAATTAAAGCTCGAAATAACATACTATAGCATGAAGAATGTATTTATTCTCGACGTAATACCTTCAATTGGGTATTGTTTTTTCTCCAAGACCACACTGCCTAAATAAAAAACATCTCCCCATATATACGACGTATCTTTGACGTATCACCTTCAACTAGGTATTTTTTTCCCCAAGACCATACTGCCTAAAAAAAATATCTCCCCATATATACGACGTATTTCCGACCTATCATCTTCAACTAGGTATTTTTTCTTCAACACCACACTGCCTAGAAAAAATATCTCCCCATATATACGACGCATATCCGACGTAATACCTTCAATTAGGTTTTTTTTCTCCAACCTACACTATCTAAAAAAAACATCTCCCCATATATACGACGTCTTTTCGACGCATCACCTTCAATTTTTCTTCAACACCACACTGCCTAAAAAAATATCTTTCCCCATGTATACGACGCATTTCCGACGTAATACCTTCAATTAGGTTTTTTTTTCTCCAACCTACACTGCCTAAAAAAACATCTCCCCATATATACGACGTCTTTTCGACGCATCACCTTCAACTAGGTATTTTTTCTTCAACACCACACTGCCTAAAAAAATTATCTCCCCATATATACGACGCATTGCCGACGTAATACCTTCAATTAAATATTTTTTTTTCTCCAAGACCACACCGCCCATTCGAAAACAATCCTTTTGTAATTAGAAGAAGAAGATTGTTCCCCTTCATTAGGAATTCAACTTACATTTAGGCAATAATAAAGAAGAAATTTAGAACTCAAGACTTTGGATGAACCCAGTTTTTTTAACTTTTTCAAATAAACCTAGTGAACGAACCAGAAGTTATTATTTTGTCCTGTTTTGTGTCTGTTTTCACTGTCTACATGGACTTATCCCCATTTGAAGGTTTATTTGCTCGTTTAAGAATTTATTTAGGACCACATATTGCACCTTGTTACAAAATTCTGACATCCTTCACCATCAGTAGACACCTTTCCAAATTCAAAGGCTCTCTATAATCAAAAACGGAAAGAAATATTCTAACAACTATTTAGACATAGCATAGGGGATGGTAGTTAGAATTGCTAAGTCACACGAGAAAACTTTGAAACTGTGATTTTATTTTCAAAACTGAAAAGCTTTCCTTGCCCTGATTTATACTGAATAAGGTTAAACATTTCGTAACCACATTAACACAGGAACAAGACAACTGAAATGAGAGGGAAATATACCCTGGATCTGAAATTTTTAAGGGCTTAAGCTGGACTCAGACACACAATTGTATATTTCCCAGGTTGTTCAAGCGGAGAAGAGGTCAGTCGAGCGAATCATAGCTACTTCCACCGAACATAGTTATCGTTGGCACTCCCAGCTAAATATCCATTCTTCATCTAATATCATCTAAATATCCGTTCACTGAGTCAGAATTATTCGATTATTTGGGCTTTTTCTTAGAGAAGGATCTAAACTAGTTTAAAAAACAGGAAAATTGTCCTTTTTCAACAATTTTCATAATATTTTTAATTTAAAAAACCCAGAGACCAAATTTCAAAAATTCAATTCGGTAGATGGATAGAACTGAATATCAGCTATGAAATAAAAGTACAATTTTCCTCTTCCTTTGATATATTAAAACTGTAGGAGAATAGAAAAATAATATACTGAAACTAGCACAGGGAGCAAAAAACTTAAATAATGCGTGAAATGTAATTAAAAAACAAATATATCAGCACCTTCTCCCAAATTTCCTTTAAAAATTACCTCTCTCCTCTCTTGGCCTAGTGCCATAAAGGGTTTTTAAACGAAAGTGAATATAAACCAAAAATTACCATGAAGTATACAGTCCTTTTGGATCTTGGTTGCCATGCTAGCCAGGCCAAGTTGATGGCTAAAAGAGCGGCAATTATTGCTGTGCCAACGGCAATTCCGACATCACCAGCTTGTAATTTTGTTTCACCCAGGACAAGAATAAGGGCAAGACCAAGACACAAAAGACCTGAAAGAAATAAAAAAAAATTAACAATCACACCGAGTTAAGCATTGGTTCGTCTTTCTGCATCACGAGCAAAAAAAGCAAGAAGACAATTATAAAATTAAAAAAATTCAAGCCAAAAAAAAAAGAAGAAAAGAACAGCTTGAAATTGAAACTATACTCACCAAAGTGGAAAAATTCTTTGGTAGATGTTAACTACAAAATAAAACTTATTTAAAGATATGCAATGTATTAAATGTTTGTGAATCATTGTGGCTTTTTCAAGTGCCATATTCACATGTCACCTTTTCTCAGAAAAACAAGAGCTAAGAGCTCGTATGGCACTTGTGACGAGGTCAGAAGACCCAAGAGCTCATATGGCATGATCTCTAGCAAAATTCTAAGAATTTTGCTAAATTCTTACACCGATTTAAAAGGAAAATCAGAAACTCAATGCCAGTTGGGATTTAAAATAAGAGCCCTGAGACACGAGGTCCTCCTAAATATCAAAACTCATTAAGATCCGATCACCCATTCGTACGTAAAAAATACCTCATTTTTTCTAATTTTTCCTCTCCCTTCAGCCCCCCAGATGGCCGAATCGGGGAAAACGACTCTTATCAAGTCAATTTGTTCAGGTCCCTGAAACACCTGCCAATTTTCATCGTCCTAGCACGTCCAGAAGCACCAAACTCGCCAAACCACTGGACCCCCAACTCCCCCAAAAAGAGCGAATTCAGTCCGGTTAGGTCAATCATGTATCTAGGACTTGTGCTTATTCTTCCCACCAAGTTTCATCCCGATCTCTCCACTCTAAGCGTTTTCCAAGATTTTCCGTTTCCCCCTCCAACTCCCCCCAATATCACCATATACGATCGAGATTTAAAATAAGAGCTCTGAGACACGAAATCCTTCTAAGTATCAAATTTCATTAAGATCCGAACACCCATTCGTAAATTAAAAATACCTCATTTTTCTAATTTTTCCGAATTAATCGTCCCTCCACCCCCCCCCCCCCAGATGTTCGAATCAGGGAAGAGACCATTTACAATTTAATCTGGTCTGGTCCCTGATACGCCTACCAACTTTCATCGTCCTAGCTTATCTGGAAATGCCCGAACTAGCAAAACCGGGACCGACAGACAGACAGAAATTGCGATCGCTATATGTCACTTGGTAAATACCAAGTACCATAAAAAAAAACACATAAACACGTATCCGTTTTCTTACTTTTGGCAAAATAAACAACTTTCCATATTTTTGTAGGTAAGAAGTTGAAATCTCGAAAGCACAGTTCTCTAACACGCTGAATCTGACGGTGTGATTTCCAGAAAGGTCACTTGACTTTTTGGGGGTATTTCCCCCCTTTTCTGAAAATTAGGAAAATTGTCTCATGCTCACAGCATTTGAATGGTAACGTTGAGTTTAATTGTATATTTGGAATTTTAAATATTTGAAATCAGCATAAAAACAAATCTTTTGATGCATAAATTGCTATCAAGATTCAATTCTTTAGAGTTTCAGTTACTATTGCGCCGAGTCACTCCTTATTTAGCACTTTGTTTGAAACCGTCATATGGTGGCGAAATATAAAATGATTGAGCCTCTGGGAGGGTCAGATGAGGTAATATACTGGACCACTAGTGCGTCGATCTTATTTTCGACGTAACACCTTAGATTACGTATCCTTTTTGAACTTTTAAATTAGGATTTATCCCTATTTGAACGTTTATTTGTTCGTGTATCTTGTAAAACAGATGTGTTAGCAGGTAGTTTGCTTTTGTCTGTGTATATTTATTGTCAAAATTTGCTTTTCCTTTTTTTCTTTTCTTGTTTGTGCTTCGTCTTTTCCGTTAATTCTAAGTCGAGTTATTAATACAATTATTATTGTTGTTATTAATATGCATGTGCTTAGACAGGATTCTTAAAAAAGGAATGAAAACAGGAGATAATTTTGCTGAAAATTCGTTTCTGGAGTAACATAACTATCACTTAGGAATAATGTAACTATCTTTACATAAGATATAGTAGAACCGATAGATAGATATCATATATAAAATAGAGATAATATAGTAACACTGATTTTTTCAATCAGCAAATATTCATATAATAAAAACTGCTTTTTTTTTTAATCCAGTCATTCGAAAACTAAAACCCATAAGGTCACCCGATGGCTTTATTTTACATGATAAACATATTAAAATCAGCATGGTTAAATGGGTTGAATTCACTTCAAAGTGGAGGAAAATAGAAGCGAAAATACAGTTCATAATAATTACTAGAAAAAAATTTATTGTTATTTGGTTTTGGGGGCTGCAGAAAATGAACATGACTATAAAAAATGTTGGACAGTATGTCAACAGCCATAATGATACAAATTTTATCGTAATTTGTTGAGGAAGAGTCTTAAACTGTGTATCTTTTTAGTTTTCTTCGTCACGATGACCTACTTACTATGAATTAAATCTCTTGTCACGCATCACCCACAGTGGAGAATGATGTCAGGCTTCACCAACAGCTTCAGTGTGCCAATAGCAGGCACGGAGATAATTTTTTCGCATGGAGGGGGGGATAATAAAAGAAAATATTTTTTGGGATATTGAGTAAGAGGTGTCTAAAGAAACTGGCTGAGCCAAACCCTGTGTACGTGCATGGTTACTAGTACCGAATGTCGCTCTTCGACATTCTATCAGGTATTCGGAATAGTTTTTAGACCAGCACAACAAAGGCTATTCCGGAGCAAGGAATCAAGCGGAAAAGCATAACCTAGCCTTAGATTATGGGGTAAATTTGAGTGTCCTAGATAAAAATGTTAGCAAATAAATATTTTTCTGGGGGCTTTGAGAGTTCAGAGTGCAAGAATATGTTTGAAAATTAATGTTAAGAAAATTAAGTCGCTAAGACTAGGAGTAAGTAGGTTGACGAGAGAATGCTGGGTAACGAGAAAATCGAGCAAGGGGGCATCTTCACTTGCTTAGGCAGTTAATAGTAGTAATAGCAGTAGTAGCAAAAGTAGTATCCTTTCGATCAGTCACGCCATCGATTCCAACCGACTTAAGGTAGATCAAAGTTACAAGTAGATGAGATGGTATTCTGCAGAGGTAGATGCGCCATCACGGGATGCACAGGGCTATACTATGTGAAAAATACCCATTCAGCTGTATGTAGTAGCTGCTAATTGCTCTAGAGCTCAAATCATTTCAGGCTTCCTATTATTGTTTTCTCACAACGTCAATGGCTTGGAATGTTGGGACTGTGGCGGGAGGCCAAAAAGTACAAAAACACCACAAAATTCAGCGTCTAAGAATAAAAACTCAAACCCAAATAAAAGGCATGAAATTTTCTCAGTCATGATGGGGTCTGCTATAGCGTTTAAAAGTTCAGGCACGACTGAACATCCTTGCCAAACCACTACAGATATATGACTTGCCGTCGACCATTAAGATGAGCACGGCTTTCAGTCTTGTAGTATATTGCTTTGAAAAGTCTGGTCTGACCAGGCTGGCCAAAGGACTGCATAGTGTTCCAAAGCACCTCCAACTCAATCGGATCGAAACTATTACGACCATTCAGAAAAACTCCCTAGGTGAAGCCAGAAGTGCAATTCCTAAGGTAGATAGCGCACTTATGCTGTCAGTTCTTTTCCACAAGGGTATGATAACTCCTCTCTACCATTCTTTAGAAACTTCATCTGTTACCAAAACAATAGAGAATAGGACCTGAAGAGCAATCATTATGGCAGAGTCTTCATGTTTTAGTAGCTCAGAAATTGTACACATAGGTCAGCGGTCTTATTGTTCCTCGATCATGTAACATTTCTCGTTTCTTAGGTGGTAAATGCACTGGCTAACCAGAAGAGATTATTGTCGACTGATATTGGAGAGAGCGTGCTAATAAGGTGTACCGATAACTTTCAAGCACTCGAACCACACATTTTTTGTTGGTTAGAAAGGTACCCTAAGCACGAGATGTAATAAGATGCTTAGGTACCCAGGTCTCGACATCGAGGAAAAAACGCAGCTCTACATGTCAGTTCAATACAGAGGCATTGTTTTAGAGCTATTTTGTATTGCTGTCGCATAAAAATACTTCCAAGTAAAAACATTTTTGCTTTGAGAAAAACATGTAAAGTTTCAGAACTAATTACAGGCGATTTTCATCAAGAAATGGAGAGTCGAAAAACTAGACTTATTTCTTTATAATTTTGTTTTACTCTTTGCTTGAAAGTGCCCATTGGATGGAGTCTCTCAAGATCAATAAAAATAAAATATAATATAATTCAAAATCTAATTAATACTATTCATAAAAACTCATTTTCATAAAAAAAAAAATATTTGGTGAAGCATCATTAGGTGTCGTCACCATCGTTATAACGAAAAACGATAATGAAATACCAATGAGTCCTCATTATTTACTTGTTTTTACTCTTTTTTTCTGAAACTTTTATTTCTTTACTTTTAATTTTTCTGCCATTAGACAGACCTAT
This sequence comes from Artemia franciscana, assembly GCF_032884065.1. Taxonomy (NCBI): domain Eukaryota; kingdom Metazoa; phylum Arthropoda; class Branchiopoda; order Anostraca; family Artemiidae; genus Artemia; species Artemia franciscana. The sequence continues at coordinate 41,937,788 of NC_088870.1, forward strand.
TTTTCTATTGTACCAATTTCAAAATGATCTTCGAAGGCCAAATTCACTTTTCTTACAACCAAAGTTGTCCCCCAAAGAGGTGGAAATATAACTTCGAATTTAACCGCCTCTAGAACCTTTTCCATCTAGCAGAAAACAATGAGGCATACAGAAGGCACATCCACACCATTACGAAGAAAGAGTCCCCTAGAAGACCTTCAAGGACTGATGGGACTTAAGTAGTCAAGATAGAAGAATTTTTTTCCAGATTTCTGATTTCATTTTATCATTTTATTTCATTTATAATATTTGGATTACGTTAAGAAATTTACGTGCTCACTGAATTGAACGAGAATAAACACAAATAACCTACTAAATTTTTTGTGATTTGCGTTTCCATTAATTCACCTTACCACTATTAACTGAGCTAATTGGAAGTCAGTTTAAAAAGAAGCGTTGCCAAACATCCATTTTACAGCTATTCAAAGGATCACAAATGGTAGTATAACAAAGGTATGACAAAGTAAGGATGACCAAGTAACATTGTCATCAAGATGACAAAGTAAGGATGAGAAAGTAACATTGTCATCAAGATGAAAAAGTAAGGATGACAAAGTAACATTGTCATCAAGACAACAAAGTAAGGATGACAAAGGGTACATAGGTAGTATTAGACAACATTAAAAATACAAAGACAAACAAAAACATATAACATCATACAAGCAATAAATTTTCATATTCATAAATTTCTATGTGTTGCTGTTGCATGAATATGTCTGCATCAAACTAATACTTCAAAAAAAATCTAGCATAAATAATCTAACCTAAAACTTTTTATGCCCAAATGAATCCCTCTCATCACAGCAGCTGGGATTATTTTTCTACTTATTTCTCTAGTCTTTCTTCTCAATCTTTCTTGGAAAATGTCTCCACGGGGAGTAGCTTCCTTTTTTGCTTCTCAGTTTATTTGTTTTTAGTCTTTTCCCTGTTAGCTCTACAGATTACAAATAGAATTTAAACCAGGACAAAAGAGAAAGCATTCATGATTTTACTCTTTATATTCGAAAGACGTAAGAAGAAGACAGAAAAGCACCAAAAAAAGGAGAATGAGTGTAAAAAGTCGTTGATACCCGTATCAATCTGGGCAGAAAAATACCTGAAATTTGAATTGTTCTCCATAGAAGTAATCAGGATTTTTTTTTTCTAACGCTTCTCAGCTTTCTTCACTACTGGACAGAACTCATTTCATCACATTAGGGATTTCCAAATCTTTTTGTGGTCTGTACCACTTCGTTTTTTATCAGTCTTACCCTTCCCCCTTCTTTATATATGTACCATATTAGGTAATTACTCTTCCTAAATCACAACGAAAATTCATAATCACCCCTCCAACAGTGTATACCCTCCCGGCCAAGGGAACCCTGTTTTAGATACAAGAGATATATATCTTTGTTTAACACAAGAGCCTCAAAAATTAGAAAAAAAATAAACTTGGTAAGTTGTCCGTACAAAGAAAATGCAGGAGGTCGTTCAATAAAATTTGCAAATTACAAAGCTAAGAAATATGTATTTTGGCTGATGCATTCCTCAACAAACTTAAATTAGTTTGTTCTCCTCTGGGTAAATTAAATTGTCCCTTGAGCAATATTAATAAGTTCTCATTTTTCAATGACATTTACTAATGTCATTTGTTTACTGTCATTGTCATTTACATCATTTGGTTATTGTCATAAAGCAAAAAGGGCAATAAAAAAATTCATAAATTGAATTGATATTTTTTTTTTTGAACTGGTGTGTTCGCACGCATTTTAGTCTAGGAATACGGTTATGTTTATTAGAGTGAACCCAGGTACCATTTGAGAAACGTTTAAGTATTGGAACTTGTATCTTTCCCAAGGAGAGAGCAGAGAAAGAAATATTCTTCTAAAGTAAAAAAAAAGGGTCATCTTCTCAAAGAACCATCCTAGTCTACCTTCACATCCATTAGAGGAATGTACCTCAAGGGACAACTAATAATAATCGCCTGAATGTTTACATTATAGCAATTACGAACTTTCTTTTACGTTTCGAAGAAATTAGTAGAGCCAAATAAATGAAAATTATAGAAATGTTGCCATCTTACTTTAAGTAGAGGGCAAAAATATATTTAAAAATATAAATATAATAAATAATATACAATATTATATATAAAATAAATATTTAATATAATGAATAGTAAATATGTAATGAATAATAAGTATGTAATGAATGATAAGTATATAATGAATGATATATATAACGAAATATATTTCTAAAGTGAAAGAGAGTCGATGTAAGGAGAGAAGCCAAAAAGAGATAGGCAAGATATTAGAAACGTTACAAACGAACAAATCAGGACTACAGCCATATATTCCCACAAGGGCAGCTATTCCCTACCAAATGAGAATTAAAATACAAATGAACTGCAATTATACAATATACTAGAATAATATATCACAGCTTTCTAAAATATACCCCTTTTAGATACAAAATCACCGTATTCATGAATTCATCTTTATGTAGGCATCATCCTGAGAGAATGTGATCCTGCCAGAGTTGAAGGAATGAGAGCAACTCATCGTAACCTTGTTCTTATCCACAGCCTTTGTTAATAATTGTCTCAAAATTTATTAGGTACTTATGCAGCAATTACCGTAGTAATTATGCAGTAATTAACGTAGAAATAGGTAGGAAGGAATGTTTAATTTCTCCAAAGTTTCGTGCAACAGTCGATTGAAATGTGAAATAAATTGCATCAGAAACAATCCCAAAGGTTTTTAATGACATTTTCAAAATTGGACTTGGAGTTTAACTTAGAACCCACAAAACTGTCTTCGTTTATATACCCCACGATCACTCCCAGGCGACTCAGTTTATTAATGTAGCTCAATTCTAAAGAAATGCTGTCATAATTTAGGTTTCAGATTCTTTTTTTATTCGTAGTGATATTTTTGTGCATTAGTACTACTACTGCTAACATCACACTGGTGCACCATACCGCCTGAGGCCAACACAGCTACAGACACTCCTCACCCATCCCAATTTATTCAAAGCTTCCTCTTTACACCCTCCAAGGATGTTCTCATTTTCTTTAAATCTTCCCTTACGACGTCCTCCCACTGCAACTGGGGACGACCTGCTTTTCACTTCGCCCTAGACGGTGGGTCGAAAAGGACAATCTTTAGCAATCTGTCATCCTTCATCCCCAGAAATTACCCTAGAGTTTTCTCTAATTATAGCCCTAGAAAGGGGGGTTGAACTAGAATTTTCGTACAGCCTACTGTTTGAGATATGGTCAGTCAGTCGGATATTTAAAATGCAAAGGCAATTTCTCTGGAAAGACATTTAGCATATATTCCACCGTTTTCCGGAGCGTCCAAGCTTCAGAACCAAACTTAGCCACTGCTGTCATTGTAGCTTCCAATATTCTAATCTTTGCTCACAGACTTATCTTCCTATTCTTCCAAACTTTTTTCCACTGTGAGAAAGCACCCTGGGCATTGGCTGTTCTACTTTTAACACATCCACTGCATCCACCGTCTTTACTAATAATTATATGAAAAAAAAAACAAGTTTTCTCATCTGAAAGTAAAGGGCAACATTAAAAATTAAAACGAACAGAAATTATTGCGTATATAAGGGGGGCCGCCTCCTCCTCAATATCTCGTTCTTTACGCTGAAGTTCAAAATTTGTCCCAATTCTTTAATATTTACTCCTGAATCACAAACGTTAATTAGAATAAAAAGCTCTTTAAACACTTCTAAAAACAGCTTTAGCGTAAAGAGCGAGGTATTGACGAGCGGGCGACCTCCCTCCTCATATACATAATAATTTCTGTTCGTTTTAAATTTACATGTATTTTATTTCTTTTATAGAAGTCAGACAAAGGTTTGAACTGAGTTCACCCCACCCCCCTGGATATAGCCATGACTGCATGGCTTAAATGAACTGTTTTATAAACTTACCTAGATTGCTTAAGATTGTTAAGAAGACTATTCAAAACTCCCTCAAGAGCATTAAAAAATTCATTTGCATTAAAAAGTGTCAATATGTGTAAAATTCCAAATAGTATGCAATCAAATAGTAAGGGTTAGTAAAGGTTAGTAAGGGTTACTTTGGATTTTTACATTCAAACCTTATCAAGGAACATTCTGTCGGTATCGATGAACATTGCTCAATTCTTCCATGACTAAAATCAATCTAAAGAGCATATTGTGTGTTCCAGAAGGCAATTATCATTAATTGTTTATTGCAATTATTATTTATATCAATTATCAATCTATCTACCCAAACAATTATCTATCCAAAACACATGACGATGAAAACATTATGTCTGTTCTTTGTATTGTAAGTGTAGAAAAAAAACTAAAATGTAAAAACCTTTAGCTTACTATGAGCATTTGAGGGGTAGAATTTTTAGTTTTGAGTTATTTTTACGATGAAAGAAATGACAAATAATTAATAATAATTATCAAAAATAGACATCTGGAATGTACCCATAGTCTCTGGTCTAGCTAGTATATGGTTAGCGAGAAACCGGTGCTTACAATACGATCCGATCAAAATATAAGCTTTTTTCTGACTCCGATTGGTAGTACTGCCAAGAAAATCCGCTGAGAGGCATTCCGAATTGTCTTTATGATCATGTTCATTGTTAGAATTGAAGAGCTTGCCGTCTTCATCAGCATCATGTGTAAACCTAAAAAAAAAATTGATTTAAACGAAAATGAGAGAAAAAGTTGAAGCTAGGGAAGATAAGCAAATATTTTATTTTCAAAGGACTAGCACAAGGTCTAATAGAGCCAAATTTCGATTCTTATTTCAAGTAAAAATGAACAAAAACGAAATAAAAACCGCTAAAACAGTTGATGAAAATTAAAAACTAATTAAAACAACTCTAGCACATACTAGCTACATTAATAGATAGATTAATTTATAGAAAATTTAATATAATAGACAGCACACCCACTTTATAGAAAAAAGTAAACTTATTTTAAAAGGAGGAGACCAGCAAAATAAGAGCGACACAGCTTGAAGGGACTGGAATAATCAGAATTTAAAGAACAGCAAAGCAAAAATAGAAATAAGATAGGGGGGTCAGCTAATTTACATTTAATTTCGAGAAAACCTCTTCTCTCTTCTTGAAACATTTCTGCACGTAGGGGAGGGGTTTGGAGCATCTTTAACAGATTATCCTCCCTGAAATCAGGGCATAAGATGCAGTTAATTCCACCTTAATTTTTTCATTTAAAGTGTCTAGGATATCAAAATAAAACTATTTTTTACCCCAGAGTGCAACTTACTTCTATTCATATCAGAGAAACGTGATTTTCTGGGATTTTCTGATTATTTTAGGAATTATAGAAATTATGGTTATTTTAGAGCAGAGCCATATTTTATACGGCGTTTCCACATTGAACCATGAAAATAAAAAAGTAAAACAAACTTGTTGAGTTTGAAAACGTTTTTCTTCCGTAAAAACTAAAACATTAGTAGTTTATTGATTGCCAGATACAACTATATCTTCAAAGGAAAGCTATATCTTCTTAAGAAGTTTGGTTGTTTTTCGCTTATTTTTGGCTGATTTCTCCTCAGGCTTATTTTTTTTAATTTGGCAGCCGCTTCTACCAGAAACTGCATAACTCGATACCAAAGTCTTTTTCATTAAAAACTAAGTTCCTGACTTTTCCTAGTTTTTTAATATACGCATGGTTGTGTTAGTTTCCACTTGACTAATTGAAACAATCAAATTTAATAATCGCTGTCCTTGGTACTTTTAAATTGAAAACAGAATAAAATTAAATGGTTACATGATCAAACATTAGTAAAACGATTAAAATAAAACAGAACGAAAATAAAATATAAAGTAAAGAGACCAGGAAATTCAGTATATTTTTTTAAGAAAACCTGTTCTTTCCCTTAAAAGTGTATTTTTAATGAAAGATTTACAGGGGAAATGGTTGAGGAACATTTCTTCAATCACCTGAAAGTACACCCTTCCCCCAAAAAGTACGCTCATAAAAAGCAATCTGGTGCCTCTAAATTTTTGAATTCAAAGTAAAACACGGTAAGAACAAGGTTGAAGTTATCCCATTTCTAGAAGACAAAAAGCAATTTTGGTTACAAAGGTAGGCACGTCTTGAAATAATCTGAATGATCAGCATCTAAATAGAAGCAAATACAAAAAAAAGGCAAAGTAAAGAGACCAGCTAATGTAAGCATAATATCAACAAAACTCATTCCAAAACAATTCTAGGTTATCTTCTTTAACTTCACATAAACGCCCTAATCCACCACCACAGTGAAATAGGGGCATAAAATGGGCATGGGCATGCAGTATGATATACCTGAAAATTTGAATTTAAAGCGAAAAAAAAATTATCTCAATCATAGAAGACAAAAGGGTAATTTAGTAAGTCATCAGCAAACATATGAACGGCAGAGAATTTGAACATACACGATTTAAATAGCAAAAATGGGAGCGCAGCATTAGAATCAGCGCTATCCAATCGACAATTATAACCCAGAATATATGCCTAAAGGAGGTTTAAACAGAGGATTTAAAAAGCGTTATTTATAACTCATTTATGAAAAAAAAAACTCTACCAAGCCTAGAACTTCCTACTACTAGTCCTACTACTAACAACTCACTGCGGCCCTAAGCCACCGGAGGTCAACACAGGTACGCACGCTCCTCCTCAGTGGCGGTTCTTGCCTCTTTTGCGCCCGGGGCGAAATCTTGATCAGCCCTGTTTCTCAAAAACTTTCCGGTCAAATTTTAACAGAATTTTCATTTACTAACAAAATTTACGTTTATTAACAAAATTTTTCGTCTATTTAAATCTGATTTTTCTTACATTATATGAGAAAAAATGGGAAAAACTGAAATGGCGGATTCAATTTGCTTATACTTACTGCCAACTGCGCCCTCTAATGTGTTATAATACAAATAAAATTTCAAAATTACAAAATGATGATTATTTATTTGAAATTTTGAGCCCTAAAATTTCTGCGCCCGGGGCAAGTGCTTCCTCTAATACTTGATTTCATAATGAAACCCACTCAGTATAAGTGTCAATTCTTATCAGCAGTTAATACGTCAACCAATATATACTCCTATCCATATAATACGTATACCAATGTCCGTACCCAATAATTGATTTCATAATGAAACCCACTCAGTATAAGTTTCAGTTCTTATCAGCAGTCAATAAGTTAACACCTCTAGTGGAGTCACCATATGTAAAATAATAATTGGTCTACAAATATAGCTGGAATTGGTCAACTCATTATTACTGAATGTTTCCTCCTAAGCGAAATCAAGACACGATTTGCGACTCTGCCATCGGAGTATGCATCCTCAGATACTCTTCTCTAATTTTAGTAGGATCTAACGATGCCCTAGTACCCCCCCCCCCCCTGGAATGGAAAGAAAACACATGCTATATGCAAAAACGCAAAGAAAACAAAAGAAACTAAAAACTGGTATCTTTGAGAAAAAAAGCTTTTTCTTTTCTTTTGTTGTTATTTTGTATTTGTATAGTTTGTGTTTTTCTATTCCCCTTTCCTTTATATGTTTTGTTTATTTTATTTTAGGTTGGTTTATTTGTTTGTTTCTGTTTGCTTTTTTTCGATGATAAAGGCTTCCGGATGTGTTTCTACGATTTTCATCAACAATAAAAATTGTATTATGAATTCATTTTTATTTTTCTATTACCTGAAAAAATCCCATTGAAAAAATTCCCTTCGACCAAAAAAGTTAAGAACCATAAACACAAAGAATGTCCCATCAAAATATCAAAAGCGGAAAGAAATTCCATTTCTACATAGCAATTTTCCCCCAAACTCCCATTTAAAGAGGAAATGGATCATAATCTCCTGAAAACCAGTTCATATTCTGAGTTTTGAATAACAAGCCCCCCAGCTTTCCTTTTCAAGGTCATTTGATCCGTTCAATAAATCTTACCTGATTATAAGGACTGAAACCGCAACAAGGGAGTAGGCCAAAAGAGTTCCTATTGACATCATATCTATTAAAGCTGAGAGGTCGAAAATCATTGATAAAATTGCTGAAATGAAAATGATAAACAAACTGAAAAAAAGCAACTTCAAGTATAGAATACCTAATACAAAATTAATAAATTATAACTATATATATATATATATATATATATATATATATATATATATATATATATATATATATATATATATATATATATATGTGTGTGTATGTATGTATATATATGTATGTATATATATGTATATATATGTATATATATATATATATATATATATATATATATATATATATATATATATATATATATATATATATATATATATATATGTATATATATATATATATATATATATATATATATATATATATATATATATATATATATATATGTATGTATATATATATATATATATATATATATATATATATATATATATATGTATATATATATATATATATATATATATATATATATATGTATATATATATATATATATATATATATATATATATATATATATATATATATATATATATATATATATATATATATATATATATATACATATATATATATATATATATATATATATATATATATGCATAATATATAAATGAAACGTAAAAACAAATAAAAAAGTCGAATGAATGAAGGATACCTTAAAGAATCACGAGATTCCAGTTTATGGCTTGTGAAGGTGGTCAAATACTAAATGCGAATCCTATACCAAGCATATAAATAATATACTTGGTATAAACGAGTACAATTTTAAAATTTGTACCTAATGGGTATTCGATCAATTACAATGAAACTTACTCTCCATTAGGTTGGAATTTTATTCTAGATTCCCAAGGTTATCTAACCTTGGGAATTTCAGTTGACAATCTTATTAATGGGATTTCAACCTAGTAGGGCTTATCCCCTGGTGTATTTTTGATTGGTCAAACGATAATGGGCAGACAGGCCTTGTAAGAGGATATTATATGACGTTTATGGAGTACGTCCAAGCTAGCAAGAATAATTTATACCCTTTCTAGGTTTTTCACTCCAGTGTCTTCTAGAATTCAGCTAACTTATTTGAACTTATTTGAAAGCAGCTAGGGTGTTTAAAAGCTTTAAGTACTTATTTGTGGCCCAGGGCGTTTTATACTGGTTATGAACTTGGGTAGTATAAACCTACGATCCCTTCCCGTCACAGAACCAATACTCCTTTAATCTGAACCTGGACGTGTGAATAAGACTCTTTATGCATGGTCATACTTTTAGACTCGTGAAAGCAAAATTTAAGTACCAAGGGCAGTGAAGATAAAACCTGAACGTTTGTTCGTAGAGTATATTTTTATTATGCTAAATTCCTCCTTGGACTAGAAATAGTTATTTAATGAATAAATTCGACCTAGTTTCGCCTATATGTGTTATTGACAAGAGGCTACATGATTTTCGTTCTTCTATGTCGATAGTATCTCATCCATGGTCAGCTTTATTTATTTAACTGTTTCTTGGTGTTTATTTGTATTTATTTATAGCTTTTTTTTCTCTTTTTTTCTCTTATTACTTCTTTTTATGGGCGTTTCACCCTCTTTTTGTAGATGGGTTATAAATAAATTGATTGATTGATTGATTGATTCGGTCAAGTGGAAACTTACATACACTATATATTCGTTTGAAAATTAGGAAAAACCGATAATTTAGTTTCTAATGGAAAACACCTCCGTGTGCAAAATGGCATTTTTGGTAACAGTAAGCGTTAAATTTGAGAAAAGAAACGCGGGTAAAAATCAGCAAAAAAAAGAACTAAAAAAATTGGCACCAAACAGCTTGAGAAGGTTTGGCTTCCCTCTGAAAGTGGAATCCTCTTTGGAAACCAACAGACTACTGATGTTTGAATCTTTACGAACGACAGTGTTTGTCAAAATTTTGCTAACTAGTTTTACTTATTTACTTTCACGGTTCAACGTGGCAACACTGGCGAAACATGATACTGCCCTAAGCTTCATAATTTTGAAACAGCTAAATGACCAAAAGAAATATCGAAACAACCAAAATCAACTTTTTCAGGCTGAAAAGTTAATATTTAGTAGGCGGTTGTACAGCAACAATATAATCATCATATGATGGTAATCAAACAGTTCGTGGTAACGAACTGTAGTAAGGAGCGACCCGGCTCAATAGAAAACGAAACTCTATAAAAACGGAATTTTGATACCAATAGATATATCAAAAGAATCGGATTTTTATGTTGATTTCAAATACATAAGTTTTATCAAATTTAGCCTTACTCATCAAATGTTACGAGCCTAAGAAAATTTTTCCTTGTTTTGGAAAATAGGGGGAAAACACCCCTTAAAAGTCATACGATCTTAACAAAATCACATCATCGCATTCAGCGTATCAGAGAAGCCTACTGTAGAAGTTTCAAGCTCTTATCTACAAAAATGTGGAACTTTTGCCAGAAGACCGATCACGGGTGCGTGTTTATTTATTTGTTTGTTTTTTGTTTTTTTTTTTTTCAGGGGTGATCATATCGACCAAGTGGTCCTACAATGTCACGAGGGGGCTCATTATAACGGAAATTAAAAGTTCTAGTGCCTTTTTTAAGTGACCGAAAAATTAGAGGGCACTTAGGCCCCCTCCCACGCTCGTTTTTTCCCAAAGTCGACGGATTAAGCTTTGAGATAGCCATTTGATTTAGCATAGTCGAAAAACATAATAACTATGCTAACTTACTCCCCCGCAGTCTCCAGGGGAGGGGCTACAAGTTACAAACTTTGACCAGCGAATACATACAGTAATGATTATTTGGAAGTGTATAGACCTTTTCAGGATGATTTTTTGGTTGGAGGGGGGGTTGAGGGGAGGGGGCTATGTGGGAGGATTTTTTCTTGGAGGAATTTGTCATGGGAGAAGAGAAATTCCATGAAGGGGGCGCAGGATCTTCTAGCATCATTTTTAAAAAAAACATTGAAAAAATAAATATGAAAAAGTTTTTTCAACTAAGTTAGGACCAGCATTAAAACTTAAAACGAACAGATATTATTACGCATATGGGGGGCCCATCTCTTTTTAATAGCTCGCTCTTTACGCTAAAGTATTTTTAGTAATTTCAACTATTTATTCTACAGCCTTTGTGATTCAGGGGTCAATCTTAAAGAATTGGGACAAAATTAAAGCTTTAGCGTAAAGAGTGAGGTATTAATGAGGGGGCAAACCCCCTCATATACATAATAAAAATATACTAATATAGAAGTTCGTTACGTAAGTTAATTTGTAAGTTATGTATATTTTTTACTAATAAAAACGTTCGTTAAAAATTAAAAATTCTAGTTGCCTTTTTAAGTAGCCGAAAAATTGGAGGGCAACTAGGCCTCCTCTCCCACCCTTTTTCTCAAAATCGTCTGATCAAAACTAAGAGAAAGCCATTTAGCGAAAAAAAATTAATGCGCAAATTTCGTTTTAATTATTCATTTGCGGAGAGCCAAAATAAAAACATGCATTAATTCAAAAACGTTAAGAAATTAAATAAAAAAAACAAGTTTTTTCAACTAAAAGTAAGGAGCGACATTAAAACTTAAAACGAACAGAAATTACTTCGTGTATGAAAGGGGCTGTTCCTCCCTCAACGTCCCGCTCTTTACGCTAAAGTTATTTACTGTTTAATAAAGTGGAATTGAGAGAAAGAGTAAAACTTTAGCGTAAAGAGCGGGACGTTGAGGGAGGAATATCCCCTTTCATACACGGAGTAATTTCTGTTCGTTTTAAGTTTTAATGTCGCTCCTTACTTTCAGTTAAAAAATTTTTTTTTATTTAATATCAGTAGGAGCTGCAGAAATGAGGCAAAGAAACAAGAATCTGATTGATGATTTCCTATTTACCTGGAAAAGCTGAACACAAAGATATAAGCTGTCATTCCGATATGTTTTGCGCCACAAAGCTGAATAATATTAGCGAAAATAAAAATAAAATGCAGCATTAGTAACAGGTTAAACGCAGGAACACCTTCAAAGTTTTTTCTAAAAAATTTCTGATAAGCAACAAAATTTTTATTTTTTAAATTTTAAACTGAAATTCAGAATCTTTGGCCAAAATACAGTCGGATAGCACCAACGACAGGTTATATGACAAAATACACTAAATGCTTTTTCTCCGGGTACTTATCCTGCATATACTTTTCCCGCTGGAATTTTTTAAAGTATTTATCTATATAATACTGGAGTGTGTTCCTGATCAAATTGTAGTCCCGAAACAAGGGGCGCCAATTCGCGAAAATGTAGGATGGTAATCGATTTTTTTAATGAGGATATCAAAAAACGTAATTTCGAAATCGGGGATGGTGGACTTGGTTGTTTTTTCACCTTCAAATTGGTACCACTTTGACAAAATGCTGTACTGTAATTTCCAATTTTGTCACTAATTCTGTAAAATGCTATAACTTCTAATTCTTTTTAAAAACTTTTTTAGGCAAAAATTACATTTTCAAATAAAATTCGGATCATTACAAACCATTCTCAAGCACATCCCAGCAAAACAAATTGAAGGAAAAATTCTTTATTAAGTCTATTATCAAAAAGAAATGCCCCTTTTCTGTTGATCTTGGCAAGTATTCTTCATGCTTTTGCTTTTATCTTTTCAAGTGCACGTTCAGGTCATAAAATATCCCAAGGGATCCTAGTGCTGTTTAGCTGATGGCAATGATATCCCGTCAGGGATTAAGAAGTATTTTCACGGCTATAAGAAGGAATTAAAAAAATGTCAAATGGTGAACTTTATAAGAGAGTGCAGAAGAGCAGGAAAAGGCTAATAAATGAGAAAAACCGAGTTCAATCTCTTTGTAGAATCGTGTCTCAATTATCCAAAAAAGAGAGGACCTGAATAGCGTTGGATAGCTGGATAGCGGATAGTCTGGATAACGTTGGGTCTGAATAATGTTGGATATGCGAAATAAATAAGGAGTGAATATAATTGAATTAAAAGCCGCCTTCTTAAGAGAACAATCTATGGTTTATTTTTGTTAAATTTTATTATATTATATCGTTTATTTTATTGTGTTATATTTTATCAAATCGCATGCAGAATATTAAATAAGTCGTAATTTTTTTCGAAAAAAAAGACAAGAAGACGATCAATAATGTGAATTTCGTTTTTTTTTTCAATTTTTGATCATTTCAGAAAAATTCAAAGCTCACCGAATTTCATTGTTCCACTATTTTTTTGTGATCATGCTCTAGGTCCAAATTAAAAGTTACTTTTTCCTTCAATATCATATCAGATTCTAAGACAGTACAAACCGTGCATTGTTTGTATTACTGTGCACCAATACCCTGATTTCGGGCCAGGGGGGGGGGGTTTAGATATTATAAGATTTGCTGTAATTTAAGAGTATTGAGCTCCAAGTCTTAGTTTCAGTATTCCTCGGCAGGGAGGTTAAAAAGGAACCACCAAATTGGAGTTTAAAGGGGTTTCGCCTCTACGTATATTTTCCGATTGTTTATACCCACGTACGTAAATCCCTATTCCAACCCGACTGCGTAGCGTGATATTCAGGAGCATTTTTTAGTAATTTTTATGTTATATTTTATCACATCGTATGCAGAATATTAAACAAGTCGTAATTTTTTCGAAAAAAAAGAAAATAATACGAACAAATAACGTGAATTTCTTCTTTTTTTTTATTTTTGATCACTTCAGAAAAATTCAAGGTTCAGGGGCTTTCATTGTTCCAATAAATGAAGTTTATTCACTAAGAAAAGATAGCCTGGCTTTAAGAATCTTACTTTAAGTTTCATCTGTACCTTGAAAAGGTAGAAGGAGAGATGAATTCTTTACATGAATTTACATGAATTCTTTAAACCAACAAATGAATGATTTATCAGTTTTTAATTCAATATAATGAATTAATTCAAGCGAAGTGCAGCAAAAAACTATAGACATAAACTTGAGCATTATTTAGACATATTTTTTTTAATTTGATTCTGTGGAAAATCATATTAGTATTAAATCCAAGGCCAAATATATTTTTAACGTTCTAGCCCCTTCAATGTGTTTGAATGCTGCATTATGTCAACGCATTTAGTTATCTTCTATAGAAAAAATAAACTTTTAAAACTACCCATACGTAGAAGGGGGGGAAATTGGTCAATATTGTATAAGTAATATAGATATCTACAATTTTTCACATAAGTCCCTATACCTTTTGTATAATTTGCCCAGTTTTGAAGTTTATTTCGATTTCTCCTTTCCTTTTAAAATGAAATCCTGCGTGTGGGCAGAACTCTTAAGACTACTAAAAGCTTTCTTTGGTACTTTAAGGACAAAATAAAAAGCAAATCAACCAATGAAATCGTTAGCTCAACTGTGCATATAAGGATTCGCTATCTTTGCAAAATCACGGCCAGGAACTAATGATTAAACTTTTGTCACTTAGTTCGGTAGTCTATACATTTACCCACTTCAATACTAAGCCATGTTACATAGAAGTCAAAAATTAAAAGTCTGTTCATAGTAGATAACTGACAACCAGTCATATTACGTTCATGGTAGATAACATATATAGTACAGTCATATAGTAAATGACGTTTATAGTAGTTTACAACGTTTATACTAGTTACAGTGTTCATAGTTTCCAGCTTTTATAGTACTTCTTAATGTTTTTAGTAGATAACGGATAACTGACAACTTACTGAAATTGGCGCAAAAACAACCTTATTAAAAATGGCGTTGAATCTAATGTCTACATAATGACACCCTAAACCCATTAAAAAAATGATTCACAAAACTCCACAATTTTTCGTTTCATACAAGTTTCCATAGGGAAATGTATAAAAAGCGACAGCAACAATCAAAATTATTTCCAGGAAAATTATTATTTCAAAATTATTTTGAAAATTTCAAAATTATTTCAAAATTATCTTATTTTGAAATATTTCAAAATTATTTCAAAATCCATTGTCATTAACTAACTGAATCGATTTCTAAAAAAAGAAACCAGCTTATCCACGAGCCCAATCTTACCCAAAAACAGACCAAAGCTTTGAGGTTCGTAAAAGTTTATCTACCAATTTCAGCTTTCCAAGAAAAAAAAACCCGCAATAGAAATAAAAAATATCTTAGATAATATCCTACTGCTCTATATCTTACCAGCAAACAATCCAAGAAGCAGGGTTGCCAGTACCGGCGTTTGTGTTTGTCGATGAATGCGGCCTAAAATTCGGAATACAAGACCATCTCTTGACATTGCATAGATGATCCTAGGCAAGGGTATCATGGCACCAAGCAAACTAGCTGATATGCCAAAAAGTGAACCAATACTAACAGTGATTCCCAGCTCTTCCTGGCCGACGTCAAAGAAAGCCGAAACCAAAGGAGTATTCGGGTCCTGCAAAACAGAAGCACAATAGCACACCTTATAAATGCAAGGTTCAAAAATAGAGATAACTAGGAACTTAATGGAAGGGGTTGAATAATAAGGTTCTTAAGAGTGGAGTGGGGAGGAGTGAACACAGTTGTGCTGGCCTTGGTTGACCTTAGTTGTGTTTTGTGATACGAGCAAGCACAAAAATGATCCCAAATGATAATATATTAAACAGTAAAAATCAATGTCACTAGATTTTTTTTTGGAGTGAGAAATTTGAGAAAAGTTAACTTTACAGAAAACACTCAAAAAATTTAACTCTGCTGTAAACATTTGGCCCACCTACTACTGCTGCTACCACTTTTAGCTCCCTTATAGCTCCAACAAAGGCAACTCTTTTAATAGAAAGAAGAAACCTTCTTATATGATTGATTAGTGTTCGTTTTAAGTTTTAATGTCATTCCCTACTTTTCGTTGAAAAACTTTCGTTTTTCAAATTATCAAAGGGGCACAAAAGAGTCAAAAGAACAAAAGGGCTAATCAACAAAGGTGATGAACAAGATTGCATGGAAACGCCTTTCAAATTGGCATCCATGCTTCAGCAGAATCACTGATAGTGACGCTGATCAATAAGTGTCGATTCTTAAAATGAAAATTATTTAAAAGAGAAGTTACATTACATGGTGAGCATATCAATAAAATATTTGTAGGTTTGGCCAAGTCTTATACAGACAACGAGCATATTCCCTCAAAATAGGTTTCATTAGCTTTAATAGCAGACATTTTGCTTTAGCAGCTTTAACTAGCTTTAACAGCAGAACCTGATTTCTTCTTTAATTATATAATAGAAAAAAGAAATGACGACCTTTTCAATGCATACTTAGTTTTCAGTAGTTCGAAAATGACACTCTGTAGACGAAAATGACCTTTGTTAAGTGTTGGGAGGGAGGGCATAACACCACATCAGTTCGGCTATTCTCTGCAAAAATCTAGTGCAAACACAGAACTTTGATTTTGAGTTAAGGACAGTCCTCTTCTAATTTCGCTATAATTAGTCAAATGGCGAAGTCAGAATTTTTCTATCTGCTTTACTTTCTGAGAATATTGTTCTAATATGTTTCTCTGACGCTCAATCCTAATGAAATATACCGAAATAAGATACAAACATAATACTTTAGAAATAAATTTGGGCTATATATTTGCAAATTAGGGGGGAGGCGTAAAGTATAGCGGGTCAGCATGCCTAGTGTGTTAGGTACAATTATTCTGCGTATTATGTAGTAAGAACTGTTTTCTAACTTCACACTGTCCAAATACTTTACCCCCCCCCCCCACCCCTAATGTGCAAAAATATAGCCCAAATTATATTTTTTTTCATCTATTCTGTCACTTTTCTTTGTCTCACGCTAAGCTGAAAGAAACTAACGAAAAATGCGTCGATGAAAGAACAACTTGGGCGATAGGGTGTTTATCATACAAGTACCCGAGATAGTACTTAAAAGTGTAAACACAGATTTCATGGATTTTCTAGAGCCAAAACCTAGTATGGACATGCATGAATTACAAAACACAGTTAGTACGCCCTGCAGAAAACTACCATACCATAAATAAAAAAAGAGATATTTATAAACTTTCTCGAAAGCTTGAAAAAGGCAGATAGTAGGTATTAGCTGAGGATCGCTGAGTTGCTGTATTTTTTTATATTAAGATTGACACCTTCTGTAAGGTCCATTAAGTTTGGTTTATTCCTTGTTAAAAATGTGTCTGTTTCATAAAGACCCTTTGTTTTGCTCACTTTGTGACACAAAATCTAGCTTTAACCTAAAGAGGCCTTAAGGTAGTACCCAAAAAAGTTAAAGAATCAACTTGAGGTTATGCCTAATAAAGTTAAAGAATCATGTCAAAATGAGAATACCCAAAAGAAAAAAGACCTATTTCAGAGATCTTTATTTGTCTGACCAGTTTAAAAAGGGGCCTCTGCAATTGATTGCTAAACATTAGACATGTTAACTAATTATTAATTAATTGGATATAAACTTTTATGTGTTCAATTTATATGCTCATTCAATTATTTTTGCTTATTATAGGTTATGACAGATCGATTAATATTTCACCATAAATCAAAAAGCGTTTTGGTTCCTACAGCAACATTTAATCGCCCGAAAAAAAGGGGAAAAAGAAAAAAGCGCGAAAAAGGAATAAGAATTTAAATCTTATCTGTGCACTCTTTTGTCTTTATATTCATGGATAAAAGGCAAAGGAAAAACAAAAAATAAAAATATAAAAAATAATACAAAACAAAATAAACAAAAATAAAATATAAAACAAAATATAAGAAAAGTAAAACAAACCTGAAGATAGTAGGGTACCATCAAAGTCAACACGGTGGAAACACCAAAATAGGCGAAAAAGACAACAACTAAAGTGGTCATTATAGCCAATGGTATGTCTCTCTTAGGGTTTTTGGCCTCTTCACCTAAAAACAAATAATCAGTTAGTTCAGTTTCGAAGGTATCATAAGTTCAGAATGAATAGAAAGAGAGAGATAGTCAGAGTGAAAGAGAAGCAGAGGGTTAAAAGATTGAAGTTCGAAATATTCCTCCATTCTTGTCATCCTTACTATTGGATAGGTTTCCCGATATAAATAAACATGGCGAGAATAGAGAGTCATTGTTCCAATCAGGCTTTCTCAAAGTCGAGAGTTGACCCTACAATTAGCGAGGAGTGAAATAGGGAAATAGCGAGGGGGTCTAAATTTCTATAATCAGTATGTCTATCAGAATAATTGTCGGCTTTCGACAAAATTTGGCGAAAAATGAGAGCTTACTTTTCAAATTGAGCCTTTACCGGGTACGAGCACAATCCACCTCTGTAGAGGGCTCCTGAGTTCGCGCCATCAGATCATGTTCCAGAGTAACAGTAAATGTCCTAGTTTTGCTTATTCAGAAATTGAAACTCTGTGGGGAGGGGGATGGGGATTCCTATACTCTTTTCACAAGCACTTCAATCAAAAAAGGAGGGGAGATAAAAAAAAATGTTGGTTAGTAGGAGCAAGCCTTATACCTGTGCCTTTTTATGTTATGAGCTTAATTCGACCTCTCTGAAAAGTTTACCTTTACCTCTCTTTTCGCCAGCATAATTACAATGCGGGCTGGCTGATTCATTCAACAAAAGCTGTTCAATAGCTACACTCAAAATGGAAACCAGCTGTGGAAGAAGTCCGAAACCCTATCTTGAAATTTAGCAAAGGAACTCGATATCATAAGAAGGTAAAACATCGTTTAACAGAAGCATTCGGGATTACCGCAAAATTTGGAGTCCCAATTTCTAGAGATCAGGAAAATTGGATATGCGTAGTTCAACCTTTAGACGGCTAAGCTGTATATATAGACTACCCTGTTTTGTAGGTTTAGCGTAATATTTCTTTTTTCTTTTTATTTTTTTTGCTGTGATATGATCATAGATCTTCATCACAAGATAGTAAATACTCACAGTTGCTTGAATAGAAGGATGCACATTTAAAGTAAAATAAGAAACCTAACTTTTTTTCAAACAGTTTTGACATGAACAATTCAGAGAAAAGGCATTATCATCAGATTAAGACAAAACCGTAAAACAAAACGGTACGAATTCATTTTGAGAAATAAATGCATAACAAAAACGCATTATTTCATCGCACAAATTACTGCTAAATTCAATTAAATAGTGGCACTTGATGAGTTGTTTGAATTTGTTGCCAAAACCAGGCAATTTATTTGCGTGTGACTTTTAGCATAGTATATAAATGGCTTATTACTTGTTTATTTTTTCACTACCTATAATGACAGGACAATGGTAAACGTTCCTTTATTCTTTTCTTCCGTTTTTATTGTTTCAATCGTTACGAAGTTAGAGGACGGTTTGTAGAGATGTCTAAGTGCTAAAAAAGAAGTCAATATTAGAATCAAATTGCTTCTCAGATCCAGATTGAAGTAGTCGACCATACTACGAAGGCAAAGGACATTGTTAAGTGTCATGACTGGATCAAAAACTGGTCAGACCGTCTGCAGAGTGAACCAGAAGTTCAAGGTATGAATACACACATAAGATTAGTCGTCCCCTTAGGCATAGCCAACCATTATCCCTATTTTTCTGGCTAGATTGAAGGAAATTCTACATAGTGAGCTCAAATTAATCTTAAAACATTTGTAGAAAGACATATGTCGTAGTGGCCAGTCTTTTATATCAATTTGTGAGTTTTCCTCCTTTTCTCACATATTCCTCTTCTTCCTCTAATAAAAAAGGGGGTGTGCAGGATCGTAATTTTTTTAATTAAAGCAAAGATAGTTTGAAAACAACCTCATAGTAATTTATTCTCAATAACGTACTAGTTAAGGGAACATATAATCATACTAAACATGTTTTCACAGCAAAATACAGTATATATTAGTTAAAGCACGGATCGAGTGTAAAATCTTTCAGTGCTTAGTTACAGTTCCAAGCGCTGCTATACTATCATCCTTTTGTTGAAAACAAGCGAAAAATCGAAGCAACCATGCCGTAATTAGAGGCTATGCATATTTGAACATAAAATTTGCGTTTATATATTAATATAAAACATAAAATCATAAATCATTAATATAAAACTGAACGATTTAAAAACTGTTACCGCCCGTTTTTTTATTAACTATTCTCAATATCTTGGTTACACTTTAGCGGCAAGGTTAAAAATGATAAAATTATAAAACTCGATTTTTACCCTAGTTTTTTAACTACCTCAGCCGACTGGAAACACCAGCCTTTTAAATCTTGGTGCGTTTTCAACTGTTGCTTAGCAGTTATTGCATATAAAATGAAATGTAGCAACTACCACCCGGGAAACCTTAGATTGCTGATCATAATTATCATGTTCTCGACCAACCGTCAAGGATTCTGGTAAGTGCTTGAAATATAAACAATGGTTGGTCGACAAAAAGCCTGCCTCTCGACCTTTCATCTCTCCCTCACTTGAGACCTATCGACAAAACAAGAGTCTCTATGTCCACTGACACATGAAGACAGTGCTCTAAATTCTAATGCTACCGAGAGAATGACGTTAATATATCTAATTGCGTGTGAAGACATGGCATTGGAAAAGTTTGAAACTAGAACAGCTAACACATTAACGACAGTTCAATATCGATAGCTTTCAATGTAACAACAGAACAATAGTTTTCAGTCTATTTTTTTTTCAGGAACAGTTCCCTGTACCAGGTATACTATCTGTTATAGAATATTCTAGATGACCTATGCAAAAAAAAACCAGACAGATAGCCAAGAAAAAAGCCAAGACGATTAGTCCGAGTGAGTGAGAGGCGCCCTTTTTAGGATTGTATAAAAATAAGGTCATTTCATTTTTTGACAGATAAGTCTATCTATCATCCGTCCATACGTCATTCCTAGGGCAGAACTAAGGTAGACAGTCATAGAACTAAGGGATGAAAAATCTGATTGATTTTGAGTTGACACTTGACGGACAATGTCCTCTCAACTTGTATGCAAAATCTGGGACTGAATTTGCTTGAACTCACAGGCAAACAAGTGAAACCCAAGCCTAATAGGCTTGCCCACTTGTAGTCTAAACGTGGAATATCGTGTCACAGGATTGATACATGACCAACAAGTCCCCTGCAACAAGTCCATTTCAAACAAGGTAGCTAAACAAACGGTTTCCCAAATAGCTTACAAGGATGTTCCATGTGATCTCCTGAGCAACGAAGTCAAACAGTAGCCAATAACAGAAAAGACCGTTGTAGCCCGTTGACCGTTGTATCGTTGTAGGTGTTATAGGTTCAGATTTCAAGTCCTACCATGAGACAAAGATTGGTTTTCATGGGACCAGTTTTAAGTAAAAAGATAGAATTTTCTCTACAAAAAAAGAAAAGTATAGCCCCTAGCTGTCTTACGTAAGGAATTCCCTGCTCAAAACCATTTTTACCCATTGCTGCTCGTGGAAAAAAGATTTGTCTCACTTTTCTTTTGCAATTTTATTACTTTTCTGAGTCTGGACCAGCATTCTGTTCCCGCTTCCTCGCGAATTCCTTCTAAAACTTTTATAATTACAAATCTTTTCTTTTGATTTTATGACTCTTTCATGAATGATTTCTAAAACTAACTTTGAAATAATTTTTTAAAGTCAATAAAGTTTCTTTTTCATTATTTTCTAGTGAGCTCTTCTAGGATATAAAGCCGTAACTTTCCGTGTTTTTTTATCTTGCTTTTACTTTTGACTTGTTTTTACCTTTAATTTTTTTAATAAAAACAAAATGAATTAGATAACGATTTTTTTTTTTAATCCTTTCATGGATGGCTTCTTAAACTTTGAATTAATTCTACGAAGTTCCTTTTTTATTATTTTCTAGTAAATTTTCTAGGATGTAACTTTTTCCTTTCATCTTTTTTTACTCTTAACTTGTTTCCTTTAATTTTTTTGCTTTAAATAAACTTAATCAGATAAATAAATTTAATAAAATTTTGCTGTTTTTTTTTCGTTGACAGTGATTAAAATTCGCCTGAGACAGTGAGTTAAATTCGCCTGAAATAGGGGGAGGGGGGTATGAGTAGCCTAGTTAAATAGGTTTACTTAATTTTACGAGAAAACACATCAAAAGTCATAAACCCTATAGAGAAAACGCATCTTATAGAAAAAAGTTCTTAAACAGGAACTGCATCATTAGGAGCCAGAGAGAATTCAACTAATAATTTATAGCTTCGAAAGCCTAGTTTATTTTCAAGCTTCTCTTGATAATTTATACGAATAGTTGAACCTGGCTAGAATGAACATTACCAGCTTCAAGAAAAGAGAATATGGTTTTGAATTTAAATTTCTTTGAGGTAGGCCTCAAAGAAAGAAGATGAAGGGGGCAATATTTTCCAGTCCAAGCGCAGTTTATTAAATGACAGTTAACCCCTCTGTGCTCTAATGCGCAGAAATATTAAAGTGCATTAAAATATATTGTCTTACGAGAACACCTCCTTAATTATTTTTCCTTTTTTTTCATCATTTTGGTAGGTCTTACCTGTTTACAACGTCTGCGATTCTTTTTTTTATCGATTGTTGACTACCGCAAAAAAAAGAAAAAAATAAGAAATTATTCATGGGTTCACCCTAAGTAGATTTATCACGACCTATCAGAACCAGCATTCTGTTCCCGCTTCCTCGCGAAATCCTTCTGAAACTTTTATAATTACAAATCTAATCTTTTAATTTTTTTACTCCTTTCATGGACGGTTTCTAAAACTTTGAATTCATTTGTCAAAGTTCCATTCATTATTTTCTAGTAAGTTCATCTCGGATATAAAGCTGCATCTTTTCGTTGAAGTTGAAATTAAATAGTCTCATTGAGTTTTCAAAGGAATAAAAAAACGAAGCTAACCAATACATTTAGCAAAAATGCAAGAATTTTGAAGAAGACCGAACAAATGATATTTTAAGCGATATGTCCCAGCTGTGCAGAGTTTGAGTTATTCCCAAAATTCTGTATGCCGGATTTCGTGGTATTTATCTAATATGGTATTTAGAAGCCAAGTTTCCTTGGTAGGGAGGAAGAATGTGATAATGAAAGATGGACTGTAGGTATTTCAGTCCCTAGTCCATGTTATGATTATTTTATCTTATTCATAATGAATTCAGACGAAGCTACTTTATAGCATCTTGAGAAGAAGTGGACGATGAACCCACTAGGGCCGCAATTTGAGAGGGGTTTGTTTGGTAATTTCGGATAGTCGCCTCAGATATGACAAAAGTCCACAGATGAAAAAGGTCAACAAATGAAATATCCAAACAAATGGTCCATACAAATGAAAAGGTTCACAGAAATGAAAAAGGTCCAAGAATGCTCTATATAGACATTTAAAGAAACTCACTGCCATTTTTTTTGCGGGTGAGACTAGGCAATGTGAAGCATAATTTCCTGCTCGCAAATGATTAGGTAGTTCTACTTCCATCAATCATATGTGGATTGTAGTGGCCCAATTCCAAAGAATATTTAGAATTTTTTTCACAGACCTTGAAAACTGTGGCGGCCGTGTCCGAGATAAGAACAACCAAATCATTTATTTTTTAATTTGTTATATATATATATATACATATATATAACAAATTAAAAAATAATATAAAAATAAAAATACATAAAATAAAATATATAGATCATTTATTATAAAAATAAATGATCAGATTTAATTTACTTACTTGTCGCTGCTATACTGTCAAAACCGACAAAAGCAAAGAAACATGTGGCTGCACCATCCATAATCCCAGCCAAACCAAATGGTGCAAAGCCACCAACACCAACATCCTCTTCGGTAAAGGTTTCATTATAGTCTGTTTCATTAAACGAAATTTGCCAGTTACTTCCATCCACTAAAAAATAAAACTTGAATGTTCAAAAGTAAAATCGAGATCTACCTTCCTGGGTAAAAAAGAACGGCAAAAGGCCGCCTGGGACGATCATAGCATTATATTTTTTTGATAACACAGACACAGCTTGAATTGGGCACGCTAGTTGGCACTAGCTCATTTCGGGATGGGGTGGCAAATTTGAAAAAAAGGCAAATTCATAGAGAGTTGTGTTGCAATTATGGAAAAATCGCAAAAAGTTGGAATTTAAGGAGAAGTGAATATGCTCGATGCATCTGCCCGTGAATCCACCACCACGAACAAAGAAAAGTTTCATTATTCTTTAAATCTGATTTCAACATGCCGTTAGAGCCCTAAACTAATTGATATTTTTAATTTTTTAATTTCATAATGTCTTATTCCTTGTCATGCAAGAATAACTAATAACAGAGGCTTTGTTATCAGGGCTTTTTTATGCCGGGTCTTGCATAAACTTTTCTCATATAAATGCCCCCCCCCCTATTTCTTTTATTTTCCTGTAAAATATTTGTCATGTACCAAAAGCCATTTAATTTGCTTTAATGAATGTGTATTAATGATCAACATTAGTTCACTCATAAATCTTTATCAAATTCTCTCTATGTATCTGAAAATAAAACATTTTATTATATTATTATTCGTCTCCTCTTTTATATTACATTATATATATCATATTATACAATATACATTATATTATATTATTCGTATCCTCTTTTCAATACAGAAAAAAAAAATCAAATCTCAGTTTCTCAAAATAATCCCAATCAAACAATCAAGACATCATGCATTAATTCAGTTAATCTAAATTCCAGATTAGAAAAATAAGTCTTTCATTTCTATCTTACTTCTAAAAGTAGCTTAAATAGAAAGTGAAGATCAACAATACTCACCATTATTCTGTTTTTTTGTTTGTATTTTTTTTCAAGGAGATAAAGAATTCGAATTGTTCAAAGAAGTGCATGATTGAAATCGCAAAAATTCGTTACTAACTTGGAAATCAAATATTCATATATATTTTCTCTCAGCTTTCATAATCTCTTCTCCATACAAAGAAAATACAATGTCCTATTTTCAAAATAATCTAAACCAAACAATCGAATCATCACGCATTAACTTCGTTAATTTAAATTCCAGATTAGAAAGCTGATCTCTCTTGTCTATCTACTTTCAAAAGTAATTTAAGTAGAAACTAAAAGTAAACAATACTAAAAAGCTAATTTTTTCAAGGCAACAAAGCTCAAACTATTCAAAAAAAAATATGCAAAATTCGGTGTTATTTTGAAAATCAAATTTTAATCTATTTACAAGCTTTGATCATTTCTTTTTCATGTAAAGAAAATACAAAAGCACTATTTTACAAAACCAAAAAATCGAATCATCATGCATTACTCTATGAAACTTGACGTCTAGGTTAGAAAAATAAGTCGATTTTATTTTCGAAGTAATCTAAAATATAAACTATAAATTATTTTGCTCATTTTTCCAGGGAAACAAAACCTTGAGGTATTGAAGAAAGTCCAAGTTTGAAACCATAAAATTCTTACTTATTTGGAAACCAAATTTTCATTATTGTTCTATCAGCTTTCATCTTCCCTTATGTATATATATACAGGCCAGTACGACCTTCTCGCGACTAATTGATATGTGTGTGATATAAAGGTTTTAAATAAAAATCTATCTACCTACCTGCCAACCTCCCTTGTTAATCCAAAGAAAGTTTAAATCTATATTTTTCTAAATAGTTCTAAATCAAACAATCGAATCGTCATGTATCATTTTATTTAACTAGAAGTCGAGGTTCGATTATAAAAATTACAAATAATAAAAACAAATTATAAAAGTAAATCTAAGTTATTTTAAGAAGCGGTTATGAATTCGAATGAAAATAGGACTGAAATACCTAAATTTCGCAACCGATTTTGAAATAAAATATTCATGTTTTTTAAACGATCAGTTTCATCATCATTTTTTCATCCACAGTAATTGAAATCCCCATTTGTCAAAATAATCTAAATCTAAGTCGTATCATCATGAATTGGTTCTGAGACCACACTGACTACACATGACGCACGGAAAAACAACAATAAATCAACACACGAGGAGAATTATCAGTCAAAATTATGAAAACATTTCAGACATTTTAGCAAAGGCCCCCACTAAGCCGCCTTCAGTCCTACAATTAATAATACCCATACTATGAACGAAAAAAGAACCGTTTATGAAGGTTGCTTCTAGAGATTATTTATTTTTCTTTCACGAATGCATTGCTATACTGTTTATCCGATCGCCAAGAAACTTTAAGAAGGAATACGCTATTGAGTACGCTCTTGTGAAGGTTTTAGGTATGAAATTCCGCATCCCCAAGGTCCTCTTAATACTTTCTGTGTTGAATGAAATTAGAGACCTCTGAACTTAAATACTGAACAATTCCTCCCGTTCAAATCTCACATCATTCACATTTTCTGGATATTATTTATCCAGCAACGCCTGAAGGGTAAGATATAAGCCTTTTCAAACACGTTTAAATTTAAAATAATAAAATAATAATTTATTCCAGAAAAAGCCCGTGGGCCATAGGAAAATTACATAACAACAAACAAACAACAAATTAACTACATTAAATTAATACTATTTAAAGAAAACGCTCCCGATGTGCCGCTGCAATCCTTACAAAACTTGCTATCCTTTTAATACTCAGGAAATTTGTCTCTTTCATTCTATCTAGGATCCATATCTCATTCAATTTTTCTTTACCATACATCTCTCGCCTCCAATCATTCAATTCGACACATTCGCACAAAAAATGTAATAAACTTTCATCCTGAGATCCACACATAGGACAAGCAATAGATTCTACCTTCTCCCCTTTTCTCCCTTGATACTTTCTTTTCTCCCCAATCAAAAATCCATTTCCCCTCCAATCCACATAAGCCTTCAAATCCTCTCTACTTAACCCAACCTTCCAAAATACCTCCTCCCCCCAACTACCCTTTATCTGTCTATACAATTTCAACGACCCTGAACGATCCAGACTTGCCCACCATATCTGTATTTCTTGGTTCTTCAACCTCTCTTGTACCTCCCTTATTACTATTTCCTCCATACCGTAATCCCCTTTCCTTCATTCCACCATTTCCCTAATCCACACTTATCTAAGATATCCTTAATCTCCGCCGGCCACCCTGTTTTACTATTCTGTCTCAACGCCTCTAAGTATGCTGCCTTTGCTACCGTAAATCTCTGCATACCCAGTATCCTAACCCAATATCTCACCATGGTCACTAGCCCCATAGATCGCAGCGATACTAGCCCTAAATCCCCCTGGATTACCAAATTACTAAACGAATCCCATAGTCCTAACATCCTCTTATAATATCTCATCATAACCACCTCCAGTTTTGGACCTTTCCGACAGCCCCAGATCTCTGCTCCATAATGTACTCTAATATCTCTCACCCGTCTAAGACTACTCCTCGCTATTTCACCGCTAATATACCTCCCCCTTGCATTCGCTAGATTCAGATGCCCACTGAATTTCCCATTACTAGTAAACTTTACCCCAAGATAAACAAATTCATTATTCACTGGTATAGTTTCACCTTTAAAGAAAAAACTCACATTTTGTGAATTTTTTCTTTCAAGGTGGTCATTTCACATTTTGTGAAATGATCAAAAAAATATGACCATTATTTTACATGGGAAAAATTTTCGAGGGGGAATTGTCGGGTGGGAATTTTTCAGGTGAAACTATCAGAGACACGGCTTGGCTGTTGCTTTCACGAAATACCCGCTTTATCCTCTTTATTCACTGGCTGAAAATCATCCTCGCTTGATTTAGTTGTTTTTTTATTCCTTTTTTCATTTGCTTTCATTCTTCATTTTTTCTTGTCTGTCAAATCGCCATGCATCATTCTAGTTTACTCAAATTTCAGATTCAAAAAACAAACAAATCCATCTTGTTTTTATCTTACTTTCAAGAGTAGTTTAATCTTGATCCTCTTGCTAATGTCCTCAGTTGAAATGCATTAGGATCTTCTCTCAAAATCGTACTGCTTTAATCAAAGCTTCCAATCAACAAAAGCGGTTACTCAATTTACAAGGCCTAATTAAACTCAGACATAAAGCAATTAACTTTGTTATCTAACTAAAAATTAGTGTCTAAATTACCCAGCTTACTTAAATCGTAGCTCTAGAACAACAAAACTCAATAAATATAACAAACTAAAGAACTGTGAGAAAACAAGTCATGGAAATCTTTCTCTCATTATCACCGTAGTCTTGGTAGTGACACCTCATAGATGTATGGGACACCTAGTCAAGCATTAGCCTCGGCACACATTAAGCCAAATCCAAAATTGACAAGTAGCGAAAATATTGGGTGAAAAAAGTTTGACACTAACTGCAGACATGAAAACACTGATTCAAACTATGCAAGTTCTAATAAGAATGAAGGGCGGCAAAAAAAATTCGGGGTCCCAAGCTCTGCTGTGAACGTGTTGCTATATTTTGAAAGAATTTTTTTATAAAAAAAGGAAATCATCGGGCAAGTCAACCAATTTCACTTCTTTGGTTAAGATCCTTCGACTTTGGATATAATCCTCTTGTTAGAAATCTTGAGTTTTTTTCTTATGAAATATTTCTCCTATTCAGTTCGATCATCTTTCTATACGAGTTCCGCATAAAACAAGCCAACGCTGGCTACTCGTAACATTGCTAAACATAGCAACTCGTTTTATGCTAAGACTCCCAAAAATCTTTGGCAACCCTACAGAAGAGGGCTACTAAGGATTTAGTTTCGCCAAAGATAGCTAATACCTTCAGAGAAAGGATTTAATGCGGTGTCGAGGGTCATATACAGGATTTTTGTTCGGAGGTTTTTTTTGGTGGGTTTTACAAAAAAAGAATAAAAATTGTTTAAATGTATTTTTGTACGTTTATACAAGTCGGAAAAACATTTCGGGGGGGGGGGGGGTTCAAACCCCCTAACCCTTCCCCTGGATACGGCCTTGGCGGTGTTAGACAGATTTTCTCTATAAATGCAACCACTCGCTTTTCCCATCTATACCTACCGCATTTTAAGGCAAAAACGCGAACATTTAGCTCGCTCTAATTGGTTAAAGGATATAACGCCTATGAAAAACTACTTGCAAAACAGCTGTGTTTAGTGCTAAACATTTATCTATGTTCATCAAGATGCATGCTTAGCATAGCCTCAGGGAACGATGACGGTGATGATTAATTGACCAAAAGGCAATGAGCGCACGCAACTACTACTACAAATACTGTTTCTACTGCGACTACTGCTGAGGCTAAGGGTATCAAGGTGAAAATTTCAGAAAATGTTGAGAGGAAATTTGAAGTCAATTGAAAAACACTATATGCATAGACGTTCAAAAAGGCGTATGAGCTATCTTAGGAACAGCTTAGGGTGTTTAGTTGTAACTTTCATGGCATGAAAGGTGATATGAAATTTTACATGAGAAGGCCCCTCGAACAAGTTTAAGCTTTGCCAAAAACCTAAGTTTCAACAAAGAATAATTGATACTTTTACAGGAAAAATTTGATGTGCTGTCAATGATTTTCTTCCAAAACAGATTTTCTTCTTCTCAAGGCAAACACGTGACACACATAGCTTGTCCTAATTTCTTGAAGGATGAAATGCCTAGGAACGAATACTTAAATTAACATCTTTCTTTGGAACCACCCCGTGGGCGGTTTAATCCATGAAAATTATCTATTAATCCTTTATAGTTATTATATGTAGTTCATTTATATATAATATTGTCCTTGTTAATTTTTACATGGGTATTTTCGTGCAGCCATAGGCTCCTTAGCTTGGGTTTCCTGAGCCTTTAATATGTTGCGTCTGTATTTTTATTGTCTTTTTTGTTGAAATAATCCAAATTCTTTAGCATCAAAGCACATTATAATAGATGGCAACTAGTGGCGAAACGGAATATTTCATATTTTCATTATTAAGATCACATTTTTTATGAGCCTGTTATATAAAATAAAATATACTCTGATGAAAAAAAAACAAATATACGAAACTGATCCCTACAAGGGCACGGAGGCTCTAAAGGCTTCACAAGTTATGTAGCACAAAAAAGGGCTTTTTTGGGTATTATAGATTTTTTTGGGGTATTATGGCTTTTTTGGGTATAGGGATTTTATTTATTGGTTGTTTATTATTTTTTATGTACCATAGTGTGGACTAGAAGGCATTGAATCACAATTTGCAAATCAAACAGGAAATGGTGTGTCTTTGCATACTAATTAATATAGTTCAAGTAACTAATTAAAACACCTACATTTTATGAGATTCATTATAAACAATATGTATATCATTATAGCTACTATGAACACCAGACTAAAAAAAAGAGATTTAAGAATACAAAGGCTGTTTTTTTAAACATATTATTCAAGTGATAGTTTCGTTTTTCGAATGACAGTTTTGGACAAACTTGTTTCTAGTTTTGGACATTTCCTTGCATAAATTATTTTTATGTTTCTATATGATGGGCTTTTTGCTATCTTAAAAAGTAGTAGAGTTGGGTTGATGAAACTTCCAGGAATGGACCCAGATCCTAAACTATATGCCCTAAGAATATATTTTGAAGCATAATAGCCCCCCCCCCCCGAGGTCATATACCTTTGTTGAACTCGGAGAAACTGAGTGTAATAAAAGTGAAATTTTCAGAAATAGATCTTGAACACGAATGACACTCAAGGCAAGTCTATTGGGTGTCATACCTTTGCTAAATTCTGATTTGTAAGTTTTTAAATAATTTGGAAAAGTGTATCTTAGATTCAAAACTAAATAATAAAAAAGTTTTTCCAAAGAGAAAGTAAAGACCAACATAAAAACTCAAAACGAAAAGATATTATTCCGTATAAGAAGGGATTGCCCCCTCCTCAATACCCTGCTCTTCACGATAAAATATTTAGCACTTTTAAGCAAACTAAACGACCCTTGTCTTTCATGAGTCGTTCTTAAAAATTGGGACAAACGAGTTTGGGAAAAATGGGACATGGGAGGCGGGCTAGTTGCCCTCCAATCTTTTCGGTTACTCAAAATTTTACTCTAGAACTTTCCATTTTCGTTCAAATGAGCCCTCTCCAGATGTTCTAGGACCATTGGTTCGATACGATTATTCCAAGAAAAAAATTAAAATAAAAAACAAAGATGCATCCGTGATCTTTCTTCTCACAAAAAATACAAAATTCCACCTTTTTGAAGATAGGAGCTTGAAACCTCTACAGTAGGGTTCTCGGATACGCTGAATCTGATGGAGTGATTTACATTAAGATTCCTTGACTTTTAGGAGGTTTTCTCTCCTTTTTGAAATATCAGGCTAATTTTCTTAGGCTCGTAGCCCATTATGAGTAAACTAAGCCTAATAAACCTTATATATTCGGAATCCACATAGTAAAGTGATTTTTTTATATATATTGTTATAAGAAAATCCCGTTTTTA
Organism: Artemia franciscana; assembly: GCF_032884065.1. Lineage (NCBI taxonomy): Eukaryota > Metazoa > Arthropoda > Branchiopoda > Anostraca > Artemiidae > Artemia > Artemia franciscana. Next base: position 41,969,030 of record NC_088870.1, read on the forward strand.
GAGTTTTGGCTATTGAGTCATGTAGCTCCTTACTTACAGCTCGTTACTACGAACTGTTTTAAAAATATAAACAGAAAGTCCTACTCAAATCACCATAATGGTAAACTGGAACCGTAAACTAATAAAAAGTAGGTTGAAACCTTAATTAAAGAAAAATGTTTCTCAAAAGTTAAGACAAGTTTGCCATGTAATTTTCTAAATCTTAGAGATAGTGGAGGAGTAGAGATAGGGCCTTGAAGATACCTTTCAAATGTAAAGTTTAGGCTCTGAATTTGTTCCTAAAGCTTCATCCCCCCCCCCAAATCGGCTAATTACTAAAATAGTAAAAAGCCCTTGGCTAGAATTTTAATATTGTTTTTTTCTAAATATTTTCCATTTATTTTGGTTTTTATTCTATTTGTGGAGCCTTAGCACTATTTGTCGGATGAGAAATGGGAGTTGCTCTTTACAAGATAACCGTTTACGCTAAGATACCAAATATAGCTAACATTTTTACGGTTGAGCTTTAGTAATTTATAACACTTCACTAAAAATTAATCTGAATACTGTCTATGAAATAATAAAACCAAGGTTTACAAATGTAAAATTTCTAGCAAAATTGAACCCTTTCCCACACTTTTTATATATAAATTTATTGGATAACTTATGAACAAAAACTGATTTCGCAGTACTCATCAAAGTTTTTGACAATTTTAAACAAAATCACCAATTGTTTAAAAATATAATTATAGTTAAATTTTATAGCTAATCTTTTTCAATGGCGATGGCGCAGTCACCTAGAAACCGTACCTTACTAAAGCACACTCTATTTCAGTAGTTTTTAGTATGCAGTCCATCTCTTTATTCTGAATTAATTTATGGGTTATTGTTTAGCTATAGCTATTGCAATTAGGTAGGGCCATTGAGTATCCACTCTATTGCAGATTGAATGCACGAAAAAATTGTCAACCATAGAAAATAGTCTTACCAAAGAATAATCCAGCAATAATGACAAGTAAAACGTTAGCCAAGTTAACGACAGTGAAAACATTTGTGAAAAGTGAGGATCCCTTCATACCAAACGCCAACAGTCCTAAAATTAAAGCGAAAAAGTTTAAAAAAGAGCTCGGATGGGAAAACCGTAAAACCCTAGAAAATACAGCATATTTGTCCATTTGATGTAAGCAGTACCTTACGCATACATGCTGGGGGGGAGGGAAGAGGATCTGAAAACTCAAGATATTGATCACTAGCATGTGCTTTGCTCACTAAGGAAGCTTCCGCATATTCGTGTAAGCTATCCAACGGTTTTTGCAAACAACTTTGAATTTTTCATAATTCACAGTGAAAATTTATTCGTACTCACCCGGTCTGCCTAAAGGTTATGCTGAACGAACTCTCGAAAAATTTACATCAAAGGAGAAACTGTTACTCAAGGTTAATAAACAATAATGTATTAAACCCAAATCCCGTAAATTTATAAATAGTTTAATAGATAATGAAAGTGGAAATACTACCAATATCAATGAGCTGTTGATAAGCCCTGGAGGCGTTTCCAGAGTTCGAAACCCACCCACCACCCCCTTCACCACCGAAAAAATTTATCCAACTCATAAATTGATTTTTAAAAATCAGGCACAAATCAAATTCTTGGAACATATGTTTCACCGACGAAAAGACATCTAAAATTGAGAACAAAAAAAAAACTTAAAAATCATTCTTGGTTTTAAAATAACTTTTTTGACTTCCGTGATAATAAGACATAGAGAAACACCATGGGCTTAGGACTAAAATCCTTCGTCTGGTTGTCACCGTCACATTATTCCTCCCTAATAAGACAACTTACTACTACCACTGTAAGCTCTCCGCAGCACCAAGCCCTCGAGGCTAACTCTGCAGCGCACACTCCTTTACGCCAACGTACGGAAAGCTTCACTCTTTACCACCAACACCCCCTCCCATGGCAATTCCAATTTCCTATAAATTCTTCTTTATGACAGGTGCTAATCAGATAGTCAAGCCTAGCCAAGATACTAATCAGAACAAGATACTCATATTTGCTTAAGATAAACCTTATATTTCAGACGAAGAACAAGTCTCACGTGACAGCCGTACTGTTAATGCAAAAAAGTGAGTGTCTAATTTGTGATATTTTCTATTCTAAAAAGCATGTCTCCAAAAATACATATAATAAAAAATGTACTTGGAGATCATTGATCCTTCAATGTTGAGAGTTAATTGAATGTCCAATTATTTAAGATGTATTGACTACTATTGAAAACAATTCACTTCAGCACCAAGCCAAGTGAGATCAACACAGTTACGGAAGCTCCTCTTCCACTCTAATATATTCAAAGCTTCGTTCTTTGAACCCCTCGCATTTACAGACTAGATATTACAATGCACAGATATTACATATAGGATATTACAAGATATTACAATAGGAAGAATGCTAACTAGAGTTTACAGATATTACAGATATTGTATCTAATATAGATAGAGTTTAAAGATATTACAGATAGAGTTTAAAGATATTACATATATTACAATAGATATTACAATAGGAAGAATGCTAACTAGAGAGAAATACTTCAAAAAATCTCATTTTGACGAGATGGATATCATAATTTGATATCCATCAGATTTTTATCAAAATCTCGATTTTTATAATAATTCCTTAACACAGCATTTATTTGTCGTTTTATATAGCGGTTATATTGCTTTATATTCTTTTATCCCAATTACTTGACCTTGAATTACAAAGCTCAAAATACTTTGACTTGATTCATATTCTTATTTGTACATTGACTTGCTCATCTTAGATCAAAGGTATTGAAACATATTATTTTCTATTTAAATCCTTAGCCGAAAAACTGGATGCTAGGCACAATTCGTACCAAAAATAAGACGAAAAACTCTATTTACAAAATTATCACGTATTTTTTAGTACTTGGCTCCATTCCAAGCTTTTACACCGTATTTTCTCATGTAGCACTGCGCACTTTTAATTAATAATACAAATTAATTTAAATTATTAATTTTAGAGACCGGATGCCGCAAAAACACGGAAAAAAAATTATCTTCAAAGCTTCCCCCTGCGTGCGTTAAAATTCAACAAAGACGGTGACCTTTTGCACTTCAATGAAAAACCTGATATCAAATTGCAGACCTCCTAAGAATCAGGCATTAATAATTAGATTATCGGCTTCTTTAAGGTGTCCGAAAAGGCTTTTCTCTGAAAACGATGCTCTCTATGTTTCTATTTTTTTAGGTCTAAAATGGCAAAATGTATCGTCTGAAAAGTCTAGTTTTAGAAGAAAGTTTTCCTGTAGAGCAAAAATCACAAGAAAACCAAAGAAAATATAAAATAAAACAAATACAGATTAAAAAAAATACAAATACAGAATCCAAATATACTTATTTTAGAACCCACAATAAACTTGAATAAACTAAATCAAAATAAAATATAAAAATAAATAAAAAAATCAACTGAATTATTCAGTCGTGGGAAAAACTTGGGTTCTAAATTATTGTTGTTCGTCTACCTTCGGGCGTTAATTGTTTCATCAATTGGTCCATTTTCGAAAATAATATTATAAATTGAAACCATATGTAGAATTGCCATATCTGTTTTTATTGCTAAATCTAAAAACACCTGTTTTTCCTATATCCCTTATTTCCCATTTTATAATTCATTTATCATTAGAAATACCAGTCGGTAGAAATATCATTAGAAATATTAAGTAGCGTCAAACTAAGCCAGGCTACATATGACAAGCACTAAGATGAAAACAAAGCTCAAGAAAAAAGAAAACCAGACTTGTTCAAAGTAAGGAAAAAGACTTAGAGTTGTTGACCTTGAAGACGCTGTGACTTCATTTAATAATGAAGTTACATCAATATAATAGTATATATACAAAGATAAAAAAAATATATAGATAGATCAAATGAAAAACGTAATAGATAAGACACTGAGTCAACCCTAGCGCCCTCTGCTAATGCGTCTTGTATAGTTGGGTTTGTGTATAATGCAGATATGGACTTGCTATATTGATCATTTCAGTGCTATTTCTATTTATTTGTAATATCAGATGTTTTACTTTCTGCTTTTTGTTTTCCTCTTTCGTTTTAAGTTTTGTTTGTAGGCCTATGTCTTTTATTTATTATATTTTCCGTTGCGTGTAGTACTCACTGTATAACGGGTTTTGCGGTAAAACGCACTAAAATACACGGTAAAATACAATACACACACTAGACAAAGTAAAATTAAAATTACATAGTAAAATTAAAATTGCTACGAAGTAAAATTTACTAGACAGTAAAATGCAGTAAACACACTAGACAGCAACTCCAGAGAGATTTGATTTAACTATGGTAAGTTAAGACACATAGCACTTTAACAAAATTCTATAAAATCCTGTGCTCTTACACAAGACTAATATTGATAGCGGAGGAAATAGTTCTAGATACCACAGTATATGTACCCCTCAGAATATGTTCTGGAGGGAACTTCGAAGAAACCATTAAGCATTCTTCTTTAAAAGCCATGTAGGTCTTTGTGAGGATCAATGTATTGTAATAAGTATCTTATTTTATATTCAACTATAGGCCATTTATCGCGACAAGCTGTGTCTTAGTGGCTAAAAAGTGCCAGTCACCAAAAACCAATGGAAAACGAAGCTGGCTTATCAGATAGGCTTGCGATAATTATACCGGCTAATCGAGATAACGAGTAGAAAGGCAAGTTATTTAAAAATTGACCACGCTTTATGTCAATAAGCCAGGTTCAATAATGGATCTCAAGCATTATCTTGCAAGGTTTTCATCAATGCTTTCCATTTCTTGTAGCAGCTGATAATAACGTGACGCAAAAAGTCGAAATTGGAAGTTTTATTAAAAGTCATGATCATAAAAATTTGAATTTGGCGCCAAAAACAACTAGCCAGAAACAAATTTCCACTAGCGGGCTGGATTCACTTCCCAAGCCTAGCCGATTCTTGCCTTATCGTGAATAACAATCTGGCGGCTTTCCGCAAGGCGCGAATGATTTTGCTTTCCAGCTCGCAAAAAAAGTCCTTATGTGTCGGAAAACAACTTTCGCTAGTTATAGTTGTGCACTAGTTAATGACCGAAAATACTTTCTTCAAGGTTCAAACCATTAGTAACCATATTTTCCCTATATTTTTTGTCTCCTTTTGACTATGTGCTAAACAACTTGATTGAATGGCTCGTGCAAAACAAGTTATCTGAGAAATCAAAATGACTCCATATCAAAGTAGTTTTAAGAGGAAATTTTTCAACCAAAGGTATTACTATTGCTTCTTGTATTGCTGTTGAATTACATGAGCAAAAATTCGACATCTCTAAGTATGAACTAAAAGCAAACTTATGTTCTCTTTTTACAAGTAAACTGTGAAAGAATGGTAGGAACATTTTTTTCTAATTGAGTGGTAAATTTAAATTTAGTTTTCTTAAATACACTCCGTAAATTACGATAAGCAGCTCCTTTTATTTTCCATTCTTTCTATGAAAAAGAACGATGAGATCTTTATCTAGGTATTTCATAACAATGTAAAAAAAATGCAATCTTATAAAACTGTTTTTACATTTCAGTGGTGTTCTCAGAGCCCCAAGACATACCAACTATTGGCTATGCCCATACCCTGTCTACAATGTCGCTCACTTCCTTATACATATACATTCCTTACGTGAAGATGAGTGAGGTAACATTTTTACAAAAAAAAGGAAGGAGGATGGACCAGATAATTTTCGGATTCGATCCGACAACTATCGTTGATCTTTCTTTAGATTCGACTCTAGATTTCAATTATTCGAAAATTGTCGAACCCAGACGCTGCATGGACTCAATTCCGGCAAGAGTTCTACATACTTCAGGGGTAGTTGGTTCAATTACGGATTACGGATACTATTAATTTTTAATTAATACAATAAAACCTCAAAATTTTACGGGGTGACTTCACAATCTTCCACATATCTGTAGGGAGAGTTGGAGCCCCACAGCCCCCTGGCTTTGCCACAATTCTACCATTCAACGCCAAGCAGTTCTGATACACTTTTGTGGGCAAAGATTAATCTCACCTGATAGCACTATAGTCACAGAAAATGCAAACCAATCAACATATGGTCCAAGTCCAGGTGCGTCTATTGGGAACACATCAAGAAAGGCGTTGGACATTGATTTATTGACGAGTTTGTCAAAGTTTTCACTAAATGATTTCGCTACACTTGCTGTTCCTAAAAAATAAATAGAAAAGATAACTTCGAAGACCACACTGCCTTTCCATGACGAAAATATAATAGTTCAAAATAGGGATGAAACCTTTTAATTGACAGTGAAACAAATATAAAATTTTTAACTGGATATTTCGAACACGTACACAGTGTCCATCATCAGCAGAAATTTCCAGTTAAAAATTTTTATATTTGTTTCACTGTCAATTAAAAGGTTTCATCCCTATTTTGAACTGTTATATTTTCATAAATAGAAAATCAGTACCTTTATCTTAAGCTACTGGAGACGTCAATATAAATACAATTTTTGTCCCCAATGAACCTATCTTAAGTTTATTAATACCAGAAAACCACAATTTTTTAAGATATCTTTTCTGGTTTCTTCAAAATTATGAAGTTTTTAGGGCAGTAGCCTACCATATTTTTTATCAGTGCTGCCATGCTCAAGCGTGAAAATAAAATAAGCAAAACGAATTAGGTAAATTTGGCAGTGCTTCTCGTCCATAAATAATTCAGCGCTAGCGGTCCGTTAATTGTTACAATCAAAGACAACTACACTCTCAAAGGAAAGCTATATTTTCATAAAATGTTTGGTACCATTTGTTTTTAGCTTACTTCTGCTGATTTTTTTTCTTTTTTTTTTCATGTTTCGATTTTCAAAGATGGCACCCACTACTAAAAAAAAAAATGTCTTTTTCATTAAGAATGAATTGCTTTTTGAAATGTATACGATTGTGTAAACTATCGATTGTACCAATTCAAACAAATGGAATTCATTTTCATTGCCAATTAGGTATTTAGCTTTTTGGCATTTAGGATAGCCCTTTTTTCTCAGCGTTTTTACTCTATATATTGTATCGAACAAATTTTAGCAATGGTAACAGGGATTTTAGGGAGACTGGTACAGGTATTATTTAGGACAAAACTGAGCTGACATAATTCAAATAAGAAGACAAAATCGCAATATTTTCCTCCATTAGAAACAAGATTATACGGTCCAGTCAAATATATGACCGGACCATTGACCCGTTTATGGCCGGTTCAGTCCAACCTGCCGGACTGAATCTTTATTATTTCCAAGTTAAAAAGCAGATGCGGCTTAAGCTTACATGACGAAACTAAAAGCTTGCAAATTACCCGAATTCGACTAACGATAACCCCTGCAATCAGACACATAACCAGTACCCAACCTCCTGATTTATCATGAACTTCCCGGTTTTTATTGTAATTTCTTATGATTCACCAGTTTTTGTTATAACTCACTTTTACAACAATAAGCTTCAACATGTGATTCTTTTTATTTTTAAGTACCTAATGCCAAGAAAGATTAAGTTAAATAAGAAATGAAAATAAATTCGGCATGGAGTTTAGCAGATTTTAGTCATAAATCGCCGAGATTATTCTCTGAGATCAAGCTTACTCTTTGGACTAATTCAATTTATGGACAGTCAAAAATTGTAAAACAATCTTATATGCTAACGTCTAAAATAAAAAATGAACATGATTTTGAAAATGATTTTCGAAAATAAGAAAAAGATAAGAAACTGGACTTTGCTTCAAACGTTTCATCAGTAAATTCCGCGTTTATTTTAATCAAAAAGTATAAGATTTGTCAAAGAAAACAAACTAAGGTAAAAACATGCTTCGAGATAACCAAATTTCTTCGTAATTACAAGAAACTCGAAATTCGTTTAAAAACGATAGGACACACGTCATCTTGCAACATAGACGAACAACAAATTTTCTACCAATTAAAACAAAAATCACACATCTAGGATAATGAATAAGCTTCTATGTTTCACAAGTCAGTCTGGATGAAAAATTTATTTCAGTTTATCTCCAACCAGAACCAAGATTTCCAAATCGGGAAATCTTTTTACATAGCGGGGAGGGAGGGGGACGCAAAAAGCCCCACTCCTCACTAGCCCACTCCCATTTCAAATAATTAGCATTTCTATTTATTTGAAACACCCGGACCTCCTCCGAATTATGTTCATGAGTATTGTACGTGCCTCTAATATTTCTGAAATGAATTTTTCAGCCAGACTGACTTACAAATCATGGAAGTTTATTCCTCATCCTAGTTGCATGAATTACAACGCAATGCGTCCTTCAGCAACCCACATCAGCATGCCAAAGGCCGTATCCTACGTATCGGGTTTGAACCCCCTACCCTGAACTTTTTTCCGACTAGTAAAAACGTTACGAAAAATGCATATAAACAAATTCTTTATTCATTTTTAAAAGTTTTTGCCCCCCCCCCCCCGAAAAAAACACGGATATACCCTTGAATATGTCCCTTTATCAAAAGGTGTTAAGATGTTTTTGCACCTTTTTTGTCGCTTTTGTTGTGTTTTTTTTTACTCAAACTAAATTTATTGCAAAAAAATATTCCTCGATTTGGTTTCTAAAAATTCATTCCAACAAAAATTATAATTGCGTCAGAAAAAGTAGTCACACTAATTTCGATAGGCAGGGTTAGTTTGCAGCTGATAATGCAAGGAAAATCAACCAAAAAACACGAACAAAAACACGGATATGCCCTTGAGTATGTCCCTTTTTCAAAAGGCATTAAGATGCTGTTTCTCCTTTTTTTTTGTTGCTTTTGTTGTATTTTTTTTTCACTCAAAATAAATCCATTGCAAAAAAAAAGTTCCTCAACTTGGTTTCTAACAATTCATTCCAACAAAAACTACAATTGCGTCAGAAAAAGTAGTCACACTAATTTTGATAGGCAGGGATAATGTGCAGCAGATAATGCAAGGAAAATCAACCAATATCTAAATTAGCATATTATTTCAATTTTAAAACTGTAAAAATCAATTTTGGGCAATATATATCAAAGTTCGTTCACGCTTTAATGGAAAATTTAACAGCTTATTCCTTAAGACATAAGCATAAAAAAAGTGAGGTAGCATTTAGTGAAACGTTTGAATAACCAAGAAAAAAAACGCAAGAAAAAGAAAACATAGTCATTGATTTGATTATACAATAGTAAACATAAAGAAAACATTTTCAAGAAAAAGAAACAGATTTCAATTAAACTTACCAATAAGGTACTCAAGAACTAAGTTCCAGCCAATGACGAAAGCCATGAGCTCGCCAACCGTCACATAACTGTAGACATAGGCAGAGCCAGCTTTTGGCACCCTGGCGCCGAACTCAGCATAGCAAACAGCTGAAAGAAAAAAAGATTAACTAGCTCACCCACTATTTAACATAAACTCTACGTCAAGATAGGAAGTTCCTGATTTTGACATAGTGGCACCAATTTACGAAATGTAAGGAGGGCAGGGATTTATAGCCTCTACCTCAATTGGTGCACTTGTTTTGATAGGAAAAAGTGTCCTTTTATTCGTAATAAAAGTGTTTTCTTTTGTAGTTGGTGTCAAGCAGATATATATGGGGGAGGGGCTATAACAAGTAGTACAAATACTTACCACCAAAATGTAAACATTCTTACGAATTTCACAAAATTTAGTATATGTTCTTATAATCCTCCCGGGAGGGGGAACGAGTAACCATTCCCATTCATAAAAAAATTACAGTGTACAGAACTGGTTTTTACAACATCGTCTCGGTTTTAACGCTATTCCACTTTTTTCTTCTTAGTGCTTTTATTGATTTTATTTGTTTATGGATGTCCGTCTTTACCGTTGTGCAATTTTACGAAAACCCTCTAATTGGACAAGTACTCAGGGAGTGCCCCCTTCAAATAAACTCCAAGGCAGATGCCTACCTAATACTGGAATATATTCTTGAAATGTTATTTTAATTTCATGGACATAATATGTTGCTTTTTCAAGCCACAGTGACTCGCCACCTTAAGGCCGTGATTAAGTGAACTTGAAAACATCGAGGTTCTAATTGAAGTTAGGGTAGCCTTCTATCTCTCAATTATCTAGAGACCGTGGATTGTCGAAAACCCTTCAAATTGCACTTATGCATTGGCGAAAATAGCAGGTTAATTATACCAGTTTGTCAATCTGGTCTCTAGGGGGACCTAAAACGATCCTTTCTGGCAAAAAACTTATAAAAATTTCAGGCAGCTGAAAATATTCTATGGGACTGTTCGAAAACAGGAAAATAAATCGAAAAATGTTACAATCATCTTGCAGGTTATTGTCTTCTGCTCATGATATTACCGATATTGGTCTAAAAGTAATTTTCTTCATAGAGTACACTTGTGAAAAAGATCTAGACATTTTCTAAGATTTCTAAGCAATTAGAGGAAATAGAGCAACATCCTAGCAAACATTTTGTAGCATCTTCAAGAACCCACGACCTGATATTAAAAGCGGTATCTTCCGCCAATGATAACTTGAGTACTTTTTAAATATGAATTTTCAATTTTAACATGGGATTTTCGAGTTCCATCAGTTCACTTAATCACGGCCTTAAACTCACCTATAGTAATTGTATAGCACACGGTCCCTAAAGCAAATTATATTTGGTTATCTGAAGCCACCCGTGCTGCTTGGCTCTTTTCATCCGAATGAAGCAAAACAAAAGAATAAAAAAATTCTTTACTGAAATTTCCAACAGTAAGAAACCGTTCAATAAAATCAAGATAAAATCCAAAGTCAAACTAAACATATTTCAATACACTCCAATATACTGATAGTCTTCAGCGTTCTACTTGGCACACTAAAAAAAAAAAACAGAAGAAATAATTTAATTGTTTACAATTGTTCGATTTTCGGGTAAGAACACCAAGGGGTCATAGACTTTTGGAAATTACCGTACGTAGACCTTGGCTTGGCGAGTATGCCAAGCAAGGCCAAACTGTGCCGAGCGCTGTGAGGACTGTGCCATGCTTGGCGGAACTATGCAGCTGACATGGCACTCCAAGATTTACACCAGGTGGCAGGAAGTGTACGAAACTTTGACTCGTTTTAGTTTTTGCGTAATTTAATCGAAAGCTTTTTGTTGTGCTATAATTGGATCAAGAGATCCAGTTCGGAAATTTTTTTCTATTTTTACTCTTATTAGCCTTGACTAATTATCAATATAGGCTACACACAAAAATCCAGGATTTTGTCGTCATGATGATTTGCTAAATTAGTGTCAAGAACTACAATCATTTCATCATTTTATCAACTAGAAATTGAAATTTCTCTAATAAAAAGATAAGCTTAGGAAATTTCTAGCCTTTTAATAATATTTCCTAGTTCATAAATTATTTTATCAATTTAAAGAATAGGAATTGTGACCATTTGTCTAGAAATGATAATGTGAAGATGTTTACACAGACAAATCGGGAAGATCTAACCTTTGATATGTTCGTGCTTTTGCACATAATTTTTTAAAGCACTTGATTGATACAAATTACGTGTTAGATAGATAAAAACATATATAAAGGTATCTTATTCATACACGTTCCTTCCACCACATTTTGAGTTACTGAGACGTAGTGCATTATCCCACGGTCAAACAGTTCGTGGTAAGGAGCGACCCGGCTCAATAGTAAACGAAACTGTAAAAAACGGAATTTTGATACCAATACATAGATCACGAGAGTCGGATTTTTATGCTGATTTTACATATACAAGTCTCATCAAATTGAGTCTTACCTATAAAAAGTTACGAGCCTGAGAAAATTTGCCTAACTTTGGAAAATTGGCAGAAACACCCCCTTAAAGCCATATAGAATCTTAACGAAAATCACACCATCGCATTCAGCGTATCAGAGAACCCTACTATAGAAGTTTCAAGCTCTTATCTACAAAATGTGGAAAGGGGCTGTTCCCTCCTCAACGCCCCGCTCTTTACGCTAAAGTTTTTTAATGTTTTAAAAAGCAAAGTTGAAAGAGTCAAACTTTAGCGTAAAGAGCGGGGCGTTGAGAAGGGAACAGCTCCTTTTGTATACGGAGTAATTTCTGTTCGTTTTAAGTTTTAACGTTGCTCCTTACTTTCAGTTTAAAAAACTTGTTTTTTAATATTAATCAGAGGGTGCCCTCTCTCGGACAAATTTCTATCCCAACTCGCTTTTTTTCTGATTTTCTCCTCTCATAGGAGGAATCCCAACCATAGGAGCTGGGGCTGTTTGTATTTATTCATCAGCAACAGAATAATCTCTGTAGCATTCCAAGAGAAAAGTTCAAATTTATGGAAGCCAGCATAAATAAAATTACTATACTTGTTTTTTTTTTTTGCATACCCTTTTTTTTAGTTTTATCACATCTTTCTCATTCTATTAAAAAAATCTCGCGACTCCCCCCCCCCCATGTTAAGAGGTATGTGCATCTAGGAGTAATTTATATAATCATTTTGTCTCTCTTCTCGCTATCTCCTTCTGTCTCTCTCTGAAAAATAACCACAGCACCAAAAGGTCTGAGGCACAAAATGGTATTTTTTTTAAATCTTAGTTTCTGGAATATCTATAGTCTCAAGAATATCTCATGGTTTGAAAATTATTTTACGAAATTTTTGCAAAATTTTATCATGTCTAGTATGAGTAGAATACTTAACAAAATAAATACCTTCTAAAAGCTGAAGGAAATACAGCAATTAGAAACACGATGAAAACGGCCTCAAAGACGCGACGCGTCCAACAATTGACCTTGGAGGGCGACGAACATAAATGGTAAAGGGTTGAGATAGGTGGGACGCGTTCTGCCGATGAAGGATGACAGATTGTCAAAGATAGTCCTTGTGCGCCAACCGTCTAGGAACAAACAAAAACAGGTCATCCCCAAATGGGGCGGGAGAATGCCCCAAGGAAAGATTTAAGGGAAATGGGAACTTCTTGGGCGGAGTGTAAAGAGCGGGACTTAGATTTAGGATTGAGGAGGTGCATGCGTACCTGTGTTGGCCTCAGGCAGCTTGGTGCCGCAGTGAGTTGTTAGTAGTAGTAGTCATATCTTTTTTTAGCGATGATTCTTGATATGTCTATAGTTTAAACTATTTCTCATGGTTCAAAGATCATTTCATTTGATTTTTTGCATTTAAAGACCATGGAGAGTTTATATTACAAAAGAAAAAAGTCACCTGCAAAAGCAGAAGCAAATGCGGCAATCAGGAACGAAATACAGACAGCAGGACCAGCATTATTTTTCGCTACTTCTCCAGCAAGAACGTATACTCCTACACCAAGGGTAGAGCCAACACCAAGAAAAACTAGATCGAAAGCTCCAAGTACACGGGCTAATTTAGGTCCGCCGTGTTCATTTAAATTTTCATCCAATCCATGCGTTTTTCGCCGTGTAAATCTTTGAAGAAAGAGTGCCATCTAACTTTGTGCTAAAAAACAGCAAAATTACTTGAACTGAAATGTAAAATATACGGACGGATTTCCGCCAATTTTTAAAATACAATAGATTATGCTTAGTTAGAATCGCAAATAAAAACAGAATAATACCTTATAAATAATAAAAGGTATGTTTATATTGTGTTCTTTGTCATGTAAATGTTAAAAAAAAAAATCTTACTATGACGTAATTTTTTTTATTTAGCAAAATTGCTTGAGCGAAAACATAACAAATAGGGACTAATCATCAGAACTCTACAGCCTTTTCAAGTAAAAATGAAGTTGCACTTGCTTATACAAAAAAGAAGCCCAATAGCAAATGATAGTTGATAAGTTCAAAAAGAAAAATAAATTACCGTACTACGAGAGTATGGGTACATATCTGAGCAGACGTTAGGGGCCCAATACACATATGGGACTTACTTGACTTGACATATTGCTCCTGCTGGTGGTCCAGCGTAGAGAGAGAAGCTACTCGTCACCTCCACTCCAGATGGTCCTGTGCTAGCATGATAGCTCCGTCTGGGGTGCTACCGATCAATGACAGGAAGTGAGCAAGGCTGTCCTTACATCTAGAATGAGGTTTCGCACACGGATGCTTCCAGCCGTGCGTCAATGGATCAAAACTAAAAGCAATTCTGGCTGGCATTTCTGCTGGCATGCGGGCTAGGTGGCTGAACCAACGAAGAGTTCGTGCAGCGAGCTGGCGTGAGTTAGGTGTCTGGTTAGTAAGTGATAGCAGTTGGGTGTTGGAGAGGAAGTCATACCACTTAATCCCTTCGTTCAGTTTAAAATACTCCTGATAATAACCGATTAAATAAAATTAATACACTTTCTAAGGTAAGTACTGTCGGTAGATGTAGGGTACACATTTGAGCAGCCTTTAGGGATCCTACATAAGTATGATAAAAGAAACGGCGTAAGAGATGGTATTAACCCTACAAATGCAATTCATAAATACACTGTAAGTAATATTCAGAGGCCAGAGATGATAAGCGTAACAAAACGAGAGAAGGAAGGAGTATGAGAAAAACGAAGCAATCTACAGTCCCTGCAGAGACGAAGAACAATGCAAATATTCAGTCATCCCCAGTGTAAAATGAGCGAAATAGAATGATAACTGAAGCAGAGGCGCCATTTGGACCAAATCTTGGGGTGGGCATAAACTCCATCTTGGCCCCTCCCCCCCCTCCCCCCCGCGACTCATTTCGTGTCGCGTAATCATCTAGAAAATGGGCATTTGACAGAACTCGAGAATTTTATTATGTATCTTACCTACTTTCAAAGTTTACAATAATTAATAGCAAATAGCGTAATTACCCCAAGGGTCGTCAAGTAATTACGCTCTTTGGTTAATAGGCGTGCAGTAATTTCAAATCAATTGGACAGAATGGATTATGTTGGACATAATGGATTATTATGGCCGGCAAAGGGCCCTTTGTGGTGGAAGCTTGGGTCCCCCTTGAAAATCTGAGGTGGGCATTTGCCCACCCCTGACCCCCCCAAATGGCGCCTCTGAACTGAAGGAAAGAAGAAGCGCCAAAAGATTTGACTTTTCGTTTTCTACCTTGATTTTTGAGGCTTGTTGTTTTTCGTTTTATGGACTTTTACCTGCATTTTTTTTTTGTTGTTGAATTGAGGACAATCAAAATGTTGTCATTTTTTCTCTGGATGTAAATTTGTATCGTTGTCATGGGTTTTCTCGTTTTGTTGCTCATGCATATGAGTCTCAACATGTGCCTCAAGATTTCACTCATGTGTTGAGGAAAAAATTGTTATTGCTGTTTACACACAAAAACGTGTTGATTCGGATTTCATAGTTGAGGGCAGAGTATAAGAAACTTATAAGGCAAGTGGAAATCAGCAATATTGTCGAAAAGCAAAATCACCAGGGTCATCTACCTTTTGACGACCTTGTTTAAGAAAAAGCTACTGTATATTCGTCTTGTCGGGTACTCTTAAGAGTGGGAATTGCCACTACTACCGAAAAAAAAATCACCAGCACCATCTAGCGTTTGGGAATTTTGTTTAAGAAAAAGCTACTGAATTTTTTTTTTTCATGTAGGCCTACTTTAAAGTGTAGGAGAGGGAAAAGAAGACAGGATTCTGCCCCCAGTACTTATATAATTTTAAATTCAACTAAACTGCCAGAATTTTCCCAAGCTACCCTAGATATACTCTATGCAGACTAGATTTTGACTCCCAATATTTCTTGAAAATAAAAACACACAGCATTAATCCTGCTGCACTGTAGATTAGCCATATAAAATATCCAATTTTGTCTTATTTATGTTTCTTTTTAATGAAGACGCCAGACACTACACCGTAAATTGTGCTAATTGTTTTTAATCTCTATCTTCCAATGATCCATGAAGATCTAGCTCTATTAAGTCCCCCCAAACATTAATTTTAATTAATTAATTAAACTCATTAATTCTCTTTGGTTGAGGACTACGATTTAAAACATGCGAAGCCTATACAATGCTCTGACTATTCTGGTTCAATTAAGATTTCAGAAATAGTTAATAGATTTTACGCGATTGTGATTCCACCAATAACCAAATTCATGGTCCTAAATACAAAAAGATCATACAAAGAGTAGGAATAACTATCAATATTATTCAGCGATACCTGATTTAGTTGAAAGTTAGTTTATAATGATTTTCGTATATAAAAAAAAAAACTTGAAAATTTAGCATTAAGCAGTTCAAATTACGCATATGTCTTGAGAAATATTTGCATTTTTCCCACTAATAACTTGTAAATAAAATTGTAAAATAACTTGTAAATAATACATGATATTATGATGAATAAACAGGAATGCAGGGTCCTTGACAATTAACTTCCTGCATCTTTTATGCTTTCTTCTTTTGCACAAGTACATCGATTTTGCCAGAGGGGCACCCACTTTCCACCACCCGGTGTAATCTCAGAGCGCCACTTGTACCACAAAGTTTCGCAGCACTTGGCACGCAACCGCTGGTGTACTTGATTTATGAAAGTAGGTGACCCAAAGGATTTCGCATTAAATTTTAGGGAAAAAATTGTACCGATTTCATAAAAACCGTGCATTCAAGATGATCCAACAGCTTTAGACAAACTCGAAAAGCAAATCTTCATTGCGTTTAATTACTTTAATGTCCTCATTTTACTTGTTTTGGAAACTAATGTGTTCCGTGATCATCCATAAATACAATAATTAAACATTTGTTTGTCCAAAACGTCCATTTGAAATCTATTAGAGTTGTGTTCCAAGGTTATGTCTTTTGGTTTGGGGAATTTTCGGTAAAGAGGCCGAATCACTGTCTAGCTTCAACATAGACATAGAAAAAGAACAGAGGTCAGGTTCTTTTCAAGGACCAGAGGTCAAATCAAAATTTGGCGGTCGGAATTCAGCGGTAACTGTCCAGGTTCCTTTTTAGAATGGAGTTTTCAGTGGCATACAAAAAGACATGTATGTGGTATTTTCATTTAAAAACGTTTTTTTAATCGAAAAATTTAAATAATTCGGCCCCTCTCCTAGACTTTGAAAAAAATGGTCCCCTCTAAAATCATGTGAACTGACACCACTGAAAGTTTTATTAATGAAACACTAAACTCGCGAGAATTTGGCATCCGGTGCACTTATATGCCATTTCCACGTACACTTGCTTCAAAATTAGACGGTGATTTTTTGGGGGAGGTGGGCCCCAGTTCTTGAAATCTGCGTTTGCATAAACATTGACATTCTCGGCCATTTCCCTTTTATAAGGAACTTCCTGAGGACTCTGCCTAGACCCAATCCCCATTCATTTCCTCTATAACTATGCATGCTGTGATTATAAATGGCTTTGATTAGAAGATTAGTGGAATAACTTTAAAAAAAAATGTTACATGATAATCGGAAATAGCAGATTAATATTCAAGGCCATCAGTTTTGACTTATTGATTAACAAATATAAAAATTCTCAATAAGTTAATTCCTTAATGGTTGATCTTAATCTTTAATGTTAAGTCTTTAGCATGTATCTAATCCATTTTAGAGTTGACACTCACGACGAGAAATCGTTCCTCTTCATTTAAAAAAAAAGGTTCAAAAGTACCTTTATCTTCAATGAACCAAAAGAAAATATTTTGTTACAGTGAAATAATTACAAATTGCTATCGAAAGTGGTTGAATGGGCCAAGTAGTTATTCTGTATGATGGGAAATAGAACTTTTTGGAAATTTTAACAGCATATTTTTAATCTTTACAAGGCACTACATATAGCAGTTTCCTTTAAAATAAGCCGTTAAACAGCTATCTGTGACGTTCCAGTGCCACGCTAGTTGTGAAAAAAGGGGACATATCAGCCATGAAAAAATTATTTTCTTTTCCGTTCAAGGTGGGGACTGTAAGCTTCCTGCAAGAGGTTTTCAGCAATGGCAATTATTTACTTTTCATTTCGATCCTACGTCTTTTCCCAGGGGTTTCAGGTTATTTATCAAAATTTTCGATAAATTTTACATTTTACTATAATCAAAATAATAGTTACTATTCTTGAATCATCTCCTAATGACAATTTTTTAACTAGACAGTTTTTATTGAAAATGCCTGTTTTGAATTTTTGGTTACTATAGGCAGTGGTTCGTTCTTTACTAGGTTACCCCTACTGGGGCGATCATGATGTTTATGTTACTTGTGGTGAAAACATCTTACGGTCCTCTAGCTGATTATCAAGTAAATGAATTATATTATCCATTTACTAGGATGTCTTGTTTGTAGAGTTATATTCGAATTTTTCCACGTTGCCCAAAAAGAGACTTCCATATCCTTTTCATATCATAATTAAATCTAATAATAGCGAGAATGCCTCATTATATTAGGGCCCACCTTCATTCTTCTAATTATAACATTGGAAAAAATACAATTTGATAATCGCAATAACATAAAATTGAACAGTTTATGCGCTCCATAACATAAACTAAAAAAAAGACAGATATAATAATTAGAATTATACCAAACAATAGTGACAGTTCATACAAGTTTTGGAGGTTGCTCTTCACAAAGAAGATAGTTCACCGCTGTGACACTTAGAATCCTAGGACTTTCCTATGCTAAACAAACTAGAGGCAACAGATATACCTTTTTTTTATTTATTTTCATTGAAAAATACCCTTTCCACAGGTAGCGCCATAGCGCTGCCTAATTAAAGAACGATGTTGGTACAATGTATTAGTTCTTTTTAAACCAGAGCACTTCGCGTAGAAGGAGTTGTCGTAGAAGGGTACTTCGCGTAGAAGGAGTTGATGTAGAAACTTCAAAAGAGGCTCATTCAATTGGAAATTAAAAGTTCTAGTCCCATTTTTAATTGTCAGAATTGATTGGAGGGCAACCAGTCCCCCACCACTCCTATCATTTCCCAACAACATGCATTCGGAATTTTGAGATAGGTATCTTGTTCAGCGTAGTTGAAAGGTTCAGTAATTATTATTTTTTTAGGACAACCTCCAGCCCCCCACCCCCCGAAACCCCCCGGGAAAGGGCTATAAGTTATATTACTTATCCATTATTAGCATACAAGGTTTCTATGGAACGGGTAGATTATAAACTCCAAAGGGGGCTCATTCAATTGGAAATCGGAAGTTCAAGTGACCTTTTCCAACAGTTCGTGGTAACGAACTGGTAATAAGGAGCGACCCGGCTCAATAGTAACTGAAACTCTAAAAAATGGAATTTTGATATCAATAGTTACATCAAAAGAATCGTATTTTAATGCTGATTTTAAATATATAAGTTTCATCAAAATTAGTTTTGCCCATCAAAAGTTACGAGCCTGAGAAAATTTGCCTCATTTTAGAAAATACGGGAAAACACCCCCCAAAAATCTTACAATCTCAACGAAAATCACACCATCAGATTCACCGTATCAGAGTACCCTCTTGTAGAAGTTTCATGCTCATATCAACAAAAATGTGGAATTTCGCATTTTTTGCCAGAAGACAGATCACAGATGCGTGTTTATTTGTTTGTTTTTTTTTCCCAGGGGTGATCGTATCGGCTCAGTGGTCCTAGAATGTCTCGAGAGGGCTCACTCTAACGTAAACAAAACAAAAAAATTGGAGGGCACCTAGGCCCCCTCCCACGATCATTTTTTCCCCAAACTCATCAGATCAAAATTCTGAGATAGCCATTTTATTCATCATAGTCGAAAAACCTAATAACTATGTCTTTGGGGACGACTTACTCTCCCACAGTCCCCGTGGGAGGGGCTGCAAGTTACAAACTTTGACCTGTGTTTACATATAGTAATGACTATTGGGAAGTGTATAGACGTTTTCAGGGGGATTTTTTGTTGTTGTTTTTTTCGGGGGGAGAAGTTGATGGGGGTTACGTGGGAGGATCTTTCCATAGAGGAATTTGTCATGGGGAAGAGAATTTCAATGAAGGGGGCGCAGGATTTTCTAGCATTATTAAAAAAAACAATGAAAAAATAAATATAAAAAATTTTTCAACTGAAAGTAAGGAGCAGCATTAAAACTTATAACGAACAGAAATTATTACGCATATGTGGGGTTTACCTTCTCGTAATACCACGTTCATTAGGCTAAGGTATTTTTAGTAATTTCAACTATTTATTCTACGGCCTTTGTGATTCAGGGGTCATTCTTAAGGAATTAGGACAAAATTTAAGCTTTAGTGTAAAGAGCGAGGTATTGACGATGGGGTGAACCCCCTCATATACGCAATAAAAACATACGAATATGGAAGTTTGTAACTTAGGTTATGTATATTTTTTACCAATGAAAACGTTCGTAAGAAATTAAAAGTTTTAGTTGCCTTTTTAAGCAATCAAAAAATTGGAGGGCAACTAGGCGTACTCCCTCGCTCCTTTTTTCTCAAAATCTTCCGATTAAAACTATGAGAAAGCCATTTAGCCAAAAAAAATTAGTAAATTTCGTTTTAATTATTTATGTGCGGAGAGCCAAGATCAAAACGTGCATTAATTCCAAAACGTCCAGAAATTAAATAAAAAAGTTTTTTTAACAAAAAGTAAGGAGCGGCATTAAAACTTAAAACAAACAGAAATTACTCCGTATATGAAAATGGCTTTTCCTCCTCAACGCCCCGCTCTTTACGCTAAAGTGTTTTACTATGTTAAAAAGTAGAGTTAATAGAAAGAGTCAAACTTTAGCATAATGAGCGGGGCGTTGAGGAGGAAAAGCACTTTTCATATACGGAGTAATTTCTGTTCGTTTTAAGTTTTAATGTCGCTCCTTACTTTTAGTTAAAAAACTTGTTTTTTTACTTAATTAAGAGTCAAAAGTGATCGGAAGGCAACTTCCCCTCACCCCAACCCCACGTCCTCGTTTCTCAAAACGCATGCAACGGAAATTATGGGATAGCCATTTTATTGAAAATAATCCCAAGATCATATGTCAAGGCATTCGGGGTTGAAACAAACCCCCGGAGCTTAGCGGTAAGGGTTGTAAGTTATGCCACTAGGACATATTCGTTTTTGTGGAAGGGCTGGTCGTACAAATTTTAGAGGAGACTAATTTTATTGGGAATTGAATATCCTAGTTCCCTTTTAAGAGTCAAAAGTGATGGAAGGCAACTAGCCCCCCCCCCGCGACGCCCTTTTTCCCCAAACGCATCTGATTGAAATTGTGATATACCTATTTTGTTAAAAATAGTCCAAAGAACATATAATAAAGCCTTCAGGGTTGCCATGATCCCCCAGAGCCCTAGGTCAAAGGTTGTAAGCTATGCCCTAGGGGCATATAAGGTTTTCATGGAAGGGCGTGGAATGGATAGTCGTAAAAACTTTGGATAGGGCTCATTTGAATTGAAACTAGAAGTTATAATGCCCTTTTTAAGAGTCAAAAATGATTTAAGGACAACCAGCCCCCGCCCCCACGTCCATCATTTTCCAGACAAATATCCAATTAAAATTTTGAGGCATCTATTCTCTTCAACATTGTTGAAAGGTCCAGAAATTATGCCTTTAGGGATATCAACCCCCCCTCCCACAGCCCTCAAGGGAAGACCTGTAAGTTAGGTAATTCGTTCATTGTTTACATATAGTGTATGCTATAAAGAAAGGTATGCATGTTTGACTTTTGCTTTCCAAAAAGACAAAGAGCATTCAGGTGAGCCTTTCAGACAATGTTGAGGGGAGTGTTGAACTAAATCAAAACAAATTTTGTGAATACGGGTTGTCAAAAGGGTGTAACTCAGCAATGACTTGGTATATTAATCTGGAATTTTCAGGAAATGACAAGGAATATGATAAATTGACCAAAAAGGCAATATTTGCACGCTACTACAACTACCACTGCTTCTACTGCTACCATTACTATTACTAAAACTACTGATTCTGTGGTGAGTACTATTAAGGCTGAGGATATTAAAATAAACACCTGAGGAAACGGTAAGGGGAAAATTGAACTAAGTAAAAATATATTATGTACATACAGATTCCTGATACGGGTGTATCAGCACTATTTTTGGAACAGCTAATCATATTAAGAGGAAACTTCTGGGCATCAAGAGTGGGGTGTTCAACTGACCCAAAAAACATATCTGCTACAGCTGCCCTGAATACTGTTGCTACTAATACTAATAATACACTATTACAGCTACTACTGTTCCTACTACTACCACTACTACTATGATACTAGTACAATTAAGTCTACGCGTATGAAGGTGGTAATTTGACAGAATATTGAGGGGGAATTTGAACTAAACCAGAACACACTTTTTGCGAGCAAATTGTCAAAAGGTCGTATCTCCAGAATGGATTTGGTTATTAAGATGGAACTTTCAGAGAATACTTAAAGAGGACGATCAACTGACAAAAAGGTAATATGTGCATGTCACTACTAACACTGCTACTTTTGGTACTAATACTACTAATACTACTACTAAACTACTCCAACTAATACTTCAATTGCAATATCTTGTAAGGCTTAGAGTATTAAGATAAAAAGGGCGTCAAAAGGGCACTTCAGCAGTATTTTTGGAATGATTTATCTTATCGAGGTAAAACTTCCAGGCATCATGAGGAAGATGTTCAACTGACCAAAAGGCACATGTACATGCTACTACTCTTATTAATACTGCTGCTACTACTTTCACTACTACTACTAATACAACCCTAATACTACTACTGCTTATGATACTATCATCACAACTACTGTGATACTAGTATTATCAAGGCTAACTCTATGAAGGTAAAATTCGTGAGAATATTGAGAACAAATTTGAACTAAATCAAAGATACTATGTGTATTCAGATTTTCAAAATACCTTAAGAACTGATTTGTGTATTAAGTTAGAACTCTCAGAGAATGCTTAAAGGGGAAGATCAAAAGGCAATATGTGTATGCTACAACTAATACTACTATCACTGCTACATTTGACTAGTTCTACTATTACTCCAACTACTACATCTATTGCAACTACTTGTAAGGCTAAGAGCATTGAGATGAAAATTTCAGCAAGTATACGAATATACAGGTTATCAAAAGGAAATATCGGCAATGTCTTAGCAATAGCTAATTGTATTAAGTTGAAAGTTCTGAGAGTTGATGAAGGGGATGTTCAACTGACTAAAAGGCAATATGTTAACACTATTGCTACTAGTGCTTTTACTGTTAATACTGCATCTAGTACTGCTAGTACTAATGCTGCTACTGTGACTACTATTACAACTATGCCTAATGGTAAGAAGGTGAAATT
Organism: Artemia franciscana; assembly: GCF_032884065.1. Lineage (NCBI taxonomy): Eukaryota > Metazoa > Arthropoda > Branchiopoda > Anostraca > Artemiidae > Artemia > Artemia franciscana. The sequence goes on from NC_088870.1 coordinate 41,992,213, forward strand.
TTCAGGGAACTGTTAGGGGGCAAACTGAATCACAACACGCCCTCCGTAAGCAGGTTGTCTAAAGGGCATATCAGCAATATTTTAGGAACAATTTTTTGTGTGAAGTTGAACCTTATAGGGCTTGTTGTGGGGGATGTTTAACCAACCAAAATATTTGCATCATAATGCTAGTGTTTCTACTCCTGCTACTATTATTGCTACTACTACTGATACTAAAGCTAAGGATACTATTAATGCCACTACTACTTTTGTTGCTACTATTACTACCGGTGCTACTACTACTACTACAGTGGATTAAGGCGAAAATACTGAAGCTGTATTTCACTGTTTTTGGTACTTCAACTTGCTCTAATTTGCAGATTGAACGTAAACAACATTAGTCTCACTTGCAAAACAGCGTAAAGCAGTCTCTCCTCTCCCTAACAATTCACCATCACCAATAATGACTAAGTATTCCATTAATAATTAATGACAATAGCCCTAGCACGTGCGTGGAGGGGGGGGGGTCTCTGAACCCCCCCCCCCAAAAAAAAAAGGACAAACCACGATTTTTTCAATTCTCATAATTTTCTGACACGTCTAACAGAATAAGGGATTTGTCCCCTCCCCCAAAAAAATCCTGCGTGGGCTATGTGCTTGTTCTGGCCAACTTAAAAAGAAGATTTTCGCATGGACACATATTCACAAGACAAGAAGAACCTGCTTATGCCAGTCGACAGAACCCATAAGCTCTACCAGTTTACCTTCACACTTCAGCTTTTTTTTAAGATAGTTTTGGCAAAAAACCCTTCGGTAAAGAAACATAAGAAACGCTATATTTTTAATGAGCATTTTTAAAGGTTCTTGTAAGATTTGATTTTGCCAGTAATTTTTCTGCATCCTCTCCAAAAAGAATGACTATATGTAAACAAGATGTGCTCTTTCTCTTATAATTTTTCTCCTTATTTAGGGTTAGGTTTGTGAGTTTTTTTTTCTCTCGACTTTATGCCTCACCCTCCCGTCACTAGAATCTGATTACAGCATGAAAATAAAACAGTTTCACACAGGCCAAAACGGATAAAGCTAGATGTGGGTTTAGTCTAGGCATGACTAAATGTGGCGCTAAATACAACTAAACCCCCCCCCCCTATGAATGGTTATGAGCTTGACTTGTAATCAACCCAAAATTTTTATCCCAAGTTCTTTGTATGCTTTTACTCCCAATAGTTATATTCCACGTAAATACATACAGTGCATCCCTGCACAGTTTGTGTATCATCTAAAATCGCCTTCAATCCTTGCGACAGAAAAAGAACTATTTAAGAGATTTGTGTTTAGTAAAAATGGAATTTTTGACGAATAAATGCGGTTTCGAGCAATGAAAGACGCTTTTAGAAGGCAATCGGTAATGACACATCAGTCTTATCTATAAAGATAGCAGTCAAACTTTCGAGGTGTTACATCGTGTGGCGTCAATTGGGGGGGTGGTGGCTATTTTTGTGATTTGAGTTCAGTAGCGTCAATTCAGAAGGCAACTGGGGGCTGTTAACCCCCTAGATTTTGAAAAACACACACCCGCTAAATTTTCGTGAATTGGCACCCCCCTGTTTTAGCTCCCTTACCACGCCACTATTCCAGAATTTATTCAAGACGCTTAAAATGTCGAAAGACAATAGCCTTGCGGTGTCTTTGAGATTTAGACTATTAACCAGTTCAATTGAAAAAAAAAACGATACAGAGAGCACGAATAATGAACAAACTTACAGTATCAATTGTGTCACGCTTCTGCAATCCAGTCAGACGAAAAACTAAAAATGATCAGTAATAAACATTGGACTCCTATTCCAATACACAGATATTAAGATGATAACAATAGTGCGGATGTGACTGGTACTTAATAAATTTACATAGTAAATAAAGAGTTACAAATATGTATCTATGGTATGTAAACCGGTTATTTTAAATCGCTAGAAGCTGGTACTTTTAATTTACATCCCAAATTTAACAACAATCTACCAGGGTTGTCATCCCTAGCGATTTATCACTAATTTAAAGGATTTCATTTTCTTGGCTACTGAGTTTTATTGTTGTTTTTCTTTTTTTATCAGCGATTTTTTGCTTTTACTAATGGTTTGTCAAGAATCACTAATTATGGGAAGATTCAAACGAAAAGCGCATAATAGTTCCCGCCCCCTAAACCTTAGAAAGGCCAGAACGTGATTTGCGCTTCGTTATCGAAAGCGATTTATACTCGTTCTTTATTTGTCATAATATTAATAATTAAACAATATCACAAGGCTATTCAAGAGCTACCGAAAATAAGAGTGGGATACCCCCCCCCCCTAAACTATCCAAATGGTTTGAGTGTGGTTGGCGCTTTAATGAAAAAATATTTTTCCTGAATATTTTTGTTTTTATTTGTCAAAATATCATAAACAAAAAGGGGAAATCAACTAATAATCAAGGTCACAGGAAAGAACTAATGAAAGTCGATAAATTGTTTAATATATATTGATATTAATTCCAGAAATTTTAGCCAATTTTCGATTTGAAATGTTTTAATAATACAAAACTGAAATTGTTTAAAATAAAATTTTGGCTTTTAAAATATATATAGGGGTGGTAGTCCTGGTGGCGTCAATCGGTGTGAGGCCAAGGCCAGGGCTCTTCTAGATTTTGAACAACCATTTTGGGTGTATTTTCATTGAAAAACGTCTTTTTTGATATATTTATTGGAAAGACAGAACATTGCCCCCCCCCCCAATACTGAAAAACACATTTTGACCCTCCTAAATTTTCGTGGATTGACGCCAATTAGTTGGTCAACTGTTAATTGTGGTAATTTATGTTGGTTCTCAGTTTGAATTGATTATTCATAATGTACGTTCATTTAAGGATTCATCTATTCAACCTAGACTGTTATCTTTATGTTGGATGCGAATATTCATTTTAGACTCTGCTAGTTTCGTGTTACATTTATTTATTCAAAGTAGCCAGTTTGGTCTTAAGTTTTAATTATTATAGGTCTTTGTTACTGCTCATTTTATGTTTTTATATGGCTTTTCAAAACAAAATAAAACATATTAATTGAAATTCATTTTTAATTGACATGTTTTACTATTGGTTAATTGAAAAAGAATTTGCAATTTTTTTCCGTTTTTCAAACAGTTCGTGGTAACGAACTGTAGTAAGGAGCGACCCGGCTCAGTAGTAACCAAAACTCTAAAAAACGGAATTTTGTTTGCAATAGCTACATCAAAAGAATCGCATTTTAATGCTGATTTTAAATATATAATCCTACTTAAGAATTGAAACGCTGGATTGTAGTTTAAATCTTGGGTAAATTTGAACATTCAATCAAAATGTTCAGTCAGCAGTAGTTTTGTGGAAATTTTTTTAATAATGTTCTCATAGAATTTTAGGTGCATTGGGAGTGATATTCTTATTTACACAGACTGGAAACTGATAATATATACACAAGGAAAAAAACGGTAAAATTTTCTTATGATTAGCTCAAAACTTAAATCTGTAATTCCATGGGTCAAGAGAACCCCAATCCTCAAGAAAAAAGAAGAAAAAACATTGGATTCCCCTGAAAAGGGACAAAAAAACTTTTTTTCGGTCTGAATGGCTTAATGCTTACACCCATAAGCTCATGGGACAGGGGAACCATCAGGCATAAAAAAGACTAATACTAAAAATCCCAAACAACTGGTGGCTGGAATTTTTTTTATTTTATTTACTTTAAACTTACATGTGAAAATCCTTGGGTCAAGGGGACCTCAATTTGGCAAAAAACGGTTATTCTAAAGAGAGGCCAGCCCCAAACTGATAACCAAGTGAACCTTAATATACAAGAAAAATTATGTTTTGGGGCATGGATCCCCTTCAAACAGCCGTTTTTTGCAAGCAAAACAATTAATTAATTCTGAAAGAGCAAAAAAAGCATTTAGTGTTATGTTCCCCTTACAATTCTTACTTCATAATATGCACAATACTACAACTACTAACAACTCACCACAGCACCAAGCTGCCTGAGGCGAACAAAGCTACCCATGCTCCTCCTCCATCCCAATTTATTCAAAGCCTCCCAGGAAGTTCCCATTTCCTTAAAAACTTACTTTACGATGACCTCCCACCGAAGACAAGGACGAACAACTTTCTATTTAGCCCTAGACACTTAGCCAAAAAGGAAAATCTTTGGTAATCTGTCATACTTCATCCACACATGTGCCCTAGCCATCTGAACCTTTCTTTTATTATAGCCCTAGAAAGGGGGATTGAACCACATTTTCATATAGCCAACTGTTTGAAAGACAGTCAGTCAGCTGGGTACCCATAACAATCCATAGGCAAATTCTCTGGAAAACATCTTGCAAATTTTCATCTGCTTTTCAGAGTGCCCATGCTTCAGAGCCAAATTTGACCACTGTCATCACTATAGCTTCTAATATTCTAATCTTGGTTTGCAGAATTATCTTAGTTCTGCTATACTTTTTTTTTAACTGTGAAAAAATACCCTGAGCCTTGGCTATTCTACTTTTAACATCTTCACTGCTCCCACCATCTTTACTAATAATACTACAAATGTAAGTGAAGCTGCCCACCTAATCAACCTTTTCTTTGCCCACCATTACCTTTTCATCTTCACTTATTCCTAGCCTTAGTGACTAAGTCTTCTTAACATCAATTTTTAAACCTATTCTAGCACCCTCAAAAGTTCATTCTTTTTGCTCGCACTTTCATCTAATATGCTTAAATCATCAGTATAACCTAAGTCCAGGAGGTTTTTCCTCTCCATTTGATTCTGCGATCTCCCATTGCCTTTCATGAGCTCTTTAAGACAAAGTCCATCAAAAAGATCCATATAAAGGGGGATAGAAAATAACCTTGTGTAACTCCTGATTTAATACAAAACCAGATGCTAACCTCATTTTCTACCTTAACTGCAGCAGTGTTATTCTTGTACAAAGCACTAATCACTTGAATGTAGTTGTCTGGTATACCATACAAGGATAAGACCTTTGCTAAAGCTCTTCTATCAACAGAGTTGAACACTTGCTCATAATATATAAAAATGAGGACCAAAGGTCTTTGACAACTCAGGCACTTGTCAATTATTAACCTAAGAGTGATAATCTGGTCAAAATATCCTCTACCTTTTCTAAAACTGCACTTTCTTCTCTTAAAACTTTGTCTACAGCATCTCTCAGTCTAAAAAGTATCATATTACTAATTAATTTGCTACCTACCACACTCACTCATATCACCTTTCTTATATGGTGGTTTAATTAAGGTTTTCCTAAAATTGTTAGGTACTTCCCCCTTTTCAAAAATCATACCCATAATCTTCAGTAACTTATTTTTAACATCAGAGTCATAATATTTAAGAAAACTCAATTTACCACACTATCAGCACTTGGAAATTTATTATTTTTTAATCCTTTTAGTAGTGTCACTAATTCTTCCTCACAAAAAAATCTTCCTTCATATACAAGGTATCACAAACTTTTCCATTTTCCTCTATATCTTGTTTGCAATTCTATCTCAGTTTAGCACATTCTCAAATGTTCTGCCTATCTCTCTTTAACTCTTTTCTTATCACTAATTGTGGCCAATCCTAGTTAATACATTTTGCAGTGGGAAAACCTTTATCTTTACTTCTTTCTTTGTTTTTCTAAGAAATTCATGAATTTCTTAGAACCTACATATAACAGAGTGTATACCTCCACCCACCTAATGTGTAAATAAATACCCAGAATTGGATTCTGAATATAAACATAACCTTCATTTGCATCACAAATGAACTGTACCCCCATCTCTGAATATATCCAAATAAGGGTTCATGGGGGGTGGGGCAGTGGTAGATCCAGAGAGGGGCTAGGGAGCTATAGCCCTCCCCTTGGGTATCTAACTTGCTTTGCTTTGTGAAATTGCTTTGTCAAAGTGTAACAGAGATTTCTTTCCAAGTATAGCATTTTATTGCAGATATTCACTATGTAAACCATGACAGAAGACTGATTGAAAGCAATTGCACTGGCCCATATTCATAAGAAAGGGGAAACTGATTATTCCCCCTACACCTCCCAGTGCCCCCTCTCAAAAAAAAAACCTAGCCCCCCTTGAGTGGTGGACTGCTCATACATCTATAACTTGTATTGTAAAAAACTAACATGCTTGGTAAAATGTCAAAGCAAATATCAGTCTGAAATTAAGCTTGAGGAAAACCATTTTCATAAACTCTTTGCTGAGTAAATATAGAATATAGACCTCACTCTACAGGGCTCAGGGACAAACACACTTTACTCTATAAGTAATATTATGTAAGCAAGCCCACTTTATGCATTTTTAGTCTCATTAGAGGGGGATTTTAGAAAGCTAATGGATGCACTTCTATAATAATGACAAAGAAACAATATGCAATCATTAGGGTCTTGCTATATGTAGTAATAGGCCTATGTACTTTCAACAGCTTGTGATGAAACTAGACATTTACTCTTTGCTGATTTTAGGCCTATTGTACAAAAGATAAAATTCTAGTTAATTGACTTCTTGCTATCTCAGAAAGGGTTTAGGTTAGGAAAATGAAACTTTCAGGGATGGGTCTACAGGCTAAAGTATATCCTGGGAATGTATTTTAAAGTACCCACCTCCACTCCTTCTCCCTCTAGAGGGCCCTGAAATTTGCCTACATGACAGGTCCTATACCTATTAAAATTTTGACAAAACAATATTTTACCTTAATTTTCAGTTACTAGTTGCTTTTTCTCTGCCTTTAGTTCTGAAAATGCAATTCCTGCTATTTGAGTAGAATTTTGAGCCATATCAAAGTTTTTTTTTTAAGTTTAGGAAATGTATTTGCATACCTTTAAAACCTTTTAAAACAAAATTGAGCAAAGTTATGAAGATGAAAACAATTTTGTTGTACTTTAATTAAGCAGAAGATCTATTTTCAAGGTTTTACTTTTATAACACACATATTTTTAAAGGTCATCAAAGGTCAGGGCCCTCTAGAGGGAGGAGTGGAGGTAGTTACTTCAAAATACCTTCCCAGAGCATACTTTAGTGTGTAGATTCATCCCTGAAAGTTTCATTTTCTTAACCTAAACCCTTTCTGAGATAGCAAGAAGGCAATTAACTAGAATTTTACCATACAAAATAACATAATAGACCAACTGTTGGTGAGAATTGTTAAATAATATAAACCAACAGAAAAAGTAGGCTTAAATTTCCTGAGGTTATATATAGACATATGCAGGGAGGCTACCCTATATCTGGATCATTACAGGGGGATGGAAAAAGATTGCAAGGTAGGCTAAAAAGATTTAGGCCTAGACCTTATTTTGGACAGAACATTAAAAAGATAATTCAATGGTAAATTTCTTTTTTCCTATGTTCTTCCTGCCCTATAATGAGCCTTATTAATTATTCTAAGGGACCTAGCCAATTTAGCCTATTCCTTATCTTGCTTTTCAAAAGTTTAAGTTCAAAACACAATATGTTACTGTTGATTGAGAAGGCTTCTAGCGAAATTTTTATTAATACTTTAACAGAAAGCAAGCAAAAAAAATTATTGTCTACTTTACCTATTGGATTATAACAATCAAGTTGCATTGATTTTGTTTGTAAGGTAATTATGCTGGTTGAACATGTTGATAATTCAAAATTAGCCGTATAGAGTGCCATCTATTATAGATTTGACCAGCTGCCTCGTTATTTCTCTAACAACCTAAATTCCTTTCTTGCCTAAAATTAACCAAAAACTTAAAAGAAAGAAGATGAAGTCGTAATGTTCCACGTTATAAATACTAGTTACAATACCTGTCTAAGCAGCTTAAATACCAATACAGTTACAAAAACTCCTATCTTGCCCATAAGAAGCTTTTGGTACAGAGCTCTGAACTTGGCGCCTCCTCCAAGCCCACATTCCAACGCGTAGATCATACTACAACACCATAGGCAGGAACACAATTTTGGTTTGTTGCATACACAGCCTAGATACCAATACCAGTTTCCTGTCTCCAGCCGCTAGCATCACTACCGTTCACTATGTCCCAAAAATAAATCGAGTTTTGATAACTGTATTGGTATCTAAGCTGTGCTGGCTAACTACTATTTAATAATCAAAAGCCAGTGAGTTTAAACAGAAGAAGGATCATAAGGTGCATTTTTAGAAGAATTGTTTTTCTAACTCTCCAATCACACAGCGCTTTTAGATCAAAGTTTTAGGTCAATTTTATTGTACGAAAGCAATTTTTAATGCAGCTCACCGTGCTTTGGGATAGAAAAACTTCAAGGAATTTTTAATAGTTTAATTTCCATTAATTGTATTGTGGCAAACTTTTGAGTTATTAGACATATCAGAAATAGCACGTCCTGCTCAACCAAACAGTTTATGCATTATTGTCCGCTAATCCACCCACCAGGCCTCCAAAATAAATTCTATCCACGCCACCACTTTTCTGTCCTGACATTGATTAATTTCTTCTATTTGGGGTCCTTTTTCTAATTTGGAAATAAACAATAGATAATCAATTTAATGGCTTCACAACACTTTTGGTGTCATCACTTATGTAGCAACCAGAACCAGCGCTGGAGGATTTCATATGCATTTTGATCATTTATGGCAATAAAATTTGACAAAAGCAAAATTTAAGAGAAACATTAGTAAAATAGCAACGTTGAATGTAAGAAGTAAAACAAGGTATAACTAATGGTTCTGCGCTAATCCTCATTTTTTGTTTAATGAAAAGTAGTCTTATAAGAGCTTCCTCATCAAAATAATTTTTTCATTCAAATAAAAAAAATTAGTTTTCAGATTTAAACTCATAAATAAAGTTAAGAACATCAGTCTATGATAATATTTTTACTTCTGAAAAATGTCTATCAGATGCCTAAGTGGAGTGAATTCGCACTTTAGTGTCAAAAATTACACAAAAGTAAGTATAAGTCTGTAATGTTTTTTTTTAAAAAATTCAAAAGGTTGTAAAAAAAACAGTTAGTAAAAACTCACAGGAACTAAAAAATGGAATAGACTAAATAAAAAAAAAAAAACACATACGGACAATATAGTTTTGCAACTAAAACCTACAAGACAAAATTTAATTAAAAATAATACGATTTGTAAAATAAACATTAAACAACTGTAAAGTGAAAACAAGGGGATCTCAACATGCTCACTTTGTACGGGATAAAAGTCCTTCTATACATTTCGGTTGACAGTTTTATTGGGATAAGAAGGAGGATTTTTGCTAAAGCAGAACGAGGGAGACAAGGTCGAAAGGGGGTGGGAAAATTAACTAGGAAAAAGGTAATTTGTCCGGGGCTTTGGAAGGCTTTGTTGGTGAAACGCAACAAAACTTGTGTTCTCCTTTCCTTGAGGGTGATCAGATTGGTTCTTCGAAAAAGGGAGATTTAAGGGACTTTACCCTCATTGAAAATAACTCTTAGACACCTTTTTTAGACTTCCTCTATTCCTTCTGATAATTCATTGGAGATACCAGGATGCCAAACAGGAAACGAAAGCTAAATTCGCAAACAATAGGATATTGGGTATTTAAATTTATTAAGGGATATAAGGAGGGGAAATGTGGTATTTGCCCGTTTTAAAGTACTATTAGCTTGGTGATCCCATTTAAAGTCACTTGAGATAGGAGCACCGAGTAATTTCGTAATACTAACAGACATTTTAGGGGATATTGGGCAGGTAAAAGAATGGGGAGTATTGAGAAAATTAATTGTTAATATTGTTGATTTTGAAGTATAGTAAAAGAAAGTAAAAAAAGAGAAGTGCGCCAAATAAAAAAGAAAAAAGACATGGCGATAAGCAATATAAACTCATTATAAAATTATACGAAATAAAGATTATTTTTTTTTAAATATATCTAAATAAAATAAAAAAGAGAGACATGGGTGGAAAATAAACAACATACATGGAACCAAACATCTTACGAAGGTGTAGGTTTCCTCTGAAGGTGTAGCTGTCTTTGGAAATCAGCAGATTGGTAATGTTTGAATTTCTACAGAAGAAAAGCACTGTCATAGTATTTGCTTATTTATTTTTATGGTTCATCAAGGCAACACTGACAAGAAAGGGCACTGCCCTGACAACTTTGTAATTTTGAAACAACCAATACAAAAATCTTGGCAAATTGCGATTTTGGATATGAATAAACCTAAGATGGGTTGATGGGGCGTAAAATATTTTATTTTGGTGCCCTTAGTAATTTAAGGCATTACATTTCGAAAAGAATTGCTTCGATCTCTTGTACAAACTTTAGCTAATAATCTGAATCACACACTCCTGAACAATTCTATGTAAAAAATTGCTATGAAGATTCTAAGCAATTCATTAAAAAGTATTAGAGACTAAACCAGAGGAAAATTTCAGCTAAGCAAAGTTGGGAAGGTAAAACTACATTTCGCTGAAATTGATGGTAAAATTTAGGGACAGACTTCTCCAGAAGTCTGGCTCTAGTTCTCCAGGCCCAGGTCATTCATTCTGTCCTGGGCCAGAATCTTTCAGATAAGCCAGATTCTTTTTTTTTTGCAGCAATGACAGAGATAATTTTTGATTTATTATATTAACCCTTTTAGGTAAAATAGCCTTCGTTAATTGATTATCCCTATAATATGTTATAGTTTCTAATTTTCATGTTTCCTTAATAGTATAATCTGTTTTCTTCAAACTGTTATACAGTTAATTTTAAAATCAAGATCTAGTGCAATGGGATAGTCTTAGGATGCAAATTTGACTGACCGGGCATCAAACACTGACCGCCACGATAAATGTGATTCAATCCTACTGTTTAGGGCTATAATGAAAGAAATGTTAAGATGACTAGGCCACATTTAACGAATGAAGGGTGATAGATTGTCAATTATTGTGCTTTTTGCCCTCTATCAGGCGCCAAAGGAACAACAGGTTGTCCCAGAACGGGCTAGGAAGAAGTCGCGAGGAAGGATTTAAAGAGAATCGGAAGTCCAGGGGGCGGGGGTGAAGAATAAAGCTTTGAATAGATTAGAGTGGAAGAGTGTGCGTAAGTGTGTTGGTGTCAGGCTCTCCTTCTTCGGAGAGCCAATATAGTTACCCTTAAGGAGAGGAGAGTCAAAATTTCCTTGCGTTTCGTTGACAATGCCCTTCCTAACACAACCCCTCTTTTCCCTAGTCAATATTCACCACTTCGACACCAACTCCCGCGACCTGCTTAAAAAAATACCCCTCCTTACCCCAACAAAAGTTTCCACTGAAAGATATAGAAAAACTTTCATTCCTTACATAGTTAACATATTCAATCATTGAATCTTTTCAACCCCCCCCCCCTTACTCCATTTTTACATTATAATTTTAATGTTTAATTTTGCAAATTTGTAGCTTTCTGTCTTTTGTTGCATAACCATTTTTTTTTATTAATTTATTCCCGTTTTAATTTTACAAGTTCTTTTTTTCATTTTGACATTTTGCTGAGTCGGCACTGACCTTTTAATTTCTGAGTTTTAATTGTTTTTGACATTTTTACGTATTCAATATTGACTATTTCATAATTTTTTCTTTGTTTTGTTTTTCCTTTTGTTTACTGACGTGAAAGTACGAATTCAGCCCATTTGGTGTTGTGATAGCCGTTTTGAGCAATAAATCTTATCTTGAGCTGAATTGAGTATTTAGTAGTAGTAGTAGTAATTCTAGAACTGATTTTGATTATTCAAACACCAATGCTTGATTCAACGAATCTTTCAAATAATCTAATATCCTTTTTTTTCTCTAAGTTTTTACGCAAAATAAAAAGTCGATTAGAAATTTCTCCTTATTGAACTGAAGTGCCAATCTTATTTCAAGGTTCTTTTTTTGGTAGATATTATTACGTTTGGTTTCAAATAAGTCTTTTGGACCCACGACCATTACTTTCGTAAAAACTTCAAGGATGAAACTACAAAAATACTCAGTAGTCAGAACTTCTGAATAAGCAAAACATGTGTTCAATTTACCCAAAGAATTTTTGAACTGTGTCACTATTTTTCGGACAAATAAAACACAAATCATTTACAAATTTTCTGCTTTAGGACCGTCCTGAACGAATAAAAATTAAACTCTAGTTAGACATTGTCATTAAGAACTTAATTAGTAGCGTATTCCCAATCCCCAAATTTTTCAGGCATTCTCCGCATTTTCAAAAAAGAATATTGAGGTCCCCAAAAATAAACGTTCGCAACTACATAAATATTAATAACCGATTTTCATTAACATTAGTCTCTGGTGAGATTTCGCAGAACCTACTTCGCTTTCCAGGAAATCCAGGCAAACCTTGTCAGTTTGGCGAAGGAAGATGTACGGGCGATCAGGAGCAGTAACTGATGAAAATGTAAGCAGGGGGAGGGGGCAAAGATTAAAATTAAAAAATGAAAATACCAAAATGAGAGTATTTTACAAAATCTAGGGGATTGGGAGCAACTATAATGCCCCTTCCCTCCGATTTGTCTCCCTACAGGCTACAGATTACATAGCCAAAATATTCACGATACATTAGTTTGTCTCCCACCGTCTTAGCTGAAAGTCCTTTTTTTATTTTTATTTTTGTTCTTACACAACAGAAAAGCAGTGTGATTTTTGCAGTGAAATAAGATCAATTAAACACTGTGAAATGGCCTAGACAAGGTGATGATTCTAAGCCAAAATATTACGATGTATAACACTGTTACTCTTCCCCCACATCATCTACATTGCACCCTTCTGGAAGATTCTTACAAATGCTGATAATTCGTAATCCGCTCCACATTCTTCCTTTTCGCAAAATACTTACAGAGATTTTGGATATGCAACTCAAAATTCATCAATAGTTCATATTGAAGATCCTACTATAGCCGCTGCTAAGCTTATGGAGAAACACACTCAAGACATAAAGACACGTTTGGAGTTGACTTCTTCACCTCTAGTTACGTTGTCATATATGTGAGGTTTATTGAGGTTTGAGGTTGTCATATGTGTGAGGTATAGTGAGGTTTTGCTTTTTTTCTATCTGTAGTGCTCTGTCATTTTCTTTTTGAACGAAGACGGGTTTCTAGTAATAAACAATAGTAATAATAATACAGGGGTGAAAAATAAAAAAACCTATAAGAAAAGAACGAAAAACTACAAAGAGTAAACAACGACTAGGATAATTTTCAGCCAGTGAATAAAGAAGACAAAGAAGATATTTCCGCAAAAACATCGGCTAAGCCGTCCTCATTGCAAAACAAAGAAGAAAAAAGTGATATAAAAGAGGATGTGTATATAAAAGAACATGAGTGTTTATAGCCAGTGTGACATCAAAACGTGTTTAAACATTAAATTAGTCTACCACAAAAACATTTGAACAAAAAAAAGTGCACTAAACTTACCTAAACGATTTTACAAATAAAGACAAATGAGGTGAACGTCCAATCGTTTATTGGAGTTAATAAATACAAAATTAGTGAACGGACAAACAAAGGTAAAAAATATCATCCAAATTGATATTATTCTAATAAGTGTCAAAACGATTTAAAGCTTTTTGCGACTCATTACACTTTAAAATGATTACTTATGTACATATCACAGAATTAAGCATAGTAAAATACTTGTTCAAACAAAAAAAATAAACTTTTTATAGCTCTGTTATTTACAGGTTCCAAACTTTAGTCCTAATTTTGGTGCTGAATAGCTAATGTTAACATAATCAGCAGAATAAAGAAGAATGTTAACAGAGGAGCCAGAAATTCAACTAAAAGAAAAAAAATCCAAAAGATATGATTCGTGGATCTATGCATATATTTTAAAAACTAAAACACTGACCTAGCCAAATTATTTAACAGTTTCAAAAAAGTTTGTCTTAAACAATTTAAAAACAGAAGACCCATACAAATTTAAGAAAATCTTAATTTCATACACAGGGTCTAATTGATGTCCAGGATTTTAATAAAGAAAAATTATGGCTGATTTAAGTATTTCTAGTTCTGCGGGATAACGCTACCCTATCAATGGCATTAGTAGTTTTTAATTCCTATTAAAGGCGACAAAGGATCCTCTTTTATCAATTTCCTATACTCTGACAACCAGCTTGAACAATTTTGTAAGTCTTAAATATACAAACAGAACTAGAATACAATGTATAGGGCTACGTTTTGCAAGTATTCAAACACTAAAATAAAAAGATAGAAAAATTCAAAGGTAGATTTACAAAGAGAGAAATTTAGCAAGGGTACTTAAGATACAGACAAGGATAGGAAAGAATAAAGAGGAAGCTATTTATATATATATATATATATATATATATATATATATATATATATATATATATATATATATATATATATATATATATATATATATATATATATATATATATATATATATATATATATAGACGACTTATTATAGCAGAAACCCGTCCAGGCCAGTGGCATTGTTCAAAGAAAATTTAGGGGGAGGGGGGAATAAATATTCTTCAAAATCAAGGGTTGAAGGGTCAGAATATACAGCGTAGGGGGTGTGTATCTCTCAATTATATATATATATATATATATATATATATATATATATATATATATATATATATATATATATATATATATATATATATATATATATATATATATATATATATATATATATATATATGTAAACGAATAATTGCGTGTTGATTAACGCAAAATCAGGAGAAAAATATTCCTCCAGATGTAGGGCAAAACGCAAGAAATATATAACATCCCATAACACCCCCATTAACCCGACTGACCCAGGTTCAGCATAGCAGCACAAAATTGGGTCAATTTATTGGCTATATTGGCATTGAGTGACATATTGATCTTGCTCCCAGGTTTGAGTAAAAGTTTCTACAGTTTCCAGACTGGAATAATAATACGTATTTGGTCCTTCAAAAGGAGTTATGATACTCAACATAGTATTTTCAGGAGAGTAGAAACACCAGACACTACTTTTTTGTTCTTGGAATACTAATAGCTACCAATTTTTCTTCCAATGAAGGTTTTTTAATTTATTCAAAATATGTTGGATTGATTTCTATAGCAGAAGCTGCAATATACCATTATTTCCGCACATTAGAAAAGGATATGTAACCAATGCTTTTATTACTCCCGAACTTCCCGGAATATTAACTTCCGTGTATTGACGAATAACTATTCCTCGAGATAAGAAATTATGATTAATATATTTTTTTTTTATTACCAGTGATAATGTAATGATTTAAATTTATAATAAATTGAAAGGAACTGAGAGATCTCAGAGAAATGTTAAAGGAAACACCCCACGAAAGTCAAGTGTTCTTACTGAAAATCATACCATCAGATTCTCAGAGAATCCTATTGTAGAAGTTTCAAGCTCCTATCTGCAAAAATTTAGAGCGCTGCATTTTTTTTTGCTAGAAGATTTTTTTTTTTTGCAGGAAGGAACCGTAGAAAGAAACTCACCGTTATGGAGTTATTATATATTTGCACTAGGGGGGGGGGGTAAAGCATAGCATATATTAAATACAAAAATTAGTTAACGTATGTTAATATATGCTATGCTTTACCCCCACCCCCCTGATGTACAAATATATAGCCCAAATTTGTTTCTAAACTATTACAGATTCGCGATTTCAAATATCCGATCAATGAAACCGGAAATGATTGCAATTCTATATGTGTAAATACAGGATATTTGGGCCAGAATAACTCCATAACGGTGAGTTTGCGGTAGTTTTGCAAGAGAGAAAAGATGTTCCAAAAGTCAAAATACATCTATTAACAATAGTTTTTTCATTCAATAGTAAGTGATAGTGGGAGCACTATCTTTATGGTGGTAATTAATTAAGACTCAATTAACAAATCAATTAAAACCTCTAAATATCATGAGAATCCCCTAAGATATGCTAAAATAAGTAAGACCAATTGACTGACACTGCAAATTTAAGATGGTGGACTATAAATCTCAATTAGACAAAAAGGTGGACTATAAATCTCAATTAGACAAAAAATGTCACAAAAGAGCTTTCGAATTAATACAGAAGAAAAGTGAATGAAATAATATCAGGGAAATTTGTTTCAAGCTCTGCGAAAATATACATCTATATTTCTTTTAACTATTGAAAAATAATCTTAAAGAGTATGAGGGTTTTACATATATTGTTTTACCATAACACAAATCAAATGGACTTCAGTTTTGGGTGAATTTTATTCCCAGCCCCATTCCCCTAAGTGACATCCTATAATATAATTCATATTTGATAGTCAATAGCAATAATAATAGATGGTTGGTTTCAATGAGTCAAATTCTAAAATCCTTTATATTGCTGGTTATTTAAAAAATATGAGGGATAATGAACATTTCAGGCTGTGTGTAAGAGTAGAAAGTAACCCCAAGTCTTATCATATCGAAAAAAATCAAAAGTTCATTCTGGTTCCATAAATAAAAAAAACTAATGAGCAATGGAATTTTGCTGCATAACGCACCCTTTAGTCAATATTTATGTAAATATATATATATATATATATATATATATATATATATATATATATATATATATATATATATATATATATATATACGCACTTTCTTGGTTTGTCTTCCATAGATACGTGGTGAAGCACTGGCAGAATGCCAACTAATCACGTGTAAACTAGTAAACAAACACGTGACTGTAAACAATCACGTGTAAACTTAGACATATCTATAAATAAGTCCTTTATAACTGAAGTTCAATTAATTCATCACCAGAAAGGTTTGAGTGTGAACGTTACTTTCACGTCATTGTCTTGACAATTCAACGCTTTCAAGTTAATTCATTTATTTGCTTCGGAACGCATGGATTCAATTTTAGCACAAATTTTCAGCGCAGGCCCTAGTTTCATATTCATGGCAGACATCAAATGATCAGCTTTGAGCAGCATTAGTGCCTGACCATCGATCTCCTGAACTAGAAACTCGTCAGCATATTCATCACAACCAGGTAAGTTCCGAACAAACTCGGCAACGTCACGAGCCTAAAAACAAATATAACAAAAAACATTAGAAAAAAGACCCCTTGAAGATTGTTGTGCATCGTTCTGATGATTACGCATGATCATTACAAACAAGTAATTAAAAAGACCACACAGGTAATTAAAAAAAGAAACTTATGAAGGTTTTAATACAGGTTATGTATCGTCGTGATAGTTGTACATACTCATCACAACCAGGTAATTAAAAAGGAACAAACAAGGTTATGAAAAAGTACTCAACACGCCATTAAAAAAATACATTGAAGATCATTGTGAAAGTTGTGTGTTATTGAGCAGGTTGTGCATTATTGTGAAAAATTATACATATTTATCACAAACAGGTCATTAAAATGACCACAACAGGTTATTAAAAAAGAAATCTTTGAAGACTTTGTCTAGGTTGTACCTCGTTGTGATGGTTATGCATACTAATCACAACCAGGCAATTAAAAAAGAACACACCAGGTTATTAAAAAGGAAATTTTGAAGGTTGGTGTGCAGGTCGTGCATCATTGAAATCGTTATTCATATTCACCACAACCACGTAATAAAAAAATAAATAAAACACACCAGGTTATTAAAAATACACCTTTTAAGATTGCTGTGACGGTTGTATATTTTTTTGCAGGTTGTGTATTATAGTAAAAAATTATGCATAAGCATCACATCCAGGTAGTTAAAGACCCCACCAGGTTATTACAAAAGAAATCTGATGATTAGTGTGCATCGTTCTGGTGGTTATGCACACTCATCGCAACCAGGTACTTAAAAAAGAGCACACCAGGTTACAAGAAAACAATCCTTTGAAGATCATTGTGAATTTCATGTATCGTTGGACAATTTGTGTATTATTGCGTATATTATGCATTTTCATCCCAACCAGGTACTTAAAAAAGGAATCTTTGGAGATTGTTGCGAAGGTTTTGCATTGTTGTAACTTGTAAAGACATTTATTATAGCCAGGTAAGGTTTGAAATAGCTCGGTGACATCGCAACCCTAATCAGAAGTAGAATAAAAAGAATCACAAAATAAAACACCTCTTTGAACGACAAAAGCAAACAACAATAGAACAGTTAAATGCTGTCTAGGTCCAGAAGCTGACCATTTGCTGACAATCTTAAGTCAACCAAGAACTGCTCATAGGCCTTCAAGTTAGAACATAGAATTGAATATACAAATATCTTTGGTATTATTCGCAGACAGGCTTTAAACAGTTTTGGCGTCTGCCTTGATAGGCTCAGACAATTAAGGCTTTTACAGCTAAGACTAACAGGTAGTAGTAGACGAAGCTTTTTGTGGGCAAGACCGGATTTAAAGCTTTGATGCTTCTAGGCCCAAGCGTTTTTGCCCCTCCGTTTTTGTGAAATCCCGGAAAATTTGGGGATAGTAGAAGCACTGAACAGAACGCAGCTGATGAACCAAAAGTAATAAGAAAGAGGTAATACAGAACTCTTAGCTGCCATTCTTGGGAGACATCTGACATATTATAAGTGGCCACGGAATTGTGTTGTTTAAATATCACTTTTCTGTGAATAGGCAGTACAGCAGCGGAGTACACCTGGCACTTTGACGATAAATCACATTAGTTTAGTTTTGTTAAGAAATAAAATTACCCAGTAATAATTTAATGTGCCCCCTAGCTTTGTGCACTCCTACACTCAGGCCTATTGGTAAATCTGGGCCTGGCCGTGGATGCCCGTCATTTTGCTGCACGTAGACTCGACAGTTTTGACAGATCAAGTCCCAGATCGTGAAACGTTTGAATTTTTAGATATGTTCTGGTGTTAAAGGCATAAAAGGGATCAAATTGAGCCCAGTTTTTATTTCTAATTGTTTTCAACCGCGTTTTGACAGAAATTTGCGAAAATTCCTAATTTGCTGATGACTTAACTGTCAACACTAAGACTAATATGTCCGACAAGGGAACATACTGACTTAAAGAGAACTTTCAACGAATTAAAAGCTGAGCTGAGACAGGTGAAACTGAAGGATGCTGAGAATAATAGCTTATATGACTCTTTCGCCTAAGGTTCCACAGCCACAGTTGCTTTAATTTCTTCCTATCAACAAAGAAACAGTTTAAATACTTGGAATACTTTGGGACGAAGATTTAAGATAGAATACACACGTTGACTATCCGGCTAAAGAAGGCACTCCACTTTCACACTCTTTCCTCATTTTATGGGTTTACAGTGGAAAGAGACTAATCAATTTTTTCTTTTCGTCATTCTTCTCGTAATTTTTCTTTATTCGTAGAAGTTATGCCGTTTTTAGGAGCATTATTGACGGGCATAGCTAGGCATTTCTGGTGGGGGATCTATGGATGGAAGAGAATTAAATCTTATGTCAGAATTCAGTTTTATGCTCACTTTGGAGGATTTTTCAAGGAGGGAAATAATTTTATACGGGACAATATTCAACCTTGTCCCATAGTTATGCCCATAGCTTTATTCTTTGTCATATTAAAGTACGCACGGAACTTCAGTCGCGGAACTTTAAAGAATTGAATGACTAGATGCAATGAGTATTAGCCGAAGATAATTCAATTTCAAACAGGCTCTGAATGTCAGATATTCAATAAACTTCTAATTCTTTTCAATAATTGGAAAACAAAACATAAAACTGCCTCGCAAAAAAAACAAAAATTAAACAGGACAAAATTCAACCTTATCCCATAGTTATGCCCATGGCTTTATTCTTAGTTTTTCAGGCATATTAAAGTACGCACGGAACTTCAGTCGCGGAACTTTAAAGAACTGAATGACTAGATGCAACGAATATTAGACGAAGATAATTCAATTTCAGACAGGCTTTGAATGTCAAATATTCAATAAACTTCAAATTCTTTTCAAGAATTGAAAAAAAAACATAAAACTGCGTCGCACTCTAGATTTTAAGATTAAAATTTTACCCCTCTCCTAAGACAATTTACATAAAAGGCCACCACTTATCGAGTAACTGGATTTAGAAAAGAAACTGTATTTACCGATTGTTCTTCTTTACGGTTTAAATTAACTTTCTTTTATAACTTTTTGTTTTCTGTCTAAGTTATTAAGCTAACAGTGACGAATCTTAGTCTAACTATACGCCATACCTTTTAAATCGCTAAAAAGAATAATTTGTTCCTTTTTTAGTCACGCCAGAGCTAGCCGAGCCTAGCCCATCAAACTTAGTCCAAAGTAACGGAACACATAGAAGACAAATCTAGAAGCAATTTCAATTACTTTGACTCCAAAGCTGTTTAAGCTGATCAATACGTAAAATTTTAACCTCGAAAAGACTAGATTGGTGTCAAACCTAGGCATTTAATATACTTCAAGGGGGTGGGGCAAAAACAAGCAAATTACCTACAAATCTTACAGCGGTAAATAAATGGGGTATCATAAAAAGATTGCCGAAGTCCAAATCCCTCCTCCCTTATTATGCACGCTCCTACCCAGGGGTCTTGATCTCGTAAAAACAAAGTGAAAGAAGCATGTCACATTACGACTTAACTTATTCTATCTGTATTGAAATAACCGGACTTCTTAATTTAATCAGCATGTAAGTGAACAGTTTTAGTGAGTGTAGCATCAGTGCCGCAGAAATATGGTTGATTAAGAGTCTATATGAATTCTATATAGATATGATTCAACATAAATTAATTTCCACGATCGTATCCAAAAGAATCGAGTTATTTTCAATTATGAAACGAAATAATTCTCTCACTGAAACTCGAAATTAAATGTCTATAAACATTATATGGAAAAAGTAAAATTACGAAAAACTCAACGATCTAATAACGATGGGTGAAATTGTGCCCTTTTGATCAAGGCTGATCTCCAAAACCCCTTTCCTCTTGACATTTTCCAAATACGCGCGCAAAATACAGACAATCGAGAATTTTTCTCCTAATAGTTTTTAATTCATATTATGTCAATAATAAAGAGACAAAAAATTCTCTTCTATTCAATCTTTATTTTTTATGCTCAGGCATCAACAGTTTTCCGAATGTAATTAATAAGGACTAAATATTTTTTATCCAGAAACGAGTCCAAATGTCATTTCAAAAATAGAGTGGGAGCGATGGGGGAATGTTTCTCGATTTAAAAAAAATTATGATACGAAAAAAATATTTTTGTAAGTCTAAGGGGGAAGGGGCTTCTTTTTATTCAATGGGAATATAATAAAATACTTTCTTTCAAAATATAAGAAAGACAAATTCCCCCTTCCCTCCCAAGTCCCTAATTATCACGCCTGTAAGTTTCAAATATCCCCAGAAACGTGTCCAGATGTGGCGATTCAAAAGATAGAGGGTGGGGAGGGGCAGAATGTTTCTCGATAAAAAAAAATAAAGATACGAAAAAAGTATTTTTCAAAATATGGGGAGGTTTTATTATTTAATGAAAATACCAAAAAGCTTCTTTTTCAAAATCTAAGGGGGACATTTCCCCCTTCTACACCCCCCCCCAATTGTTACACCTGAAAATGTCATATATTCCTTAGATCTTGCAACCCTCTGCGCGTTTTTGTATAGTTCTTGGTGTTCTCGAAGTAGGGTCGGGGTTACGCCAGAGTATGGTAAAACAGCTTACCGTCCACTTGGAGGGGTCGTTCTTCACAACAGGGGGAGAGATCCTTGCCTCTACCACCTGTATATTCTGCTGTGCTGCTAACATAACCAGCTCTGCATCCAGATCTTTATCTGACATCTCTTCTGAAGACTTTAGTGGAGACCCACCTGGCACTGACAACACTGGTGGGTGTACTGAGGTAGTTGGTGACGGCATTGGACTCTTAAAAGAAAGGTGCAACATTAACAAAGATTTAACCTTAACATTCAAAATCATCCGATTCAAACTTAAATGAGATAATGCTCATCAAGTGAAGTTTGAATACAAGCAAAGACGCTTGTTGCTCCAGTACACATAAAATCAAATGGATATTGAATTTTTTCAGAGGGGTGAACTTAAAAGCTTTAAGGACCGGACACACGAAACTTTTTTCGGCACTGATTTCAGCAGCTCAGTGGGCAAATGATAGCAGCACAAAAACAGCACATTAGTTTGGCAACATTAGTCAACTACATTAGTTTGAGGGATCTCCTATGCGGTAACATTCTGTTATTGCAAGACTAATAAAAGATGGACTTTTGGTGGAAAAAAGCTGGAAAATCTTTGGTCACAGACTTTGTAGGAATTTACAGACTTCTTTATTTTGATTATCGTATTTCCAAAGTCTCTCTTTTAAGGCTAGTCATTTCTAAGGGTTTTTTCTCTTTCTCTATAAAAATATTATTGCAAAAATATCATTTTTTTTTTAGAATCTAGTATCAGAAATACATTATTCAACCTTTTCAACCCGCACGTTATTTGACCCAGTTTGGTTGAATTTATATACAACTTTTGTCACCAAAAAAGGATGAGGGATTGCCAAAGATTGTGCTTTTTGGCCACACATCTGGGGGGCCATTAGAAAAACAAGTATTCCGAAATTGGGTGGAAAGAGGTCAAAAGGAGGGATTTAAGTTATAAGAAAATTAGAATTCCATGGAAGTTGGCGAAGAGTGAAGCTCTTTAAGTGAATGGAGAGGGGAAGGAGCTTGCACAGCTATACTAGCATCAAGCGGCTTAGTGCTACAACTAGTTGAAGTATCAATGGTTTTTGAAGAAAATCATGTTTTTTGTTGTCCAAGCCTTTTTTTCAATTTCGCATCAGGAATTCACCAACAACATTTCACAAAAGCGGAAATGAGTTGAAGGTTCTGTTTTCATGCAAAAAAAACTAAGCCGAATGTAAATTTTTTAAACAAAATTCGGCTGGAAGAATGCGCCGATTTGAAGAACTCATACATCTAAAACCGTCAAAATGGATCAAATAGACTCTATCCGACAACACTGTTCAAGATACCTTTAGAGGAAATGAATGTCATTCAAAAGTGAAGTAACCTAAATAAAATGTATACTAATGAATATTATCGCATATTAACTGCAAATCCATACCGTAAAGTATATTAATGAAAAGTCAAATGCAAAGACGATTAAATCTGAATTGATAAGAAGTAGAACTAGCATAAAATTTGGGTACTCTATTATGAAAGCAGACTTAATTTTGGGCGCATAGCCTATTATGAGGTTCAAATAATGACTCAATCTATCTATTATGGAACAAAAGAAATAAATTCAGCCGACTTTACAGCACAAATACAGAAAAAAACTCGCACCATAAAATAACAATAAAGAATAATAATAAATACTAAATAACAAATAATATATAAAATATAATAAATAATGAATAATATATATATATATATATATATATATATATATATATATATATATATATATATATATAAACAAAAAAGAAAGACAGAAGGAGAAGGAAGACTGTTTTCCTACTTTAGTAATTAATATAGATAAGTATTTGAACCGGTTTAACCCCAAATCTGGGACTAAAGATAGCTGAGATGGTCCTTCATTCGCTCTAATAGAACTAAAAGTGAACTTTAAAAGCAATTCCGAAAGGCACTACCTTCATAGAGCAAATAAAACTCAATTACACTGGTTTTGATTAATGTTACACAATTAGAAGGTCATTGTCTTGAGCAACCCTCAAAAGGAAAGAAGCGTCTTCGTCTACATTCCCGTTGGCAAAAGAGCTATGCCCAATCCTCAAATTAAACCAAATTTCTTCCAGAAACTCAACTCCCCTTCGACTCAACCTCCTTCATTTGCAAGTATTCTGTAAATGTCCCTAACCATCGTCAACGAAGATGCAAAAAACTTCGCAATCAGCCTCCTCAGCATTTTTACTCTGCCAGTTTAAAATCTCCCCTTCTTCACTCCTCATTTTTTGTTTTGGGATCGAAGTTGTTTTTTTGCAAGGGGATTGAGTTGAAACTTATCAGCCTCCTCGGCATTTTTACCATGTCGATTTAAAATCTTCTTTATCATTTTTACTCTCCTCCTCCACTCCTTGTTTTTTTTTTGGGGGGGGGGGGTCGAGTTTGTTTTTTGCTGGAAGATGGAGTTGAAACTTTTGACAACAGTTTTTTTTGTTTAAACAATGGGCAAAGGTGACTTAAAATTTTGTTCTGGGGGGAAGGAGGAGGATTAATTTTTCTCCAACCATAAAAAATAATAAACGCAACGATTTCCTTCCTTTTTTTATGCTTCTCGCAGGATAAACACCCATGGTAGCTTTAAAACAATTTATGCGTGTGACTTGCAATGCCTCAAACCACAAAGCTGGTTATTTCTGTTTCTTTTAGTTGAGAAATAACTTTTCATTTGATATATTGACAAAAAAGTTCAGCGACAAGTTAGTAGAAAAAAATTACCATTGGGGTGATTCCGTTCGTTAAACTACTCATTTCCTGTTCTTTGTTCTTCTCCTTGCTAATTGTTTCCGTCTTAACCTGCTTTACCCTAAAAAAAAGAAGTGTAAACACGAGTATATAACTAAGGCCGTGTCCAGAGGGGGGTACATACGTCCTTGAATACAACACCAAAAATACGTGGAGTAATACAATAGCGTAAATTCAAAAATGCAGAGGGACCTGGAAATTGCATTTTTTCAGAATTTAGGGGGATGACTTTTTTTAACATTTTATTTTTCAATTAAAATGCTAAAAATGCCTTTTTATATGAAAATATATGATTTTTTTGAAATCTCGAAGGGAGGGGGGAATGACCCAAATCAACACCCCAGGGGTAATATAAATTGGAGTAGAGAAAACTAAAGGTTTGACAACTAGGCCATTAAGGAAGTGACGTTATGAAGTTTATAATTATATTTAAAAAGTTATAAGAACGCTTAAAAGGTTATAAAACGTCACATTAACTTCATGTAAATACCACGGTTTAAAATTTTGTAATTAACAATATCTAAGTGATTGAAGTTGTTCGGCGTAAAAAAAATATGAGATTTTGCTTTCTTAAAAACAAAATCCGCAATGACTAAGTTCGAGTTGAGGTTGCTAGAAATTTTAAAAGAAATCTGATTTACTGTTTTTCTTGTGAGCGAGAAAAAAAAATGATTTCCCAATTGCATTTAATCGTTCCACAACGTCAAATTGAAGTCCTTTCCTTTACAATTTCATTCAAAATTCCCTGTACTGTTTTCTGTATTCAAAAATCCCCAATAATCCGAAAATATTCATCTCTGAGACAGATCAACTAAAGAAGGTGAAATTCTTTGAATAATTTGTAGTTTTAAAAATTTGAGATACATAGTGACTCATTTTCCCCCAACATTCCCCGGATTTGAGTTTCTTATTGAAGTAAAATTCATATCCAAAATAATGAAAGAAAAAGTTGGAACTTTAGGCTTAAAAATCAATGTTCATTCTCCCCCCGCTCGTGGAATATTTAACAATACTCACCAAAAGTACTGAATTATGAGTGAAAATAAACAAAAAGGCACAAATAAGCATAAGTGGCAAATGATCAGAGGCGTAGCTAAGGTTTCCAGCACCCGGGACAATGTCGGTTTAACTCCCTCCCCCCCTCCACCATCACAAACAAAATATAAGCAAAAAAAGTTTGATACTCCCTCGGAAGCTGCGCCCGGACAGCTACCCCCTAACTACACCACTGCAAGTGGGAGAACATAGGTTATTTATAACTGTTTATACTACTTACTTTTTGCCACAAGAAAGGGAGCAATATGACTTAGTCTTGTCAAATTTAGTGTTAGTATCAGTTATTCCACATTCCTTGCAGGTCGCCATTTCACAATCTAGCGCTATCTTCTTTCCTGGAAGAAGAAGAAGAAGATTAAAGATTTGAAGTTAATCACAATCACATAACAGAAGAACAGGCAGTTTCTGACCAAGAGAAGAGCATGCTGATCCATTCAAAAAACTTAGCAGAAACAGATTAGTCTTTGTTAAAACAAACCTTAAAAGGAGGAGATGCTCAAGTAGGAGAGAGGAGTAATTGCACATGCAGATTTATCTACCAGTGTGTTTTTTTGCCCCCATCCTATATTCTGAAGAAAACACCTAATTTGTCTGGTGTTAAATAACTACCCCTCTCCTAAATTTAGAAAAATATGTTATACCACCCCATATTATAAGACCTTATAACAAAGCCTAAAAGGAGATGGTCAAGTAGGAGAGAGGAGCAACTACCCTCGTGGATTTATCTACCAGTGTTTTTTTTTGCCCCCATCCTATATTCTGAAGAAAACACCTTATTTGTCAGGTGTTAACTAACTACCCCTCTCCTAAATTTAAAAAAATATGTTATACCACCCCATATTATAAGACCTTATCACAAAGCCTAAAAGGAGATGGTCAAGTAGGAGAGAGGAGCAACTACCCTCGTGGGTTTATCTACCAGTGTGTTTTTTTGCCCCCATCCTATATTCTGAAGAAAACACCTTATTTGTCTGGTGTTAACTAACTACCCCTCTCCTAAATTTAGAAAAATATGTTATACCACCCCATATTATAAGACCTTATAACAAAGCCTAAAAGGAGATGGTCAAGTAGGAGAGAGGAGCAACTACCCTCGTGGATTTATCTACCAGTGTGTTTTTTTTTGCCCCCATCCTATATTCTGGAGAAAACACCTTATTTGTCTGGTGTTAACTAACTACCCCTCTCCTAAATTTAGAAAAATATGTTATACCACCCCATATTATAAGACCTTATAACAAAGCCTAAAAGGAGATGGTCAAGTAGGAGAGAGGAGCAACTACCCTCGTGGATTTATCTACCAGTGTGTTTTTTTGCCCCCATCCTATATTCTGAAGAAAACACCTTATTTGTCTGGTGTTAACTAACTACCCCTCTCCTAAATTTAGAAGAATATGTTATACCACCCCATATTATAAGACCTTATAACAAAGCCTAAAAGGAGATGGTCAAGTAGGAGAGAGGAGCAACTACCCTCGTGGATTTATCTACCAGTGTGTTTTTTTTTGCCCCATCCTAGATTCTGAAGAAAACACATTTTTTATCTGTTAAAAAAAAACTATCCTTCTCCTAAATTTAGAAAAACATGTTATCCCACCCCATTCTACGTCTTCATAAATTTCTGTCCCTGAAAAGGACTCAAGAAAGACAGCCTGGATCATAATAGTTCCTTTTTATGCTTGCTAAAACCTTCCTTCAATAAAAATTTCTTGGGTTTTCTTTGAAACAGGGTAGGATATGCATTCGACCTCAAATGACAGTTCTAATGTTGGCCAAACTTAGTTCCAAAAGAGGAGGGACTTCTATTAAGCTTACACACGTAGGTGTAAACCGATCCAACCCTTCAAAAGGGGAGGGGATCAGAACTTTTTGAAGAGGAGAGGGTCAAGACGCAGAAAATTGTTTTTAGGCAATTGCTGATAAACTTTTCTTAGAACCTCTTCAGATCAATCGCAACCTCTCCTCCTGCGCGAGTACGCCAAGTAAATAAAATTTTATACTCGTAAAATATTTTGTGAGTATTATTCCCGAATAGAAAAGGCATGAGCTCCTTAGAAAAGGCCCAAACAGATTTTCAATAGGTAATCTAGGCAAACATTTTAAGAAAAAAATTAACACTGTTCAAAATCGATCAAGACTGTAAAAACCATGGGTACTAATCAAAGAGTAGCGAAAAGATAAATGAAAAGACGGGATAAAAAGGATATATGCAAAAATAAGGAGTAACTCTATAAAAGGCAACAAAAATTCAACATCGTAATTTAACAATTTTTTTTAGAAAACAACTGAAATCTATTCAGAAATAGCCTTAAAGAACCAAGGACACCCAAATAAGAACTTTTGTATTCCCCGGAACCATCTTATTTCTGTTCAAACTAGCGATTTTCCGAGGTTTTTCTTTTCATTCTTTCAAAACAATGAGGTTTTCTGGGTAGTATCACATTGTGTTAGTGTTGTCAAAAAGAACTGAGAGAATAAATGAACAAAACTGCGTTTTGGGGCCAAATGTTTTTAGCATATTTTTTGCTAGCTTTTTACGACGTTTTTACCAAACGTCAATTTGATCGCGGTGCTACCAAAAACTGCAAACATGTATATGGAGGTCTTTTCCATTAAAATTGAGTAACCAGTTTTTTCCTAATTTTTAAGATATATAAAGTGGTTCACTAAGCTTTCGCTAAACCATTTCAACTAATCGCATTTAATTTTCATTGTCCTTGGTATTTAAATTACAAACTCGAACCGATAGCATGGTCTACGTGCGCAAGCGCCACATGAGGCATTATGACCAGGGTTGCCACCCAGTGAAAAAATCACTAGATTCTAGTGATTTTTGGTTGATTTAGTAATTATCTTCAATAATCCAGTGATTTTTTTTGTTTGTTCTGTGTAAAAAATCTCTAGAAATAGTGATAAACTACTAGGGGTGGGAACTCTGATTTTGAGCGAAATTTAAGATTTTTTTTTCACATGCAGGTTTTTATGCGATGAAATCCAAAGAATCTCTGAGATTTAGTTGGAGCAACCAGTACGTGTGTTTAAATATAAGAAACGTTTTTACATATCCTCACACATTATTTTTCTATTAGGCTTTCAACTGTCATATATCCGATTTTTTTTTCGAGACGTCATTTATATTCCCCACCAATAAAGAAGAGCTTATTTTTTTCTTCCCTTGAAAAATAAAATTTTTACAAATACAAGGTGTGAAGCACGAGGACTACAAGAAGAAAACACCTGAAAATTTTGTGAGTTTTTTTTAATACACGAATAGCGATTTAAAATCAAAAGCATTGATAAGCTTTCTTTTTATCTTTTCTAATATTATCCTTTTATAAATGGCTTTAATTTGTCTCTCTTCAATCAGTCTCAGAATGGCTCAAAGAAATGCTAAGATTCAATGGAAAGACACAAAGAAAGTGCCCCTCATTTACAAGGTGACCTTTTAGAAAGGTAAGAAAATGAAACGGAGATATATAATTTATGGCTTTTTTTTTTGCTGATTTTCACCCAAGTCCCTTTTTAATTTTGTAGTCTGCTCCTGCCGAACAGAAATAAAATAGAAAAACAAGTTTTTTTAGCTGAAAGTAAAGAGCGACATTAAAACTTAAAACGGACAGAATTTACTCCGTATATGAAAGGCGCTATTCCCTCCTCAACGTCCCGCTCTTTACGCTAAAGTTTTTCACTGTTTTAAAAAGTAGATTTGAGAGAACAAGTCAAACTTTAGTGCAAAGAGCGGGTTTTTAGGGGGTGTTTCCCCCTATTTTTCAAAATAAGGCAAATTTTCTCAGGCTCGTAATTTATGATAAGCAAGACTAAATCTGATGAGACTTTATTTAAATCAGCATAAAAATCCGATTCTTTTGATGCATCTATTAGTATCAAAATCCCGCTTTTTAAAGTTACGTTTACTATTGAGCCGGATCGCCCCTTGCTGAAGTTCGTTACCACGAACTGTTTGATCACACAATTGCATATGGAGCTCATTCTCATTAAAAATCGAACTGCTACAAAGAAAAAAAATAGTAAAGTGTAAAACTTACTTGGTGGGCCCTCTTCCGCCCGAGCTTTTTTCTTTCCGGGCGATGGTGGAAATAGCCGTACAACTGGGAATGGTTCAGAAGCTGAAAATGACAATTTATGTTATTGACATAATCTTAATATTCAAAAGTATGAAGGAGCAACAATATATTGTAAATAATTAAACAAAAATAGTGAAATAAAATAATTCTCACTAAGAATTCACACTGTTCATGAAAGTTAATGGTATTTTAAGAGTAATCCCTGTATATAAACCAGTACATACATTAAAATATAATTCACCTATAAAATCTTTAGGCTGATTCCAAATATAACACTATACCTAACGATAAATATCGATTTCTAGTTTCAGTAAATGCAGTGGGAGGGTAAATGACAGATTCTCTAGGATAATTCATGAATTTAAAAACTTGGTTTCCTGCGATTTCTTTTTTTGACCCATGCAATTTTTAAAGCAAATTTCACCCACCACGATGAATTATTATATGTCCAGTACCTAAGCAAGGCAAAATTACTGAACAATGCATTCACAATAGACTGACTAATTTCTTTTTTTTAGTAAAAGTGTGACATAGAAACGCGAAAGAAATGGTTTTTGTTGTTAGTTTTCTTGTTTTATTTTGTAGGTTTAATGTTAGCAATGAAATAGGCCAAATCTTTTCTCAAAAGTAATTTTGGATAAAAAAGGAAGAGGCTTTTTCAAGAACAGCATCTAGCAAAGTAGTCGATTTATGGGTGCCTATTAACGAAAATACATGGAGGGGGGGGGGCATTTTTTTTGCATTTGAAAAAGAAAACTAAGATACAAAGCAGATCTTTTAAAACTTAGGTGGAAAGGGAGCAATTTTGTTCGATTTTTTTTCCGATTTAAATGCAAAAAAAAAACACCTAAAAATTGGAAGAAGTGGCATCCCTGCTCTCACTCATTTAAAGGCCTTGAATGTATTCTAGACAAACCCACATGAAGCTGAGTCATACGGTTTCTTCACAATTCCCTATATTTTCATGTAACTCCCCTAATTGTCAGTCTTCTGAAATTTACCCCTCCTCTCCCCAAAGAAAATCCACGCATGCATTCAGGGAAATGTTTCAACGCTGTCAAGGAATTAGTTATCCGATATATAGCCGTATTTACCCTTGTCGTTTCTATGCCAGAAAGTATCGATTTCAAATTTCTCAGTGAGAATACTCGATTTGTATTTTGTTCAAGCGAAAGATGATTTTTTTTTTTTTTTATATCTTCAAAAGAGATTGGGTAACTAAGGACCGATCCAAATTAGTCGCCTTTTGGCTTCGGGAGCAAACCATATTTGCAGTGTCAAGAAAAGTGGCAATAGTGACGCCTGATTCAGTTTCCACCACATGTTTTTGAGTACAGTACAAAGATAAATAATTAGTTACAAATTAGAAGTATTGGGACTCCACTCACTCTCTCAAACTAGGGACACTTCAAAGATTTTGAGAAACCAGTAACAAATTAGATGCAGTGAAAGTATACTCAGTCTCTCAAACTAGTAACATTTAAGATCTTTTAAGAAATTAGTAATAAATTAGAAGCATTGAGAGTCTACTCACATGCTTCAAAAACGGGATACTCACACTCATGAATCAGGAAATCCCCAATCACGTGAGTGAGTATTGATGATTTCTTTTCTTCTGGTTCCTCATTTATTTCTAGTTTTAAAGATGGCGACATGCAATTAGAATCTTTTTCCATCACAGGACCTGAAAGGGTATAAAACGATTTATGAATGGGTGCCAATAACTGTCTTCAACAGTATTATTTAGTAATTTTTACGACTCTTCGCGCATAACATACATGTTTCAAAAATTTTACGAATCTGCATTAGAACTGGAGCACAAAAAAAAAAAAAAGATTGAAGATATTTTTGGAATAGTAAGAGCGACTAGCCTATAGAGACGTTGCTATCCAGTTGCCCCAGCTCAATGAATTTCGGGCGCAATTCTACTGTCCAAACTCATGATCATGAGGTGTTTTCCATCTTCCTACCTCTAAATCTTCCCTACTTGTATATTTTTAATTTAGAGATTATGGGAAGAGATGTGTATGACCTGTCGTATTAAGAAACAGAAGTATTCTAAGTTTAGCTAAGTCTGCTTTTCCTGGACGGTGTGTCTTAACAACAAGGCTCCTAAGACTTAGGCCGGATTCTTAGTCAAACTTGCTATTTTCCCATGGTTATAAGATATAAAGGAGGAGGTAAGAACAAGGCCGCATCCAGGGGAGGTTACCGGGTTGGCCCTGCCCCAAATTTTCTGTCCAACTGGTAAAAAGGTAACAAAAAGTATATAAATAAATTTTTATGCGTTTTTTAAATTTATATATATATATATATATATATATATATATATATATATATATATATATATATATATATATATATATATATATATATATATATATATATATATATATATATATATAAAACTACCCCTCACAAAGATTCACCACGTCTTCCTGAACAAAAATCCTGGGTATACTCTTGGGTAGGAACATGAAAATACTCTAGCCCTCATTTGGGCTGTTTTATATTGCTAATAGTCCCACTAACGTATTAAATTTTTTTAACCTCAGAATTCACTGTCCTACAGATAAATGAGTTAAAGCAAGAAGTTGAAACCCTAGCTTCTAATTTAGGCCGAATATTCACTTATGAATGCATCATTGGCACAGTACTACTGAAACACGCTTACTTGAGATTAAATAAAAAAAACACATTTTTTTAACTGAAAGTAAGGAGCGATATTAAAACTTAAAACGAACAGAAATTATTCCTTATATGCAAGGGGCCGTTCCATTCTCAACACCCCACTCTTTATGCTAAAGTTTGACTCTCTTACAACTCTACCTTTTAAAACAATAAAAAACAATAAAAAAACTAAGCTTTAATTCAAAAACGAGAAGTATTGCTAGCCGCCAAAGTTCGCTTTATCTATCTTAAATATTTTGAAAAAATTAGCCTTCAAGCACTTTTTGAATGTACACCATTTCACCAATTCCAGGTGGATACCTGATAAATACAGTGAAGCCATCACAGCGAAAATACGCCAGAAATACCATTTTATGAGCGAAAATGCTCCTTAAGTGCAATTGTTCGAAGAACTTCACTTTTAAAAATGCCTTGTTTTTAAGAATCCGATGGGCAACCACTTTAAAGAAGCACCACAATGGCACAGATGCACCACACCTGGCAACATTGCCATAATAATAATGTATACTAAACTTATGCTTCTCCATGAGAAATATACGGACAAAGATGCATATGCAACAAAGTCAAAACTTTAGGATTAGAGCGAGTTGGGGTCTGATCCTTAAAATAAACATTTCAGGTCCAACTATATTTTTTTTTACATTCTATCGTGTGCTTTTCTCCAGATCCTAACATTTTTTATTCTTTTTTGCTTAGTGGGGATATAAAGAAGCATTTCTTGACGGGAACACCTCAAATGTCGAGACATACGAAGAGGAAGGGGCCCTTGTCTCCAAAATCCTATATTCTCTCCTGAACACTTTTTATTTAAATTATCAAACATTTTATTATTATTATTAACCCGTCCCCGAAAAAAAAATCTGTATACGTGCCTGTATCAATGCATGCACACTACTTTCAAGAGTAATATTGAGTAATTTATATGTAATTTTTTTTTCGAAAACTGGCATACTATCCTTTTCGGTGTGAGAAAAAGATCTAGATGGGCCAGGACTTCGAGAACATTCGCAAGTGCCTTAACTTTGGAAAAAAAATGCATATGAATAACATCACAAATATCAACGCGTCCAACACTCTAATGGTTTTACTTTCTATAGTAAGTGAAGAAAATTATATTAAAGTTGTTTTTAAAAGAGGCTAAAAAACTGTCATTCTTTTCACCGAGTAAATCTCGATCCCCTTTTACTAACAATAAATAAAAATCAGAGGCGGTTTTAAGGGAGGGACAGAGGGGGCGCTTGCCCAGGGCGCAGAATTTTTTTTTGTGTGTGGGGGGGGGGGCAAAATTCCAAAAACAATCTGATGGTTATAATCATTTTTTGATTTTAGAAACTTTATTTTTAGTAAAATAACGTAGAAGACGCAGTTCTTAAATGAAAGTAATTAATAAATAAATAATTGACCAATAAAATGAACATAAATTAAAAAAATTGATCAATTAATACTTTGAAAATAGTTTTGTTTACAAATGATAATTTTTCTAAATTTCAGCCTAGAAATTTCTGGAAGACAGGGAACACTAATCAAGATTTTGCACCAAGCGCAAGAGAGGCCTGAGCCACAACTGATAACAATAATAATAAAACTTACACTCCAACTTCATGTCATTAGATTCAGGTACGGCGTTCTTTAAAACAGAATAGTTGAGGTTTTGGTTTGCATCTCGTTGGTCAGGGGTCCCTTTTTTATCCGTTTTTTCTTTCGCCTCATCTGGCATAATTGGCATTAAATCCACTAAGTCCGGCATCGTCAGAATAGGCGAAGAAACCCTCAGAGGTGCACCAACCAGCGCTGAACTGGGTATACTCACCATGGACGAGTTGGAAACACTTGCACTACTCACATATGGTAGAGTTAATGATATACTAGGCACAGATATTTGTGGTAATAGCGGAGGCACTTCTTGTGAAGGAGGTGGGAAGGCTATAGGTGGTGCATTTGGGGGAAGGTTTTTGAAGGGTACAGAAGTCATTGGTGGACTTGCAGCAACAGGAGCAGGAGCGATTGGGCGATATGGACGCGACTGGACTGTGACTGTGGATGCACCGAACGGTGTATTCAAAACTGGCATTTGAGATGGTGCTGACGTAGTTGTCGCTAAGAGCGCCGAAGATGAACATGGGAATCTGAAATAATAAATAAGTCAGAAATTGCTAGCATAATTTCGGTTTCTACCTGTTACTTTAAATGCACAAAATCATAGACACAGACATAATTCTATTTTTCAAGGAAGGGTAGGGAAATATGGAAACATTTTTTTTTTTTTTACCTCGTTTTTAAGGAACTCTCCTTTGTGTCGACCTTGACTTTGTGTACTTTCCCTGTAAGGGATGCAGAGATAACTGTCCCCGGAAAAAAAGCATAAAAGTATAGTTACTGGCCCATCCTCCTATGAAAACCTCTGACCCTCCCCCGATGCCAGACCTGCATGCACTCATGTCTATGATTATGAACATACCCAACTAATCAGCCTGACATATGTCCAAAACCAAG
Source organism: Artemia franciscana (assembly GCF_032884065.1). Classification (NCBI taxonomy): domain Eukaryota; kingdom Metazoa; phylum Arthropoda; class Branchiopoda; order Anostraca; family Artemiidae; genus Artemia; species Artemia franciscana. The sequence goes on from NC_088870.1 coordinate 42,026,855, forward strand.
CTTTGATGAAAAGGTCTCGGGCTTATATTTTGAGATTAGTAATACAAAACAACAAAAAAGTACACACAATCTTGTTTTGTTCGCCTCCACTAGATAATTTAAGAACAATTTAAGTACTTAATTATTATATAGAACTCGAGACTTTTTCTAAGAGGGTGGCTCAGCCACAGACTACATTTTGAAGGTAGACATGGACCATCCTTCCAACTCCCTCAAAGTTAGCATATTTTAACTCCATAGAGTAAAGCAAAAAAATAGCCTAAGCAGCGAAGGGAATCTAACGGCGATATTCTAGTACAGTTTTAACAGTGCTGTCTTTAGTGACCCTTTCAGATACTACTTATTTTCCCTTTTCAGATACTACTTATTTTCCCTATTACTTAATGATTCAGTTTCTCTCTCTATTCTCAAAGAACCTTATTTCCAGACATAGAAAAACAATAATAAATGGACTTAGGACCATACGGTTGTATTCAAATATGCTTATCTAGTATTTTAAGAACTTAAAAGCCTTTAAGTGAGAGTATGTATGCAAAAATGGTTCAATGGTCAATGGAGAGTATGTTGCTTTAAGCGAGAATTAACTTAAACATGAGCTAAGAGCTCATATGGCACTTGTGACAAGGTCGGAAGAGCCAAGAGCTCATATGGCATGAGCTCTAGCAAAATTCTAAGAATCAATAAGGTAAAGATAAAGAATACGGCATTAGACTTTACAGTCCCTACCGGCTGACAAACGAGATCCTTCTAAATATCAAAATTAATTAAGATCCAATCACCCACTCGTAAGTTAAAAATGCCTCATTATTTTTTCTCTCTCTTCACCCCCCCAGATGGTTGAATCGGGGAAACGACTTTATCAAGTCAATTTGTGCAGGTCCCTGAGACGCCTACCAATTTGCATCGTGCTAACACGTCCAGAAGCACCGAACTCGCAAAAGAACTGGACCCCCTAACTCCCACAAAGACAGCAGACACAGTCCGGTTATGTCAAATCATGTATCTACGGCATTTGCTTATTCTACCCACCAAGTTTCATCCCGATCTCTCTACTCTAAGCGTTTTCCAAGATTTCCGGTTTCCCCCTCCAACTCCCCTTAATGTCACCAGATCTGGTCGGGATTTAAAATAAGAGTTCTGAGACATGAGTTCCTTCTAAATATCAAATTTCATGGAGATCCGGTCACCCGTTCGTAAGTTAAAAATACATAATTTTTTCTAATTTTCCGAATTAATACCCCCCCAACTCCCCCCAAAAAAGAGCAAATTCAGTCCGGTTATGTCAATCACGTATCTAGGACTTGTGCTTATCCTTCCCACCAAGTATCATCCCGATCTCTCCATTCTAAGTGTTTTCCAAGATTTCCCGTTTCCCCCTCTAGCTTCCCCCAATATCACCGGATACGGTTGGAATTTGAAATTAAAGCTATGAGACACGAAATCCTTCCAAATATCAAATTTCGTTAAGATCCGATCACCCATTCGTAAGTTAAAATACCTCATTTTTTCAATTTTTCCTCTCCCTCCAGCCCCCAGATGGTCGAATCGGGGAAACGACTGTTATCAAGTCAATTTGTACAGGTCCCTGACACGCCTACCAATTTTCATCGTCCTAGCGCGTCCAGAAGCACCTAACTCGCCAAAGCACTGGAAATCCCCCCTCCACTCCCCCAAAGAGAGCGGATCCGTTCCAATTATGTCAATCGCATATCTAGAACTTCTGCTTATTCTTCCTATCAAGTTTCATCCCGATCTCTCCACTCTAAGCGTTTTCCAAGATTTCCAGTTTCGAAGATTTCTGTTTCCTCCCTCCAACCCCTTGTGTCCCCGGTTCCAGTTCGAATTGAAAATAGAGCATCTGAGACACAAGATCTAGCTATATATCAAGTTTCATTAAGATCCGATCACCCATTCGTAAGACAAAGATACCTCAATTTTTACGCTTTTCAAGATTTCTTGTTTCCCCCTCTAACTCCCCCAATGTCACCAGATCTGATCGGGATTAAAAAAAAGAGCTCTGAAGCACAAGATCCTTAAATATCAAATTTCATTAAGGTCTGATCAACCGTTCTTAAGTTACAGATACCTCATTTTTTATAATTTTTCCGAACTACCCTCCTCCCAACTCCCCCAAAGAGAGCGGATCCGGTCAAGTTACGTTAGTCATGCATCTTGGACTTGGTGGGTGCGTATCCTTCCCACCAAGTTTCATCCTAATCTCTCCACTCTAAGCGTTTTCCAAGATTTCCGGCCCCCCCCCCCCCAATGACACTGGATCCCGTCGGGATTTAAAACAAGAGATCTGAGTTACCAGGCCCTTCTAAATATGAAATTTCATTAAGATCCAATAACTCCTTCGTAAGTTAAAAATACTTAATTTTTTACAATTCTTCAGAATTACCCCCCCCCAACTCCCCAAAAGAGAGCGAATCCATTCCGGTTATGTCAATCACGTATCTAGGACTTTAATTTTACCACCAAGATTCATCCCGATCCCTCCACTCTAAGCATTTTCCAAGATTTTAAGTTTCCCCCTCTAACTCCCCCCGATGTCACCGGATCCAGTCGGGATTTGAAATAAGAGCTCTCAGACACGATATCCTTTTAAATATCAAGTTTCATTAAGATCCGATCACCCATTCGTAAGTTAAAAATCCCTCATTTTTCTATTTTTTTCCGAAATAACCGTCCCCTCACTCCCTCCTCCAGATAGTCAAATCGGGGAAACAGAACGTACCCTGACAACAACAAACTAAACTATAAAACTTTTCATATCATACACCAGCTGTGATATCAGTATACAATTAAAATTATCTTAAAAACATAAGCGTAAAAATAAATACATTTTACATAACCGCAAAGCCACTGAACAACATACAGAAATATTGGATTGGTTTATCAGGTAACATTTTGGTCTCACCAGCAATAATACCAATCCAACAGTTCGTGGTAACGAACTGTAGTAAGGAGCGACCCGGCTCAATAGTAACCAAAACTCTAAAAAATGGAATTTTGATACCAATACCTACATCAAAAGAATCGCATTTTAATGCTGATTTTAAATATATAAGTTTCATCAAGTTTAGTCTTACCCATCAAAAGTTACGAGCCTGAGAAAATTTGCGTTATTTTAGAAAATAGGGGGAAACGCCCCGTAGAAGTCATAGAATCTTAACGAAAATCACACCATCAGATTCAGCGTATCAGAGAACCCCACTGTAGAAGTTTCAAGCTCCTATCTACAAAAATGTGGAATTTTGTATTTTTTGCCAGAAGGCAGATCACGGATGCGTGTTTATTTGTTTGTTTGTTTTTTTTGTTTTTTTTCCCAGGGGTGATCGTATCGACCCAGTTGTCCTAGAATGTTGCAAGAGGGCTCATTATAACGGAAATGAAAAGTTCTAGTGCCCTTTTTAAGTGACCAAAAAAATTGGAGGGCACCTAGGCCCCCTCCCACGCTAATTATTTTACCAAAGTCAACGGATCAAAATTCTGAGATAGCCATTTTATTCAGCGTAGTCGAAAAACGTTATAACTATGTCTTTGGGGACGACTTACTACCCCACAGTCCCCGTGGGAGGGGCAACAAGTTACAAACTTTGACCTGTGCTTACATATAGTAATGGTTATTGGGAAGTATACAGGCGTTTTCAGGAGGATTTTTTTGGTTTGGGGGAGGGGTTGAGAAGAGGGGGATATGCTGGGGGAACTTTCCTTCGAGAATTTGTAATGGGAGAAGAAAATTTCCATGAAGGGAGAGCAGGATTTACTAGCATTATTTAAAAAAAAACAATTAAAAAATAAATGTGAAAAAGCTTTTTCAGCTGGAAGTAAGGAACAGCAATAAAACTTAAAACAAACAGAAATTATTACCCATATGAGGGGCTCACCTCCTTCTATTACCTCGCTCTTTACGTTGAAGTATTTTTAGTAATTTCAACTATTTATTCTACGGCTTTTGTGATTCTGGGGTCATTCTTAATGAATTGGGACAAAATTTAAGCTTTAGTGTAAAGAGCGAGGATCTGACAAGGGGGCAAACCCCCTCATATATGTAATAAAAATATGAGAATACAAAAGTTCTTTACGTAAGCTAATTTATAAGTTACGTAAATCTTTTACTAATAAAAATATTCGTAAAAAATTAAAAGTTCTAGTTGCCTTTTTAATTGACCAAAAAATCGGAGGGCAACTAGGCTTCCTCCCCCGCTCTTTTTTTCTCAAAATCATTCGATCAAAATTATGAGAAAGCCATTTAGCCAAAAAAAAAGAAGAAAAATGCAAATTTCGTTTTAATTATTCCTCTGCGGAGAGCCAAAATCAAAACATGCATTGATTCAAAAACGTTCAGAAATTAAATAAAAAAAAACAAGTTTTTTTAACTGAAAGTAAGGAGCAGCATTAAAACTTAAAACGAACAGAAATTACTTCGTATATGAAAGAGGCTGCTTCCTCATCAACGCCCCGCTCTTTACGCTAAAGTTTTTTACTGTTTTAAAAATAAGAATTGAGAGACAGAGTCAAACTTTAGCGTAAAGAGCGGGGCGTTGATGAGGAAGCAGCCTCTTTCATATACGAAGTAATTTCTGTTCGTTTTAAGTTTTAATGTTGCTCCTTACTTTCAGTTAAAAAAACTTGTTTTTTTTATTTAATAGTGAGTAATAAGCAATCTAAAATTGTAAGAAATACACTATAGTATTACTCAAAAAATGCTTTATTTTTACACTGTAAATGACCTTTATCGGTTTACTTTTACTGTACCAAAACTCCTATACTGTTTTGGGTTTTCAGTAAAGTGCTAGTTTTCTTTAATCCGACAAACAGGGAAATATGATTATTTGGTTTATTTGTACTAATTTTATTGATATATGTTAGACAGACTGTGAAGCAATACTTTTTGTTCGTTTTAAGTTTCAACTTCGCTCTATACTTCCCTCAAAAAACTTGTTTTTTTTTTTATTAACCTTTGCCCGTTTTTAATTTAAATTTATTGCAGAAGCAACACTGCAATTATCTTTTTTTTAAATTTTCGCGGGGATGGGGCAGAACCCTCATTTACGGACTAATTTCTGTTCGTTTTAATTTTAATGTCACTCCTAACTATTTTCTAAAGAAGAATTTTAAGGTTTTCAAAACCTAAGCAAAATTTTGTTATGTATAACTTATTTCACTAAACATCTCCCCCTCCCCCCTGACAAACGCCAAAAAACATTAGACATACAAGTGTGGAATAGCAATAAACAAGAAAAAGTTGGAAAGTAACCTGACAACCAGAAAAACATCACAGAAAAAAAAAAAATTCTAATAGGTTCTTAGTGCTATGATTTCTATATGCATTAAAAATAGTTTCATTCTTTCTATTAAATAGTAAAAAAGAAAATAATATGAACAAGTGAACATAACAATAAGTAATTCTTCTTTGAAGATATAACTTTCAGCGGTTCTAGAACCATATGCCTACACTTCTCCAGCCTCTAAGTGGCAAGGGGTTGAGGTTCGGGGCCTGCTTTGTTCCGAAAATAGTGTATGGAACATTTCACAATTCACAAAAAAATTAACAAAAATAGTGAATTAGCTGAAGAATAATCATACATAAGGCACAAAATCATGATTGAAATAAATGCCTGATTAAGGAACTGTACCCTTGCCATTCTGATTCAAAGTCTAACACGCTAGTAACTGAATTGCGGTGGCTGATGATCAAATTCAATCTATTTGTTCTTGTAGGACCAAGTTGTGTAACTTACAGCCCTTTTCCTAGAGACAATGGAGAGTTATATTATCACCAAAAGCATAGTTATTGGACCTTATTCAGCAAATGCATCTGTAATTGGCTATTATAAACATTCATTTAATAAAACCTTCTATTATAAAGAGTGAGAGTATTAAACTATATTTGGCGAAGCCCAACTTTTACGAACAGGAGGGGAGGGGTGCGTCAAGGAAGAGTTATTGGAATTTTGAGATTCAAATACTTGTTATTCTATGAATTTCTTCCTCTTAAGAACATTCGATATTTTAAAACCATTTAGCGAGCCTCAACATCGGCTGACCGTGTTAAAGAGTTCATAGTGAATCCTCCCAACGGACTAATGAGACTTACTAGGGGGGCTGGGAGGGAGAGTATACAGGAGGGGTTCTTGTAAATCTTCAGCTGAGGGTTTTGGACCATAGCTATTACAATAATACCGTTTTACACTTTCAAACTTTTCCACTTAAGAAGTGGCACCAAAAGTGCCGTTTTTAGTGCTATATGGCACTTACGGATGGTGGAACTGATAAAAAGCACATTAAACATCTCTTTAAGAAGTTCTAGATGCCCACTAGCCCTAGCTTTTCTACTTTTCTACCTAAGACATGACAACAATTGTGCCATTATTAGTGCCATATGGCACTTACGGATGGTGGAACTGATAAAAAGCACGTACATGTGAGCAATAACTTTCAAATGAGCCATTAAACATCTCTTTAAGAAGTTCTAGATGCCCACTAGCCCTAGCTTTTCTACTTTTCTACCTAAGACATGACAACAATTGTGCCATTTTTAGTGCCATATGGCACTTGCAGATGGATTTTATAAAAGCACGTAGATATGAGAAATAGCTTTTGAATGAGTCACGAAACATTTCTCTAGGATGCACTGGTAGCCCACTAGGCCTGCTGAAAAAAACAAAACAACTGGAAACATCAGTGCTACCGATGCAAAAGGTTCAAGGAGGGGGACTGTAATATCCCCACAATAGGTTTTCGGCTACGGTGATTCATTTGGACACTTTTCATTTTGATCTGACGCCATTTTCGAGGGGTTTCAGGTTTTTTTCGAAATCACCATAAATTCCTTTTCGCAATAAACTTTTACTTTTAAGACGGATCGAAATGATACTTGACAATCCTAAGTCAGTATCAGATGACAATTTTCTTCACTTGGCAGTTTTCTTCAGAACGCGTTCTTCAACTTTTGGTTACTATGGGCTGTGGTTTGTTCTTTACTAGGTTGTAGCTACAGCTACAGCAATGAAAAAGAAAAGGGAGGACGGGGTCCCACAAAGATCGCTCTTAGGACCTCTCTGTTTCATAACTCCTATTCATAAATTGAAGCTTAATCTGTCAGAAGCTGGTATTATCATTTTTTGGATTACATTTTGCTCTTCCACAATAGAATTGATAATGCAGTTTCTAAATTTGAAATATTTTCTCAACAAAATATACTACCCTGATTTTTTCTTATTTTATTTCATAGTATTGTCTATAATGACTTGAATTCAATAAAATTTAAGGGGGGGGATTTGTCGTTTTTCAATGAAAATACCAAAACAGATGAACACCTTTTTTATAATTTTAAATAAATATATAATACGCCCTTGGAGCAATCCACAAGGGCTGAGCCACTCAAATGAAAGTTTGAATGGGCGGCAATTACCCATAGACAAACAAAAGTAGTATACTCTAATCAAGCTATTTAGGCAAGAAGAGCCCCAGCCCCTTCCCCCCCCCAAAAAAAAAATTGGCATACATACAAGCACGTGCACGGGAACTTTATTTGGAAAGGGGGCAATATTAATAAACACCTTGTATTAATTTACTTTTTTAAAATTTCATAAAAACGAATTTTGAAATTCGCCTTTAAGGTCCTTATTTTTAGATTATTGTCCCCTTGCTGTCTTAGCTGAGTGAAAAAATATTCCTGCATGTTAAAGCAAAGAAATTCTTATATGGGGACATTTTTGTCGAGTTACGCGTTCTTGGTTGTCATAGTATTCAAATTATTATTTTACCACTTTTTTCCTTCTCCTTTCTTAGCTGAGTTTCCAGCGTTTGATTAGTTTTGTAAAAGTGTGTTGAGTGCTTTTAATTGAGTAACCCCACTTTCCCTTCCAAATTTCATTACCTTTCCTGGCAGGCGACATGTGCATACTGTTTGTTTTATTACTAAATGGACTCTTCTTGATATGCCTTTCATAGAGTAGCATCAAAACAAACAAGAGCTAAGAGCTCATATGGCACTTGTGACGAGGTCGGAAGAGCCGAGAGCTCATATGGTACGAGGTCGGAAGAGCCAAGAGCTCATTTGGACGAGGTCGGAAGAGCCAAGAGCCAAGAGCTCATTTGGCACTTGTGAGAAGGTCAGAACCTAAAGTTAAACTTTATAGCACAAGATCCTTCTAAATATCAAATTTCATTAAGATCTGGTCACCCTTTCGTAAGTTACAAATACCTCAATTTTCAAAATTACCTCCCCCCTCCCAATTCCACCAAAGAGAGCAGATCCGGTCCAGTTATGTCAGTCACGTATCTTAGACAGGTTTCTATTCTTCCCATCCAGTTTCATCCTGATCTCACCGCTTTAAGTATTTTCTAAGATTTCCGGTCCCCCCAACTGCCCCCCCCCAATTACGTTTGATCCGGTTGAGATTTAAAATAAGATATCAGAGTTACGAGGTCCTTCTAAATATGAAGTTTCATGAAGATCCGATCACTCCTTCGTAAGTTAAAAATACGTTATTTTTCTTATTTTTCAGAATTACCCCCCCCCCGCAATTGAGCGGATCCGTTCCAATTATGTGAATTACGTATGCAAGACTTCTGCTTATTTTTCCAACCAAGTTTCATCCCAATCCTTCCAGTCTAAGGGTTTCCCATCATTTTAGGTCTCCCCACCCCAAACTTCCCCCAATGTCACCAGATCCGGTCAGGATTTAAAATAAGAGCTTTGAGCCACGATATCCTTCTAAAAATCAAATTTCATGGAGATCCAATCACCCATTCGTAAGTTAAAAATACCTCATTTTTTCTAATTTTTCAGAATTAACCCCCCCCCCCCCAACTACCCAAAAGAGAGCGGATCCGTTCCGTTTATGTCAATCATCTATCTAGGACTTGTGTTTATTTTTCCCACCATGTTTCATCCCGATCCCTCCACTCTAAGTGTTTTCCAAGTTTTAGGTTTCCCCCTCCCAACTCCCCGCCCCCATCACCAGATCCGGTCGGGATTTAAAATAAGAGCTCTAAGACACGATATCCTTCTAAACATCAAATTTCATTGAGATCCGATCACCCGTTCGTAAGTTGAAAATACCTCATTTTTCTAATTTTTAAGACTTACTCCCCCCTCCCAACTACCCCAAAGAGAGCAAATAAGTTCCGATTATGTCAATCATGTATCTGGGACTTGCGCTTATTTTTCCCATCAAGTTTCATCCCGATCCCTCTACTCTAAGTGTTTTCCAAGATTTTAGGTTTCCCCCCTCCAACTCCCCCCAATGTCATCAGACCCAGTCGGGATTTAAAATAAGAGCTCTGAGACACAATATCATTCCAAACATCAAATTTCATTAAGATCCAATCACCCGCTCATAAGTTAAAAATACTTCATTTTTTCTATTTTTCCGAATTAACCGGCCCCTTCTCCCCCCCCCCCAGATGGTCAAATCGGGAAAACGACTATTTCTAATTTAATCTGGTCCGGTCCCTGATACGCTTGCCAAATTTCATCGTCCTAGCTTACCTGGAAGTGCCTAAAGTAGCAAAACCGGGACTTTAGGTTTTCCCCCTCCAACTCCCCCCAATGTCATCAGATCCGGTCGGGATTAAAAATAAGAGCTCTAAGACACAATATCATTCCAAACATCAAATTTCATTAAGATCCAAATACCCGCTGATAAGTTAAAAATACTTCATTTTTTCTATTTTTTGCGAATTAACCGGGCCCCCACTCCCCCCCAGATGGTCAAATCGGGAAAACGACTATTTCTAATTTAATCTGGTCCGGTCCCTGATACGCTTGCCAAATTTCATCGTCCTAGCTTACCTGGAAGTGCCTAAAGTAGCAAAACCGGGACCGACAGACAGACCGACAGACAGACCGACAGACCGACAGAATTGGCGACTGCTATATGTCACTTGGTTAATACCAAGTGCCATAAAAAGGCGCTAGCATGAATATCAATAACAAACATAACGACGCTCACTGAAATAACTGGGACCATGGATGGGTTGAATCGGGATTTTCTTCATCCACCTTTTCTAACTCATTCAGAAAAAGATGCACAGTGCGGTGCCTAATTATTTTTAACAATATGCCCAATCTTTGGTAGAAGGAGGTTGTTTAGCCCGTGCAGCCCCTGGAACGACCCTCTGGGGCTGAGCCATTCAAAAGAAAAGTTTGAATGGATGGTAAGGGAACCCTAAATATACACTATTCGAATGTAGCAATCATGCTATATTGAATACGACTAGCCCCAGTTTCTCTCATGAGTGGATTTAATTATGACAAGAGAATAGAAGGCCATTTCTACCTAAGTTTTCCAGTTATCCCTTCCCCCGCCAGATTCTGGAAAACAGCCTTTAATGGGACATTTTCATTGGGAAGTGCCTTTTTTGGCATTTTCTTTTTTTTAATGACAAAGTTGTCCTATTCCGTCAATATCAAAAAATACATTTGATACCATTCCCCTCCCCCCAAAGCTCACCCATACAGGCACTTACGAAGGAATCTTTACGGGGGACAATAAAAGCATTCTTGATGGTTTGAATAGGAAGTACCCATTTGGGAAAACTCAGGATTTCAGGTCTCACCAGGGTACGTCCCTGGTTCCATGGGTACGAAAATCTACCGTTCACCGTTCACTGATAATTAGTCAACTTTTAGACCACCTCAAAGGTTTCGACGGAAGTATCCTCAGAAAATATTGTCAATGGGATTGACGTTAGAATATGTACTAAAATGTCATTTCGACTGTAAACGAAGCACTATTGGAAAAGAGCTTCAATATATTGATTTGAGATTTGGCAAGGAAATTAAGTACAACGACCTTCGTAAAGTCACACAAAGATGAGTGAATGGTTGATTTTATTTATTTTTCCCCTTTCATATAGCAAAGTGGTAACCGCAGTTTAAATAGTTGGAACTGTTTAAGTTCTATATTTCAAGCTGTTTCCATAATTTTATTTTCGGTTCCACTGTTTCCAACTTCAAAATTTGTAAGGTGAAAGTTTTTACCTTCATTCATCTTTATCTTTCTCCCTCCACCTAAGTTCCAAGTCAGATTAAGAATATGCATGTTTTCTCTCTTGTTTTATCGTAAATTAATGAAGATAACATTATATATGGAACTTGGCAGATCAAAATCAAAGCATATTTTATGTTTATTTGACAAACAGTAAAGAAGTTTAACACATTATAACCTTGCGAATATTCTACTTCCAAAATAATGATTTGACAGAGATCCTTTCCTTCGTAAAAAAAAGAGAACCGAACCATAATTCTAAAAACAACTTCGACAATTTTGTTTGTTTTAAGCACTAGGGTTGTCATATCTAGCTGGGATTTTGTCATGACAATTGGAGATGAAAATTTAGAAACAAAGTAGAAAATTTTCTTAATCTATCTCATTTTGGGAGACAGAGAGGGGGGGGGGTAATCAAGATTTTACGTCGGTCACAAGAAAGGCAAGAAACGCAACTGAAACTAGTGGAAATATGTGTAGGAGACTCAAGAATGGACCACGGGTCTTAAATTACGCCAAAGGAATGTTCTCGGTATATCTCTCCCCCTTCCTTATATCTAAGGCTTATGCATTTGTTCTGTCGACTATTCTTGAAATTTTTGTCTACCACTGAAAATTTAATTTTTATAACTCACAGATTGCCCAAGTTCATCATAGGGTTAGTGCCCTTCGAAGGGGTGAGAGGTGGAGGTAGATGCTTCAGAAGACCTTCCCTAAGTATAGCTTACATTTGATTCCTGAAACTTTCATTCCCACGACTCGACTACTTTTCCCAACACTTTTCCTAACAATTTTATTCTTAGTTTCAGATTTAGATTCACTCCAAAAGGTTTATTCGCAAAATAATAACTTTCCACAAAAAAACTGCCAATACTTTAACTGAAACTTAGCATATGCTGTTTACCCCCCCCCCTCCCATGGAATCTTAAGATTTTATAGTTTCCCTCTTTTTTGAAAAATTTGCCTTATTTTAACGCTCTCATAAATCTTATCCTCCAACGTAGATGGAATGAGCCTTCAGCAATGTGTATGTGTAATGGTTGCAGTGATCTTTTTTTTACGATTCCATTACTCACATACGGAAAAGGTGAAAATATTACCCGTTGCCTTTATCAAATGCTCTTATCAAACATAATAATAATTTCTCTTGCAATTGCAATTTAAAGCCTTTTAATGGACCCAAAAGTGACACCAAAATGGCAATTCCTTCTTTCTTTTGGCCAACAAATGGGTTAAGATAAGTGGTTAATAAAAACATTCTAATCATTTATTTCGAATTGTTTCCTTATTTTTCAACATTGAAACAATTAATCAAAGAATTTTATTAAACAACACGAAAGGTTTTTTACATGAAAACAGCATCCACACAACATCTACATCAAACAACCGTACAATTTATACAACAACAACAGAATTAAATAGGGGTACTAAGATACGTATTAACTGTTAAAGTTTATTGAATTAGATTGCAATAAGTCAATACCTGTTGAATGTGACTTGGAAATAATTGATTTATGACTAAATAGTATGCTTTTAGCCACATATCTTAGCCTATCTCAAGCTGCAAAAGTAAGGAATTAGGGGTTACTTTGGGGTCCATTTAAAGGCTTTAAATTGGATATACGCCTAGACAAGGACCTGTATAGAAAGAATCATGTTAAAAACACCATTCATACTTCATAATATGGTGAATAGTTGTACCTAATACATTTTTTATACAGCCCCGCCAAAATTTGCCCCCATACCCCCTAATGTGCAAATACATATCCGAAATTATATATTTCCCATCAATTCCCCCAATGCGTCTCTCTTCTTTCAACCCGTGTACCTGTAAATTGAATCAACTGTGACGAAAACAAGAACCAGAAAAACAAGTATGGGTGGCAGAATGCATTGTTTATTTAATCTAGGCTATATATTTGCAAATTCGGGGGGGGGGGGGGGGTAAAGTATACCATGGCTGCATGCAAGATGTGTTGGCTGCAATTATTGCATATTATTAAGTATGAATCGTTTTCTGAACATGTTCCCTTCTCTACAGGTCCTTCTCTAAGCTTATATCCTGCATTCCCGGAGTCCAGGAGGATATACGGTACTTGTATGATATACCCCCTACCTAATATTCTTCTATGTGTTTCTCTGACGCTCAATCCTAATGAAATATACCAAAGTAAAATAAAAATATAATACTTCAGAAACAAACTTGGGCTATATATTTACACATTAGGGCGAGGGAGAGCTAAGGTATAAAGAGTCTGTATGCCTAATGTGTTAAGTACAATTGTTCTGCATATTATGTAGTAAGAATTGTTTTCTAACTTCACGCTGTCCAAATACTTTACTCCAACCACACCCCCTAATGTGCAAATATATAGCCCAAATTATATATCTTCCATCGATTCTGTCACTTCGATTTGTCTTCTCACGCGAAGCTGAAAGAAACTAAAAAAAAAACAAAAAAAACGGTTCTATAATGCGTCACATAAATGAACAGCTTGATATACCGGATATACTTAAAATCTTGAAAACTTCTATAAAAAATTCCAAACTATCAACTAATATAAATTACTAAGGTGTATCGAAAAACTTCACTCCCCCCTAATGGTCAAATACACCCCGTGTTAAAACACAATCAAACTTCTATACATCAAAATAGCTGTTGCATTCTTGTTCACTGTTTAAGTTGAAGAAAAGTAGGTATTGAAAATTGATTGCGTATATATAGTTTAGGGTATACATTGGACCATTATGGGGTGGACGAGGGGTAGGGATAAAGTTGATTGGTATAACTCAAGGTATAATAATAGTAGTTTAGAATGATTTAAAGCAGTTTTCTGAATTTTATTATTTTTTTTTCTGGAGAGAAGGAATGCAGCACTAATAACAAACGAAGTACTTGTGTATTATACCGACCACACTGTTGTTCTTGATCTATTTAAAACCGGTTTGTATCTGTCCAGTTGGAAATAATCAGTTTAGACCGAGTGAGATAAACTACTCTGCAGGTATATTTTAATTAAATATTTAATATATGGAGCTGGTTGGGTATTTCATATAATGCACTCTGATCGGCCTGCTTTCCACAATTCTCTGTTGTACTTTCCAAAATTTTGTTACTAAAGTATAATATTTTCATCAGATTTCGGTATTCTTCAATATGATTAACCTAACATCAATCTTGAGTAGTCGGTATAATACACAAGTAACAACAACAAAATTGGATTTACGAGTGAAACAATATTTATATTTGGAAGGAGCATAAGAAAAGGCGCAAAGTAATCTGTTCACCTTAACCCTCCATAAGCAAATAATCATCTAAAAATTCCCATTCCCCAACATTAGGGTGCCAGCATGGTGATTTACCGGCAATTCCATGTGCTCCTTTCCACATAACATTTATCCAGGCACGTACTCAAAAGGGAGGATTTTTTGGGTCCACTCCCCCAAAAACACAAATCAAGATTTTTTACTTAATTGACCTATTTTTTGCCTCAGATTTGCCCACCCAAGAAAACAACCTTTTTTTTCGCGTACATGCCTGTTTATATCCTTTTGGCGAAAGTAAAATCCCACCTTTTCTTCATAATATCAGCACAATAACCACGGAGTTTGAAATGATTACTGTTGTCGTAGAAGAAACAAAAAGGCAGATGAAAAAGCTCACGGCATTTGTCACGTCATTTTCCACGTGGTTTGACTAATTCAAGTGTCCTGCGCAAAACAATTTATGACGTATATAAGCAGCTGAAAAACTGCTCCTGTAGGCGGATAATGATGAATTGTGAACACGATGAAAATTCTAATTAGAAGGTACTTCTGGGAAGTAATTTATTAAATGACTACAGGCTAAAATGACCTCAACTTTTCTCCTTTTTTTAAATTTGAAAGTGTGTGCATTTCCGGATTAGATTCCGGGAAAACCTGTAGGCTACACACTTATAGTACGGCCAAAATTGCACATGAATGGCCTACTTTTCTGAGAAGCTACCGTCCCCCTCGTTAACATATTTTTTGATTTTTTTGCCTAAACCTAATGCCACCTAAATATTGAAATAAATAACGACTATAGGCTAGGATGAACTCAAGTTTGGATGTTCCCCCGATTAAATTCCGAGAAAACTTGTACACACTTCCAGTACTGCTAAAATTGCGTATTACTAGCCTGCTTTCCGATGCCATAAAATAATAATTAGACGAAATCTAATTTAGAATTATAATTATAACATGAATAAATTCTGATTAGAAGGTACTTCTGGGAAATAGTTTAATAAATGACTAAAGGCTAAGCTAGACAAATGATTTCTTTCAAAATTTAGAGTTTGGACATTTCTGGATAAACTTCTAGGAAAAACAACGCACTTTGAGTATATCCTACTAAATTGCGCACGCTTTTAGCCTAACCATCTGACACAGTATAATTCCCATTTGACGACATTCAAATTAGAACATAATGAAAATTATAGTTAAAAGATACTTCTAGGAAGTAATATATCTTATTACACAAACAATAATTGTAAACATATATGTAATAACTTCATAAATTATATATCTAATAACTGTATGATTTATTAGCTGTAATTTTTTTTCTCGAAAACAGCACCATAATTTTTTTGGGGAAATTGGCATAGCCTACTATCATTTTCTGGTGTAAAAAAAAAATTAAATAAATACAAATGCATATACGCAGCTAACAAGAATGGTAACAATCAATAGCGGTAACAGAGAAGCAGATCGACCGAACTGGCCTGCTCCTAGCACTCCAGGAAATCTTTGCTGGTGGCGGGGTATAAGATCGCGAAGAGCTTGCCAAAGGACATGTTTTTCGTAGTATATTACAAATTAATACGTGTATGAGTTAGCACAACAACATAAATCTTTAATTTATCATTGTGTCCAAAATAAAAGGGCGTGTCCATGTTCTTTTAATTTTACCGGACACTGAAAATGAAGTTTTTCATGGCAATAATTTTCGTTCAGCGATTCAAATAAAAAACATATATGAAATTTACAGTATAGCTGCATAAGTTGGTTTCAATTTGTTATCCATCGTACATATTATGTTAGGCAGCTTTTAAGCATGAGATGCCGCCTTTTCGTTACCCAGTTAATCACCTCTATCAGTGGTGCCGACAGGGAGGGGGGACATTTTTCCAGTAGATTCAAAATGCCTTTTTAATTATTTACATTAGAAAACTGAAAACAGAACAAAATTACTCCCCTCCTAGATTTGAAAAAATCATCTAGCCCCCCGCCCACACCAATTTTTCTCGAATTGGAGCCGCTTATACCTACCTCGTATGAAGTATATATGCCCCTACCAACCCGAACAGTAGATAAAAGCACTGAGACACAGAGTTTATTTGTAAAGAAAATATTTTGACTCAAAAACTTTTGTAGTTGCTAGTGCCTTGAAATTTTATACAAAAGAAAAAATCAGGTTTCGATTAATATATAAACATCTTGCTAAACAAACTCTGAGGATGCAATTTCCTTGCTCAATATGGTTTTACAACCAATCAGGTTAAAAAATTGTCTCCAGAAATAAGGAATAAAGTGACTGGCTTACGAAAATACATTAGAAAATAAAACCAATCGAATCAAAGCACAGTTTTAGTACATAATCTCAGTTTTTCTCTTTAATAAATGCAAAAAAAAGAAACCTTTTGTCACTCTCTAACTCATTTTCCCTTCCGTTCTTGACACTAACATATCTTCTTATTCTAATAAATACTATTTCTTGGAAATTTTATACTGATAGATGAGGCCCACAAGCAGGAGTTTTTGAGGCAAAATACCAAACTTTTTGAGGATAATGTCAAACAGAGAATAAACGTCAACAATGGACTGATTATATTCAAAATATAAGAAATTTCATTAGCATATGGATTGGATGAATTAACTTCCCTGTTTTTGAATTAGTTAAATTGAGTTAACTTGAGTTTTTGAGTTAGACTGAATTGAATTGAATTAGTTAACTTCCGCTCGGTTTCACAAATTTTATTGCCCCGTCGCAATAGGTATTATATACACATTGATTTCCGGATCTTGTATACCATGTTTGATCTGAAGAACTCCCCCCCATAGAAAAATTTATAAACTAGAACCAATTCTTTGTAATATTTATCCTGAAGGCGGGCTTTCACGTGTAATCATTTCTGTACCCCACCAACCGATCAAGCTGGGACACAAAAACAACGAATGCAGTTGATTTGTTTCGGGGAAGTTTTCTTTGTTCAATCTCTTCCCAAAATGAACGTTTCGATGATAAGCCCTTTTAAAGGACTTCAAATCCTTTGTTCTACAATACTATCTTCTTTTACTAAATCGACATCAAAGGAGAGGTCGAACTTCAGAGATACAATTCGTATTATTTCCCGATTTTCATTTTATTTAGTTTCCTCAATTCATTCCAAATACATAAACAGGCGGCAGGAATTCTTCATGCCCGGGTCCTTGAAATTCTAAAACTTCATCGATTTGTATTAATGCGTCTGTTTCTCTTTTCATTTTTATTCCTACGAACGATATCTTCCAAAATTCATCCCTTAAGTGAGTTCCCAAATACTTGCAGGTTTTGCTGTAAAAATTAATGTGAGATGTATATACCAATGTGAGACTTGCTTTGTTAAGGGCTTAGTTCATCAAATGGAGTTCACAATATAAAAACCATTTGTGTAACGATAACGCAAAGTCAGTTGTTGTGCAAAAGTGGTTTATTTACGAAGTCCCGGAATATCCAAGTTCCAGTATCCGCTTCCAGTATCAGAGTCAAATAATACTGTGACACTGAGCCACAAACAAATCAGAACATCTTCATTAGAAGAGATATGATACTAAAATCTTCCATATCTAAAACAGGTTTTGTATATATATACGGACTAATCTAGTACGATAATACGCAATCAACCCCTCGTTTATTACAAGCTGTGGGCCAATCATTTTTACGATATGAGAACTAGGTGGGCATGAAATATGTAGGTTGCTGTTTCTTGATCCTACAATATGACAAATATGTGTTCTACCAAGTATGAAAAACAAAGGTAACAAAGTTCACACCAAATTTGGTTCAAAATGCCCAGGGCGATTGTATTGAATATGACAGCTGAAGTCTTTTTACACATATCTATATATAGAGAGAAAGGTAGGGGGAGCCCTCCACCCAAGAGAAAGAAAATTACCCGGATGTAATTTGAAAATAAAAAACAAACCTAAAATGCTCTTTCTAAGGTGCTGGGTCTAACTGACAAAAGAAGAGATTGGGCTCCTGTCAAGGTCGTGTCCAGGGGAGAGGATAGGGGTTTCGACCCCCCCCCCAGTTGCTGATTCGTAAAAACAAAAGAATATGCATATAAACGAATTTTTGATGAATTTTTTAAGTCCCCCTCCCCATCATCACGGAAGAATACCTCCCTCGGCAGAAGAAAAATTCTGGGTACGGCTTTAGTTCATGTTCTAACACAATCTGTTCGATGTCATCTTCAGCCTGGCTTGTCCCCTTTACCCTCCCCAACCCGAACACAAATTCCGGAGACAGCTTAGTTCCTGTTCTAACATAGCCTGTTCGATGTCATCTTCAGCCTTGTTTAAATATTTAATTATTTTGTTATGCATATCCCATATCTTTCAAAATTTATTGATTTACATTTTATCTTCGTTTCTGAAAATCCTTTAACTGGCAAAAACAACCAGATTTGCCAAAAATTGTGCTTTTTGAAAGATTAATTCGAAACAATATTCACCTAGGGTCTCGTAGACACAGAGTCATGGAAATAGAGTCTTCAACTAAACCTTGTTTCTTGCATTTAATTAAGAAAATTTGTCTGTTTATGAGTCTACCTTTCTTCCCGGTCAGCAGAAACAAAGCTGAATCGTTATCTTAAGGCTTGTTTAAATTAAAAAATACATAAACACGAGGATGAAGCGACACAAATCCTGCTTAAAATCCATAGCCTAAGTTGGGCTTCAATGTCAATCAAGTCGTTTTAACAGTTTTTTTGTATCATAAAATACTAGAATTTGTACCTACATTCGGTTGAAAATAATCGGGGGCTTACTTCTTTTGTCGTTACTCCGAAGAAATCTAATTCAAAATCTGATGAAGCATCAAAGGTGTTCTAGAAGTTTATTAATTTATTTAAAAACAAGAGCTAAGAGCTCATATGGCACTTGTTACGAGGGAGAAGAGCTAAGAGCCAAGAGATCATATGGTATGAGCTCTAAAAAAATTCTATGAATCAATAGATTGATTTAAAAAGGAAAATAAGAGGCTTACTGTCGGTCAAGATTTAAAATAAGAGCTCAGAGTCACAAAGTCCTTCTAAATATCAAAATTCATTAAGATCCGATCACCCACTCGTAAGCTAAAAATACCTAATTTTTTCTAATTTTTCCTCTCCCTTTTGCCCCCCAGATGGTCGAATCTGGGAAAACGACTTTATCAAGTCAAATTGTGCTGCTCCCTAATACGCCTACCAATTTTCATCGCCCTAGCACGTCCAAAAGCACCGAACTCGCCAAATCACTGAACCCTCCCCCCCCCCAACTCCCCCAAAGAGAGCGAATCCAGTACGATTCTGTCGATCACGTATCAAGGACATTTGTTTATTCTATCAACCAAGCTTCATCCCGATTCCTCCACTCCAAGTGTTTTTCCAAGATTTCCCCCTCCAACTCCCCCCAATGTCAAAAGATCTGGTCGGGATTTGAAATAAGAGCTCTGAGACATGAATTCCTTCTAAAAATCAAATTTCATTACGATCCGATCATCTATTCGTAAGATAAAAATACACCCATTCTCAAGTTTTCCAAGAATTCCGGTTTCCCTCCAACTCCCCCGAATGTCACAGGATCTGGTCGGAATTTGAAATTTGAACTTTAAAGCACAAGATCCTCCTAATATCAAATTTCATGAAGATCTGGTCACCCTTTCGTAAGTTACAAATACCTCAATTTTCAAAATTACCCCCCCCCCCCAATTCCACCAAAGAGAGCAGATCCGGTCCAGTTACGTCAGTCACGTATCTTAGACATGTTTCTATTCTTCCCATCCAGTTTCATCCTGATCTCACCGCTTTAAGTATTTTCTAAGATTTGTCATCCCAACTGCCCCCCCCCCTAATTACGCTTGATCCGGTTGAGATTTAAAATAAGATATCTGAGTTGCGAGGTCCTTCTAAATATGAAGTTTCATGAAGATATGATCACTCCTTCGTAAGTTAAAAATACGCCATTTTTTCTTATTTTTCAGAATTACCCCCCCCCCCCCAATTGAGCGGATCCGTTCCAATTATGTAAATCACGTATGCAAGACTTCTGCTTATTTTTCCAACCAAGTTTCATCCCAATCCCTCCAATCTAAGCGTTTTCCATCATTTTAGGTTTCCCCACCCCAAACTTCCCCCAATGTCACCAGATCCGGTCAGGATTAAAAAAAAGAGCTTTGAGACACGATATCCTTCTCAATATCAAATTTCATGGAGATCCAATCACCCGTTCGTAAGTTAAAAATACCTCATTTTTTCTAATTTTTCAGAATTAACCCCCCCCCCCCCCAACTACCCCAAAGAGAGCGGA
This sequence comes from Artemia franciscana, assembly GCF_032884065.1. Classification (NCBI taxonomy): domain Eukaryota; kingdom Metazoa; phylum Arthropoda; class Branchiopoda; order Anostraca; family Artemiidae; genus Artemia; species Artemia franciscana. The sequence continues at coordinate 42,047,434 of NC_088870.1, forward strand.
TCCTTTCTGGTTATGTGAATCATGTATCTAGGACTCGTGTTTTTTCCCAACCAAGTTTCATCCCGATCCCTCCACTCTAAGTGTTTTCCAAGTTTTAGGTTTCCCCCTCCCAACTCCCTCCCAATGTCACCAGATCCGGTCGGGTTTAAAATAAGAGCTCTGAGCCACGATATCCTTCTAAATATCAAATTTCATTGAGATCCGATCACCCGTTCGTAAGTTAAAAATACCTCATTTTTTTATTTTTCAGAAATCCCCCCCCCCAACTACCCCAAAGAGAGGGGATCCGTTCCGTTTATGTCAATCATCTATCTAGGACTTGTGTTTATTTTTCACACCATGTTTTTGCGCTTATTTTTGCCATCAAGTTTCATCCCGATTCCTCCACTCAAAGTGCTTTCCAAGATTTCAGGTTTCCCCCCTCTAACTCCCCTCAATGCCATCAGATCCGGCCGGGATTTAAAATAAGAGCTCTGAGACACAATATCATTCTAAACATCAAATTTCATTAAGATCCCATCACCCGCTCATAAGTTAAAAATAATTCATTTTTTTCCATTTTTTACAAATTAACCGGCCCCCCACTCTCCCCCCAGATGGTCAAATTGGGAAAACGACTATTTCTAATTTAAGCTGGTCATGTCCCTGATACGCCTGCCAAATTTCATCGTCCTAGCTTACCTGAAAGTGCCTAAAGTAGCAAAACCGGGACCGACAGACATACCGACAGAATTGGCGATTGCTATATGTCACTTGGTTAATACCAAGTGCCATAAAAATTATTGTTTAGTCATCCAGAAATTCTATTCGTTGTCACTATGTTTACATTTCTATAACGTAACAAAACATACATAGGGCCGTATCCGGGGGGGGGGGGGGTACCCTGTTTGAAACCCCTCCCCCAAATATTTATCTTACAAAAATTTTGCTCTTACAAAAGTAAGAAAAATAAATATAAAATTCTTCCATTGTGTTTTGTAATTTTTTGTACCCTCCCCCAGACAAATACCCTCCCCCTGAACAAAAAACCTGCACAACGTACTATTCTACGGTGTGCTTATGCCTACTTGGAAATATCTCCTTTACGGCCAAAATGTGCTTCGGAAGATTACGCACCGTAGCAAAAAGTCTGAAGGTTATTCCAGTAGGAAAAATTCTAGTGTATAGGGTGAGAGTATCATAAATTGGTGCACACTTGAAGTTTTAATAGCGCTCTTTAATTTCGATGAGAAAAAAGAAAGAAAGACAAGCCCCTTGAAACTAGGCGAGATTCCCCCCTTTTTTAGCACTAATGGAATAATAATTTTAGCATACTACATTCTTCTATGTAGTATGTTTACCTCAATTGCAAACAAGAGCTAAGAGCTCATATGGCACTTGTGACGAGGCAAGAAGAGCTCTGAGCCAAGAGCTCATATGGTATGAGCTCTAACAAAATTCTAAGAATCAATAGATTGATTTAAAAGGAAAATCAGAGGTTTAATGCCGGTCAGGATTTAAAATAAGAGCTCTGAGTCACGATGTCCTTCTAAATATCAAAGTTCATTAAGATCCGATCACCCACTCGTAAGTTATAAATACCTGATTTTTTCTAATTTTTCCTCTCCCTTTAGCCCTCCAGATGGTTGAATCTGAGAAAACGACATTATCAAGTCAATTTGTGCAGCTCCCTGACACGCCTACCAATTTTCATGGTCCTAGCAGGTCCAGAAACACAAAACTCGCCAAATCACTGAACCCCTCCCCCCAACTCCCCCAAAGAGAGCGAATCCAGTACGGTTACGTCAATCACGTATCAAGGACATTTGCTTATTCTATCCACCAAGCTTCATCCCGATTCCTCCACTCCAAGTGTTTTCCAAGATTTCCCCCTCCAACTCCCCCCAATGTCAAAAGATCTGGTCGGGATTTGAAATAAGAGCTCTGAGACATGAATTCCTTCTAAATATCAAATTTCGTTAAGATCCGATCACTTATTCGTAAGAACAAATACCCCAATTTTCAAGTTTTCCAAGAATTCCGGTTTCTCCTCAAACTCCCGCCAATGTCACAGGATCTGGTAGGAATTTAAAATTAGAGCTTTAAAGCACAAGATCCTTCTAAATATCAAATTTCATTCAGATCTGGGCACCCTCTCGTAAGTTACAAATACCTCAATTTTCAAACCCCCCCCCCAACTCCACCAAAGAGAGCAGATCCGGTCCGGTTATGTCAGTCACGTATCTTAGACAGGTTTCGATTCTTCCCATCCAGTTTCATCCTGATCTCTCCGCTTTAAGTTTTTTCTAAGATTTCTGGTCCTCCCAACTGCCCCCCTCCCAGTGACGCTGGATCCGATTGAGATTTAAATAAGAGATCTGAGTTGCGAGGTCCTTCTAAATATGAAGTTTCATGAAGATCCGATCACTCTTTCGTAAATTAAAAATACGGCATTGTTTCTAATTTTTCAGAATTAACCCCCCCCCCAACAGAGCGAGTCCGTTCCAATTGTAAATCACGTATCTAAGACTTCTGCTTATTTTCCCCACCAAGTTTCATCCCGATCCCTCCAATCTAAACGTTTTCCATGATTTTAGGTTCCCCCCGAACTCCCCCCAGTGTCACCAGATCCGGTCGGGATTTAAAATAAGAGCTTTAAGACACGATATCCTTCTAAATATCAAACTTCATTGAGATCCGATTACCTGTTAAAAATACCTCATTTTTGGGGGATTTTTCAGAATTAACCCCGCCCCTACTACTCCAAAGAGAACGGATCCGTTCCGGTTATGTCAATCATGTATCTAGGACTTGTGCTTATTTTTCCCACCGAGTTTCATCCCGATCCCTCCAATCTAAGCGTTTTCCACGATTTTAAGTTCCCCCAATATCACCAGATCCGGTCGGGATTTAAAATAAGAGCTTTGAGACACGATATCCTTCTAAATATCAAATTTCATTGAGATAGGATCACCCGTTCGTAAGTAAAAATACCTCATTTTTTCTAATTTTTCAGAATTCAACCCCCCCCCCAACTACCCCAAAGAGAGCGGATCTGTTCCGGTTATGTCTACCATGTATCTAGGACCGGTGCTTATTTCTCCCATCAAGTTTCATCCCGATACCTCCACTCTAAGTGTTTTCCAAGATTTTAGGTTTCCCGCTCCCAACTCCCCCCAATGTCACCAGATCCGGTCGGGATTTAAAATAACAGCTCTGAGAAACGATATCCTTCCAAACATCAAATCAAACAGTTCGTGGTAACGAACTGTAGTAAGGAGCGACCCGGCTCAATAGTAACCAAAACTCTAAAAAATGGAATTTTTATGCCAATAGTTACATCCAAAGAATCGCATTTTAATGCTGATTTTAAATATATAAGTTCCATCAAGATTAGTCTTACCCGTCAAAAGTTACGAGCCTGAGAAGATTTGCCTAATTTTAGAAAATATGGAAAAATACCCCCTAAAAGACATACGATCTTAACGAAAATCACACCATCAGATTCAGCGTATCAGAGAACCTAACTGTAGAAGTTTCAAGCCTCTATCTACAAAAATGTGGAATTTAGCATTTTTTGCCAGAAGACAAATCACGGATGCGTGTTTATTTGGTTTTTTTCCCAGGGGTGATCGTATCGACTCAGTGGTCCTAGAATGTCGCAAAAAGGCTCATTCTAACGGATATTTAAAGTTCTAGTGCCCTTTTTAAGTGAGCAAAAAAATTGGAGGGCATCTAGGCCCCCTCCCACGCTCATTTTTTCTCCAAAGTCACCGGATCAAAATTCTGAGATAGCCATTTTATTCACCATAGTCGAATAACCTAATAACTATGTCTTTGGGGACGACTTACCCCCCCCCCCCCCCCCGCAGTCGCCGTGGGAGGGGCTGCAAGTTACAAACTTTGACCTGTGTTTACATATAGTAATGGTTACTGGGAAGTGTACAGATGTTTTCAGGGGGACTTTTGTGGTTTGGGGGGAGAGTTGAAGGGGGGTTACGTGGGAGGATCTTTCAATTGAGGAACGTTTTATTGGGGAAGAGACTTTCAATAGAGGGGGCGCACAATTTTCTAGCATTATTAAAAAAAAAACAATGAAAAAATAAATATGAAAAGTTTTTTCTACTGAAAGTGAGGAGCAGCATTAAAACTTAAAATGAACAGAAATTATTACGCATATGAGGGGTTTACCTCCTCGTAATACCTGGCTCTTTACACTAAAGTATTTTTAGTAATTTCAACTATTTATTCTACTGCCTTTGTGATTCAGGGGTCATTCTTAAGGAATTGGGACAAAATTTAAGCTTTAGTGTAAAGAGCGAGGTATCGACGAGGGGTGAAGTTACGTATATTTTTTACTTATGAAAACGTTCGTAAAAATTAAAAGTTATAGTTGCCTTTTTAAGTAATTAAAAAATTGGAGGGCAACTAGGCCTCCTCTCTCGCTCCTTTTTTTTTCACAATCTTCCGATTAAAACTATGAAAAAGCCATTTAGCCCCCAAAAAAATTAATATGCAAATTTCGTTTAATTATTTATGCGTGGAGAGCCAAGATAAAATAATGCATTAATTAAAAAACGTCCAGAAATTAAACAAAAAAACAAGTTTTTTTAAATGAAAGTAAGGAGCGACATTAAAACTTAAAACGAACAAAAATTACTCCGTATATGAAAGGGGCTTTTCCTCCTCAACGCCCCGCTCTTTACGCTAAAGTTTTTTACTGTTTTAAAATGTAGAGTTAAGAGAAAGAGTCAAACTTTAGCGTAAAGAGCGGGGCGTTGAGGAGGAAAAGCCCTTTTCATATACGGAGTAATTTTTGTTCGTTTTAAGTTTAATGTCGCTCCTTACTTTCATTTAAAAAAACGTGTTTTTTGTTTAATTTCATTAAGATCTGATCAACCGTTCGTAAGTTAGAAATACTTCTTTTTTTCTATTTTTTCCGAATTAACGCCCCCCCCCCCAGATGGTCGAATCGGGAAAACAACTATTTCTACTTTAATCTGGCCCGGTCCCTGATACGCCTGCCACATTTCATCGTCCTAGCTAACCTGGAAGTGCCTAAAGTAGCAAAACCAGGACCGACAGACCGACAGAATTTGCGATTGCTATATGTCACTTGGTTAATACCAAGTGCCATAACTAGAAATGGACATCCTCATCCCATTTGGGGTGATCTAATTTTCGTTTGGCCCTAGATGCTTGGCCGACATGGACGATCTTGGCAAATCTGTCATACTTCATCCACAGAACGTGTCCTAGCCATCTTAATCGTTCTCTCATCATATCACTAGAAAGCGGGATTGGCCAACATTTATTTTTACCGCTTACTGTTTGAGATAAGGTCAGGCATTCGGGCACCCAAAGCATCTTCCATACTTTTTTTCAACTGCGAAAAAACACGTTGGACCTTGTCTATTCTACTTTTAACATCTTAATTATACTAATATATATATATAATATAATTATATAATATTCATTATTTTGAAAGTATTGTAATTCATTAAAAGTAGCAGATATGAACATTATGCCCTATTAGTGGACATTAGAGGCTACATACTAAGGTGTAAGCACATACTTTCTCCTTTCATTTTCTTTGACTTATCATATGACTTTGTTAAATGTTAAATAAAGCAATGCGTTAAAGAAAGCACACACAGCAAATATTTACACTATATAAGGTTTACGTTCCCTGTGGTATGTTATTTTTATACTCTCATGTGCTTTGAATACATAAATTTCGCCATTACTCTGTAGCTAAGATTCTCTTGAATTCATCTACCGTAACAATTTTTTTGAATTTAGGGCCCAGGGCTTTTTGGATTAAAAATACATTCAAATCGTTGAAAAAAAGACAATTTATTTATTTTTTATAACAAGTTTAGATCTTTCTCTAAAAAATTTATAATATTAATATTAAAGTCTCAATTATGTTACAAGATCAGGGTTACCACCCCTAGTGATTTATCACTATTTCTAGTGATTTTTTATTGCCTGAATCACTAAATTTGCACATAAATCGCTAGATTATTGGAGAAAATCACTAAGTCAACCATAAAATAACTAAAATCTAGTGATTTTTTTTGACAGGGTGGCAACCCTGAACCACATGGCTTTTAAGCGCCGCATAACTCCTCTGTGGATCTCTGACTTGTCACGAACAATTCTGGAACTCTTTTTTTTGTAAATTAAAGTACATCATATCTAAATAAAGGATTTATTCAACATACCTAGATGGCAGTGACGTACTCAACGGAGGGGTTAACGGGGAAAACTGTTGCTGCACTTGCAGTTGAATTTGCTGCAATGGACTAGGTGCTACTGTGTCAGGCTCAGAAGTTGGTGTTATAACACCATTTGTTGGAGTTAGAGAAGAATGAGTTGAAGTTGCTGGTTGGGCGGTGATGGGAGGGGTCTGAGTTTGTCTTCCAAGTTGTTGTTGAACGGTGTATTGAGGCCGAGGAGACATACGAGGACTCATCATTTGCGATACAGCCTAGAAAATAAAAATGCATCATAGGAAAAATAGGCGATTTGATAACGAGTTGAAGCATACATTTTCTAAAGGAAAATAATGATCTGGAACCGTGATTCCCAATGTGGAGTGAAGGCCCCACCGGCGGACCTTTCGGCTGAATATACTTTAGACCTTGGATTCGAAAAAAAAATTATGTGAATGCGTCATATTCCCGTGCATTTAAAAAGCAAAAACGGTACATACTAGCATTGCAATTATGTCAAGATTTGTATAAAAGGTGCTGTATACAGGCAAAATTTGTCATTAGCATAAAACATGCCTAGAGGACGACCCCCTAAAAATATCAAACTAATGGCCTTTTTTGCTTCCTTCAGGTGAATATATGTAAAATTGTGAAGAAAAAATTTAAATGTTATGAGTGGGCATCAGGATTATCGAAATAACTTGGTGGGGCATGGCCTAAAATTGGTTGGGAACCACTGATCTAAAGCTTCGTCAATTATTGCTTTGTATCCTTAAATTATCTTTGTAATTCCCATGAGTTTCTGAAGTTCTGGAATATCCATGAAAATGGACATAATTGGACACAAATTGGAGGAGAGAGTTCAGTATTAATGAGTGATGGACCGGATTAATTATCATTATTTTTCTTATTTGTCTGTTATCATTTTTAATTCAATTATTTTTATTTCTTTTTATTTAATTTTGTTGTTGCTATTAATTTTCAGAATCTGTATACTGAAACTTTGCTCTGGTTTCTATACTGAAAACTGTGTATTTTGTATCCTTAAATTACCAAAAATATTTTCCAAAGGAAAACAGCTACGTAGAGCATCACCGATTGTGGCTTTGTATCCTTAAATTACTTTTGGGAAAGGGCGGAGTCAATAAATATCGGTATTTTAAAAAAATATGAATTTTTTATTATTTTGAAACAAAAAAGGTAATATTTGTAAAAAAAAAAGCATTGAAATTATCTAATACTCAAAAAATTTCAATATCGAATATAAAAAATTTCCCCCAAACAATTTCGAAGGTTTGAAAGAAATATAAACAAGAAATGTAAAATTCAATCAATTGAAGGAATTTTTTTCCAGACCAAAATTTTGTCACTGAACAACTTCTAGCCCTTGCGAAAATAAACCTTTTAAAATAAAATATTATAAAACCTTGTTCGAAGAGTTAAAAACACAAGCACCAGTAACATGATACTATTACGATATAATGTTTTAGCTTTGGAATAAAAAAAAAATTCGTTTAAAAGCCAACTTGGCTACACTCCAAAAACGGATGTCCTCAAATAGATTTTTCATATACAAACATAAGCAAGCAGAAAAAAAATACTTATTCTTTTTTGCTCACACGTGGGTATTACGTAATCGCTATTGACAATACCTGTTCTATATCACTACCACCTCTTCCAACTTCTAAACACAGTTAACCTACTTAAGAAATATATGGCACATTTGCACAACTTACCGAAGTTGGGATAGACACCATCTGCTGCAGTTGTGGGTTCGATGGCGATTGCATTGAACGATGTGGTGACTGAGGTACAGTAACTGGTGATTGAGAAACATGCCGTGGAGATTGCATTACAGATGGTGAAGAACTTGGTGAAGGGGCAGCAGCTTGTGCATGTTGAAATGGCCTAGGTGACTGTGACGGATGCGGAGACATAGTACTACTAGGGGATGGTTGGTGATTTGATATGCTTTGTGCTCCCTGCGATCCTTGATTAACTCCATGAGCAACCTGGTGAGGTGATTGATGCATAATTTGTATATGTGATTGATTATTATGTTGCTGGGTTGGGGCAGACTGAGCTTGAGGAGTGCCAACTATCTGTAGCATTGGCATTTGTGGAGTAAATTGAACCATATTTCCTTGAACGTTCTGCTGAAGCTGGTATTGTTGAATCTGTCCTTGCTGATTGACGAACTAAAAAAAGTAGAAGGTAAAAATCTTGTATTATTATGAGCGTTGAACGTTCCAGAACATTACTTGAACGTTCTAGTGAGCCTGATACTACTGAATCTATCCTTGCTGGTTGACGAACCAAAAAAAATAATAATAAGTAAATAAATAAAATACAAGGTGCGTTTTAGGCACTATTATGAACGATGAACAAACGTTACTTGAACGCTCTGCTGAAGCTGGCATTGTTGAATCTATCCTTGCTGGTTGACCAACCAAAAAAAGTAAATAAATAAAATACAAGGTGCGTTTCCTATTTTCGGATATTGCACCGTTGATCAAACAGTTCGTGGTAACGAACTGTAGTAAGGAGCGACCCGGCTCAATAGTAACCAAAACTCTAAAAAATAGAATTTTGATACCAATAGCTACATCAAAAGAATCGCATTTTAATGCTGATTTTAAATATACAGGTTTCATCAAGTTTAATCTTACCCATCAAAAGTTACGAGCCTGAGAAAATATGCGTTTTTTTTAGAAAATAGGGGGAAACACCCCCTAAAAGTCATAGAATATTAAAGGTCACACCAATCAGATTCAGCGTATCAGAGAACCCTACTGTAGAAGTTTCAAGCTCCTATCTACAAAAATGTGGAATTTTGTATTTTTTGCCACAAGGTAGATCACGGATGCGTGTTTATTTGTTGTTTTTTTTTCCAGGGGTGATCGTATCGACCCAGTTGTCCTAGAATGTTGCGAGAGGGCTCATTCTAACGGAAATGAAAAGTTCTAGTGCCCTTTTTAAGTGACCCAAAAAATTGGAGGGCACCTAGTCCCCCTCCCACGCTAATTATTTCCCCAAAGTCAACGGATCAAAATTCTGAGATAGCCATCTTATTCAGCGTAGTCGAAAAACCTTATAACTATGTTTTTGGGGACGATTTACTTCCCCACAGTCCCCATGGGAGGGGCAACAAGTTACAAACTTTGACCAGTGCTTACATATAGTAATGGTTATTGGGAAGTGTACAGGCGTTTTCAGGAGGATGTTTTTGGTTGGGAGAGGGGTTGAGAAGAGGGGGATATGCTGGGGGAACTTTCCATCGAGAATTTATCATGGGAGAAGAAAATTTCCATGAAGGGAGCGCAGGATTTTCTAGCATTATTAAAAAAAAAAAAATGAAAAAATAAATATAAAAAGTTTTTTTCAGCTGGAAGTAAAGAGCAGCATTAAAACTTAAAACGAACAGAAATTATTACCCATACGAGGGGCTCACCTCCTCCTAATACCTCGCTCTTTACGCTAAAGTATTTTTAGTAGTTTCAACTATTTATTCTACGGCTTTTGTGATTCAGGGGTTATTCTTAATGAATTGGGACAAAATTTAAGCTTTAAGGTAAAGAGCGAGGTACTGACGAGGGGGCGAACCCCATCATATATGTGATAAAAACATGAGAATACAAAAGTTCTTTACGTAAGCTAATTTATAAGTTTTACTAAAAAAATTTTACTAATAAAAAGATTCGTAAAAAATTAAAAGTTATAGGTGCCTTTTTAATTAACCAAAAAATCGGAGGCCAACTAGGCTTCCTCCTTCGCTCTTTTTTTTTCAAAATCATTCGATCAAAATTATGAGAAAACCATTTAGCAAAAAAAAAAAAAAAATACAAATTTCGTTTTAACTATTCCTCTGCGGAGAGCCAAAATCAAAACATGCATTGATTCAGAAACGTTCAGAAATTAAATAAAAAAAAAACAAGTTTTTTAAACTGCAAGTAAGAAGCGACAGTAAAACTTAAAACGAACAGAAATTACTTCGTATATGAAAGTGGCTGCTCCCTCCTCAACGTCCCGCTCTTTACGCTAAAGTTTGACTCTTTCTCTCAACTCTACTTTTTAAAATAGTTAAAAATTTTAGCGTAAAGAGCAGAACGTTGAGGAGGGAGCAGCCCCTTTCATATACGAAGTAATTTCTGTTCGTTTTAAGCTTTACTGTCGCTCCTTACTTGCAGTTTAAAAAACTTGTTTTTTTTTATTTAATTTAAAATAAAAAGAGCACTACGTAAAAAGCAATTTTTTTTTTAAATTGCCTCGGTTTTAAATTGGCAGTTGCCATTTTTAAGTTGCCAGCATTACCACAGAACCAGCTGCAAATAATTGTCAAATTTTTGGCTTAAGGCTGCTGCACCGGGTAGATTTCCTACTTCAAGAAAATCTGGGAGTCTGAGAATAAGCTTGTCACGTTTTCGGGACTTCCGATTATTCTACTTCGCTGGTCGGCAGGGTTTAGTCGCTGATTGCTTAAAGTTGCAGTTCTTTTTTATGTTATTTTTTAGTGTATTTATATATATTTTTTTGTATTAAGTGTATTTACAGGTTGTTTGGCTTTATGAAATAAAAGATTTATTTATTGGATCTCTCAAAATTGATCGTGGGAAATTATAGTTGGTACATTAACAGTTGTTAAAAAGTTGCTGAGGTTTATTTTTACAAAGTTTTAAACAAAATTAAAGTGCATTAGGTAGCAATCGACTAAACAGTTCCTTTGCTTATGCTGTAAACAATAGGACAATTAGAACTACTTTGAAGCGGGGGGGGGGGGGGGTAGCTGCCCCATCCAGGCCAAAGCTTTCCCCCCCCCCGACCTAATTTTGTCCCCACCCCCACCCCCAGCTGAAATTTAGTTTCTGCAAAAAAAAACTTTTCAAAATTAAGACAAGCCTCCATAATTCAAGTATCAAGAAAAACAGATCAAATTCTTTAGTATATCCTTGCCTTTATGGTAATATACTACTCATTTTTCAGTTTTCACTTTCATTTTCACTTGATTTGGAAAAATTGACTCCAACCCCCCCCCCCCTCCTTTGGGGATTTCGATGAAATTACGCCATGGCTAAAATGTTCCAAAAAATCACTTGAGATGTCAAAAAATTATTAAATTCCAACAGAATTACTTATCATTACAAAATTATTAAATTCCAACAAAATTGTAGAAGCTCTTACACAATTAATAAATGCTAATAAAATCACATAAGTTGTTAACAAATTATTAAATACCGACAAAATTATCTAAGTTGTTACAAAATTACCTGTAGTTGTCCTTGCTGTGCCATGATCGGTGTAATCAAACCAGCACGAACGGCATTTTCTATATTCTGTTTTGCCACTTGTTGAGCCGTTTTCTGTGCCGCCATTTTACGAACCTTAGACTGAAAAAAAATTTATCAAAATAAAATCAAAAATGCTTCTTGATATTAACTGGTTAAAAAAAGTTTTATGATCAAGAAAGAGAAAAGTCGGCAAACACGAAATAAACAAATTTTAGGCCACAATTTTTTAATAGAAATCATTTTTTACGGTTTCGCCAATATAAGTTTTACAAACATTTAAAAACCCATCAAAAGAAATACAGAGGACATGGATGCACAAAATTCCAACCTTTGTAAAGGAGGAGAAAGGGGAGAAGGGAGTTAAAAACACGAACAAAGATACATTTTAGACCACAATTTTTTTGTGGAAGTGCTCGTTTAACTAAAATAATATTCAATTTCACTCATATTAGAAATTGCCTTACGATTAATGCAAAAGAGAAAACACAGGAAACACAATATTACATTTAACATGTTAGAAGGTCACAGCTTTCCTTTAGAACAATTTTTTTTACCTTTTACTACCTTTTCCAGATTTTACAAACTTAGGCGATAACAGCACAGGGTATAGAAACTTCTACCATTATAGGGGGGGGGATCGAAAGCACGAGAAAAGATACATTTTCAGGCAGCAATTTTTTTTTAGAAGCATGACTCATTTTTTACAGCATATGTAATTTGACTTTAGTAAGATTACAACAAAAAGAAAAGACAGCAAACATCGGCCGACACAAACAGAGCACATAATTTAGGCCAAAACTCCTTTTAAGACTCCATTTTCATCTTCAAGTCTTCAAATAACTTACATTTCACAATCTCGAGCAAACAAATACAAAAAGTGCATGGCATGGATGCGTAACAGTCCGACTTCACATTGTAAGACAGGCATGAAAAGTATATCTTCGGCCGAAATTTTTCTTTAGAAGATCTCACTTTTTATCACGTATTTAATTTGATTATATTTAAAAAGCTTTAAGACTAATCAACAAAAAGTGAAGAAAGCAAATGTTTCCGATGAGATTCCCAGTTCGTTTCCAATACAGACACATACAAGAAAAGTAATGAAAACTAAAAACTCGCAAAATAAAATCAAATCAACTAAAAGAATAGGATATGCAGATTCTTTGGACAATAGAAGAAAATGTAGAAGAATAAAGAAATACCGCAACACCATACTTTATAGGAATACAGCATACACCAACACAATAATTAGGCAACACCATACGGGTTAAAGATGTACTAAACTATGACAGTTCGCTTAAAAAGCATCTTTTCAAGAATTTTTAAAATGAGAAACGAGCCAACATATTTTATCGACTAAGGGGTCAATTTGACCAACCCAGATCGTGATTTTCGTCAAAGCAAGGTGGAATACGTCAAATTGGGGTGAATACCGATTAATATCGACACTTTTCTTAATGCAAACGAACACATTTTTTTAGCACTGGGCCAAAAAAATTAGAATGGGTTAAGGGGCCTAACAATCACCACTGGTGATGCATCTGGCAGGGATTTCCGGTCCGTAATTCTTTGGGTCAAATTACACCCCTCCTGCATCATAGAATACAAAGAAAGATTTTTACTGAAGTACTAATCAATATATTCTTAATAATTTGTACAGAAATCTCTTCTCACGCCCCTTGAGGCCGTGCAAGCCCTGTCGAGATTCCCTACTTTAGGAAACAAGAATAAATTGGAAATACCCGACGAAAACATAAATATACAACATATACCTTAATGGTTCCACTATTCTGTGCAGTAATGGTCTGTGTTGACACAGAGCTAGCGGGAGCAGGTCGAATATGTTGAGGGGTTGAAGTAGCTTGTCGAGGCACAACCAACTTTGGCTGTATAGGAGGTCCGACGTTAACTTCACCAGGTTGACGATTTCTAACTTGGGGAGCAACCCCAATTTGACCAATTGGAGCAATGGCTATAAATAAATTCAAATTTAGTCAAAAAATTCTAGTTTAAAAGGAATCGAAAAAATCTGCACTGATTGATGAAATAACAAAAATATTTATTTTTAATTTTAAATATGTAAATGATTTAATGAATTAGTCAAAATATAACTATTAAAATATTTCCAGACGAAGAGAGGTTAAATCAATTTTTACTCCCACCGATACAGCACTACTTCAGTTGGAAACTTGAGAGAGAAAAACTTCAAGTACATCAACCAAGATGAACCTTAAGTGGTCAATTATTTCTCAAGTAATGACTCTCCATCTATACGCTACATACAACGTGGTGAAATAAATCCGGCTAAATATGTTAAGACCCTTGGAGTTTATCTATAAAATTTCCCTATATTCCATTACCAGGCTTTCATTTCGCATAGAGCTGTCAACAGTGGCCATAAAATTATTATAATACATTTCAATCGCTTTAATCTTTGTTGTTCTACACCAGCTTATAACCTTTCAGTGCAACTATTAATAGGTTAGAACAGTTCGGTTCTGTCCTTTTTGTATTAAATAAAAAAAAAACAAGTTTTTTTTTTTTAACTGAAGTAAGAAGCGACATTAAAACTTAAAACGAACAGAAATTACCCCGTATATGAAAGGGGTTGTTACCTCTTCGACGCCTCGCTCTTTGCGCTAAAGTTTGACTCTTTCTCTCAACTCTACTTTTTAAAACAGTAAAAACTTTAGCGTAAAGAGCAGGGCGTTGAAGAGGGAACAGCCCGGACATTTCGGGAACATTTCGGTTCGGTCCTTTTTGTACAAAGCTAATCTGCTGATGCGTAGGTAGTTTTTATAGACTGACAAAGCTATGGATTACAGCGGAAGATTGAAATTGTCTAATCTACTCTAATCCAGAAATAACACTGAAGACTTGCACTTTACGATTTATGTAAGCAATTAGACGTGGCAGCATCAGTGCTGAACCCCGTAAAGTATTTAATGTTTGATATTATTAATTGATTCACTCTAGGAAACTAGAGAAAATAGAGAGAATCGCCTTTTCCCTAGAAACTATATGTGATCAATGTAAATTACTCCAGCCTAGATTAAACAGAAGATTTTTTTTTTTTTGGCGAGGGTAAATTTTTTTCCAAATAATGCATTGAAATTGCTAATTTTGTATTAGCATTTTTATTCATTGGGACACTTCGAGATTTATTGTTGTATTTTAAGTATATTTCTCAAAGAGTACGTTTCATCTTAACCAAATATTTCTCAGCTCCATACCATTGTTGAGCTCACAGAGCCTGATTCTAAAAATATCTCGGCAAATTTGTGCTAAAACACACAAATAAAAAACAACTATTATTAGAGAGCCTTTAAACAGGGTGTTAGGGGAAAATTACCCTCAATTTCAGCTGAAAAATCCTTGTTTCACTATAACTATCAAAGATAAAAGCGCAAATTTGGCGGTACTGAACGCCCGACCTGAATAGTTCTTTTGATCCCTCTGTAAAGCTTTAGCTCGTAAAGATTTATGCTTACAAGCATGATGAAATCCATGACACTCAAACCCATGACACTCAAACCCTAAGAGGTGTTGAAACCCCACGAATCGTAAAAACTATAAAACTTTATCGGTTTGGCTTCTGAATGACTCGAATTGTTTCTGGCTCTCTTAACAACTCAGGACCTTTTGATTTCTATGCTAGCCTTGGGCTCTTGGTAAAAGTATACCAAACATGCCCTAAAAAGTATACCAAGTATTAATATTATTATTTAATATTCTGTTGTTTTTTTTTAGAGATATTTTTGCAAGCGAATTTAGGGAAGTTTTTTCATTCTTTTGGGCAACCCTGTTAAGAATAAGAACGAACTTTTAAACTATGTAGAAGTTTGATACTTGGGAGCAGTTATTAACATTCGTAGTAAGAAGAGTGGGACATCTATTTCCTATACAGGATTTAAGAAACTCCCTCTCATTCTTCCTCCTAACTTCTATCAATCAAAGCCTTCATATGGGGCTACAATGAAAAAAACCCTCAGACCTCTTGTTTTACATACATAATCAAAAATAGATGTAATTAAAAAAAGCATTATAATAAATACCTTGTTGCTGAGGTTGCATTTGCTGTTGAGCTGGAGCAGCAAAAATCATGCCACCACTTCCATCCGCTTGAGTACCACTTCGAATATATATAGGCGGATTGTGTGACAATATAGGCTGCTGTATTCCATTTGGCCCAGTGGCCCAAGTAAATCCTTGACCTAAGTTGAACTGTTGCGGTAAATACTAAAAATAAAAAATGATACTCATCATTTATGGATTAAAATATTCTCAAATGTATACATAAATAAACGGAAGTGCTTTTCTCAATAAGGAGCTTGAGTACTGAAATTACGAGACAAGCTGCATAATAACTAGGTATCTGAAACAGTACCATATTTATCCCTTTGTCCGTTAATTATATATTGGAAAAAGTTGAATCATAGGGTTGGAGTTTTTATAAGAAGGTGTATACGCTAGGGGTTTTTCTCATTAAGGCGCCAAATATTTGACGGGAATATGGCCCGACGTTTTTCTGTATGTATGTTTTCTTATATGTTTTGAAGGATTTATGCACATTGTGTTGTAGACTTGTTCAAATTGGTTTCAAAAAAAAATATTTAGCATTTTTTTTTTACAATGAATTGTTAGCATTTAACGATGTTTTCTTTATGGACTTTTTCACTCTTTTTGGTTTAATCAATATATTCAAAGTTTATATTTACGATGTACAAAGCTGAGATTCAGTGAAGATCTTTGACACTCAAACCCAAGGAGCAGTTGGGTTTGAATACCCAGCCCCCCCCCATGCACTTCCTGGCTGAAGGGCCACGAAACGGAGATCAGTACTCAGTACCACCGGTTTGGACCTAGAGGGTCTAGTACCGTCACACTTACTTACTTTTTTAAGAGCAGAAGAACCCCACGAGTGAACTTGATTGATTTGATTTCTAAATGGTTCACATTGTTTCTATCTCTCTTATCGTTCAGGCTCTACTGTTTTTTCCGACTTCAAATAGGCTTTCTTTTATTGTTGTCTCTTTCAAGGAGGCACACTCGTGCCTCTATAAAGAGGCGACACACGACAATGTTAAGCGATCTTCGGTTCCAGTGGTCGCAGACGGATGGGGAGGGATGCATTTCGTAGCCCGAGCTCCAACTAAGAAACCTGCAAAATTTCATCCCCCTCCAACTTTTTCTTCATGGGGAAAATCTGGCCGAAAGTTTCGACCTGTCAACCCAAGCCCCCCTTTAACGTTGTCCGATCGGGCTGAAATTCACAAGTTAAGGTCCCCTAGGGCCCAGGAGCTTATCCGCGAAAGTTTTTTGTTTTTTTGCTAACCCCCAGCTCTTGGCTTCGGAAAGGCCCTCTTTTAATTAACAAAAAATTGAAATGAATGAATAATGGAATAACTTCGAAAAATGTTAAACACAAGAGGACAGGAGAACCATTGCGCCGAAACTAGTAATTAGTAACAATGAAGTCCCCCCAAAAAAAAACCTGTACAAAAGAGTCTTTAAAAGCTGGGGGTTTGGGGGGCGGCAGCCCCCCAACTGCCTCTTCTAATTCCTGTACGTTTTAAGGTTCGACTTTGGGACGCAGCGTCTTTAACTCTTTAAGAAAACGAAGTTTTTTTCATATTATTTTGTTAAAGGATCCAAATGAACCTCTCTTAAAAGGGATATATTTGACCCTATATCTAATTACCTATGGACTTATCAGATTATGAACACGCGAGGTTGGTAAACTTTGTTGTTTTTTTCAAATAACTTAATAAGATTATTTATTTCTATATAGCATGCAGGAAAAATTGAGGTTTCGTTCGTGTCATGCAGGGAGGAAGAGGATAGCAAACAATAAAATATATAAATAACAATTATAAGATTTATTATAAGAATAATAAAGAATAAAATATTGGAAAAAAAGTTGAAAATTACCACTAATATATACAATGATTTCCTGGAGCTGTTGCAGGACATTACTTTTCTGGAAAACAGTTTAGGCTTCATCTGTTCTTACCCTTATGCGTCGAAAATGTATAATTTTGGCTATATATTTGCATAAGGTGGGGACTAAGTAAAGTAAACCGTTTTTAGGGATGATATAAGTATTTTAGGATTTTTAGGAATACTTAAACAATCCCTAAAAGCGATTAGCTTTACTTTATCCTTCCCCCTTAAGGTGAAAATATATAACCAAAATTATGTAAATACTGACCAATAGATTATAATAAAAAACAAACAGGCTCCAACAAGCAACGAACAAATACTGATCCGTAATTAGTAGCACAGATATAACAGAAAAGACCCATAAGCAAATTGCCTATATATGTAAAAAAAAAAATTAAAATTCTTTTCGCTCTCCTGCAGCCCCTCTTTAAAATAATCTATTCCTATTTCTCCTTTCTTTTTCCCTGTCAGTAAATTCCTATCGTTTACTGCTACAATCCGTCTTCCTTCCTTAGTATATAATTAAATGACATTTCTGCTTGTTAACTCACAAAATTTGCAATTTAAAACTAAAATCAATTTAGTTTTTTTATTTTTTAGAAAAAAAAAGAAAGAAGAAAAAAAAGAACTGTTTTGCAATTAAGAACTCCAGCAATTAAAACGCAAGGACAAAGAAGTATAACCCAACAGTCAACCAAATAGAGTTATCACTAATAAATGTAAGCCGTCGTAAATGTTACACTTCACATTAGGGCTCCTCAGAGAAATATTTCCCGAACTGAAGGAAGGTTAGAGGGCAAACAAACGGCCTCGTCATATTGATCAAAAGAAATTATCGTGAAGTATTTGAGAATTTTGGCCTAAAAATACACTTTTTGAAGCAATGAACAAATCCCCCCCCCAAAAAAAGGATCACCCCCTTAATAGTTGTCTGCACAGCAGTTTGATACTGATGAACCGTTAGCGATCTTTTATTTGTTAATAATCTTTGATATTGTATAAATTACATATATGTTAAGTAAAAAATGTCCCTGCGAGCTAATATGTCATTTGAAACTAGAATATAACAGTTTCCAATATTTCTAAGCCAAATGGCTACGTCAAAATTTTTGTTCGATAAAAATAGTTGATGTTTTATGGCTATAGTTGATGTTTTATGGCACAAAAAAGTACTTGAATGTGGCGTGGTCTCTACTTATAGTTGGAAATGGCATTAGGCTATAGCTTTCAATTTCTATTTGAATAAGCACTTCACTGACTTTTACGACGACTGATTCAATAAGATAATTTCGAACCTCCCCCCCCAAAAAAAAACAAATAAGACACACACAAGAATTACGCATGCATGGCCACCTTTCTCTAAAAAAAAAGAAAAAATCATATTTTCGTTTACTGAGTATTGAAGCGTTCCCTCTAGGGATATCGGACATGTTGAATTTTAAAATATAATTTATTCTCTTTTTGGAGCGTTTTCTACATTTTTTTTTTTAAATATGGAAATTGTCCTATGCTAATAACTTTTGACAAATAAAATAAATTTTACATAATAGGAATCAACATATAAAAACGTCATTATAATACACTGTAATCAATTTTTTTTTTCGGTTACAATCTTCGGTTTCTTCTACATACCACTGGTTACCATGACGGTTTAGTACTTCCTAAGTGGCAGAATTCAGTAGAACTATTATGTCTGTTTGTTATTTTTGAAATAAAGAACTGTTTTACATTTAGCAAACAGGATAATTTACCCCTCCCCTCCTACATAATAAAAATGTGTAAAAAGTGAAATATTTATTAAGCTGAGATTTATAGCACACGCCCTAAGCTCAGTTCATCCTATAGATTAATTTCAATTAGTTTTCCTATTTTGATTTTAGTTCATAAGTTATAGGGTTTCTGAGGGGTTACCAGTTTTTCGCCACCTGGTGTACACATCGGAACACCACCTATGCCACACAATTCTACCACGCATGGCACAATTTTTTCACCCGTGGCAGATTCAACAAAGCTTGGTAAATTATCGCCGCGCTTGGCATGCACCAGAGGCGTACGTGATCTCTGAAAACGTGTGATAACGATGAACGTGTGATACCATAATTTACTTGTCGTATATTGGTTACCGTAGGCTATTCCATACGCAGAGCAGTATCCAGGGAAGGAGGTTACCGAATTTGAACCAACCCCGAAGATTTTCGTCCAACTTGAATAAAAGTAACAAAAATACACTTAAACAAATTTTCTGCGATCTGTAAAATACACCCCCCAAACAAAAATCCTGGATACCGCCCTACCTATATGCATTGAAGAGAAAAATATTTTAGGAAAACCTCTATTTTATACAATTCGTTTTTTTCTTTTTTAGCTATAACCTAAGCTTATTTACAGCTGGTCAGTAGGAGGGCTCCTTATCCAGGTGTTTGAAACAGTGTTTGACATACGAGAAAAAACCGATTGTTAGGACTAGCTACGAGTAATCGATTCCACCATACTTGTCAAACAAATGGTGGCTGACAGGTAGCAGTTTTGTTTAACGACTGGTGGTTGTTAGCCTTCTCCCTTGTTTCAATTCTTTGTCTATGTTACAGGTATCTATTTAAGTAATAAATCTATGCCTGTATCGCAATCATGTATATGCCACACATGAGGAAACTTAAATCGTTTCGAGTTTCTTAATGTCCTTTAGTCGATGTTCAAAATTATTCAAAAAAAAAAAAACTTAAGTTTTTAAACTTTAACTTTAACTTTAAGTTTTAATTTTAAGTTTCTTAAGTATCTTGTGTCAGTGTGCGTTCCAGATGCCAATTATCCTAAAAGACACATAATTATTAATAATTATTTGCATTAAAAAAATCCAGATAGTAATAAGTGCTGCACCGTCTCATTTTTGAAAATTGAACGGAATTAAAGAAAATAAAATAAATAAAAAACAAAACAATAGCGATGAACATAAAATTAGCGATAGAACTGACTCTTTTTGTTCTAGCATTGTCTCCTTCTGAATATTCATTATTGGTAGACCTGTACAAGTTCTATTACCGTTAGTATTATTATTTTCCTTAATTCATGCAATGAACGTTTAAGAATATTTTTCTTATTTATACACCAGAAATAATTTCGGACGTGCAATTGTGGCACTTATTGAACAGAGAAAAGGACAAAAGGTGCAGAACTTTCCGAATCCACCGTGAGCGACATCAATCCCACGCGACTATAGAAGATGAGCTTTTAGTAAGTGAGCCCTTGAGATAATGAAGTTTCAATTGAAGACTGCAATTATTTAAAATTATGGGTTGACTAGGAATATGGGTTATTTTCAGTTACGATTGAAACACAACAACATTCAGATGATTGCCATAGTTGGTTTGACAGTACTCCGTCCCATTTACTCATTTTTCCAGATAGTTTTAGATTGTTTTGGCTCCAATTGCATAAAATGTCAACTTAAATTTCGTGTCTGGACTCTCGAGGCATCAATCGTCTCTGGATGGTTAGCTTAATACTTTTTGTCAATGGCCCCCTATCCCAAAAAATATTGCAGGGTCAAATCACAGATCCAAGACGGTTAATTAGCATCAACAATTTGGTTGATTATTCGATTCCAAAAACGGTTCGCAAAGGATCGATGATTACGTTGGTCGTGTGTTAAATGGCCACATCCTGTCAAAACCTAATACCATCATGTCATAATATTCAATTTCTTTCCACTCTTGAGTGTAATTAACCTTAAAAATAAAAATGACGAGTAGTTTAAATTCCGAACATTTAAGGTGTACCCAGGGAGGGACCCACGACATGCCCCCACAACCCTAAAATTTCCCAATTTTCAGGGGACTTCTTTTTCAAATCACCACATATTTTTTTTCCATTTTGAATCCCTCCCCTCGAAATAGTTTTTTGCGCACATGGCTGCCCCCCCCCGCTGAAAGTTAAAATTCGTAAATTTTTGTACCATACCTGCTGAGAGAACTGAAATATTAAGTCTATTTTGCTCACTATGAGCATACAAGGGGCTGCATTTGTGGATATGGGTCATTTTGGGATGGAGGCAATAGCAAATAATTAGCTATAATCGATGATAATTGTCTTCTGAGATACACCCTTAACAGTTCACGGTAGTGTTTTTAAGAAGTTACTATTGAAATTTCTAATTTTAATATAATAATTTAATTAAAATTTAACATTAATAATTCTAAACCATATCCTACCTTTATTAACAGTTTACTGTTTTAGAATGTCAAAATTGTATATGAAAGATCTAAATGCTAACCCATTCAAGGCCGTATCCAGGGGGGAGGGTTACCGGGTTGAACCCCTTCCCGCTCCAAAAACTTTTTCCGACTTGAAAAAAGTAGCCAAAGTTCATATAAATGATTTTTTGTTGCATTTTCTATATTTGTTACCCCCTTCCCTAAAAAAATAATACCCTGGA
Organism: Artemia franciscana; assembly: GCF_032884065.1. Lineage (NCBI taxonomy): Eukaryota > Metazoa > Arthropoda > Branchiopoda > Anostraca > Artemiidae > Artemia > Artemia franciscana. The sequence continues at coordinate 42,069,291 of NC_088870.1, forward strand.
CAAGAATGAAACTAACTCGATTTTTTTCTGACTCGAAAAAGTAGCCAAAGTTCATATAAACACATTTTTGATGGGTTTTTGATATTTTTTCCCCTCCCCTCCCAAAAAATTATACCCTGGAAACGACTTGAACTAACTCGATTTTTTTCCGACTCGAGAAAAGTAGCCGAAGTTGATATAAATAAATTTTTATGTGTTTTCAATATTTCCTACCCCCTCCACCCAAAAAATAATACCCTGGATACCATGAACTAACTCGATTTTTTCCGACTCGAAAAAAGTAGTTAAAGTTCATATAAATACATTTTTGATGTGTTTTCCATATTTTTACCCCCTCCCCCCCCAAAAAAAATACCCTGGACACGACTTGAACTAGCTCGATTTTTTTCCGACTCGAAAAAGTAAAGTTCATATAAATACGTTTTTGATGTGTTTTCAGTATTTTTACCCCCCCCCCCCCCCTCCAAAAAAATACCCTGGACACGACTTGAACTAATTCTATTTTTTCCGACTCGAAAAAGTAGCATAAGTTCATATAAATATTTTGTTGGCGTGTTTTCAATATTTTTACCCCTCCCCCCGAAAAAAAAATAATCCCCTGGAAACGACTTCAACTAACTCGATTCTTTTTTGCATTTTCCAAGTACCGATGCTCAATGTGTAGACATTTCAATTAATTCTTAAACATAGTTCTAGCTCATGCTATGGTCGAGACATTTCTTCCCTTGCCAAAAGCTTTCAAAATATACGATTTCCTTTGTAGCAAGCAGTATGGTTGTCGCAAGGACTTCAGGGTCAAAAAGTGATCCAACTCAGCAATAACAAGTACTAAGGCTTTCCACCTTGTTTTGCCTTTTGTTTATTGTTCTAAAATTTAATCAGATGTTGTTTATTATAGGAAAATTAGCTCTAAATTCGTTCAGTGGTCTTATAAATTAAAATAAAAAATTCCAATAATTTAAATTCTGATTTATATTTCTTCAAGGTTAATTTTTTCAGTGGCTAATCTACTAAAAGTGCATTTACAACAATGTAGTCTAAGGAAATCTGAAACATCATCCAGTTTTCCGCCCCTTTATATCTTATAGCACGGTATCAAATTCCCTTCTGAAATAATTAGAGTAATTTAGCAGCAATACTATTTTGTTGTGTAGACCATTTTATACAACTGTCGTGATAGCACATAAGAGAGGCGGGAGTGTGATCAAAACGGGCGTTTTCGCCATCCCTTCAAAATTAAAATAGACTTCGAAGTATTTTCACAGGATTTGGAGAAAACAAAATAATTTTCAGAACGAACGTTTTTACAACTTTATATCTCCCTCAAAAATTTACCCCCCCCCCAGAGATTTTTTAAAGTCTAACAATCTAATAGGTTGGCGGTTTTGTGCATCGCGTTGACAAAAAAGATGTGAAACACACTGACGCATACGTTACCTATAATTAACAGAGAAATTACCAAAATAACTCTTTAGATCGCACTACATTTCTATTTATGCTAAAACACGGGTAAACGGGTAACCGTTTTACACTTTTATTTCATTTTAGTACAGAAAAATTACCACAAAATTACCTGTAAAGGACTTATAAGCTGAGTTTGTCCAGCTACCATTGTGGACTGTGTTTGGGTTGTACCGACTTGTGGTTGGGATGTCATGGAATTTCCCCCGGGGTTAACACTCTTGAGCTGAGCGGGAACGCCCACATTGACACCAACGCCATTTGATACTGAAACAGGCACGATCGACCCTTTTTGATTGATGCTGTTCACAACTTGTAAATATGGCTGCGAAAGAAAACAGCACACGTAAATAGATGAACAGGATAGGAAAAGACACTCTTTACTTAACTTGATAATTTCACATTTCTACAGAGTTTTTAACGACTATTATTTTAATAAAATTCGCCAACACTTTGGCAATTTTTTAGACTGTGTCCTGTCTAGTGTCAGTGATTTCTATAATGAAATATTTCACAATCAAGTTAAGGGCGTATCCAGAGTGGGGTATCGGGTCAATGGTGGTTCTGGCCTCTCTTGCACCCAGAGTAAAACATTGATTAGCACCCCCAACCATGTCTCCCAATATTTTTAGGCCAAATTTTAACAAAATTTTCATTTTCTTAACAGAATTGTCCATTTATTTAAATCTGACTGTCCTTGCTTTATCCTCTATAATTTTTTTTTATTATCTCGTATTAACTATATCGTTAGGAATGGTGACGAATATATGAAGAAAATGAAAATTTCGGGTTCAATTTGCTTATACTTCCTACCACCTGTGTCCTCGACCTTATTTTAATAAAAATAAAATTGCAAAATAATTATAACCATTAGATTATTTATTTATAAATTTGCACCCCCTAAAATTTCAACACCCGGGAAAAATGCCCCCTCTGTCCCCCCTAAGATCACCTCTACCGGGTTTGATCCTCAAACCCCAAAACTTTGTCCAAATTGCAAAAAAAGTAACAAAATACGTGTAAACAAATTTTTGATGTGTTTTGTGAACTATTTGTAATCCTGCCCGCCCCAAAAATAACCCTCTACCTGGAACAAAACTCTTTGACTATTTTCCCATATTTCTTAAAATGGTCATATTTTTAAAAATACAATCTAAGGCTTGGCTGCGCTAAAAACCTCACGACTCCTGTCGGCCTAAATGTAATGTCGTCATCTTTTCCCCTAAAGAAAACAACATTAAATTTCCCAATAAAACCCATTACTTAATTAAAATGCTCTGGTACGTTTGAACTGGCAATTACAGGATACCAAATTTCAGGGGAAGGGGGGGGGGTATAAAAAAGCCGAAAATGCGGTTCATATGAAAATCATAGAAAATTATGGGATACAGTGAATACCAGAAATGTTTGGCGGATCGTAGACTCTCAACTCCTCAGGTAAAGTAGTGCCACCTCAGGGAAAAGAAACTTCTGTCTCACCCTGTATAACACACTCTTTTTTCTTATAATTAAATTTATTTCCATTCAATAGAGCCTACTTTGCACTTCTTTAGGGGATAGAGTAGAGTAGAGAGAATAGACGATAACTACTTTACACTCAATGGAATTGAAAACTTAGGCATTCCAGCCTTGTACTCTTATACCTTGCGGAATTCAAGCCGCTTCCCCCACTAGGGACAATTGGTTAATGGTCAGAACAAACTGAAGTCTTGCTAGAAAAAAAAGTATATTCAGCTTTTTACGCTTAGTAAAATCGTTCAACGACGAACTTTCTACATGGCAGCTAGAAAAATAATAATAATAAGAAAAAAAATGTTGACAAGCTAGTGCTCCCATAAAATTTGCATTCAAAATAGATCTTATTATAGATGATATTAGCCAAACACGATATTAGATATTCTATTAGAAAGACAGTAATGATTATTTGCTCATTCGAGTGCACAAAAGCTGAATTTTCGAAACATGATAGAGTTTTCGATAGAAAAATAAATTTGCAAACGAGCTTTTTGTTTGTGTCAATAGAAGAAGTAGATTGAGCGGCGAACACCCTGGGAATTTTTCAGGGGGAGGGGGCTGGCTAACCGCCACTCCCCCCAAATATTACACAATTTTACTTGATTTCTGGCTTCCTGGTGTAACAAGGAAGCAGCATATTAGCTCGAGTAATTCAATAGGTGATTTTCGTATATGACATAAATCAATCTTACAGAAAAAAAATTCAAAATTTATTGTTGTTTTTAACTTTTGTTCAAAAGCAGTTCTTTTTGAAAGAAATATTTTTAGGTATCGAATATACGACAATAACAATTGCTCTAAATTTCAAACATTCCTGCGATAGAAACACAATTCTTTGTAAAAAGAGAAAGCTTCACAATATAAAATGCAGCTGCCGCATTTGATTTTCGTTGTGGGCATTTATTTTTTCTCCTATGCTCCCTCTTTCATATTTAGTTTTTCTTGACGAGGAATAACTCAATCATATCAGTGGTAACAAGATCGGCTTGAGCCAATCGATAGAACGGACTTTGTATACGGGATGGGATGTAAACCCAATTTCCTATGTCATATATCCCCATGTGTATTGCCGCACCCAACAAGTCGCTTCTGCCATCCCTCCAGTATACACCCATGTTCCAATCCCGCTTAGCGTGGGTATTATGAAAGACGGGCCGAGGTGGCTTGGAAATATTCCCAGCACACTCAAATACCATATGCTTAAAGTACATTGGACTTACTAGAAAGCCCACGCTGAGATTGGGTTAGGCTGGGTGAGAATTTGAAAACAATCATACATAGTGGGGGATTCCTTGGGAGATGACCTAGGCGGAAGCATCTAAAAGAGAGCGGGATAGAAACAAATAAAAGAGAAACACAAATAAAGCTTAAAGGCTATTAACAAAAGAGAGCATAGAAGATAACAAAAGAGAATATAAAGAGAGCCAGATAGAGAGCCAGTGTGTACATACACATGGCTTTTACATACACAGGGGGGGGGGCAAACTGTATTGGACAGTTTGAATAAGAAGTGTCCAGAAGTCCAGAAAAATTAATCACTACAGAGAAAATTAGGCCTCGTGCCCCCACCCCCTAAGAATGACCCAAATTAAGAAAATTTAGTAGAAATTATCGTTTGAGGGTTCATAATTTTTCATTTGTATTTTTCTTTAAAAGGAGGGAGAGATAAGGAGCCTGATTTTGTTATAGGCTATGGCCAAAGTTGAATAAAAACCCATTTAATGGTTTTCGCAAGTTTTGTCTAATTAGGTACAAAATCTATGAATTTTCGACCAGTAAGAACCTGGCCACCTAGTCTCCCTCTCCCAAGTGACAACTCGCCAATTTTTATCCAGAGAAAAAAAATCGCCTTATAGTTTACATCTATTTTTTATGCAAATGTTCCTGCATAGCGTACCGAAAAATAAAATGCGTACAAATTTTGGAATACCAATAATTGTAAGTAATTGATTGTGGTGCAAATCTTTGAAAAGTATATAGACTTCCCGAGCCCTCTCACAATTGGGTGTAAGCACTTCTAATTGGTGTCCAGTCAGATATCTAATTTGTTCCCTCGCTTAAGGGACATGACTAGGGCTGATTCTGAGTAATTTTCTTACTCAAAGCTCATATCGATTTGTACAACGACGAATACGCATAACAGAGAAAAGAAAAGGGTAAACATATTTTTGGTACCTTGGTATCCATTAAATTATAATTAAATAGTAATATTAAATAAACAATTGAAATTAAAAAATAAAATGAAATGATGATACGGGGGTCACCCACTTTCTGCAACCTAGTGTGCATGCAGGAGTGCCACGTTAATCGAGGCTCTACCTACGCTTGGCAGTTTCTGTCACATGCGGCACAATTCCTGCAACGCTTGGTCCATTTCACCATGATTGGCACTTATGCCACACGTGGTACGTAACGCCGGTATACATGATGCTTGAAAGTTGGCTCTCCCTCGTGGTAATATTTAATTATAATTAAAAACATTTTAAAACTGAATTCAATTTAAAACAAATAACAGTAGTAAAATAAAATTATGAAATAATCCTTGGATCATTGAAATAGTTTTGGATCGTCAAAAAAAAATTTTTGGTCTGGTACTTGGGTCGGGCACGTGTTCCTGACCATGGATTAAATCTTATACTTGTTCATTAGTGATATCACTAGAGTTCTATTTTCAAGAGGGGTCATTTTGAAAGAGGGCATAGAAATTGCAAGAGAGACATTTTTCAATATCAGAAGAATATTTTACGCTAAACTTTGACTCTTTCTCTCAACTCTACTTTTTAAAACAGTAAAAACTTAACGTAAAGAGCTGGGCGTTGAGGAGGGAACAGCCTCTTTCATATAGGGAGTAATTTCTGTTCGTTTTAAGTTTTAATATCGCTCCTAACTTTCAATTAAACAAAACTTGTTTTATTTATTATTTTCTGAACGTTAGAAACAAATAATAGTAGTAAAAGGAAATTATGAAATAATCCTTGGTATCATTGGTATAGTTTTGGATCGGCAAAAAACCTTTTTGGTATTATAATTATAAATTTATAATACCAAATATATGGTATTATAAATAATTGGTATATATAATATCATCACTAACAATTTCATTTTTATACTATTATTAGAATGATAAAACAAACATTTACAAATTATAAAAGTCCAGGTTCGTCACTTTAATTAAAAACCTAGCGGACTGATTTCATATGTTTAGACATTATTTCTATTAATTGTCAGTCAAAGGTCTGAGAAAAAGAAAATACATGTTTTCTGCTGATTCTGTCACTAATAGGGAGGCCTCGGGGGGGGGGGGGGGTTGATTGGTCCCGCTTAACTGATTAGAAGATGTAACTTCATTTCACTATAAGTATCATGCATTATACGTTTTTTTTTTGACAGAAAAAGGGCAGCAAACTTAGCTCATGGCAAAACAGAATTAGACAGGGCTTTTAGGAGGGGGGGGGGCAAACTGTAAAAGAGGGGGGGGATACATTTGTTCTACGAATTCTGTGATATTAGTGATATTATAAATCTTAATTTTATTACTTAAATTCCTTAGGGGTTTATTTATTTTATTCGGAGCACAGAAAATGGAAAACGAATATTGATTTATAATACATGTTTCGAATGCAAATTCATAATATATAAATTTTGAAAACATAATTGAATTTTGAAAATATGAATTGTGTATATATAATTATAGTGTTTGTAAGGATGGAAACAATAATAGTGAACAACTATATGGGTTTTTCTGACCTTATGGGTTGTTGAAATACCGTTTAATTAATAAATTTGTCTAATCGAAAATACCTGTCATTTCCTCGCTGTCTGCACAGTGTCGCCAAATGGTGAGGGGTTAGGGAGAGCGGGGGATTTGATCCACTAGATTTTGAGAAGTAATCTTTTTTGGAATTTTCACTGAAAACGATTTTGTTGACATTTTCATCGACAATTGAAAAACTACAAATTACCCCCCCCCCCCTAATTTTCATGGATCGATACCAATGTTTCCATATACAGTTCAGCACGTTAGTACATTCGCATCTGGCAATTTCAGTAACAAAAATTATCTTCATTTTTCTTCGGGGGAAAAGGGGGGGGGGTAAAGTTCATATAACTCAAGTAATGTTTAGTCTGAAAATATAAAGAAATTTGTCAAAATTGTTAACATTTTGGGGCATCTGTAAGAAGTTCTTCTCTCCTACGGATACGTCTAAGTTTAACTATGGAAATGGTCTCTTTATGGTCATTAGTTAAGCAGAACTGTATATATTTCACATTCCAAAGAAGGGGGTCTGCATCCTCCAGCCATCTAGCTACTCGACTACTACTCTACGAACACCACTATGAACATTTTGGAACAAATAAGCTGGAATGGGTAGAAACATTAGGCCTAAGCCACCCAATAAATCTTCCTATTAGGAACTCTTCCCCCTTAAAGCTGCCATTTGTATATATCATTTTCCAACATTTTTACACAGTCATTTGAGATTAAATGCCATCCATCCATCATAACTGCAATATGCCATCGAAAAGAAACAGAAATATGAGTGTTAGACTAAAAGAAAGGATGGAGACTCTTGTCTCACCATTTTTGATCTGAAACATGACCTATTTTTCCTCTCTGAATTATTCAAGAGACCTGACGCCTCTTCCTCGGATTCGTTATTTCCCTTGCCCAAGGGAAGCACTTTTACTATCTTCTTGAAGTCTAACTGTTCATATGCCATTCTTGGGAGAATCGTAGAAAGGGAATAAATCATAGAGGGCTAAAATCGTTATTAATGAAGTTCATTGGGTAAGGACAAGGGAGAAAAGCTCTTTTATATGAGTATATAATTTATTCAATAAACTAGACAGGAAGCATTCTACCCATAGAGATAGAAAAAGGAGTATAGGCAAAATTCCCGCTAGATGTTGTAATATATACCATTCTTTCATAATAAATATTTCATTCTAAAAATACAATGTAAGCCCAGGTTAACGACGAAATTTTGCAGAATCTGGGCTCTATTCTTTTCTTCTATCTCTATGGTACTACTCTAAGGAGCGACAAATTACATAATTTCGTGCAAACACGTGACAACACTGGCAAAATAATGGTGAAAACGAAATGTGGAATGACAATACTGACAAAAAAAAGGTGGAAACAAAGATGAAAAAATTAGGAAACGGAAATATAGAACTGAACTGAGCAAAATAGTCAAGATTTGATAGCTGCAATATGAAACTGAACACATTAATTCGTGAGCTGGAATTGAAGACCAAAGAAGATAAAAAGCTTTTTTACCTTTGCGCTTGGGTGGGGGGGGGGTGAGTAAAGTTGGTGGATCTTCATGTAAAATGTGTTAGGTCCAATTATTCTGTATATTATGAAGTAAGAATTGTTTTCTAACTTCATGCTATCTAAATACTTTTCCCCACCCCCTAATGAACAAATATATAGCCGTAAATTAAATATTTCCCATCTATTCTGTCACTTGTCTTTGTCTTGTCTCACACTAAGATGAAAGAAACTAGCGAAAGAAACCGGTTCTACAGTGCGTCAATGGGTGAAGAACTTGAGTGGGATCGCTTTCAAACAGTTCGTGGTAACGAACTGTAGTAAGGAGCGACCCGGCTCAATAGTAACCAAAACTCTAAAAAACGGAATTTTGATACCAATAGTTACATGAAAAGAATCGCATTTTAATGCTGATTTCAAATATATAAGTTTCATCAAGTTTAGTGCTACCCATCAGAAGTTACGAGCCTGAGAAAATTTGCCCTATTTTAGAAAATAGGGGGAAACACCCCCTAAAAGTCATAGAATCTTAACGAAAATCACACCATCAGATTCAGCGTATCAGAGAACCCTACTGTACAAGTTCCAAGCTCCTATCTACAAAAATGTGGAATTTTGTATTTTTTGCCAGAAGACAAATCACAGATGCGTGTTTATTTGTTTGTTTGTTTTTTTTGTTTTTGTTTTTCCCAGGGGTGATCGTATCCACCCTGTGGTCCTAGAATTTTGCGAGAGGACTCATTCGAACGGAAATGAAAAGTTCTAGTGTCCTTTTTAAGTGACCAAAAAATCGGAGGGCACCTAGGCCCCCTACCACACTCATTGTTTCCCAAAGTCGTCGGATCAAAATTCTGAGATAGCCATTTTATTCAGCATAGTCGAAAAACCTTATAACTATGTCTTTGGGGACGACTTACTCCCCCAAAGTCCCCGTGGGAGGGGCTGCAAGTTACAAATTTGACCAGTGTTTGCATATAGTAAAGGTTTTTGGGGAGTGAACAGACGTTTTCAGGGAGATTTTTCGGTGTGGAGGGGGTCGAGAAGAGGGGGTTATGTGTTGGGTACTTTCCATGGAGGAATTTGTCATGGGGGAAGAAGATTTCCATAAAGGGGGCGCAGCATTTTCTAGCATTATTTCAAAAAAACAATGAAAAAATAAATATGCCAAAGTTTTTTCAACTGAGAGTAAGGAGTAGCATTAAAAACTAAAACGAACAGAAAATATTACGCATGTAAGGGGTTCACCTCCTCCTAATACCTCAGTCTTTACGCTAAAGCATTTTTAGGAATTTCAACTATTTATTCTAAGGCCTTTGTGATTCAGGGGACAAATTTAAGCTTTAGTGTAAAGAGCGAGGTACTGACGAGTGGGTGAACCCTCTCAAATACATAATAAGAACGTACGAATATAGAAGTTTGTTACGTAAGCTAATTCGTAAGTTACGTATATCTTTTAAAAATGAAAACGTTCGTAAAAAACTAAAAGTTCTAGTTGCCTTTTTAAGTACCCGAAAAATTGGAGGGCAACTGGGCCTCCTCCTCCTCCTTTTTTCTCAAAATCCTTCGATCAAAATTATGGGAAAGCCATTTAGCCAAATAAATAAATATGCAAATTTCGCTTTAATTATTCATCTGCGGAGAGCCGAAATCAAAACATGGATTAACTAAAAAACATTCAGAAATTACATAAAAAACAAGTTTTTTTAACTGAAAGTAAGGAGCAACATTAAAACTTAAAACGAACAGAAATTACCCGGTATATGAAAGGGGCTGTTCCCTCTTCAACCCCTGCTCTTTACACTAAAGTTTTTACTGTTTTAAAAAATCCCTTTGAGAGCTAGTTCAATACTGCAGCATGTCAGAATACTGCAGGCATCTGAAACTGTTTTAAGAGGTAGAGTTAAGAGAAAGAGTCAAACTTTAGCGTAAAGAGCGGAGTGTTGGAGGAAAACCCCCTTTCACATCCGGAGTAATTTCATATAAGGAAGTATGCACATATTGCCTTTTCGTCAGTTGTACATCCCCCTCATCATGCCCTGAAAGTTTCCACTTAATATTCTTAAGCCATTCATAAAATTAAAAATCTTTATTTATTTCTGAATGTTTCTATTTCTCATAATATCAGAAAAAAACGTTATAGCCGAGATTACCGAAAAAAATGAATTTAATTCAAAGAAGGTGCTTGTAGTATACTGATATGCTGCAGTATTGAACTAGCTCTCAAAGGGATTACACCTGTTTGAACTTTTGAATTGTTTGAACTTGATTCCTTAGCCATGAATTAATTCAGTGACTACAGAAACTTGTCGATTCTTGAATTTATCATACAATCAGATTTTTGGCGTTTTGAATTGAGAAAATTAGATACGATAGCCAAGTGTGGTGTGTAGAGAAAATTGGATATAACTTGCCTGCGCGTTAATTACACTTTTTAGTGTCGAGAAGGATTAGCAGTTGGGCCGACCTCGCACAGTTTGGACTGATTGCTCACTTGGATACATTAGTGAGGCTCGGCCCTCACGGAAAGATAAGTTTCTTTCACTTTATAATCTTTCATTTACTAGGCATGAATCCTACGAACATTAAAATCGGTGATTTTTTCCTAGCCAAATTTACGGGCTATCCCCTCTGGCCAATTCGAATCCTAGAGGCATTGACGACGAATACCGGAGACTCCAAATTTGCTGTTTTTCGCTAAGGCAAAAAAGGGACTGTTCCCTCTTCAACGCCCTGCTCTTTACGCTAAAGTTTGACTCTTTCTCTCAACTTCAACTTTTAAAACAGTAAGAACTTCAGCATAAAGACCAGGGCGTTGAAGATGGAACAGCCTCTTTCATATACGGTGTAATTTCTGTTCGTTTTAAGCTTTAATGTTGCTCCTTACTTTCAGTAAAAAAAATTGTTTTTTTTATTTAATAACAGATAAGTACCCAAATTTGGAAATCAACAACTTATTGATGCAAAAAAAAAAATTGTACGCCCTCCCACCACCACAAAAGTCTTGGATACGGCCCTGGGTTCATAGTCCTTTTCTTTTTATATTTCTTTTTTTTAACTATTCCTATTGTAGAATGGCCCGATGGGAAACTGGGGATGTTTTTATTTGTGCTCTTTTCTTCTCCTTTTTATTTTGATTATATTTTTTTATTTGATTATATATTATAGATATAATAAACCATAAATACAAGGACATGCAATACACCATTATGCGAACCTTAGTTCTCCTTATTACTAACGAATTTGATCAAACAGTTCGTGGTAACGACTGTAGTAAGGAGCGACCCGGCTCAACAGTAACCAAAATTCTAAAATATGGAATATTGATACCAATAGCTACATCAAAAAAATCGCATTCTAATGCTGATTTTAGATATATAATTTTCATCAAGTTTAGTCTTACCCATCAAAAGATAAGAGCCTGAGAAAATTTGCCTTATTTTAGAAAATAGGGGAAAACAACCCCTACAAGTCGTAGAATCTTAACGAAAATCACACCATCAGATTCAACGTATAAGAGGACCCTATTGTAGAAGTTTCAAGCTCCTATCTACAAAAATGTGGAATTTTGTATTTTTTGCCAGAAGGCAGATCACGGATGCGTGTTTATTTGTTTGTTTTTGTTTTGTTTTTTTCCGAGGGGTGATCGTATCGACCAAGTGGTCCTAGAATATTGCGAAAGGGCTCATTCTAACGGGAATGAAAAGTTCTAGTGTCCTTTTTAAGTGACCAAAAAATTGGAGGGCACCTAGGCCCCCTCCCACACTAATTATTTTCCCAAAGTCAACGGATCAAAATTCCGAGATAGCCATTTTATTCAGCGTAGTCGAAAAACCTTATAACTATGCCTTCGGGGACGACTTACTCCCCCACAGTCCCCGTGGGAGGGGCTACAAGTTATAAACTTTGACCAGTGCTTACAAATAGTAATGGTTATTGGGAAGTGTGCAGACGTTTTGAAAGGGATTTTTTGGTTGGAGGAGGGGTTGCGAATAGGGGGATATATTGGAGGAACTTTCCATCGAAGAATATGTCATGGGGGAAGAAAATTTTCATGAAGGGAGCGCAGGATTTTCTAGCATTATTTAAAAAACACAATGAAAAAATAAATATGAAAAAGTTTTTTCAACCGGAATTAAGGAGCAGCATTAAAACATAAAATGAACAGAAATTATTACGCATTTGAGGGGCTCACCTCCTCCTAATACCTCGCTCTTTACGCTAAATTATTTTTAGTGATTTCAACTATTTATTCTACGGCTTTTGTGATTCAGGGGTCATTCTTAATGAATTGGGACAAAATTTAAGCTTTAGTGTAAAGAGCGTAATACTGAGGAGGGGGTAAATCCCCTTATATATGTAATAAAAAAAAACATTAGACTACAAAAGTTCGTCACGTAAGCTAACTTATAAGTTGTGTATATCTTTTACTAAAAAAAATATTCATAAAAAATTAAAAAAAGTTCTAGTTGCCTTTTAAAGTAACCAAAAAATCGGAGGGCAATTAGGCTTCCTCCCCCGCTCCTTTTTTCTGAAAATCATTCGATCAAAACTATCAGAAAGCCATTTAGCCAAAAAAAATAAATATGCAAATTTCGTTTTGATTATTCCTCTGCGGAGAGCCAAAATCAAACATGCATTGATTCAAAAACATTTTTAACTTAACATTTTTAACATTTTAACATTTAACATTTTTAACATTTTTAACTTAAAGGTAGGAGCGACATTAAAACTTAAAATGAACAGAAATTACTTCGTATATGAAAGGGGCTGCTTCCACATCAACGCCCCGCTCTTTACGCTAAAGTTTTTTACTGTTTTAAAAAGAAGAGTTGAGAGAAATAGTCAAACTTTAGCGTAAAGAGCGGGGCGTTGATGAGGAAGCAGCTCCTTTCATATACGAAGTAATTTCTGTTCGTTTTAAGTTTTAATGTCGCTCCTTACTTTCAGTTAAAAAAACTTGTTTTTTTTATTGAATTTCCATATAGGATCTTTGTGAAATAAATGGAGTTATGCAGCTGAAATGGTTGTAGTGGCTACTTGCCACATTTGTGACGTTTCCGCTACTGGTAACGATATTCTATGTAATTATACAGAGAGTGTGCGTATGTATCCCCCTAACCCGTTATCCGGCCCCTAAGATAACATTGTAATGACCTTACTTTTGGGAAGAAATTCGGTAACTTGGGTTTTTTTCCTAGAGAACTTTTGATTAATTATGCTCTTATCCGCCTTGTTCTGAGTCCAATATGTATCTCACAGGAAACCTCAAATCCAACAATTTAGTAATTGATCAGCTGAGTTTCCCTTTGTCAAACAGTTCGTGGTAACGAACTGTAGTAAGGAGCGATCCGGCTCAATAGGAACCAAAACTCTAAAAAATTGAATTTTGATATCAATAGCTACATTAAAAGAATCGCATTTTAATGCTGATATTAAATATATAAGTTTCATAAGTTTCATTTTCAAGTTTAGTCTTAGCCATCAAAAGTTACGAGCCTGAGAAAATTTGCCTTATTTAGGAAAATAGAGGGAAACACCCCCTAAAACTCGTAGGATCTTAACGAAAATGACACCATCAGATTCAGCGTATCAGAGAACCCTACTGTAGAAGTTTCAAGCTCCTATCTACAAAAATGTGGAATTTTGTATTTTTTGCCAGAAGACAAATCACGGGTGCGTGTTTATTTGTTTTTTTTTTTTTTCCCCAGGGGTCATCGTATCGACCAAGTGGTCCTAGAATGTCGCAAGAGGGCTCATTCTAACGGAAATGAAAAGTTCTAGTGCCCTTTTTAAGTGACCAAAAAAATTGAAGGGCATCTAGGCCCCCTCCCACGCTCATTTTTTTCCCAAAGTCAACGGATCAAAATTTTGAGATAGCCATTTTGTTTAGCATAGTCGAAAGTCATCATAACTATGTTTTTGGGGATGACTTACTCCCCCACAGTCCCTGGGGGAGGGGTTGCAAGTTACAAACTTCAACCAGTGTTTACATATAATAATGGTTATTGGGAAGTGTACAGACGTTTTCAGGGGGATTTTTTTTGGTTTTGGGGGTAGGGTTGAGGGAGGGGGCTATATGGGAGGATCTTTTCTTGGAGAAATATGCCATGGGGGAAAAAATTCAATGAAAAGGGCGCAGGACGAATGTGGTCACGTTAGAAAAAAAACGTCAAATTAAGAGCTTAACATACAATGCTGGGTGTTCGGAGCCTCTCTATTATGGAGTATAATTTGAAAATAACACAACTATACGAGCGATAAAACATATATACCACAACCATAACTCAACTAACGAAAGAACTGCTAAGAGATAACACAACTATCAAGCGAAAACAGGTGAAAACTAACGGGAAATAAACGAACTAAGAGGTGGAAGGGGCCCAGAGAAAAAAAATAATCCTTTTTCAATTTTGAGCCTAACTTCCGCAAAGGAGTAATATTGTCAGAAGCCCCGAAATACCGAATTATTTTCATTTCAAACAGTTCGTGGTAAGGAACTGTAGTAAGGGGCGACCCGGCTCAATAGTAAACGAAATTCTAAAAAACGGAATTTTGATGCTAAAAGATACATCAAAAGAATCGAATTTTTACGCTGATTCTAAATATATAAGTTTCAATTAATTTAGTCTTTGTCATCAAAAGTTACGAGCCTGAGAAAATTTGTCCTATTTTGGAAAAAAGGGGGAAACATCCCCTAAAAGTCATAGAATCTTAACGAAAATCACACTATCGCATTCGGTATATCAGAGAACTCTATTGCAAAAATTTCAAGCTCCTATCTAAAAAATGTGGAATTTTGTATTTCTTGCCAGAAGACAAATCACGGGTGCGTGTTTATTTGTTTGTTTTTTTTGTTTTTTTTCCCAGGGGTCATCTTATCGACCAAGTGGTCCTAGAATGTCGCGAGAGGGCACATATTAACGGAAATGAAAAGTTCTAGTGTCCTTTTTAAGTGACCAAAAAACTTGGAGGGCAAATAGGCCCCCTCCCATGCTCATTTTTATCCAAAAGTCAACAGATTAAAATTTTAAGATAGCCAATTTGTTCAGCATAGTCGAAAACCATAATAACTATGTCTTTGGGAATGACTTACTCCCCCACAATCCCTGAGGGAGGGGCTGTAAGTTACAAACTTTGACCAATGTTTACATATAGTAATGGTTATCGGGAAGTGTACAGACGTTTTCATGGGGATTTTTTGGTTTGGGGGTGGGGTTGATGGGAGAGGGCTTTGTGGGAGGATATTTCCTTTGAGGAATATGTCATGGGGGAAGAAAAATTCAATGAAAAGGGCGCAGGATTTTCTAGCATTACTATAAAAAAAACAATGAAAAAATAAACATGAAAACGTTTTTTCAAATGAAAGTAAGGAATAGCATTGAAATTTAAAACGAACAGAGATTATTACGCATATGAGGGGTTCTAAAAATACTTTAGCATAAAGAGCGAGGTATTTAGGAGGAGATAAATACCTCGCTCTTTATGCTAAAATATTTTTAGTGATTTCAACTATTTATTCTACGGCCTTTTTGATTCAGGGGTCATTCTTAAAGAGTTGGGACAAAACTTACGATTTAGTGTAAAGAGCGAGGTATTAACGAGGGTACAAACCCCCTCGTACACATAATAAAAATATAAGAATATAAAAGTTGGTTACGTAAGTTAATTCTTAAGTTACGTATATTTTTTACTAATAAAAACGTTCGTTGAATATTAAAAGTTCTAGTAGCCTTTTTAAGTAACCAAAAAATTGGAGGGCAGCTAGGCCTCCTTCCCCACCCCTTATTTCTCAAAATCGTCTGATCAAAACTAAGAGAAAGCCATTTAGCCAAAAAAAAAATTAATATACTAATTTCATTTCAATAATTTATGTGCGGAGAGCCAAAATCAAACATGCATTAATTCAAAAACGTTCAGAAATTAAATAAAAAAAACTAGTTTTTTTAACTGAAAGTAAGGAGCGACATTAAAACTTAAAACGAACAGAAATTACTCCGTATATGAAATGGGTTGTCCCCTCCGCGTCCCACGCTCTTTACGCTAAAGTTTTTAATTGTTTTAAAAAGTAGAATTGTTCCAAAGAGTCAAACTTTAGCGTAAAGAGCATGGGACGCGGAGGGGACAACCCATTTCATGTACGGAGTAATTTCTGTTCGTTTTAAGTTTTAATGTCGCTCCTTACTTTCAGTTAAAAAAACTAGTTTTTTTTTATTTAATGCATACTGGACCAATATAAACAAATTCCGAACAGATGTGCGAGCTCAAGAGAAGTTTTGAGTTGACAAAAATTCTGTGCTGTTTTCATTTTGTAATTAGAGGCTTCATAGATTTATTTAAGCATTATGTTATAATGTTAGCATTATGTTATAATGGTTACAGTGATGTCTACGCCTAAAGGTCGTATCTGATATCTTCACACTTCTAAGATAATTGCTAAAAACTGTTACTAAGCTGTTTTTAAAGGGAAGGGGAAAGGGGCAAGAGGAGAGATTTACTGCGGGCGCAGAAATTTTATGGACGAAAAATTTCAAATAATAGTTTTACATTTATAATCCTTTTGTAATTTTGAAATTTTAGTTTTTAGTTTTATTAAAATAAAGTAGATGGCGAAGTTGGCAGTAAGCATAAGCAAATTAAATCCAAAATTTTCATTTTCCCCATATCTTTTCCCATATAATAAAGAAGTCAGATTTTAAATGAAGTTTTGTTAATAAATGAAAACTTTACTAAAATTTGGCCAAAAAATTTTGGGAGACAAGGTGGGAAATTAATCAAGATTTTGCCCCGGGTACAAGAGGCGCCAGAGCCATCAGTGTCAAAAGAAGGCTCATCAGGGTATAATGGATCAAGAGGACTAAGGTATAAGTGAACATACATTGTCCAGCTGATTCCTCCCTTTGAGAGCAGCTCAGCACATGATTTTTGGAATTTATATGGGTTCAAAAAATGTCCTTTAGGCGTAACAGCGACAAATGCTATGTTTTATGGATAAAACTGTCTCGTTTTGTCGGCTTACTCCCGCCGTTTACCCGTGCCATTTAACCAGACACTTGATAACTATAGGGTTCATCACATGCCTGCGAGTCCAGAGGACTTGTTGGTCATGTGTCATTCCCATGACACGGTATTCCACCTTTAGACTACAAGCAGCCACGTCTTAGTCTTAGGTTTAACTTGTTCGTCTGTGAGTCCAAGCGAATTCAGTTCCAAATTTTGCATTAAAGTTCAGTGAACATTGTCTGTCACGCATCAACCCAAAATCAATCCAATTCTCTCATCCCTTAGTTCTATGACTATTTACCTTAAGTCTGCCCTAGGAATTATGCACGGACAGATGATAGATAGACTTATCTATCAACAAATGAACTGACATCATTTTTATGCAATCCTAATAAGGTTTTATGCCAGATTTGCCTCTCACTCGGACTATCTGTTTTGGCTTTTTCTACAATTAGCCATGGCTTGACGCCCAAAACTACTTAATTTTAGTTCAGGTGTATGCTGATTTTCGTTTGCCAGTGTCTAATCAATTCTATCTAGCTATCCATGTTTCTCTATGTGACCATCTTCTTTTATCAGACAACGAGAATGAGCTCGCAGAGGCATGTTCCGTTACTCAAATGTTTGAAGTTGTATGATCATCCTGACGTCAACTAGACTATTTGTAGTGCCTGTTTATTTTCTTTTTGTGAGATATGGTTTTATAACTCGACTAAAATCACTTAACTGGATTCAATTGCTTTGTTATTTGATGTTAAAGAAGCTATTTTTGTACATATTTAACTGTCTATCAATAAAGAGGATAATAATCAAAAAAAAAAAAAAATGCTTATATGCCTGTTGGACAATAGGCGTAACCAAGAATAAAACGATTGCGCATGCTCCTTTGTGAGAGGGAGAGAACGATTTTTTCCCCATCTTTCTCCATACACTAAAACTAGGTCCCGTTACTCCCCCCCTCGCACAAAAACATTCTGGGAAAATCAACCCAAACCCTAAGTCGTAAAATTATACTCTCCTGTGATGATGAGAAACCAAATCAATTCTGATTTCATAAATAATTTGTCAAGAAAAGAGTGGATCCAGATACTTTACAGTTTTTCATGATTGGCTAGGTATTACGGTAAAGTATGGCAAAGGTAAAGAACAGACCACTGGATTTTACAGTCCCTAGGGGCGGTGCTGATCTCTGTTTCATGGCTCTTCAGTCAGGAACTGCAATGGAAGGTTGAAGGCAGGCAATTCTATGCTTTCGCACACCCTTCCTGTTTACCTTCCCTAGATTTCTCCAGATGCCCATTTAGAGCTGGGTTGACTCTGGCTGAGCATACGAAGTCACGTCGTTGACCCAGTTCCTAACAAAATAACCGCGACACCAGGACTTGAGCCCCTGTCCTCACTGACAAAGGAGATGTTCTATTAATTGACAAAAATGCAAACAATAAAAAAGACTCACTTTTTGGTCACCGTTTTTGGTTGTACTTTGGTTAGCTGTAAGTATATTAGCCTGCGACGAACTAAGTACTGTGCCCAATTGACCAAGTTGACTAATTACCAAAGTCTGACCTTGACCTGACGTAGGAATATACGTTGCACCTCTGAACTGATTCCAATCATTTACTGAAAATAAAATAACAAATTAGTTTATTTCGTCGAGTAAAAGTACTCTTCAGTAACTGAACATAGTCCTGAGCACAACCCACCGCTAATAATTTACTAGTGACAAAGCCCTTGATTTGAAACAAACTTAAAAAAAATTAAGAAGATTTGACGTGAAGATATTGAATATCCCGAAAACACAAGAAGAGAAGTTAGGTTAATCACAATGAAATATAACAAATTCGATGAAAATATAATACTCTATAAACAAAATTATGAAAACGTACCCAAATAGGTTTATATAGTGCTGAGCCCCTTACCCCTGGGGATATATACAGTGGGGTCGGTACCCCTCCCCGCACCATAGCCAAAATGCTACGCTTTCTAAATTCTTGTACACTTCTTATTCAAAGAGTCGAAACATTTTTTATGCCTAATTATAGTAACTAGAGCCGTTTAAAAATAAACATATTCCTTTCAAAAATTCACGAAATAATTTTATGGTTTTTCTCCATTAAAGTTGTTTGGCCTTTTCACCTGTGAGCATTACACGATAAAAAGAAAATGAAAACGAGGAACATGCTTCTATAATTATTTTCGACTATTTTTTGTTAAGTTTTCCAATTGTGAGAAGAAATTACATAAATTACACGATAATATGATGTTTCGTCATTTCCAGTAAAGATCACGCTTTAACAAAAACATTTTTAAACTAACTGTCTAGCCAGTAAAAAAAACAACTTCAAATTAAAACTTTTTTGGAAATGGGAACTTTCTTCCATATTTAACTTTATATTAATTTGTAACAACTAAAACAAATTTTCAGGAAGTCTGTAAGAACATAAACCCCTTAAACATGGTTTCAAATCAGAAAAAAAAAACATTAAATGCTCCAAGGTCAAAAATAGATTACCAGAGGTTCACATTTCCCTGTGATATAGAACAGATCAGTGTCACTTATTCACAGAAATTTAGTGGTGGGAGGGGGCAAAATATATTTACCAATTTTAGGGAGGAGGCAAATTTGTTGTTTTTTTATAATTTTTCCCAATGAGAACACAAAAAAGGCGATTTCCAACGAAAATACCACAAAACAACTAAAGCAGCCATAGCCCCCCCCCCCCGGAAAAATGAGGCCGCTGGAATAGATGGTAGTACCCAGGACAAATGGCTCAAGCTAGTCACGTACTTCTTGTAAATTGGCACTAAAAGCGTAATGTTTAAGTGCTATATAGCATCGAAAAGTGGTGTTGAGCGCCATTTCCAGAACGGAGTGGATTACGATGAATTATTTATCTCATTGAGATACCCTGACCGGGAGAAAAAACCAAATTTTTTAAAGGTTATATGTAAGCTTCGTAGCTGCGGGACTGCATTTGGAGGTTTTTCATAAAATTGAACTCCTCATTCTCCTAATTTCATTTTTAGATATCTAAGTTTGGTAAATGTTCACTTAAGCGATCCAAACAAGAATATTTAAATTTCACTGTTCTTGGTACTTTAAGAGAATTAAAACTGGATACTAAAAGTTACTTATGTCGTCACTGGGGAAAGACTATTTAAAAAAAAAAAAAAAAAAAAAAAAAAAAAAAAAAAAAAAAAAAAAAAAAAAAAAAAAACAACAACTAGATTGTATTTTCCTTTCGACATTAGTTGCACCCCATTTTACTTTTTAAACCTCGAAATAAATTATTAACCCTAGAATATTAGTTATTACTAATTATCCTATTAGAAATATATTCTTCAATTAATTTTAAATGAAAAATTCCTTGCCAGGAGCAGCTGCTGGTAACTAATCCTATCCTGAGAGTAGACGGGACTGATGTTCCCGTTTTCTTATTTGTTATTTCCTTCCCTCCAAGTATATTTCCCTAGTAACCTTAGAACTCACGGGGAAATCATAATGAATGGGAAACATTTTATTGCAAAGACGACGCTTCTTGAATTAAGCATGTACTTGGGATCCATGAAAAGTGGGGATAAGAGAAAAGTAAACTATATTTTTTACGAGCCTTTCAGGTGTTTTAACATTGTTCTTTTTCCAAAAATTATTCTCCGTTCAAAATCATCTATTTAACGTTAAAGTAGAAGGTGCGCTGCCCGCCCGTCATTGCTGCTGTACAAGACTTCATGCCTCCAATCCTGCTTCAGACCCTCCCTCCTCAAAATCCTTTTGAATGGCAAGAAATACTATGCCATCAATAACAATAAGTTAGTAACAGTAGTGAAAATTACTAGACTGTTTAAAACAATTATAAGTTGATCCTAATTGGAATTTTTTTTTTCATAGGAGACACGCAAAATAAACCCTTTCACCTCTCCCCTTGGAATGAACCTTAATGTCTGGTAGACAATATCTTTTCATACTTCTAGTTAAGTGCGGGTATACACTATTTGACAGTCATGCATTTACAATTGCTCACCATTATCTCAGGCTAGACAAAACCAGTAGTAGATGAAGGTTGCGACACCACCCCTCCTCTGAAATCGAATTTACTTTTTAGCTGTGTTCACGAACAGTTTTCTTTTTTAGGTTTTAAATTTTGCCAAGCTAAAAAACTATTAGCCAGGTTACCCCCCCTCCCAGTGATGAAAGTACCGTTTCCCATGATAATGATGCAGACAAGGACTCCAGTTATTTTTAAAGTAACAACGACATAGATTATTCCTGGAATAATATTGATGATTTTCGTGGCAAAATTGGTAATAATGAAAAAAAACTTCACTGGTGTCATCGTCAATGTCCTGGTTGTCAAGTCTTTATTTACATTACAATCTTTGCTACCGTTCTTGAATATATCGTCATTATCACTGACGCTTTAACCATCATTTTTTATATTATCATAATCATCATGACCGCCATTATCGTTGTTTATGTCTTCTGCATCGTTGATTTTATCGTCACCATTCAAATGGCGCGAAAATCTCCCTATAGCCCTAAGTTCGCCAATAGCCCTTCTCTAACTCCAATGCTAGCTCCATCAATCTTTCATGGCGAGTTGTCACCGTGACCCATTGTCTCCTTAAATTTTCCTGAGTTTACTTTTATAAGTTGAATTTTGCGTGAGCTGAATTTGCTTGTAGATTGAATTTTGCTATGGTTGAGTTTAACTTAAGATTCCGCTTTCATGGGTTAAACTTTACAAGCACCATTTAAAATAGTAGCAATAAAGTCCAAATCTATCAGTCATGCCAATTATAAGTTTAATTTTCTATCACGATTGGGGTCTTAAAACACAAAACAACCATCATGACACTAGCTAGGTGTCGCAAAAGGGGGAGCTTTCCCACCTATATTCAAAAGGCGATAGAAAATATATCAAAGAAGTTTTTTCTGTTTTTTTACCACCTAAAAGAAAAATCTTTGCCCTCCTCATGTCTGCACCCTCGGTGGGAACGATGATTTCTGGCAGAGAATTTCCATATTGAGCAGATCTTTTGTTAATGCCATTCTGGAGATATCGACAAAACATTTTCTGCGTCAAGAGACATGTTTATCAAAAAGGGATCCTATGTCACACAAAAGGATACGAAGAGGGAGAATATTTTTCTTCATATATCGGTGTTACAGCCTGTGCAACTTTCCACAATGATGAAAATCTGAAAATAGTTTATACGGTAGACGGTTTCTCGATTATCAGTTTGAGGACTGGATATCTATTTCAGCCTCATGAATCCTGCTATAAAAACATTGTGTCAATTTCCTCGGTTCGGTGGCATTTAATTTTTCTTAAAGTTTTGTAAAACTATGAATTAAAACCAAGTAGTTGTGGGCATCATGCCATGGCTAATTGTAGAAAAAGCCAAGACAGATAGTCGAATTGAGTGAGAGGTAAATCTGGCATAAGCCCTTACTAGGATTATATAAAATGATTATCAGTTCATTTGTTAATAGATAAGTCTATCATCCGTCATGTACGCAGACATATACGCAAAATTAATTTTGCGTGGGGGGGAGACGAATTGTGCCAACATAGCAAAACTCTGCAATGTAAACTAATTTTTGAAGTACCAGGGACAGTGAAAATAAAATTCTGATTGCCTGAAGTAGTATATGTATATACAAACTATTGGTCTATAGTCTAACTTTTTTTAGAACTCTTATTTGAAGGAAAAATCCTCCCTTTCTTTTAAGTTTTACTGTAAACGAAAGCGACGTAAACTAATCACGCATGCGAGGTGGCGCGTGCCAAGCGGCAGCAAGTGTTCCAAGTGGGGCGGAAACTCTACCAAGCTTGGTGAAACTATGAATCACTCGCAACGTTCTGAGATGTCCACCAGGTGGTGGAAGGTGCACCTTTCCTCTGCTTTAAATTTTTAAAAAGTGAACATTCGCGTTTGAAATAAAATACCAAATTCTAGGCAGTCATAACTGTTCTTACATTTAAATAATGTTCAGGATAGAACCTATGACACCGAGTTACTTTTTTTTTTATTTCGGATAATTTTCTCATTTCTGGTCTGCGGTTTTCAACAGTCAATCTCTCTCACAGCTTGACACTAATACAGCTATGAAAACTCCTATCTTGCCTATGAGAAGCTTTCGGTACAGAGCTCTGAACTTGTTGCCTCCTCCAAGCCCGCGCTCCGACGCGTAGATTGTACTACAACACCTGAACCATTGATATCTAAGCTGTGAATTGCTCCGACTCTTAGGTTCAGACTGCCAGTTTTCTGTCTCCAGCCGCTAGTATCGCTACCGCGCACTGTGTCCCAAAAATATATCGACTTCTCAAAACTGTATTGGTATCTAAGCTGTGATCTCTCTACAATAAGACGAGAATCATTCTTCACTAGGCGACGACGAAACATAGGACTTACCGGTTTGACCCGTTTGAACGATTTGTTTACCGGCAATCATGTGAGATCCTCCTATTTGAGTTCCTTGGAAAGGTTTGCCAGCAGTAATCACCTAAAATAAACATCAATAATGGTAAAGTTAAGTTTTAGTCTTCAAAATAGAGAAAAACACCATAATTTGGGCTATATATCAAACAATTCGTGGTAACAAACTGTAAGTAATCAAACTTTTTTAATGAACTCTCTCTGAAAATAATCTAGTGAATAATCTGAATGACCCGAAAAGTTATTAATTTTTTTGTAGAAAGATGCTAGTTTCAGTTTTATTATTTTAGTGATTTTACTGATGACAATTGCTGTATATGTGATCGAAATATCAGGACTTTTGTACCTGTATTTTCCACTGTCTAAATAAATGGATTTATCCCCATTTGAAAATTTATTTGTTCGTCATAGAATGGCAGTGTGGTCCAAGAAAATAATACGTAATTTAAGGTATTACTTCGAAAATAAGGAGTTCTTGACAGTTGGAATCACTATCGAATTGTTTTGTTAAAAACGTTTCAAGCTTCCTGTAAAATCCTGATAAGTATCTGACAATTTTTTCAGAAAGAGCTTTGCATAAAATAAATCTTGTTCTGATTTTCAGATGTTTTTCTTCCACTTCTCACTTCGGATACTACCATTTGATTATTTCCCAATATTTCAAACAAAACAGATGAACATAGCGCTACTTTAAGCAATGTTAAGTTGTCAAGGTAATCCACTTGTCAGGGTAATTTATGTGTTAATCGACTTAGATACAGACACATACGCTTGGTGAGGGCCTTTGGCCTAGTGCCAACCGAAATTTCAAAATGTTATTATATTTTTTGTAACTGTCTTTTTTTTTTGTATTTCTCGGCAGTTGAATCCCCTTCAAATTCAGTTCCTAAGTGCGTGTCTAAGCTGAAAACCTCAGAACATTATCCCTCCTGTTCTACTTATAGCAATATTCATGTAATAAAAGATTCTCTTTAGTTTGTTCATAGTACAGTGGTTAATCTATCTTTTTTCATGATAAAACAACTTGAAACCGTGTGGTAGTTCTTGGCAAATTCAACTATCCAAATCTGTCTTTCGAGCCTTTTTAAATAGAAGTGTCAATCTCCCAACAGGCCATGCTATTCACTCAAGCTTCGTGATTGATGAATGTCTTAGACTCTGCGGGAGCTTCTGAATTTGAGTCATTACCCTTGTATTCTTTCCAGAAGCTAAGCGTCACTTCATGTTAAGTAGATGGACTGTCCTAATGCAAAGCACATAAAGACCCAATTTTTCATGAGCATTATGTTGTTTCCAGAAGCTATGAGTAGTTTTGTGTTATGGTCTTGACGTACCCAGAACATCAAAATGGAAAGGTATTTTTTTACCCCTAGGAGCCCCTTTCAAAATTATGAAGTTTTTGGGCAGTACCATATTTTCTTCTATGTTACCACGTTGAACTGTGAAAATAAATCAGTAAAACTAATTAGTCAACAATTCTTAAAATTCAAAGATCAATAATCTATTGATCCTCAGAGAAAGATACATCTTCTTAAGCTATTTGGTTCCCAGGGGCGTAGCTCCAGTATTTTTATTGAAGGGGGGGGGCAAGAGGAGCGCAGAGCCGGAGAGTCAAGAGACATGGGCTGTATTTAGCATTCTCCAAATTATTGAGGAGGGCAACTGCCCCCCTGCCTCCCCAAACGACGTCACTGTTGGTTCCACATGTGTTTAGCTGACTTTTGCTAATTTTTCACCCAAGTTTTTTTTTTTTTTAATTTGACACCTACTACTAAAAATGCATAAGTGCATGTAGAGGGATTTAATTAAATATTGAGTATACGACTTAAGCTAATTTTTCACCATATATTGCTGTGTAAATTTCCACGTAACCAATTCAAATAATCAGACTTCAGTTTTACTGTCCTTGGTATCATAACTTGATCGACTGTCCTAATGTTAAGGCACTATTGCATAGCACATTAAGACTGTAGTTTTTGTAAGCCATACTTCTCTGATAGCAAACAATGGATTTCAGGCTCATCAGAGAAACAAGGCCCGAGGATTTTATTAATATGGAGGTTGGTCTTTTGAAGTTTTTTTTTTCTTTCTTTTTTTCTCTTATTTTGCATTTATCTTTAAGTGCCCCTGAATGAAAAGATGGAAAACGAAGGTTTTACTTATAAAAGAACAGCCTAAGCGCGGAAACAGACCTATTATGTCCTTGCTAACTGTTTTTGAGTCGGTGGTAAACCCAGGTGGAGGATTTGGGGGCCCAGGCTGGCTAAGTTAAAATTCTTGATATTTTGAAACGATTTGAAATTTTCCGTATTCCGTATTCTACTAAGCAGTTGAAAACTGTGATTGCGTAAAACATTTTTTGCACCAATTGCATTTTTATTTTGGCTGATGGAGGTGTAATCTGTGCCTTTCATGGGTCTAGTTTTTATGTTTTTTTCCCACTTTCTATTTGCTCGCTTCTGAAATTTGACCCCTCAGATTAGATGTTTGTAAATGTGAATGGTTGTCTACTTTTACCTTAAATTACCTTAAATCGCACTGGCCGGCGAATAAGGTTGGGTGAACATCCTGTAGATTCGCCGGTTGAGTGATGGAGGTGGAAGTGCGTTGTCTAGTTCCGTTGAGTAGATCCACTGGCCTCCCAGTGTAATTTCCACTCCATCGCTGCCCAGTCTCGGTCAATTGCTTTTTTGAAGTTGTCAACAGTTTTGGACTGAACTGTTTCTTCACTAAGGGAATTCCACAGTGGAACAGCACGAGTTGAGAAGAAGTTGGAACGTTCTCTCCGTGAGCTTCTTTGTTGCTGGAGCTTCTTGGTGTGGCCCCGGGTGTGGCTAGAGAGCGACTTATTAAAAAGCCCTGGTGTGACACCATTCTCCAGCAGCTTGTGGGTCAGGATTGCATCTCCGCGTTTCCTCCTGTACGTCAGGGTTGGGAGCTTGAGTTTCTTGAGGCGTTCAGGGTACGAGAGGTTCTTACATTTGGTTGGTAGTTTTGTAGCCCTCCGCTGAACGCTCTCAAGGATCTTCTTGTCCACGACATAGTGGGGAACGGCAAGAGAGACTCCGTACTCAAGTTGCGGTCTGACCAGTCCTGTATATAGCTTCCTGATTGTCCTGGGATTGTCCTTTTAAGATAAAGTCAAATCCAAAAAAACTGGCTGTACCTACTCTGTAAAATCTTTGGGTGGAGATGTAATATTTCTTTTTTGTTTTAGAAATATGATGAACAAAAAAAAAGCTTTTCATACCCTTTATCTGCTTTTCCGAAAACCAGGTTCCCTAGTAATTAGGAGCTACTGAGAAGGAAATATTTAAAGAAAACAATCCTTACTTCATAATATGCAAAGTAAATGTAGTTAACACATTTTAACCGAAGCTCCACTATACAATATCAACACTACCCCCTAATGTGCAAAATAAATAAGAAAAAAAATTTCTGCTGAAAGTAAGGAGCAACATTAAAACTTAAAACGAACAGAAATTATTCCGTAACGCTAAAGCTTTCTGGTAGTTTAAAGAAAGGTTTTGATTCTAATTAAACGGCTCTTATGTTTCAGCAATCGTTCTTGAAGAATGGGGACAAAAGGTTAAACTTTAGCTTAAAGAGCGGGGTATAGAGAAGGGGAAAGCCCCCCTCATATGCGGAATAATTTCTGTCTGTTTTAAGTTTTAATTTTGCTCCCTACTTCAGTAGAAAAAAACGTGACTCTTATTTAATTTCTGAACGTTTTTCAGATAATCCCATGAAATCCACCTCCTCCTCCATGGAAAATCCTCCGACAACGAATTCATCTATGGAAAGTTCCTCTAACGTAAAATCTATAACCTGAGATACTGCAAATGGACAATTCCCCCTAGATAATATCTTGCAGACGATTCTGCCTGAAAAACACTCTTTAGCATACTTTCATTTGAAAAAAAACTGTTTTTTTTTTTTTTCTAGTCATTTTTCTGAAAAGTCCCAACGAAGGATTTCTCCTGGTGATATTTCCCCTGTGAAGGATTTTTTGTGGAAAATCACCCCCACCCCTACGTAAAAATCTCCCAGAGAATTCCAGTCCCACTGAAAGTCCCCCCCCAATTCAATTCCTATCACTCAGACAGAACGCTTTTAACGGACCAAGCCGGATGAGACACACACACAAAAAAAAAAAAAAAAAAAAAAAAAAAAAAAAAAAAAAAAAAAAAAAAAAAAAAAAAAAAAGTTGTTACAAGAGGTAATCTAGAGCAAAATCATGGGGGGGGGGAATGTGACAAAGGCGCCATTCAGTGAAATCTTGGGGTCCAGTGTGACAAGGGTACCAATAGTTGACCAAATTGACAAATTTATTTTCTAAAAGGGAAAAACAAGGAGTGAGGGCGCGAGAAAAAATATAGGGAGCCCGGGATCCACCAAGTCCCCTAGATCTGCCACTGAGTTCTATTTTATAATATACAGCAAGCATCAAAAAATCACATTTAGGCTGCATGCTTTGTCCATTTTTCATCTTCTTTTAATCAGTTTTCATCAATTATTATATCCGTTTGGTAAGATTTTTAGTTAATTGACTTCTTTCTATCTTGGAAAGGGTTTAGGTTAGGAAAACATAACTTTCAGGGATGAATCTACAGACTAAAGTATGTCCTGGGAAGGTATTTTGAAGCAACTACCTACACTCCTTCTCCTTCTAGAGGGCCCTGAAATTTGATGACCTTTCAAAATATGTGTGTTATAAAAGTGAAACCTTGTAAAATAGATCTTCTGTTTAATTGAAGTACAACAAAGTTGTTTTCATTCATAACTTTGCTGAATTCCATTTTACAAGGTTTCAAAGATATGCAAAACATTTCCTAAATTATGAAAAAAAAACATTGATATGGCTAAAAATTCTACTCAAATAACAGGAATTGCATTTTCAGAACTAAAGGCAGAGAAAAAGCAACTAGTACTGAAAATTAAGGTAAAATGTTGTTTTGTGAAAATTTCAATAGGTCATGTCATGTACGCAAATTTCAGGTCCCTCTAGAGGGAGGAGTGGAGGTGGGTACTTTTAGCCTGTAGACCCATCCCTGAATGTTTCATTTTCCTAACCTAAACCCTTTCCGAGATAGCAAGAAGTCAATTAACTAGAATTTTACCATTGCATCTATTCATAAACCAAACAAGTTTTTCGGTAGAATGCTATTTTGGGTTGTCTCTGTGATAAAATGTCGGCCTTTTATTTAATGTTGATTAGTGGAAATTCAAAAAAAAATCTTCAATGTAAGTTTTATTAAAACGACAGTATATTTTCGTCCGTTTTAATTGCTCATTTCTACCTAAAGTTAAGAGAAATCTTACCCTTTCATGAAGGGTACTCTGACATGACTTCAAAACCATACTTGTCAATGAAATAATAACAACTAAAGGAAACCCCCTAATATAATAGGACCGCACTAAAGCGGCAGATGGTTTATGTAGACCCTCTGATTGGTCGAAAAAATTTGCCAAAGGCAATAACTCTTAAATCAATAAGTGGCGTTTCATTTTAACATTGGTTCCTTCCCTTTCATATTGCGTCATGGATATCGTGACGCAACTTAAAATTAATTGGTTTAATTACTTGCATTTGTACTGTGCTTTCGCAAATTAACACCCTTGGAAACTATTAAGCGTTAGACCTTTTCACTAATCAAAAATCTTGCAAAATTTTACACGGATCCAACAAGAGGGATATTACTACAACAATTACGAAATAAGAAACTAATCATTAAGGAAATTCCAGAAACAAAATAATGTTTAACTCAACTACTGACTCATTTTGATTAAAATGAATCCGCAAACAATCATCATGGAAGCAGGCTGAAACAATAATCCATGCAACTTGCAGCAGCAGTTGAAACCTGGTGAAAAACTCCAGCCCATAGTAGCCGGAAACTTAAAAACGTGTTTAAATAAAACAACTGTCAAGTGAGGAAGAATCGCTATTTGAAGCTGATTCAGTAATGGTAACTATTATAGTACATAATAGTAACAATTATAATATACTGATAGTCATCAACTACGAGGTAAATATCCCCTAATCATGGTTGCGGTATCCCCCTCATCCTAATAAAGAACGAATTGCAGCCCAGAGTAACCGAAAACATGTTTTGAAAAAAACTGCCAAAATTGGTTGGCATATGCCATCCAATTTGTTTGAATCCCTTGATTTTGCGGTAGGTTTTTTTTTACCTTTTTGGGGTATATTGACTGAAAAATGCCTTTTTGGGTATTTCCATTAAAAAACGATAAAATTTCTCCCCAAACATTTCCGTCAACTGGACATAACAGTAACAATCAGCTGTCCTTGGAGAGATACGTGTTTACGTATTATACGCCTCTCACTCAAGTTTACGCTGTCTAAAACTCGAGAACAAACCGCTTTTTTCGTTAGTTTCTTTCAGCTTAGCGGGAGACAAGGCAGAGACAAGTGAAAGAATAGATGAAAAATATATAATTTGGGCGATATATTTACAAATTATGGGTGCAGGTTGGGTGTGGAAGGGTTGTAAATCTTGGAGTTAGAAAACAACTCTTCCTTTAAAACATGCAGAACGATTGTTCCTAACATATTTTGCATGTAAACCCGATATACTTTACCACCCTCCCTAATATGCAAATATATACCCCAAATTTGTTTATTTCCATCATATTTTGTGATATTTCGTTAGGATTCGGCGTAAAAAAAAACAGGTTCTAATTAAATGAAGAACTTGAGTGGCGTATAATACACAAGTACCGAGATATATTGCCTCGCGCTGATTCAAATCAAATTTTATTCAATGAGTCAGGGTTAAGAACAGGCATTTAAGAATATTAAACCTAGAAAATAGGCTTTTATTCACGTTATATTAAAATCTGGAACATACAGAAATAACCAAATTTTAGGGGAGAGCGACCACCTCTCAATCTCAATCTGTACTCTACTAGAATTTCAATTTCAATAGTCCATTTGAAACTCTTGAAATTTGTTTCAATAATTGAAAAGTTTTGATAGATAATAGATAATATTTGCAATCAACAACTGATTATATATATTACATTCAAAAAAATGTTGTGGTAAACTCTCATTTGAACTTCCTCAGAAACAGTGGGGGATGGAGAAGAGTGGGAGTATCCTCCAGAGAAAGTAATCTGTTTGATTTTGGTGGCGCTCTTTAATGACAGGTAATTTTTTCTGTTCTATTTTATTTTCTGTTTCGTTCAAAAGCGGAATGGGAAAATTATACGGCAACCGGCGATAGTAAAAAGGAAACTTGTAATTTTTTTTAGAAATGCTTTTTTTATGTACTCCTTTCACCTATATACGCGCCTTTGGTCCGAATTAACTTGAACAACTTCCTAAGAAACAAAAAAATATTTCGATTCATATTGCAAAATTTAATTCTTGAATGAATTCAAGCTTTGATTGAAGCTTTGATTCTTCCACCCTAACCTAGAATCCCAGTTAACATCCCAGTTGAAACTCGAGAGGTACAATTGTGTCTCGCTAAGCATAGGCATTGCCCCACAACGACAGATCTTTCAAATCAACTTTATGAGAACAGTTAATTCCACAGTCAACGTATGCAAAATGTGCCACCTTGTGGCACAATGTTCTTGGAGCTGAGATACTTTACGTACTTGTTTTTGATACTTTTGACATACAAATGAATACTTGGAATAATAGTTCTATAATTTCATTGTTGGAAAGTTCCAACTTTTGTTGCCAAGTTGGAACTCAACTTAGCAACGAAATGTGCCACTTCATGGTATTATGTACTTAGAACTGAGAGGCTTTATACAGTTCTTTTCGGTGGTTTTAACAAAGGAACGAATAATTGGAATATTGAAGATAGCTAGAACACATAGTACGATAGTTGGAAATTTAGACTAAAATGTACCACAGTGAGGCAGGATATTTTGGAACTGAGAGGCTTTACATACTTCCTTTCGAGTCCAAATGTTCGAACTTAGATACGACTAATTGGAGTATTCGAGTTAGTTAAAGCGGAAATTTTGATAGTTGGAACTTAGGGGAAAAATATGCCGCAGTCTGGAACTATGTCCTTGGAACTGAGAGGCTTTATGTAGTTTTTTCGACGGTTTTAACTTAGAAACAAATAATTGGAATATTAAAGATAGTTAGAAAGAATAGTTCGATAGTCGGAATGTGCCGTAGTATGTCCTTAGAACTGAGAGGCGTTATATACCTCTTTTTAATAGTTATAACTTAGGAGCGAACAGTTGGAATATTTAGCAGGGTTAGAGCGAATAGTTTGACCATGGGAACTTGAAAACGAAATGGGCCACTGTATGGCGATCTATGGAACTACTACTACTACTAACAACTCACTGCAGCACCAAGCTGCCTCAGGCCAACACAGCCGCACACGCTCCTTTTCCATCCCAATCTAGTCAAAACTTCACTAGTTAAACCCTCCCAAGAAGTCCCAATTTCTTTTAAATCCTTTCTTACGACCTCTTTCCACCCGATTAGAGGACGACCTGCTTTTTGTTCGGCCAGGATGATTTGCCAAAAAGGATTATATCTGGCAATCTGTCATCCTTCATCCGAAAACGATGCTCCTTTATAATAGTTTTGAGCTAGTAACGAGTAGACGAAATAAAGCGTTTTCTTTTCAGAATTCTATAAATAAAAGGAAACATCACGAGTTAGTTTATATAAGCTAAATAATAAATATATAATAAATTTGTTATATATTACA
This sequence comes from Artemia franciscana, assembly GCF_032884065.1. Classification (NCBI taxonomy): domain Eukaryota; kingdom Metazoa; phylum Arthropoda; class Branchiopoda; order Anostraca; family Artemiidae; genus Artemia; species Artemia franciscana. Next base: position 42,101,697 of record NC_088870.1, read on the forward strand.
GATGTATCATATATTATATTAAAATAATATGTAAATTAATAATAATAAACAATATCTTAAAATAATATATTATAAACATATTAAAAATATACTATATACTATTATATATCATAACTTAATCATAATAAATTATAAATAAATGTTACATAAAAGGCGAAGCAATATTTTTTCGTTTAAGTTTCATAAACGAATCATAAAAATGTTATTTAAATTTTTCTAAAACCTTTTTTTTATTTAAATTTGTTTTTGTTTGTTTTTAGGTTCTATAAATATACAGACTACTACTACTAATACTACTAACTCAATGCTGAACCAAGCCACCAGAGAACAACACAGCAACACGTGCTCCTCCTCCACCCCAATCTATTTAAAGCCTCCTTCTTTACACCCTCCTAAGAGGTTCCCATTCCCCTCAAATACCTGTCTACGATATCCTCCCGCCCCATTCGAGGACGACCTGCTTTTCGTTTGGCCCAAGACGGTTGGCAAACAAAGACTATAAACAATACAAAAAGATCATTGTATACTTTCATTATTTTCACCTCTCCGACTTAAACAATTTAGGAAAACGGAATCATTAAAATTAGTTATTATGAAGATAACATAGTTAGAACAAGAAAATTTCGCCAATTTTGGGAGGAAACCAGAGCCCCCTCCCTCCCAGAGCCCGACGCCAAAACCAGTAACAAATCCTACAATGCGAAGCAACTCTTTCGAAATCCCGAAAACGTGATTTCCTAAAAACTCTTACTTCTAAGACGAACATAAGAAGCATTCAGGGGCGTATCCAGGATTTGTTTAGGGGAGGGGGTTACTACAAAAAAATTAAAAACGCATCAAAAAATTATTTATATTTATTTTTGTTATGGTTTTTACGAGTCTGACAAACATTTCGGGAGAGGGTCAATCCTGCCTAAATCCCGCTGGATACGGTCTTAAGTATTTTTTAGTTATTCCTGAATAAGCTTTGAATTGAGCGAAATCATTTTTGTCACTGGACAATTTTTTTTTCGGAACTCGCTTTTAACTTTCGTTTGCTAAAAGGACTGGGAAGGGACTAATCAAGAGGGGAATTTTCTGCTTCCGAGGGAGAGTTTTTGACCCAGATATTTCAACGGCGCATTGTTTACGCTTCCAAAGCCTATCCCTTCTGGCAATAACAAAAAAGTCCCATTTTCAGTGTCTTATGCCACTTTACGATGATCTTGTGGAAATAAACTTAAACTAAGCACATTGATGTAAACATTAGCTTTCAAATAAGCACTTAAACAGGTCTCTAGACCGTTTCAGTGGCCCGCTAGTCCTGGAAAAACTAAAAGAAAAAAGAAACAAGTCAGCGTTTCCAACTCTTTCGAAATTCCCGAATAATTGTTTTCGTAACTAACTTTTACAATTAAGATAAACATAAACAACAGGTTTTATCCCTGAGTAAAATTTAACCGAGTCTTTTTTTTTTCATTAAGCAGTTCTTTTTAAGAACGCATTTCCGGTATTCACTGCTCAGGGCCTGGGAGAAGTGTACAAGAGGAAGGATTGTACCCTTCTAGTTAGGGGGCTTTTGGCCATGGAGACATGTTACACTTGTTATGCTTCCTTGATTTTCAGCTCCAGAAAATAGCGCCAAAGCATAATTTTGGGTGCCATAAGGCGTTTTAAAATAACATTATAAAGACAATTTTTGCATAAAGCAAGTAGATATGACCGATAGCCTTTACATGAGCAATCAAACGTCTTTCTAGGATTTACGTTAGCCTTCTAACACTAGTGGGAAAATGAACCAATGTAAAAGAGCGATAAGCCTTGTTTTCTACTTAAGGACCTCAAAACCACCAATCACAAGTTTTCAACCCTAGTGATTCCAGTGGCGCACTTTTCTTTTTTGTCCCACCTTTTCTGAGAGGTTTCAAGCTCCTTCAAAATTTCCGAAATTTTTTCCTTAGTAAATTTTTATTATTATTATGAACCTACAGAATATTTATCATTCCTGAACCATTTTAAGTAAAGAATTTATCTCGCTAGATAGTTTATTTTAACGCCTTTCAACACTCCTGGTTACTATAGACTGTGATCGCTCTTTACTAGGTTGCAGCAATTGCTGCAACTAGGATATTGGAAACTTCATTTAATTGCGTAGTCTAAATGCGTGACGTGTACGGTTTATGTTTTTGTGAGGTTGTTCTCCTCTTAGTGTATTCCATTTTGTACAGAGGGTAGAAATAAATCCTAATTACTATGGGTACCTAAGCACACTGAATAATTCATATGTAAAAGGATGACGCTCTCAAGTCACCACGCCTCATCGAACACATCCTCGGAAAACAAGATTTGAGTCAAACCGGTTTCAGGCGGTCGTGCATTATGCAGTGTCAACGGGGTCGCAAATATACACCAGACGAATGCCCAAGAATGCAACAATAATGTAGGGAAGGAATAAAAAAAAATATTTACATGTGTTTGGCAACCATAGATTCATCGCCTAAATAGTTACCGGATATTATAGAAAAAGGATTGCAATACGCGAACAGGTAAAGAGAAAGCAAGAAAAGGTGACAATGATAAATAGAGACACCAACCAAAATAACCCGTTTTGCCTTGTCCAAACACCTTGGGAAGCCATTGCTGGAACCATGGAGGAAATACACCAGGAATAAATTAGTATAATTAATGATGTTGTGAGTACAACAGTATTAAAACTTACAAACTTATTTGCAAGCGTTTACAAAATTATAATCGTTCAGTGGTCAAATGGTCAAAGAATGACAATTTTTTTGCGGTTATATTTTACAATATTCTATAATATTTGGCTGCAAAACAAACGAAAAACTAAAAATTACACCCACTCGACAAACTTGGCCTCTATCTTAAAAGGATGAACACAATAATGGCCAAAATTATAATTCATACGCCAAGTTATAACAAGTCACTTGGAATTGACAATAAAACCGGATAGCTAACGGCAATAATTGACTAATTATTATCTTGAGCATAGGGTTGTCATCCACAAGCGCCTAACCAGGATTTATGTTCGAGTGGGAGGGGGGCAAACGTTAAGGGGGGGTGGCATTTTTTCAAAAACGCATTCAAAAATAGTTTATATACATTTTGCTACTTTTTTACGGGTCGAACAAACATTTCAGGGGGATTGAACGCCCACGTACGGTTTATGTATCCGGTCTATGTTGGAATTGTGCTGTTTCATTTATTGGGCACGTCAACCAGTTGGCGGTTGATTGGAATTTTTTCTTAGTGTATGCGTGCATTTTATTCTTCTCTTTTTTTGCTTTTGTCTTTTGTTTATTTTTATTTCTCCCTGTATTCCCGGGCATAGAACCTCGTGGGTGATATTTGGCGTTTGATGTTTTCTTTGGTACTTGTGTCTTACAGCCACCATACTCAAGCTCTGCCAAGAAGTGAAGTTTGGTTAATGCTAATGACATAACCGGTTTTTACATCATGGGGTGAATTAATTTCACCATGAACTTCATTCTATTTGCGATGTGTGTTGATAGGAGGCAATAAAAAGTAGAGAGAATGTATGGTTCCACAAAGCTGAGGAATAACAGAACCAAGGTACATCCCGCCGTCATTTAAGATCCTACCTAGCAGAGTACATGTGGCGGGCGGCAGTAACGGCAGAAGGCGGATCTCATTTCAACCCGATTCTTAGTGACATTTCTACGTTCTGGGTGCATATTTCGAAGTTGCAGTTTTCTTAATTTTGCTGATTAAGCATTATATTTTCATCATATTTTGTTTTATCTCATTAGTATTAACCAAACTTCACTTCTCGACAGAACTTGAGTGTGGTGGCTTTAAGACACAAGTACCTTCTCTTTTTTCTTTTTTGTTGGATTAACAAACCTTATCTAACAATGAATAATATCAGATTATCCCTAAGATCGATTTTCTGTAAAAAAAAAAAAAAAAAAAACCTAAGATCTTAGCGCTTTGATAATTCAGAGAACAGCCCTAATCTGGAATAGTCACTGGAAAACATTTTTAATCGGAAACGAACGGGTTCAGTCTTGCTTACCTGTATAGGCTGATTTACACCGTGTTGAAGAACGCCACTGGGCATAAGAATTGGTTGTCCCTGGGTATTGTAGAGTTGCTGGATGTATGAGCCACCACCCATAGGCTGTTGGATTACTTGCAACTTAAATAAACAGTAAATTAGTTATTTGCGTATTTGGAAAATAGTTTGATGTTGCTTAATTAAAATAAAATGATGGAATGTTTACAGCAAATATTCATTGAATCTTCCTGTCGTCTAGCAAGTGGCATCAATATCCAATTGCCCTCCTTCCAAAGATTTTCTCCTCTCCCAATATTTTAAAAATACCTTTATTGGGTGTTTTCGTTGAAAAAACGGTCTTTTTTCTGGAATTTTCATTGATAAATTGAAAAAATTGCACGCCACAAGGTTTCAAAAAATTACATAGATACCCCATCTCTACATTCCCGTGAATTGACACCACTAGGTCTCCTAGAAAAAGGCCATAAAAAACTTTCGGTGAAACAAAAAATGCTTCCCAGACCTTTTCGAACATTTCGTTGAAACGAAAGTCGGATTATTTTTTCCAGTTCAGAATTTTCCAAATTAAAATCTGGAGAAGGTTAAAAGGGAATGCGCAGGATGACTCACCCCCTATTGCACTTCCTGGCTGAAGGGCCATGAAAAGAGTATCAGCACCGTTGGTTTTGACTATAAAGCCTTGTACTGCACCCTTCACCTTTTTATCTATGTGTTTGACTACAATGGGCGATTCTTATTATTAAGCGAAAGGAAAAATTCTTATTATTATAAGAAATTATATAAAAAATTTATATGAAAATTATCATAAAAATCTTATTATCATAATGGTGACAGTTTGGCTCCAAAGTTATTTTTACTTTTCCAAAAAATAATTTTTTCCCCTGTTTTGGGCACAAACAAATTAAACTTTGAAATAAATTTTACAGAACGCTGCTGTTTTTATTACTGCCATTCGCATCACACAAACATGAAATATTAATTACCACAAATCATGCTTCATCCCATCCGCTTATAGTACTATCGCTCTCTTAGCAGACAAATATTAGACAAGAAGACAATGAAAGGCAATTTTCAAACATTCCAAATTTATAGAACACAATATGCGTTCGATCTTTCTCCAATCCAAAAATCAGATAACAGCCCAACCGTTTCCTTAAATTCTCTCTCCGCTGATTAGTTTCCAAGGATGTCCTAATGTTCCCAAAGAGATAAACAGAGAAAATTGAATGTATTCATTCGCCTTAAAAGAGAAAATTGCAGATTTTTTCCACCGAAGTAAACCTTCATAAAGCGAGGAGGTGGGGAGGGGCAGAGAAGGAACAACTCATCAGCTGCAGCTGAATTAGAGGACCTCATTTTCCCATTTGAGGCTTTAAAAGTACTTGGAAATAAAATACTGATTCTCAAAAAATCTAGGGGATTAAATGGTGACTTTTTATAAATGAGGCATAAAGAGGACAATCTGACCAATTCCATTTTAAATTTATGGTTTTTTTATGTCAAAGGATTTGATGGGCTTTCAACTCCACAATATAAAATGCTTGCCTGAAAATAAGGATTAATACTAAAAATCATGTTTGCCATTGGTTAACACAATCTTTTCAGAGGCCAATTCGACTCAGTCAAATCTAAAGTTAAAGAGAATATACTTCTAGTCAAGCGCAGAAGCAAACAGCAAAAAACTGGACGTTTTTACATGGATATTGATTTGTACGTTAAGATAAAAAAAAAAAAAAAAAAAATCAGCAATCAATTTTCTTTTTATCTTTCTCCGTTGTTTGTCCTGGCCAGATCAACCACTGGACGGTTAATTAATTAACTAATTAATTAACTATTAATTAACTAATTAACTAATTAATTAATTATAAATTAATTAACTAACGGTGACATTTGTAGTACATCATCTGCAAATTAGGAACTCCCTGTCGGCTTGATGTTCTTTGAATCCGGCCTGTAGACCCCTCCTTAATCCACTCCTCTCTGAGATTGGTATGAATATCCCCCAGGGAAATTTTATAGAAAAAAAGTTATAGTTTCGTCCTTTCGTACTAAAAATCCATCGAGGGGATGCCCGCTTTCCAGCACATGGTGTACACCTCATAAATTCACGTGTGCCGCATGGTTCCACCACACTTGGTAAGTGCCACCTGACGTACACGCTACCCGAAAGTAGGCTCTCCCTCGGCATAAATCAAAAAGTATGTTTCGAAAAATGGAGACAAATGAAAAATCTCAAACGCATTTTCACAATTGTTCCATCGATCACAATTTAGTGTAATAACGTGCCAAAATTCGTTACTTTGGGTCAAAATAGGGAGTTAAGGACTTTTTAAAGAAATGAAATTTTGCCATTTTGATTTGAAATGAGGCTCTCTTTTTCTCTTCAGTGCCACAATACCTCTCTGCATAATATTTATGATAGTCTTATCATCCCACTAAAAAAAGAATGAAAACTGCGGTGTGCAACCTGATTACATTTTCAAACAGCATAAAACACGGCTTTGCAATATAAATATATATATATATATATATATATATATATATATATATATATATATATATATATATATATATATATATATATATATATTCCAAAAACTGTGGGTGGCGAAGAAACTGCAAAAGGAAAAGTGACAGAAATTAACAGAGATCTAATAATTACTTCCGACACACATACCACTAGGCACGCACACAAGATTTTTCCAAGGGAGATAGATGATAAAAAAAAATATTGTTTGACAATTTGAATTTAATAGGCCCAAAAATGCAGGGCAGTCTAGGACATCGAACCTGGACTTTTAAGACTCAGGGAGAGCAGTTATATATTTAAGAAAATAAAAGCAGTTAATATATATAATATAATTTAATAAAATTAAGTTATATACAATTATTAAATTATTATTATAGTCTAGGACATCGAACCTGGACTTTTAAGACTCAGGGAGAGCAGTTATATATTTAAGAAAATAAAAGCAGTTAATATATATATATATATATATATATATATATATATATATATATATATATATATATATATATATATATATATATATATATATATATATATATATATATATATATATATATATATATATATATTAATAAAATTAAATTATATACAATTATTAAATTATTATATACAATTTGAATTTAATAGGCCCAAAAATGCAGGGCAGTCTAGGACATCGAACCTGGACTTTTAAGACTCAGGGAGAGCAGTTATATATTTAAGAAATAAAAGAACAGAAACACTTGAGATACCTGTGGCATAGTTGGTAAGGCAGAAGAAGAAATATTAGAATGTTGTACAGATTGCCCTGTTTGACCATGCTGCAAGCTAATGCTTGTCATATTTAATCCCCCAACATTGGCCATTGAAGTGGCAGCATTTGCGCCAGAGACACCGACCTGTCCCGACTGGGCACTTCCAGATGCTTGTTGAAATACGAACTGCAAATAAAGGCAAAATTAGAAAATAAAATTTATATAATATTAGTTATCATAAAAAAAATTCCACATATACTACATAGGTAAGATAAATAATCATCAGGTGAAGCTGAATTAGGGGGTCTCATTTTCCCATTTGTGTAATTACTAATGGTAATTAAACGCTTTAAAAGAACTTGGAAATAAAATACTGATTCTCAACAAATCTAGGGGGACTGGCAACATTTGCACCAGAAACACCGACCTGTCTTGACTGGGCACTTCAATATGCTTGTTGAAATACGAACTGTAGATAAAGGCAAAATTATTAAACGTTATTAAAAGTGGTAGATTAATTTTCACGATCATCAACAGCCGATGCTACTACAACTGACAACTCATCGCCAGAGCACCTGCCAGATCATCTACCTTCCCCATCAGCATAAATTGACCCTCAATATGCTATTAGATATTTAGCTAAAAATTATAAATGATGTTGGCTTGAATACCAAGGACAATGAAAATGCTATCTTATTGTTTGATTTGAGTGGAAACACATCTTCACATATCTTAAAAAATTAGGAAAAATCGCGAATATAATCTTTAATGATAAAGACCTCCATGTACAGTTGAGTAGTTTTCTGTAATAGGGGGAACCAAATAAAACAAAAGAATGAAAGAAGGCGAATACGAGCAAAAATTAGCAAAAAACATATGGTACCATACAGCTTCAGAAAATGTAGCTTTTTTTGAAGGCTAAATTTCGTCAAATTTAACTAGATGTACTGATTTATTTTCACGGTTTGACTGGCAACACTGACGAAAATATGGTACTGCCCTAAAAACATCATACTTCTGAAGAAAAAAAACACATGGTAAAAATTCTTAGAAAATCGCAGTTTTCACGCAAGATGGCTTAACGGGACAAAAATATTTTGCTTTTATGTCCTCGGGCCTCCAACACCAGTGTATTTATTAACATAAGTTAGTTTTTTTCAAATCTACGTAAGATCGCTTCCTTTTCATAACCAATGAAAATTAGGCAAGAATGTCAATAAAATATAAACACATTTGCCTATGGTAAATACCAGCAGAACCACCCATAATAAACTACTAAGCAATGAATTTTCAGGGTTTCCCTATTATTTTTTGACCAATAAGAAGTACGTAAAAAGACTAATAAAAAGACAATTGAAAATTCACCTAAAGTAAATTATGGTAAATTTACCCATGGCAAACCAATGATAAATCATTTCAGATTTGTTAATTTTTGCCAATTCCATGTTATCCTCTTAAATGTTGGGGTCATAAAACTTCAAATTATACAACCATAAGAACTATAAATATTCATAATTTTTTTCTGAGGGTAGACAAACACAAACCCTAGGAAGGCGTTTTATAGTCTCCCCATTTCAGGATCTTTCAAGATGCTTACAAGTATATTTCTTACTCAGTATCTCTCACCAGTTAATAGAGCTGGGACTGAGATATTTCATTTAGTTTTCTTTATGTGTTCCTCTTTCACAAAGCGGTTTCTTAAGTACATGGCAACAGTGGTAAAAGAACAAGAGTCACCCCTTCCTTCTAAAAATTATGCAACTTTCTTTTCTATATAGGGGTAATTTTTTACAACAAGATGACACCTTGAGATATGTGAAGTTTGTTATTTAGAAGTTTAATTTCTACATAGAATTAAAAGATTTTTTGGGCAGGGGGGGTGGGGCTAAACGACCAAACCATTTTCATTCACGGTAAGGAAGTATAGACAATAGCATGGCGTCTTAGAGTCTCTTCCGTCTTTCTTAGATCTTTAGAAGATTATTTTGCACTCGAGTTCTCTCACCAATTTTTCTCACTAAATGGAGCTTGGACTGAGACTTATTTATGTCTTCATGTGCAAGATATACATTTTTCAAATCGATGGCCCGTCAGTTAACTAAATACAATATTCTTTAAATCAATGATAGACGTTTTGCAAAATTCAATGTCTTTTTTGTGTGTTTTCACCATCTTGAAAATATATAAAAGAGTGCTTCTGCAGTTCTTCTTATGTCATGGACCCTATCCATTCAAAGCCAACTTTAAGGTTGATCACAAATGACGGTACTTCAGAATAAAGGATCTTACCGGCAATTATTTTGGAAGTACAGTCCCTATGCCAGGGTAAGTGCCCCCTGACAATAGAAGTATGTGTGCCCTATATGGAATTAAATAAAAAAAATATATTTTGAACTGAAAGTAAGGAGCAAAATTGAAACTTAAAACGAACAGAAATTATTGCATATATGAGGGGGGTCACTAAAGAAAACTTTAGCGCAAAGACCGAGGTATTGACTAGGGGACGACCCCTCTTATATATCATAATTTCTATTCATTTTAAGTTTTAATGTTGCTCCTTACTTTCAGTAGATTTTTTTTCTTTAATTTTCGATCGTTTTGTAAGTAATACTGGGAAATCTGGCTCCCACTCCATTAAAAATTCCTCCATGGAAAGATCCTCACACGTACTCCCCGGAAAAATATCCCCTGAAAACTTGAGTATATTTCCCAATAACCAACACTATATGCAAACAATGGGTAAAGTTAATAACTTGCAGCCCTTCCCCCGGGGACTTTTGATTTCCAACCAAATCAACCCTCTCCCGATCTTATGCGATCACTGCTTCGACATGATCACCCTTGGAAAAAAAAAGAAGCATCCGTGATCATTCTTCTAGTAAAAAATGCAGAACTCCACATTCTTGTGCATAGGAACTTAAAACCTCTACAGTAAGGTTCTCTAGTATGCTGAATCTGATGTTGATTTTCACTGAGTGATTTTCATAATGATCACCTGATATTTTGGGAGTGTTTCCCTCCATTTTCAAAAATTGGGCTAAATAGGGCTCAAAATTTGACGAATTTTACATATATTGAATCGAACATAAATTCAATTCTTTTGATGTATCTATTGCTATCAAGACTCTGTTTCATAGAGTTAGACGTTAAGAAATATCCCCATCTAGAAAGCAAAATTCAAATTTTTATAATCAAAGAGTTCGTGGTAACGAACTCTAGTAAGGAGTAACCCGGCTCAATAGTAACCGAAACTCTGAAAAATGGAATTTTGATACCAATAGTTACATCAAAAGAATTGAATTTTTACTCTGATTACAAATGTATAAGTTTCATCAAGTTTAGTTTTACACATCAAAAGTTACGAGCCTGAGAAAATTTGCCTTATTTAAGGAAATAGGGAAAAACATCCCCTAAAAATCAAAGAATTTTAACGAAAATCACACCGTATCAGAGAACCATACTGTAGAAGTTTCAAGGTCCTATCTACAAAATGTGGAATTTTGTATTTTTTCCCAGAGAAGACAGATCACGGATGCGTGTTTATTTTTTTTTCCAGGGGTGATTGTATCGACCCAGTGGTCCTAGAATGTCGCAAGAGGGCTCATTCTAACGTAAATTATAAGTTCTAGTGTCATTTTTAAGTGATCAAAAATGGAGGATACCTAGGCCCCCTCCCACGCTCATTTTTTCCCGAAGTCACTATTGAAATTTTGAGATAGCCATTTTCTTCAGTATAGTCAAAAAACCTAATAATTATGTCTTTTGGGACGACTTAATCCCCCACAGTCCCCGGGGGAGAGGCTGCAAGTTACAAACTTTGACCATTGTTTACATATAGTAGGCTAATGGTTATAGGGACATGTACAGATGTTTTCAGGGTGACTTTTTCACGTTTAAGGGGGGCGGGGGAGAGGGTTACGAGGAAGGATCTTTCCATGGAGGAATTTATCATGAGGGAAGAAAATTTCCATGAAGGGGCCGCAGGATTTTCTAGCATTATTTAAAAAAAAAAAACAATGAGAAAATAAATAAAAAAGTTTTTTTCAGGTTGAAGTAAGGAGCAGCATTAGAACCTAAAACAAACAGAAATTATTACGTTTATAAAGGAGGTTCATCTCCTCCACAATACCTCACTCTTTACGCCAAAGTATTTTTAGTAATTTCAACTATTTATTCCACGGCCTTTGTGATTAAGGGGTCATTCTTAAAAAATTGGGACCAAATTGAAGCTTTAACGTAAAGAACGAGGTATTGACGAGGGAGAAACTATGAGAAAGCCTTTTAGCCAAAAAAAGTTAATATGCAAATTTCGTATCAATTATTCATGTGCGGTGAGCAAAATCAAAACATGCATTAACTAAATAAACGTTCAGAAATTAGATCAAAAACAAGTTTTCAAACTGCAAGTAAGGATCGACATTCAAACCCAAAACAAGCAGAAATTATTCCGTATATGAAAGGGGTTGTCCCCTCCTCAACGCCTCGCTCTTTACGCAACAGCTTTTATTGTTTTAAAAAATAGAGTTGTGAGAAAGAGTCAAACTTTAGCGTAAAGAGCGAGACGTCGAGGAGGGGACAACCCTTTCATATACGGAATAATTTCTGTTCGTTTTAAGTTTTAATGTTGCTCCTTACTTGCAATAAAATGCTAGTTTTTTTTTAATACTCATAAAAATATATATTTTACTTGCAAAATAAAAGAGTCTTTTCAAAAGCTTTGCCCAGAGGTGTGAATTGGAGGGGCCTTGGAGCATTTACCTTCTCCCAAGATTTTAAGTGGGCAGGAAGTTTAACAATGGGACGTTCAAAAGTAAAAGATTTGGAATAACATTTCAAACTTCAAAACAAGCATCAACAGATAATACAAACAATAATAAAACACAAAAGTTTCTCAAGCTTAATTTTAAATGGAGTAATTCGCAATTTTTATTTTTATTCTTTGAATTTTTTTCGATGATTTTTTTTCTTTGACCCACTCAAAATCCATCAACTCAAGCCAAGCCTTGGAGAAAGGGGGGGGGGTAGAAACTATACAGTAGTCAACACAAAACTTTTTAAAGTTATTTTGTCTTCAGAGTAGTTGTATTATTCTTCAATTCTTGAGCTAAATACGTCCCTCTTGAATTTACTTTTATTACTTCATGACAGACTTATTTTTTTGCTGCGTCTAATCCTTGTCAGTCATTTGTCAATCAATTTGTCAAGTTACATCTAGTCATTTTGTCACCCAGCACTTTTAGCCACAGAAATTGGGTATTGATAATCATTTTTAGTTTTATAAGCAAAGCAGGTTATTCATTGTTTGAAATTTATATATATATATATATATATATATATATATATATATATATATATATATATATATATATATATATATATATATATATATATATATATATATATATAAATGTAAACTTTCAAAAAGAACAGTCATAGGTAAGCTTTTGCTCTTGATTCGCAATTTTCAACAAATAAAAAGTGTGCTTACTTGTGTAGGTTGTTGCTGTTGTTGTTGTACTTGCAAACTCTGTTGTAGCCCTTGCTGTTGAATCTGTTGTTGTTGATCAGTTGTTTGCACATTTCCTTGTTGCTGTGTCTGATTTGGAACTGAGCCAATAGAATATGTAACAGATACAGGACTTGCTTGGACTGGTTGGGTTTTTACCTCAGCCATTGTTGAAAATGGCAGTAACGAACACTTCTGAAATCTGAAAGTGAAAATAATATCATGGCATAAACTTCAGGGTCATATGTCTGATAAAAATGATAACAAGGAACCGAAAAACGAATATACATTTTTCATTAGAAATAAAATAAACAGGTAAAGGTATTGTTTTCATGAAAGCAGTATTAAAAAAAGGTGGAGAAAGTCGCTGGATGTCAGGTTTCTACTAGCTGGGTGTCCGCCATCAAAATCTATTCGCGGGTACAGGACAGTGTTTCGCTTAATATAAATAATTTTTTTTTCCCTATTTACGGGATAATAAATCAATCATAAGTGTATCTGGATTATAAACCTATATTTCCTATAGTACTGACCAGGGCTGTATCCAGTATTTTTTGTTCGGGAGGGGGACAAGAAACTTTATAAAATACAACAAAATTTGTTCGCATGTATTTTTGCTGATTTTGTACGAGTAAGACAAAATTTCAGGGGTTCGAACTAGGTGACTCCCTCCCCCTGGACACGGTCCTGGTACTAACCTTTTCAGCAAAATGACCTTTTCATAAATATTGACACAACAACAGGGAAAATTCACCTGCTATGGCTTGTTCCAGGTTCAGTAGTAAATTATAACACAAACAAGACCGTGGACAGGATCTTTGTTTGACGGGAGATTTTTGTTCGAAGGGAGAGGGGTTACAAAAACAATTTAAAAATGTCCCCGAAATTTGTTTTTATGTATTTTTATTAAATTTTTACGACCCGGACAAACATTACGGGCAGGGCGGGGGTTCAAACCTCTTAACCACTCCCCTGAATACGACCTCGAACACAAAAGTAGAAAAAAGACATAAAATTCAATTGGGGCTATTATCCCAGCAGAAATTTGCTCTCCGGCAGGAATTGGCCTCAATTCTTTTTACTGTTGTACGATATAATGATGCTTGTGTCTATAACTACTTGTCCTAGGAAAGTCTTAGAAAATCGCATTATAGGCACGAAATTTTAGAATTTGATTCCTGAAAGTATTGATTTTTTATTCGAAACACCAGACCTTCTACATCTGAAAAGATTAACGCCTCGCTCTTTACGCTAAAGTTTGACTCTTTCTCTCAATTCTTCTTTTTAAAACAGTAAAAAACTTTAGCGTAAAGAGCGGGGCGTTGATGAGGAAGCAGCCTCTTTCATATACGAAGTAATTTCTGTTCGTTTTAAGTTTTACTGTCGCTCCTTACTTTCATTAAAAAAAAACTTGTTTTTTTTATTTAATTTCTGAACGTTTTTGAATCAATGCATGTTTTGATTTTGGCTCTCCACAGAGGAATAATCAAAACGAAATTTGCATATTTTTTTTTGGCTCAATGGCTTTCTCATAATTTTGATCGAATGATTTTGAGAAAAACAGAGGGGGGGAAGAAGCCTAGTTGCCCTCCGACTTTTTGGTTAATTAAAAAGGCAACTAGAACTTTTAATTTTTTACGAATCTTTTTATTGGTAAAAGATTTACGTAACTTATAAATTTGCTTACGTAACGAACTTTTGTATTCTCATGTTTTTATTACATATATGAGGGGATTCGCCCCATCGTCAGTACCTCGCTCTTTACACTAAAGCTTAAATTTTATCCCAATTCATTAAGAATGACCCCCTGAATCACAAAAGCCGTAGAATAAGTAGTTGAAATTACTAAAAATACTTTAGCGTAAAGAGCGAGGTATTAGAAGGAGGTGAGCCCCTCATATGGGTAATAATTTCTGTTTGTTTTAAGTTTTATTGCTGTTCCTTACTTCCAGCTGAAAAAGCTTTTTCACATTTATTTTTTAATTGTTTTTTTTTAAATAATGCTAGTAAATCCTGCTCTCCCTTCATGGAAATTTTCTTCTCCCATTACAAATTCTCGAAGGAAAGTTCCCCCAGCATATCCCCCTCTTCTCAACCCCTCCCCCAAACCAAAAAAATCCTCCTGAAAACGCCTGTATACTTCCCAATAACCATTACTATATGTAAGCACAGGTCAAAGTTTGTAACTTGTTGCCCCTCCCACGGGGACTGTGGGGGAGTAAGTCGTCCCCAAAGACATAGTTATAAGGTTTTTCGACTACGCTGAATAAAATGGCTATCTCAGAATTTTGATCCGTTGACTTTGGGAAAATAATTAGCGTGGGAGGGGGCCTAGGTGCCCTCCAATTTTTTTGGTCACTTAAAAAGGGCACTAGAACTTTTCATTTCCGTTAGAATGAGCCCTCTTGCAACATTCTAGGACAACTGGATCGATACGATCACCCCTGGGAAAAAGAAAAAAAACAACAAAAAAACAAAAAAACAAATAAACACGCATCCGTGATCTGTCTTCTGGCAAAAAATGCAAAATTCCACATTTTTGTAGATAGGAGCTCGAAACTTCTACAGTAGGGTTCTCTGATACGCTGAATCTGATGGTGTGATTTTCGTTAAGATTCTATGACTTTTAGGGGGCGTTTCCCCCTATTTTCTAAAATAACGCAAATTTTCCCAGGCTCGTAACTTTTGATGGGTAAGACTAAACTTGATGAAACTTATATATTTAAAACCAGCATTAAAATGCGATTCTTTTGATGTAGCTATTGGTATCAAAAATCCATTTTTTAGAGTTTTGGTTACTATTGAGCCGGGTCGCTCCTTACTACAGTTCGTTACCACAAACTGTTTGAAAGAGCGAAGGATTGCGGAGGGGACAGCCCATTTCATATACGGAGTAGTTTCTGTTCGTTTTAAGTTTTAATGTCGCTCCTTACTTTCAGTTAGAAAAACTAGTTTTTTTTTATGTAATTTCTGAAAGTTTTTGAATTAATGCATGTTTGGTTTTGGCTCTCCACACATAAATTATTAAAATGAAATATACATTTTAATTCCTTGTTTGGCTAAATGGCTTTCTCTTAGTTCTGATCAGACGATTTTGAGAAATATGGGATGGGGAAGGAGGCCTAGTTGCCATGCAATTTTTCGGTTACACAAAAAGGCAACTATAAATTTTAATTTTTAACGAATTTTTTTATTAGTAAAAAATATACGTAACTTAAGAATTAACTTACGTAACAAACTTTTACATTCTTAAATTTTTATTATGTATATGAGGGGGTTTGTACCCTCGTTAATACCTCGCTCTTTACACTAAATCGTAAGTTTTGTGCCGATTCTTTAAGAATGACCCCTGAATCAGAAAGGCCGTATAATAAATAGTTGAAATTACTAAAAATACTATAGCATAAAGAGCGAGGTATTATTCTCCTCCTAAATACCTCGCTCTTTATGCTAAAGTATTTTTAGAACCCCTCATATGCGTAATAATCTCTGTTCGTTTTAAGTTTCAATGGTACTCCTTACTTTCAATTGAAAGAATTTTTCCATGTTTATTTTTTCATTGTTTTTTTTTTATAGTAATTTTAGAAAATCCTGCGCCCTTTTCATTGAATTTCTGTTCCCCCATGACATATTTCTCCAAGTAAAGATCCTCCCACCTAACCCCCTCCTCTCAACCCCACCCCCAAAACCAAAAAAAAATCCCTTGAAAACGACTGTACACTTCCCAATAACCATTATTATATGTAAACACTGGTCGAAGTTTGTAACTTGTAGCCCCTCCCCCAGGGACTGTGGGGGAGTAAGTCATTCCTAAAGACATAGTTATTAAGGTTTTTGACTATGCGGAACAAAATTTTTTGGTCACTTAAAAAGGGCACTAGAACTTTTCATTTCCGTTAGAATGAGCCCTCTTGCAACATTCTAGGACCACTTGGTCGATACGATGACCCCTGGGAAAAAAAATAAAATAAACACGCACCCGTGATTTGTCTTCTGGCAAAAAATACGAAATTCCACATTTTTGTAGATAGGAGCTAGAAAATTTTGCTAGAGGGTTCTCTGATAGGCTGAATGCGATGGTGTGATTTTCGTTAAGATTCTGTGAGGGGTGGGGGTGTTTTCCCCTATTTTTTAAAATAAGACAAATTTTCTCAGGCTCGTAACTTTTGATGACAAAGACCAAATTTGATGAAACTTATATATTTAAAATCAGCATGAAAATCCGATTCTTTTGATGTATATTTTAGCATCAAAATTCCGTTATTTAGAGTTTCGTTTACTATTGAGCCGGGTCGCTCCTTACTACAGTTCGTTACCACGAACTGTTTGATACTGCTATTGCTCAAAGATTAAAGATGCATTCTTCTAAAGCCTTAAATCCCACATCAGTAAGCAATTCGAATAAACCCACAAGCACTATTTACCTACCTTATATTCTGAAAATTACTTCAAAACTGAAAAAAGTTTGTTTAAAAAACAATTTACGTGTTGGATTCACAAGCAATTTCAGTATAATGAATCTTCTCAATTCTGGTAAGGATAAAACCCCAGTTACTCGTCTAAGAGGGGTGTATCAAATACCCTGTAGTTGTGGAAATTATTACAGTGGTCGAACCCACCAAAATTTAGGAACAAGATTACAGCAACACAAAGAAAGTATTGAAAATGAATTAAAATCTAAAATAACTCCATATCTTTCGATTCAGCTTTAAGTAATCATATTTTTGAAAATCCATACCATTATGTTCTATTTGAAGAAACAATTCTAATTAGCAATGACCTAGGAATCAAACAAACTGTCCGCGAGGCAATCGAATAATAATACATCTCTAAATAAAGACTTAGGTGATACTCAACCATATGTACACAAAATTAATTATAGAAAATAATCTAATTCAAAATAAAACGAAAATATGAACGAATAAAAACAAGGCCAATCCCAAAAGAACTATCAGGTTAGCTGCAGAGAAGGCAAATATCGCAATATATATATATATATATATATATATATATATATATATATATATATATATATATATATATATATATATATATATATATATATATATATATATATATATATATATATATATATATATATATATATATATATATATATATATATATATATATGAAAAAATTAGAAAAACTGAGAATTTCATTTTGAATAAAAAAAAGTAATCTAGATTGAGTTATGTATATTTTTTTTCTATAGTAGCGGGCACGAAGTTAAAAAAAAGAAACGCGGCTAAATAATCAGCACTAAATAAGCTAAAAGCAAATGGCCCCAACCACTTAAGAAGGCGCGGCCTTTCCTTGAAGGTGTAGTTGTCCTTAGGAACCATCAGACTATTAATATTTGAACTTTTACGGCCAAAAAGCATTGTCAAACTTAACCAATTAATTTCGCTTTTTTATTTCAATAGTTTAACGTGGCAACAGTGAAGAAAACGTGACAATGCCCTAAAAACTTTGCTGAATTTACTCCAAACCGGTCAAGTTAACAATTAAAACAAAGAGATGACGAAAACCGCAAATAAAGGAAAAGGTTAACAATCAAATATTTAACGATCAGATAAAAAATTTATTTTTGCCAATTCTTGGGTCTCATTTTCGAGGGCTCGTGCCCCCAAACATTTTGTCCATATCTTAGGTTCCTCTCGGGTCAAGTACTAATAGCTAGGAAAGATCTAAGGGATTTAGTAGCAATAAGTTGGTAGTAGAATTTAGTAGCAGTAGCAGTTTTCACAAAAGTTCGTGGGCGTTAGTGCGTTTTTAGAATCGCTCTTGAATTTCAATCCCACCAGTTGCAAGGAATAAATTCGCAGTTGAAGATAGCACTAATTTTTTTTCTTCCATTTTTCGAATCAATTTCCATTGTCTCTCCATTTTCAAACTGATGAGTCATAAAAAAGCGATTAGGTCTTCAAAAAGGGTAACAAACGATTTAAAAACTGGATGCTTTTATTTCGATACCATTCTTATAGTAAACCATACTCCAGCTCCCATTTACGATTCAAGATTCGAATTCGTAGAGTCCTGAATTAGTGTGTTGCCCGGGCAAAGATGTCGTGGGAATGATACGACTTTGCTTCTTAGAGAAACGTTACAACCTTAAGCCCCTAGACACTAGCCACAACCTAGAGCGCTCACAATTCCATATTTCTTTTCTTTTTGGACTAAATTGAGAGAAAACACAAGAAGAGCATAAATTTTCGAAGAAAAACAACCTTTTTTAAACACCCTAAGTTGGGTGTAATTGAACTTTTCAGCATCAAGTAAAGAAAACCAATAGTTAAGAGCTCATGGAGGGAGGGGGACAAACTCAGCTGCACCAGACTTGAAAAAAAAAATATGGCATTCAACGATAAGCCCCTTGAGACAAGCCCCAACCTAGAGCGCTCACATTTCCATATTTCTTTTCATCTTGGACCAAATTAAGAGAAAACACAAGAAGAGCATAAATTTTCGAAGAACAACAACTTTTTTTTAAAAAACCCCTAACGTGGTTGCAATTAAACTTTTCAACGTCGAGTAAAGAAAACCATAGTTAAAAGCTCAGGGAAGGAGGGGGACAAATTCAGCTGCACCAGACTTGAAAAAATTATGCCATTTAGCGATAAGTATAGAATAACACTTCGACTTTGAAAACGAAGCTATCATTTAGCTTTTAACTGATAACAGCTATACGCAATCGCCAATTAACTATACTAGATAGTACTACAAAATATTACTAAAGTGATGAGCGAATGTAAATACAGTACAAAATGTTACTAAAGTGATGAGCGAATGTAAAGACAGTGATCTAACATTTTTATTACTTCCGTAGCACACCACTCTCGATTCAGCAACCAATATGGAAAAGGTATGCTGGGTAAATGACTTTTATTATGATCGTTAATCGGAGGGGAGGGGTGGAGAAATAGATAGAATGAAATGCCAATATCTTATACTCCAAATATATAAAGAAAAATGAAGAAAATACTTTTCTCATTGTTTTGATTAAGGAAAGAGGGTAAACCCACCATTTCCAGAATGTTTTGAGATATCGGTAATAATGGATGGTTCTTCAAGAGCCAATTATTTTCTACACTTTTTAGCATTGTCTAAACGAACCTTACAGACAACTTTGTCATATATGGTATTAATTTGTAAGCGTTAAACGGGGTATTACGCTCCCTCAATAGTAACTCGAATTCTTTGGGTGATAAAAACTACAGCAATATTGCAGATGATTAACAAAACGTTTGTTTCACCCCTTTAAGCTTGGATAAGATAAATTTGCCACCAGGCACGTACGCAGGAGGGGGGCATTCGGGCCCAGTCCCCCCAGAAATCTTGTGAAATGTTTAATTTCCCCATGGTTTCTTGGGATTTTTGGCAAAAGTAGGACATTTATTAAGAATCTAGATACATGTGTGAAGCCTTTTTTAGTGCATTTTGCAGCATGCAATTACCCGGTCAAGTCACTGCCCGATTATTAACCCTTTTTCTGTCTAACTTTTTACCCTCTTTGAAGTAATTAGCAATTGTACTGTTATTTTTTTTTGTAAAGAGAGTTTGCTTTCCACAGGTAAATAGAATTATCCTTGGTATTAGGGCATTTATCCCCCCTTTTCAGGATAAAGTACAGCTTTGAATGGATCGATTTTGGAAACTATCATTCTTCATTAAAATCTACGTTTTTGCAATAGAAGAACTACCCCTCACAGCACCCATATTGCACTGTTAACCCTAAAATGTCCCTTTCAGTGGGATATAATAGATTAATCACTGGTTCTAAATAGCTATGAACATAACCTGAGCCTAGAACGTACTTTTAATGCTTCTCATTACTTTTCTCATTGTTTTGATTAAGGAAAGAGGGTAAACCCACCATTTCCAGAATGTTTTGAGATACCGGTAATAATGGATGGTTCTTCAAGAGCCAATTATTTTCTACACTTTTTAGCATTGTCTACACAAACTTTACAGACAACTTTGTCATATATGGTATTAATTTGTAAGCGTTAAACGGGGTATTACGCTCCCTCAATAGTAACTCGAATTCTTTGGGTGATAAAAACTACAGCAATATTGCAGATGATTAACAAAACGTTTGTTTCACCCCTTTAAGCTTGGATAAGATAAATTTGCCACCTGGCACGTACGCAGGAGGGGGGCATTCGGGCCCAGTCCCCCCAGAAATCTTGTGAAATGTTTAATTTCCCCATGGTTTCTTGGGATTTTTGGCAAAAGTAGGACATTTATTAAGAATCTAGATACATGTGTGAAGCCTTTTTTAGTGCATTTTGCAGCATGCAATTACCCGGTCAAGTCACTGCCCAATTATTAACCCTTTTTCTGTCTAACTTTTTACCCTCTTTGAAGTAATTAGCAATTGTACTGTTATTTTTTTTTGTAAAGAGAGTTTGCTTTCCACAGGTAAATAGAATTATCCTTGGTATTAGGGCATTTATCCCCCCTTTTCAGGATAAAGTACAGCTTTGAATGGATCGATTTTGGAAACTATCATTCTTCATTAAAATCTACGTTTTTGCAATAGAAGAACTACCCCTCACAGCACCCATATTGCACTGTTAACCCTAAAATGTCCCTTTCAGTGGGATATAATAGATTAATCACTGGTTCTAAATAGCTATGAACATAACCTGAGCCTAGAACGTACTTTTAAGGCTTCTCATTACTTTTCTCATTGTTTTGATTAAGGAAAGAGGGTAAACCCACCATTTCCAGAATGTTTTGAGATACCGGTAATAATGGATGGTTCTTCAAGAGCCAATTATTTTCTACACTTTTTAGCATTGTCTAAACGAACCTTACAGACAACTTTGTCATATATGGTATTAACTTGTAAGCGTTAAACGGGGTATTACGCTCCCTCAATAGTAACTCAAATTCTTTGGGTGATGAAAACTATAGCAATATTGCAGATGATTAACAAAACGTTTGTTTCACCCCTTTAAGCTTGGATAAGATAAATTTGCCACCTGGCGCGTACGCAGGAGGGGGGCATTCAGGCCCAGCCCCCCCAGAAATCTTGTGAAATGTTTAATTTCCCCATTGTTTCTTGGGATTTCTGGCAAAAGTAGGATATTTATTAAGAATCTAGATACATGTGTGAAGCCTTTTTTAGTGCATTTTACAGCATGAAATTACCCGGTCAAGTCACTGCCCGATTATTAACCCTTTTTCTGTCTAACTTTTTACCCTCTTTGAAGTAATTAGCAATTGTACTGTTTTTTTTTTTTTTGTAAAGAGAGTTTGCTTTCCACAGGTAAATAGAATTATCCTTGGTATTAGGGCATTTATCCTCCCTTTTCAGGATAAAGTACAGCTTTTAATGGATCAATTTTGGAAACTATCATTCTTCATTAAAATCTACGTTTTTGCAATAGAAGAACTACCCCTCACAGCACCCATATTGCACTGTTAACCCTAAAATGTCTCTTTCAGTGGGATATAATAGATTAATCACTGGTTCCAAATAGCTATGAACATAACCTGAGCTTAGAACGCACTTTTAAGGCTTCAGTCTTCTTCCCCCCATCCGCTACAATACTTCAGATTAAAGTTAATCTGTATTTTCCGATATACGTGCTTTTTGCATTACTAGATATAAAAAAGTGCTACTTTATATCTGCTGTTTCGAAGATTTTGGCCCCCCCCCCAAAAAAAAAAAAATTCTGCGTACGTGCCTGGTTGTCATATTAGATAAAAGGGAAAGAATAAGGATTTTCAACTAAAATTCTCTTCTGAAACCAATACCAACTTTGTCTTAGCTTACCTTATTGAGGCTCTATGTCTAAGTAAGCGAAACTCTCTAGCCCCTTTATTTTCAATTTGATACCCCCCTAAATGAGGGCCCTTGACTGCTGACGTAAAAATTAAATGAATGAAAAATGTAATTAGTTCAAAACTATATAAGAAGTGCCTTATTTTTCTATAATAACGAAAGAGTGGGACTTTTCTGTAAAAACGAAAACATCTTATAAGCTTCCCCACAATGAGCAATTATGCAGGCTCCCCTTTGAAAAAATACCACCAGGCGCCTATGATTACAAAAAGTATTTTTGTTAGCGACCCGTTGTTTCTACTACTAATATTAACTCGTTGTTGCACTAAGCCACCTCAGCCCATACAGCTGCGAATACTTCTTCTCCGTCCCGAACAAGGGTAAGAGCCCATTAGTATGGCTGAATTGCAAGATATTTACCAGCATTTATTACCAAGATATTTACCTGCAATTTACCGATATTACAAGATGGTTGGCCCCCAACCCCCCATTGCACCTCCTGGTTGAAGGGCAAAAGAACGGATATCAGCACGGCCGGTAGGAACTGAAAAGTCGAATGACGTATTTTTCTTCTTCTTTTCTTTTCTCTATTTACCAACATAAGTATTTGAAATGAGTCATTGAGAGTGCCAGAAATGGGAACTGATGATATCAGTTGCTATTTTACATCCGCAAAGTTCTTACTGTTTATTCCTAAACGGTACCGAAGTTCTCGTTTCGACAAGTTTCGGATTACGAAAATGGATTTAACAACGGTCCACCATTGAGATGTGGTAAAAGTGGTAGTGACGAGAAGTGGTAAAAGCGAAACTGATCAAAAGACGTTAATCTCCAGTGATAACTATGATACTCGTAATTTAGGTGTTTCTTTTTCTTTCTGTTTAGTTTTTTTCTGGTACTTGTCGGTTATGAGAAGCACACACAAAAAGTGAAGTAAGGTTAATCCTGATGAAAACCAATAAAACATGACGACAAAATGATACTTTAGAAACAAAGTAATGGAAATCTCAACAAGCCCAGCCTAACGTAACTTAACCTAACCCCCGCCCCTAATGTGCAAATACATAGCCCAAATTATACAAATCCAATCACTCTGTCTAAGTCCAAGCCAATGTATTGTATCATCCATCAGTTGTTTTTGTAGCTATGAAAACAGTTTTCTGAGATGTAACCTAAGCGTAATTCTTGAATGTGTTTCCAATTCCAATAACCGACAAGTTCCGTTTTTTTCTTTTTTTGATCCAGTAAAATACACGATAGGCAATTTTTTGTATTCAAGTTAAAAGAGGGAAACAGCGACTCCTGCTGTATTTTTATATTCATAGGGGTATAAGAGCTAATTTTCAAATGTTAAAAAAGACAACAGATACGGGTTACTGCGAGCAGGTACAAGACATGAAGCTGCGCTAAAACTCTGCGGATTCATAATGTATTCAGGCAACCATCTAATTCTGACCTTACCCTTTTGCAAAGGATATAAAACCCTTTTTTTTTGCAAACCCTGTCATTTCATTGGATATAGTTGTTCCGAATCAGATCGGGATTTTTTTTGCACAATCCTTTCTGCGTTTTTTGTGCTAAAATTTGCATGAAGAAGTAAACGGCTAGGCCCAATAAAATGAGCTGTTTTTCTTTTTCCCCCTTTTTTGTTTGACTATTGAGACATAGATGTCAAATGGTAGCCAACTGACACCACAAACTGTCGTCCAGCATTATTTGAGTTTGAGATCTAGCTTGTCACCCTTTATCTTCTCATTTTTTGTTCATTCCTTTTTATGCAGACAGAAAAGGGTAACTAAAGTAGCAAGATGTTACTCGTTTCAAAATGCATTTCCTTTGTTTTATGATATCAATTAAGACGTCTATAAAGGCGATGTCTTGCACCAGTTATCCCCCTTGGTATTATGGACGAGCTCATTAAACTGAGTCGAGTCTCAGGCTAGAAAGGCCCATTGCCTTCAACTCTTTGACCATTAGGCAACTCTTGATGTTGGCGTTCAAGCTGCAGTGACTTGTCAGTAGTAGTTAGTACTTTCTCATAGGAGTTCTATTGTCCCATAGACTGTCCCTAAAGGTAATCTTGGAAACCACCTATTAAGTTGAAGTTTAGAAGCCATTTCAGATATCGTAATGCCCAAAATCGAAGGGCGTATCTTAAATTTTTATAAAGGCAAGTGAAAAACGAGGGATGGCCCATTCACCGACACCTCATGTGCATCTTGGGAGCACCACTTACTTCCCAACACAAGGCAAACTTCCACCTTGCCGTGCCAACATCATGCCATGCCATGCATGGCAAACTTCGTCACACGTGGCGCGTGCCATACACGATTTTTGAAAGTAGAATACCCGTAATAACTAAAAGTGAAGGGCGTATCTTAAATTTTTATACAGGTGAGTGAAAATTGAAGGGTGGACCAGTCTCCAACACCTGGTGTGCATCTTAGGAGCGCCGCTTGCTTCACAATACAAGGTTACAATTCCACTTTGCCATGTCAAACATTATGTCCTGCCATTCATGTCAAACTTCGTCACACGTGGCGCGTGCCATACTCGATTTTCAAAAGTAGAGTACCCTTGGGTGAAAATAAGGATTTTAAGCTAATTGCCTTTTTCAATTTTTTTTTTTTCCAAGATTTAAGAGAGAGAAAAGAACATACATTTTTGTTGATGTGGTTTTATTTTGGAGCTAACCAAAGAAATTGTAAACTGACAGGCATAAAAAAATATTTCCCCTTCCCCCCCCCCACAAAGGTTCCAAGTTCTCTTACCCCCTTCCCTAGAAAAACAAAATCACTGAAAGTTTCAACTCGGTCCCACAGCTGCGAGACAAAACAGGGTAAACTCCATAGAACTAAACGTTTAATATGTCATCATTTTCAGTAAACCTATTGACCATTTAATAATAAATGCTCGCTTGGCTTCAAGAGCTCCTTGTATAACGTCACAAAATTATTTTCAAATTGTTCCCCTGTCTCACATGAAGTGAATACACCCCTGCAAATAAGACCCCGTCAAACAATAGTCACTGACTCTTAAAAGCACTATCAGTTATTTTAAGAGTATGAGTGTGACATCCCCTATGTTTTTGGGGACAACAGAAAAAAGCTAGGAAGAGACACACGTCCTGTTGCCTCGATCTGGGCGTCGACATACGAATTCCATGTTTCGTCTCCAGTTCAACCTGTTGCAGTTCAAGTGAAAATTCAATAGTGAAATGAGTTTCTTTAAAAAGCTTTTAACGCCACTAATTATTGCCCATCAATTTTCTTTTGATAATACTATGTCTTTTGTCTTCTTTCAGATCCACGGTATTCATTGTAGTCATCACTGTAGCTTCCAATATTCTAATCATGGTTCGCAGACTTAACTTTCTAGTCTTCCAATTGAAAAAATATTCTTGGAAAAAAGCATTTTGTTCACTGTTGACTTTTAAAAAGGGAGCTAAAACTTCCGATTTTAAATTGAGACACGAGGGGTGACCATACCAGATTATATTGGTGGACGATCACGTGAACAGAGAGTTGAAAACACGGTAGTCTAGTTTACTGAAAACCGTAGTTATAGATAGTACGACTACGGTATCATCGTTGTAGACTGCATAGTTCTCACTGTAGTATATTTTACAAAGACTAAGGGGTCACCCCCTTCCCGCTAGCTCAGAGCATCATGTGTGCCGCAGAGTTCCCCAACGTGTGGAACTGTCCCCCAACACTTGGCACAGTTGCGCCACGCGTGGCATACTTCCACCACACTTGATACATGCCACCTGGTGTGCGCAATTTTTGGAAGTCGAAGCCCCCTCGCTGCAAACGCCCTCCTCAAAAGAAACTACTTTATTACAGGTGATCAACTAATGAATGAGAAATTGAAGAGAAAATTCAGTATAGATAAATACACTGATAATAAAAAAGAATATCAACGTATACAAAGTCACCGAAAACCCGCAATAAAATAGGTACTTAATTGCAATAGGAAACTAACATTTGCCCCCTTGACCCGCCCACCCTAGGTTCAAACACTCATTTTTATACTTTAATTGAACCCTTATTTTAATGTTTGAAAAAACAAAAATAGAAAATCTTCAAACTTTTCAAATGAATTTTTACTCTCCCCCTCAACATTTTTGTGAAATGGTGCCACTGACGGCCTAAAGCGCAAATAACTCTGAGATGGAACACTACCATAGTTTTCTTATTCATTTTAGTGAAGTAAAAAGACTCCATGTTTGATTCCAAGTTTGGCTCAAATGTGAGTTCCAACCGTTTAATGTGCAACTTGATTAAACTCATACAATAAACAGCGGAGACAATTCAAAAAGAAAATACCCTTACTGGCTCAATGCACCAATCATTTAGTAGTTGTTTTTTTTTATTCTCTATTCTGCTTATGTGCTTGAGAATAGAAAATATTCTTCATCGTGTTTCATTATGAACTTGGCCAAATTGACTTCTAAAATATTACTTTTTCGACGGCAACAAATTTTGTGGCCCCTCTTATTTTTAAACCTTTAATGGCGTTCTAATTTTTATTTTTTGTTGTTCGAAAAATACTGTTCGAAAAGTATTCGGTAAAGCACACAGGGATCTTTAGAGGGGTGACCCCAATCTTATTTGTGGTAATTTATGTTCGCTTTAAGTTTGATCTGATTCTTCATTTTAGTTTCTATTCATTTTAATTCTCATTTATTCATCAATAACAACTTTAGTTCGTTTTAAGTATAGCTGAGTGGCTAGCACACTGGACTTGAAATCCTGAGAACAGGGGTTCAAGTCTTGGTGTTGCTGGTTATCAAATAGTTCGTGGTAACGAACCGTAAGTATGGAGCGATGCGGCTCAATAGTAACCGAAACTTTAAGAAACAGTCTTGATAATAATATATACACCAAAAGAATCAAATTCTCATACTTATTTAAAATATATAAAAATTCATCAAGTTTAATGTTACCCATCAAAAGTTACGAGCCTGAGAAAATTCGCCCTATTTTTGAAGTGGGAGAAACACCCCAGAAACATCAAGTGATCTTAATGAAAACCACGCCATCAGATACGGCATATTAGAAAACCATACTGTAGAGGTTTCAAGCTCTTACACACAAAATTGTCGAATTTTGCATTTTTGCCAGAAGAAAGATCACGGATGCATGTTCGTTTTCGTTTTTTTTTCTTTTTTTTTTCAGGGATAATCGAATCGAACCAGTGATCCTAAAAGATCGATAGAAGGCTCATTTGATCGAAAATCAAAAGTTCTATTGCTTTTTATGGCGCTTGGTATTAACCAAGTGACATATAGCAATCGCCAATTCTGTCGGTCTGTCGGTCCCGGTTTTGCTACTTTAGGCACTTCCAGGTAAGCTAGGACGATGAAATTTGGCAAACGTATCAGGGACCTGACCAGATTAAATTAGAAATAGTTTTTTCCCAATTTGACCGTCTGGGGGGGGAGTGGGGGGTCCGGTTAATTCGTAAAAAATAGAAAAAATGAATTATTTTTAACTTATGAGCGGGTGATGGGATCTTAGTGAAATTTGATGTTTAGAATGATATTGTGTCTCAGAGCTCGTATTTTAAATCCCGACCGGATCTGATGACGTTGGGAGGAGTTGGAGGGGGGGAACCTAAAATCTTGGAAAACACTTAGAGTGGAGGGATCGGGATGAAACTTGATGGGAAAAATAAGCACAAGTGCTAGACACATGATTGACATAATCGGAACGGATCCACTCTCTTTGGGGTAGTTGGGCGGGGGGGGGGGTAATTCTGAAAAATTAGGAAAAATGAGGCATTTTTAACTTACGAACGGGTGATCGGATCTCAATGAAATTTGATGTTTAGAAGGATATCGTGTCTTAGAGCTCTTATTTTAAAGCTTGACCGGTTCTGGTGACATTAGGGGGGGGAGTTGGGAGGGGGAAACCTAAAACTTGGAAAACACTTAGAGTGGAGGGATCGGGATGAAACTTGGTGGGAAAAATAAACACAAGTCCTAGATACATGATTGACATAAACGGAACGGATCCGCTCTCTTTGGTGTAGTTGGGGGGGGGGGGAGGGGTTATTTATGAAAAATTAGAAAAAATGAGGTATTTTTAAATTACGAACGAGTGATCGGATCTCAATGAAATTTGATATTTAGGAGGATATCGTGGCTCAGAGCTCTTATTTTAAACCTGACCGGATCTGGTGACATTGGGGGTGGGGGAAAGTTTGGGGTGGGGCAACCTAAAATCATGGAAAACGCTTAGATTGGAGGGATCGGGATGAAACTTGGTGGGAAAAATAAGAGCAAGTCCTGGATACATGATTGACATAAACCGGATCTGGCCGGATCTGCTGACATTGGGAGGTGGGGGAAAGTTTGGGGTGGGGGAACCTAAAATCATGGAAAACGCTTAGATTGGAGGGATCGGGATGAAACTTGGTGGGGAAAATAATCAGAAGTCTTACATACGTGATTTACATAATTGGAACGGATCCGCTCTATTGGGGGGGGGGGGGTTAATTCTGAAAAATAAGAAAAAAATGACGTATTTTTAACTTACGAAGGAGTGATCGGATCTTCATGAAACTTCATATTTAAAACGACCTCGTAACTCAGATCTCTTATTTTAAATCTCAACCGGATCAAGCGTAATTGGGGGGGGGGGCAGTTGGGGGGACTGGAAATCTTAGAAAATACTTAAAGCAGTGAGATCAGGATGAAACTGGATGGGAAGAATAGAAACCTGTCTAAGATACGTGACTGACATAACCGGACCGGATCTGCTCTCTTTGGTGGAATTGGGGGGGGGGTAATTTTGAAAATTGAGGTATTTGTAACTTACGAAAGGGTGACCAGATCTTAATGAAATTTGATATTTAGAAGGATCTTGTGCTTTAAAGTTCTAATTTTAAACTCCGACCAGATCCTGTGACATTGGGGGAGAGTTGGAGGGGGAAACCGGAATTTTTGGAAAACGTGAAAATTGGGGTATTTTTATCTTACGAATAGATGATCAGATCTTAATGAAATTTGATTTTTAGAAGGAATTCATGTCTCAGAGCTCTTATTTCAAATCCCGACCAGATCTTTTGGCATTGGGGGAGTCGGAGGGGGAAATCTTGGAAAAACACTTGGAGTGGAGGAATCGAGATGAAGCTTGGTGGATAGAATAAACAAATGTGAAATCCTTGATACGTGATTGACAGAATCGTACTGGATTCGCTCTCTTTGGGGAAGTTGGGAGGAGGGGTTCAGTGATTTGGCGAGTTTGGTGCTTCTGGGCGTGCTAGGACGATGAAAATTGGTAGGCGTGTCAGGGAGCTGCACAATTTGACTTGATAAAGCCGTTTTCCCAGATTTGACCATCTGGGGGGCTAAAGGGAGAGGAAAAATTAGAAAAAATTAGGTATTTATAACTTACGAGTGGGTGATCGGATCTTAATGAATTTTGATATTTAGAAGGACATCGTGACTCAGAGCTCTCATTTTAAATCCTGACCGGCATTAAGCTTCTTATTTTCCTTTTTAAATCAATCTATTGATTCATAGAATTTTGTTAGAGCTCATACCATATGATCTCTTGGCTCTTAGCTCTTCTCGCCTCGTCACAAGTGCCATATGAGCTCTTAGGTCTTGTTTAAGTAGCTAACAATTTTGGAGGGAAACTAGCAAAGCAATATCCATGGAGGGGAGCTAGTGGGTTTGACCCCCCATGTTTGTCCGTCTCGTAAAAACGTAACAAAAATGATTATAAACAAGTTCTTGATACGTTTTTCAAAGTTTTTTTCCTATAGATACTTCAGTCACTTTAGCGTAGAGAACGAGGTATTGAAGAGGGGGGAAACCCCATCACATACGCAATAGTTTCTGTTCGTTGTAAGTTTTAACATTGCTTCTTAGTTTCAGTTGACAAATTTTTTTTATTTGATTTGGCTAGGAACGGGAGTCCATGGTTTGATTCAGTAAGCTCAGCCAGAGTCCACCCAGTTCTAAATGGGTACCTGGAGAAATCTGGGGCGAAAACACGGGAAGTGTCGAATGATTTGCCTCCAACTACACATTGCACTACGAGCCGAATGCAGTGAATCAGGAAATCGATACCTGCGAAACGGACCACTGGTCAGCATGTGAAAAAGCTTTTTTAGTAAGTTTTTTCTGCCCATTATATTTGCTCTCTACTTTTCTTTTAAAAACTTTCTTTTTAATTATATGCTTACAAAGTTGAATACCTTAAGTGATTTGAGGCTCCCCCCTCCAAAAAAAAGAAATATTCTGGGTCTTATTGGGCTATGAGTAGCTCAATATCTCCTTACAGATCGAATCGTTCACATCTGAAACAGAGACTCGAAAAGAGGCTTATATACTGCATAGGCGTACTAAATTGGATAAACTGGCCAGAGAGAGGAACATATTCAATGAGTAGAAGACATCTCAAATGTTTCCACGGATCATGACAAGCGGTTCTGGAAACCTCTTTGAATAATTTGAGTTTCCATCCCAAAAAGATGATTGCATTTCTCAACAATCAACTGTAATCCTGGATACGACCTCGACTTTGGGCTAGAGTTCCTTCTTTCCTAGGTTGTATCTGGAAGGATCCGATGGTGTCAAAGAAGAAAGAATTATCTTTCTGTAGCTTTCTTATGCCGTAATTTGTTTCACAGGGGGCTTCATATTTTGTTAGGGGGCGGAGTTCGCAAGAGCTCCCAAAAATTAGATGAACTATACGAGAAGAGATAAAAATTGGCATATTTGTAAGAAAGAGTGGCCAGTTCCTCTGGCTACTCTCGTGGGAAAGAGTTGCTCTTTCCCACGTGTCTAACTTTCTATTTTGTATGTTTATTATCATCAATGAATGAAAGAACATATTTAGACAAATAGATGGGGCATCTGCTGCCAAAACATAGATTAGAAAGCCGTTAACTCCAACTTCCTAGCTGAAACGGAACGAAAAGTGATGAAAGTTACGTCTGGACAAAAAGCAGCTAAGGACACGTTTTTGATATAATAAAGTAGCCTGTTCTGCAGTCTCGTTTCTCATTTTGGCATACGTTTTGAGAGTGAGGATAAGAGAGGGAGAGGGAGGGTAAGAAAGCTTGAGCCGGGAAGGTAATAAAAAATGTTTACGGAAGTTTAACAAAAACTTAAATAGGTTTTATTTTTTACTGAATTACTTTATTTACAGAAGTTTGTTAAACATTTTCTCAAAGGCGGTTCTAGAGGAAAATATGGGAGGGGAAATATGACAAGGGGGGCAACAATTGATCAGATTGACAAGTTTAATTAGCAAAAGAATGAAAACAAAAACAACAGAATAAGGGCACCAGAAAAATCTTGGGGCCCCGCCCCCTGGATCTGCCAATGTATTCTCTTCTGTATGATTTTCATTATTCACAGTAAATTCCATCATTTTTCTTCTTCTTGGAGGTCACCTTTGCGAATTAAAATTTGGAGGAAATGTCGGTGGGGGTAAATGAAAAACAATACCATCTATATAAAGAAAATACTTTCGTACATAGTTTCTCCATGATGTCAGATCTTCTTTGTGTAATAGTTTGAACTAAAGTGTGACTGAATCCTTTTTTTTTTATGACGCTTAATTATCTCAGACGTCATTAATTTAAGTGAGATTGCATTAAAAAGAACTTTCTGGAAGACCTGTTTTCAAAATTTCCATCAGACTATTACAAAAAGAGGGGACACTCTTTCATGTACCTCCTTTGAAATGAAGCTTTGTTGTTTATTGCTTGACATGAAAATAGAAACTGAACACAAACACATTTTTGATACAAGAGCTGTCCATGGGAGCTTAAGACTTGCGCAGCAGGAGTTGTGCTCCAGGAAACGATATTTTTAAAACTCTTGTCTCCTGAAGGAAATCGATAAAAGGAATAGGCCAATTGGAAGAAAGGTAAGTGACAACACTGTTCGCA
The DNA here is from genome assembly GCF_032884065.1 of Artemia franciscana. Classification (NCBI taxonomy): domain Eukaryota; kingdom Metazoa; phylum Arthropoda; class Branchiopoda; order Anostraca; family Artemiidae; genus Artemia; species Artemia franciscana. The sequence continues at coordinate 42,134,214 of NC_088870.1, forward strand.
GATAATACAACTGCCAACTCGCCAGGGGGTGCTAATGTGATATCGTGTTTAAATTCTCCTATGAGCAGTTGGCTAGAAGCAATTTAACTAATTAGACAAACTTTAAAGAGAAAAATGATGGGAGGAGACGTGCTTGTTTTGTTTTTTGTTTTGGCTGCGCGAATGACGTCGTTGTGGTGCATTTGCTGAACAGATAACAAACTATATTTGAATGTCGCCCGCGATGCACTAAATTATATAAACAAAACATTACGTTTGAAAGTCCACGCATACTGCTCACATTATATTATTGATGATGGAAAGGGAAATATACCAAAATTTTCCTTGGAGGGAAATGGTCACAACAAAGGAACCTATTTTACACCCTTTTTGAAGGATTTTCTTCACAAAGTTTACGAAACTTTACCCTATGGATGAGGAACATGACTTCGTTAACCCTTTCCAGAAAAGGTAATTTTTAACAGAATCAAAAATTTGAAGTGGAAAGACTTAAAAAGTTGCTCAATTAAACGATTGTACTTGGCAGTAGGATCACAAAAGGTCCGGGTGCCTAGGGGCACGCAGTGCCAAGAGGCGCAATAAATTATCACTGAGTGATTTTTTCTAAACAAAAACTGGACCGATGTTATTTATCGTAAAGGGATAGGTGCACTCCACTGCCATACAGCCTATTCCTAGAAAAGTGATTTAAAAGAACGCAGGAATTCCGCGACCACTTATAAACCGTCAGATGTCCCCCAAGAATGGCAGTTGAGATTCGGTATCACTTCTCTCTTTCATTACTTTTGACTCACCAGTTGCGTTCTGTTTGGTGCTTATACTATTCCCGAATTTTCAGGGACTTCCCCGAAGATCTCGCAAAAACGCTTAGGCCTAGGAGCGTCAAAGCTTTAAACCCGACCTGATCATAAAATATAATAAATCTTGAGAATAATTTAGGGAGTGGAATACTTAATCAATTGAATTCAGATGGCACATGTTTTCTGTTGCTTCAGCCCCTAGCAACTTGCATTAAAAATACACAATCAATTCTAAAAGAAATCTAGAAAACCAAAAATAGCCTGTATATAATCTAGATTAAAAACTTAAATATACTAAGTATAAAAAAAAACAATTAACAGACAAAGAATTTCACATCAGTGTTGTCATTCATTAATTACAATAGTTTTTAAAACCACATACAATCTTGTTTTTTAAAGGCTTTTCTTTTCCTGATTAAATAAAAATGTTGGATTTAAAATCAATCTGGTCATACAACTCAAACCAGGCACGAATCCAAAGGGAGTTGAAGCAACCTGAGCCATACAAAATAGAAACTGAAAATATGAGAAAAAAAATGCATATCTTTTTATTTGCTTATGGTTGTTTACTTGGGGTTAGGCTACATTCAAACTTAATGTCTATTTTATCGAATCGACGTCAGAAACCAATGTGATAGACACAAAATTTAATCAGATTTTAAGATCTAAATTTTAAACATTTGCTAAACCTTTTTTGGTTAAAAAGATAGATTTAGTTCCTTTTTTTTCATTCATTATTTCTTTTTTAGCTTATATTTTACCTTGCCCCCCATAGACTTGAAACTATTTTTGGGGTATTTTGAATAGAAAAATGCAAAAATACCCTCCTGGATTCTGAAATAACTGTTTTACATCTTCATTTAAAAACATCGAAAAATTCTTGCCCCAACCTCCAACAATTTTGTGAATATTGCATTGTCATATATTTTATAAATTGCACTATCCACCCCCCCCCCAAAAAAAAAAAATAAATAGCTTCTTTGTTCCTTATTTTTTTTTTCGAAAAAAAGCCTTGTCCCCTCATATATTTCTGTGTGTTGGCGCCCCTAAGCCTAAACTAGAAATCGCTTATGGTGATTTCCTTAATTCTCTGTTCTGTCGAATTTGACCCCATAACGAAGAAATTCTGGCGTAAATGACTGTATAGAATGGCATTTTAAATGTAAAAATGGGACTAAAAGCCAGTTAATATCGCAAAGAATTAAAACATGGCAAATATTTCGGCGTTGCTGAAAAACAAAGATTAAAAGAATAAAAATAGTGAAAAAATTGAACCAAAACGTACGGATTTTTTACCGAAGGGGGGAGGAGGTATTACAAAAAAAACTTTAAAAAACATCAACAATTTATTTATATGCATTTTTATTTCTTTGGACAAAATTTACGGGGAGGCGGGGTCAAACCTCTGGCCCCCCTGGATGCGGCCTTGCGAGAAGACTGAAACGTGAAGACTAAAACAAGCTTATATATAAAAATAGAATAAAAACGGGACTAAATATACATAAACGCAAGAACATGAAATCTAAAAAAAGAAATATTTAACGTTATTTTAAGTAAGCTAGTCTTTTTATCACTCTACGGGTGAGCATGGTGCCATAAAATAGCATGAGAGATATACTTCCACGTTTACATTCAAGTACTTTTAAAGGCCAACCTAAGACATTACATTCTACCAACATTTGGTAGATAACATCTTTTTTCCATCGTATTTCTATAGGATTTGATGCCTATTATAATAATTCTTCTTTAAAACGGCGGGCACATACAGAATGATGCGCTTGTGTTCTATCACACATCTCTGTATTTGTAAGATTTTCCTCACTTTTTTTTATCCCACAATTTCTTACACTGTCTCAATACTTTATGTAATTTTAGAATTCACCCCCCCCCCTTAATGAATTCTGGCATATGTCCTCAGTCTCTGTTGTTTTTATTTATTTATTTTATTTATTTAAAAACATTAGAATTTTCCCCGAAAACAAATGTTATTATACCCAAAATTTAACCCAATTATACCCATTTTTATATGGTAAAATTGGTATAATACCCAGTTATTATACCCAAAATTGTTATTATACCCAAAAACAGTACAAACGAGCTGCTGTCAGTTGCTATTGATCTTCTTCAGAGATTTTTTTGACGAAAATAATGTTTAGTTTCATAGTAATTTTCTTATGTTGGAAAAGTTTTACCAAATAAACCTTGGCTCTTTCGGAAAACCCAATTTAAGGACATATTGAGACTGCATTACATAAGAGTACTCACGTTAAACTTTATGATACCCCTCTAATCAAACCCTTCGATTTATGGCTTCTGACTGAATATAATACGAGTTAGCCCTCAACAACCCTTTGTTTATCAGAGCAAATGCTGAGACACCTTTACACTATTGGTATGGGTTCGGAATCATTGTTCGTCTAAAAGACAAACAGCGAAACACGCCTTTAAATCAAAGAAGAAAACAAGAGCTAAGAGCTCATATGGCACTTGTGACGAGGTCGGAAGAGCCGAGAGCTCATATGGTACGAGGTCGGAAGAGCCAAGAGCTCATTTGGACGAGGTCGGAAGAGCCAAGAGCCAAGAGCTCATTTGGCACTTGTGAGAAGGTCAGAACCTAAAGTTAAACTTTATAGCACAAGATCCTTCTAAATATCAAATTTCATTAAGATCTGGTCACCCTTTCGTAAGTTACAAATACCTCAATTTTCAAAATTACCTCCCCCCTCCCAATTCCACCAAAGAGAGCAGATCCGGTCCAGTTATGTCAGTCACGTATCTTAGACAGGTTTCTATTCTTCCCATCCAGTTTCATCCTGATCTCACCGCTTTAAGTATTTTCTAAGATTTCCGGTCCCCCCAACTGCCCCCCCCCCCAATTACGTTTGATCCGGTTGAGATTTAAAATAAGATATCAGAGTTACGAGGTCCTTCTAAATATGAAGTTTCATGAAGATCCGATCACTCCTTCGTAAGTTAAAAATACGTTATTTTTCTTATTTTTCAGAATTACCCCCCCCCCCCCCGCAATTGAGCGGATCCGTTCCAATTATGTAAATTACGTATGCAAGACTTTTGCTTATTTTTCCAACCAAGTTTCATCCCAATCCTTCCAATCTAAGGGTTTCCCATCATTTTAGGTCTCCCCACCCCAAACTTCCCCCAATGTCACCAGATCCGGTCAGGATTTAAAATAAGAGCTTTGAGCCACGATATCCTTCTAAAAATCAAATTTCATGGAGATCCAATCACCCATTCGTAAGTTAAAAATACCTCATTTTTTCTAATTTTTCAGAATTAACCCCCCCCCCTCCCAACTACCCAAAAGAGAGCGGATCCGTTCCGTTTATGTCAATCATCTATCTAGGACTTGTGTTTATTTTTCCCACCATGTTTCATCCCGATCCCTCCACTCTAAGTGTTTTCCAAGTTTTAGGTTTCCCCCTCCCAACTCCCCGCCCCCATCACCAGATCCGGTCGGGATTTAAAATAAGAGCTCTAAGACACGATATCCTTCTAAACATCAAATTTCATTGAGATCCGATCACCCGTTCGTAAGTTGAAAATACCTCATTTTTCTAATTTTTAAGACTTACTCCCCCCCCCCCCTCCCAACTACCCCAAAGAGAGCAAATAAGTTCCGATTATGTCAATCATGTATCTGGGACTTGCGCTTATTTTTCCCATCAAGTTTCATCCCGATCCCTCTACTCTAAGTGTTTTCCAAGATTTTAGGTTTCCCCCCTCCAACTCCCCCCAATGTCATCAGACCCAGTCGGGATTTAAAATAAGAGCTCTGAGACACAATATCATTCCAAACATCAAATTTCATTAAGATCCAATCACCCGCTCATAAGTTAAAAATACTTCATTTTTTCTATTTTTCCGAATTAACCGGCCCCTTCTCCCCCCCCCAGATGGTCAAATCGGGAAAACGACTATTTCTAATTTAATCTGGTCCGGTCCCTGATACGCTTGCCAAATTTCATCGTCCTAGCTTACCTGGAAGTGCCTAAAGTAGCAAAACCGGGACTTTAGGTTTTCCCCCTCCAACTCCCCCCAATGTCATCAGATCCGGTCGGGATTAAAAATAAGAGCTCTAAGACACAATATCATTCCAAACATCAAATTTCATTAAGATCCAAATACCCGCTGATAAGTTAAAAATACTTCATTTTTTCTATTTTTTGCGAATTAACCGGGCCCCCACTCCCCCCCAGATGGTCAAATCGGGAAAACGACTATTTCTAATTTAATCTGGTCCGGTCCCTGATACGCTTGCCAAATTTCATCGTCCTAGCTTACCTGGAAGTGCCTAAAGTAGCAAAACCGGGACCGACAGACCGACAGACAGACCGACAGAATTGGCGACTGCTATATGTCACTTGGTTAATACCAAGTGCCATAAAAACAGTAAGTAGTTGAGCTTTGAAATATCCAATCGCGTGGCTAATTTCTCAATATCGAAGGTATGGCTTTCAAATTTTTCAGCCGACTAAAAGCCAGATTTTACTGATTATAATCAACTAGACTAGAGACTTGCAAGTAAAGAGTTGCCTTTGGCCTAGGCCTCTAGGGAAATTTTAATGAGTTTTATGGCTTCCACCAGCAGTTCAAATATTTCATCAACACCAACCTTTTTTAATTCATCAATTTCCCCTAAAAAATGGCCCCGCCCCATGAAACGAGAAATGGCTTGTGATCCCTGTACTGGTGACCAAATTTTCCAAAACTCTCAACTGGAAACACTGTTTCACGCATTGATGAAAATATTTGGCTATGGAGACCCCATAATAATTTTGAGGCCTCGCAAGGCCTCTCTGTGCATCTCCCATTATTTTCAGAAATGACTGACAGTGAAGGATTACCTTAGTAGACCCACTGATCGCATTTGCAATGACACTTTTGTGTCACAGGGGGTCAGATAGATAGGCGAAGATTGTGACAAAAAGCTTCATTGCATATGGGCTAAAATACTACCAAATATGTTTTCATGTATTTAGAGCAACCTTTTCTGGATATATTGTGCTAGAAGGTAATTTTACTGTAGAATGTTTGGAGGCACTGGCAGATCCAGCACCCCACCCCCCAAAAAACAGGTGCCCTCTTGTTGTTTTTCTTTTTTTCACTCTTTTTTAGAATAAATTCGTCAATTTGGTCAATTATTGGTACCTTTGTCACAATTGCCCCCCTCCCAATATTTTGCTCATCGGCACCCTTGTCGCATTGGTCCTCCCTCAAGATTTTGCTCTGTGTTCACCCGTGTTTTGAGATCTGTAGATGGGACGTTCCCTTGAGACATACACCAAAATAAAGCCACATTATTCGGTAAAGGATAGCCTACTTTTGGATTTTTTTTATTTTGACAATCACCCGTTACCTCACCTATGAAAATCTTTTAAGCCTTATTTTCATAAACCACACAATTATGAAAATGTGACCTATGCCATTGGGTCTGGAGCTAAATAAACAGTTTCTATAAGGATATTATCCATAGTTACCCCCCCCTCCATTTAAAAACAAGAATTGTCGTTCCCAAAACGAATAGATAATACTCCACTGAATACCTCCTCAGGAAGGCAAGAGTCAACCCGAAAAGTAAGTTTTTTTTGTTTACCCAAGTGACTTGGATTCTTGTGGCCCTCGGCAAGTCCTTCTCCATTATAGATATTGACTATGCTGGCGATGTGGTGATAATTGCTGACTTTGTTGAAGTTATGCGGGTGCCCAGGCTATGATCAGACGAAGTTGCAAAGAAAGGACTCTCAAGTGGCCTCCAAATAAGTCTACCGAAGACGAAAATAATGCGGACGGCGGGGATTGATGGGACCCCTGTGACCTTAAATGCTAGTTAAATCGAGGACATTCAGTCGCTGAAATACCTTGGCTCAATGATAAACGCAATTACAGAATCTTCAGAGGAGATTCAGAGGCACACATCCCCAGCAAGGAATGTCTTCTTGCAGTTAAAGAATTTTCTTTGTAAACGCAGCGGAATCTCACAATGCATAAACAGGCATGTACGTAGGGGAGGGGGGCACCGGGCCCACGCCCCTCATCCTAAATCTCATGTTTTATTTTCCCGTAATTTTCTGATACTTCTCGCGAATAAGGGATTTGAAGGAAATGCCCCCCAAAACAAATTCCTCCGTACTTTCCTGCGCACAAAGTACCGAGTTTATGAAGCCACTGTACGCTCAGTTCTTCTCTATGGGTGTGAAATTTGGTTTCTGCAAGCAGCAGAAGCGAAAAAAACACAAAAGCAAAAAAAATGTCTAAATGACTTCCACTACCGAGCATGGAAGAAGAAAAGAGGATAGAAGAAAACTTGGCTCGCAACAGTCAAGTCCAACCTTGTGTCTACAGGGAGCTTCCAAAAATTTGGGTGACATTGGGCTCGTAACTAGCTTGAGATCATGGAGCCTGTCATCCTCGAGCGAAACGAAATCAAGAATACTATAGAAACCAAATAACGCCTTTTAAAACGATGTCTATGTTTATTATTTTTTTATATATATATATATTACCACCAAGCCGCCTGAGACTAACACATCTCTGACTGCTCCTCATCCATCCTAACCTATTCAAAATTTCATTTTGAATAAATGAAATTATTTAAAATTTAAAATTTCAATTTAAAGGAATCGAAGTTTCGATTCCTTTAAATTGTTCCTTATAATATCTTTCCACTCAATTCAGGGAAGACTTGCTTCTCCTTTGGCCCAATGTGGATGACCAAAAAGAATAATCGGTACTTCTGCATTAGAAGAAAACTTGGCTCGCAACAGTCAAGTCCAACCTTGTGCCTATAGGGGGCTTCAAAAAATTTGGGTGACATTGGGGTCGTAACTAGCTTGAGATCATGGAGCCTGCCATCCTCGAGCGAAACGAAATCAAGAATACTATAGAAACCAAATAACGCCTTTTAAAACGATGTCTATGTTTATTTTTTTTATATATATATATTACCACCAAGCCGCCTGAGACTAACACATCTCTGACTGCTCCTCATCCATCCTAATCTATTCAAAATTTCATTGTACTCCTCCAACGAAGTTTCGATTCCTTTAAATTGTTCCTTATAATATCTTTCCACTCAATTCAGGGAAGACTTGCTTCTCCTTTGGCCCAATGTGGATGACCAAAAAGAATAATCGGTACTTCTGCATTAGCCAGTACATACTCGAGAAGTTAAGTTAGGTTAATCCTAATGAAACCAACATATAGCGAAAATATAATACTTTAGTTTATATAATAATAAAATTTGGGCTACATATTTACACATTATGGGGAGGGGGTAAATAAACCCAACATTACACCACCACAACCCCCTCCCCTCCCCTATTGTGCAAATATATAGCCGAAATTATACACGTCTTATATATTGTTACCCGTCATTTGTCTTTGACTAAGAAATAGGTTTTCTTAGATACTACGCATTCAGGACACTTCTCGGGTTTGTACTGGCTAGCGCAGAAGTACCATACAATTTTTGGCAATTTTTCATCCTGCATCCGCAGAATGTGTCCTAGCTTTATCTCAATTTTCCTCCCATTACAGCCCTCATAAATCGCTTCTACCCAAACCTATTCAAAGCCCCACTCATTAGCCCCTTTCGTAAAGTTTCAGTTTCCTTTAAATCCTTAATTATGACCTCTTCCCATCGCATTCAGGGACAGCCTGACTTTCGTTTGGCCCCAGATGGATACCAAAAAAGAATAATTTTTGGGCAATCTCTCATCCTTCGTCAGTAAAAAGTCTTCTAACTACCTCAACCTTTCTTCTGTCATAGCCCCAAAAGTGGGATAAAGCTACAGTCTATACTTGACATGCTGGCAGTCAAGAAGACCCTTAGACAATGCCTCTGGAAGACATGTAACAACCCTTTCTGTGCCTTTCCAAACACCCACGTTTGAGGACTATACCTTGACCTAGCTACCAATCATAGATTGCAAATTCCTTTTGTCGAAAGGTCGACGGATTTCTAATGCAGGAAAAACAATGGAGAAACTATTACTCTGGAACACGTATTTTGGCAGGAACTTTCTCAAAATGCCTTTGGAACCAACTTGAGACTGTTTGTAATATCTAAAACATCTAATAATAACATTATACTACTAATTACCGATCTTTATATATGTATTGGAATAAATAATTTAAGATTAAATCCTTTAAAAGTTAGTGTTACAAAGGTGAAGCCGAGTTTCGTATTCAGGAGAAATCTGACTTGTCTCTGGTTCATTAATGCAACATTTATAAAAATTTGAGGCCTAATTATTATAGGGTATTTTGATAAGCTTAATATTATTTTGGTTAGAAAGGGTCCAACACGTGTTCCAGCACGTATGTACAAAGATGGGGATGGAGTAAAATTGGTGCAAACAGTATTACTGGCTTTCATATAAAGTGAATATACCACTCGATGCCTTTTTTTATGCTCTTTACAAATATAAAAATCGCTTCTACCGCAAATTCAGATTTAAGCACTTTTTGACCTCTTGACCTCTTAAAAATGACCTATATATGGGCAAAATAGAAAATGACCTATATATCTGTAATAGTTTAGAAACAAACTTGGGCTACATATTTGCACATCAGAGGGGTGGTGGTAAAGCAGCATATAATAAATACGTAAACTAACCATTGCTGTATTTTTTTTATGTGTTTATGCTTTTGCACTGGTGATTTCTCTTCTCATTAAAATTCGATGTGCACAAACACATAAAAAAATACAGCAATGGTTAGTTTACGTATTTAATACATGCTATGCTTTACCCCCACCCCCCTGATGTGAAGATATATAGCCCAAATTTGTTTCTAAACTATTACAGATTTTTATACCCCATATTTAGGTCATTTTTAAGAGGTCAAAAAGTGCTTAAATATGAATTTGCGGTAGAAGCGATTATTATATTTGTAAACAGCATTAAAAAAGGCATCGAGTGGTATATTCACTTTATATGAAAGCCAGTAATTCTGTTTGCACCAATTTTACCGGGGATGGAAGAGATCCCTAGAGTTGGTCCAAAGGACCTCCTACAGAAAGCCCCTTTTCAACCCCCCCCCGTCCCCAAGGGTAAAATACTCTGACAAAATAAAGAAAAAGTCTAAGATGATGTATCTGCCAGTGCAGTTTCACACCACACAGCTCCTACCCAGCTCATGAAGTCACCAGCATAGTACGCCAAAAGATCTAGTTATTGATATAATAATTCCTTACTATTCATGCATTTCATCTTTCTCGTTTTATTGAGAATCCTACCATTCAATTTTGGGCCCCTTGAATAAATTAGAGCGCACTTCCGTGCTCGGAGGAAGAAGGACCTTTAATTTGAAGACAATAAATACTAAGGATTCAAAAAATGAATATTGAAGACTATAAATATTCTGGTATATGTTCGAGGGAGCCTTGGCCCCCGTCCTGCCTGCAGTTTCCGTGACTTTTTTTACACCCCCTGTAAAATTTGTACATTTTTTCACTTTCTCAACTGAAATACATTCCTGTTTACAAGCCCTGTACAGTTTCAGCATCCAAACCCAAGGAAATAGCTTCAAGCAATAGCTTTTTTTTCAATAGGTGCTTTCGTCGGCTTTTCTTGGGTTGCAGATAGGCATATTTCTACTTCTTTGGTCAACCCCCCCCCCCCCAAAGAAAAAGTTTGACACGATGGGAAGTAAGGGAGGAGTTTCTAACTTCTAAAATGTACACAGCCACCAGTTGAAGTGGTAAAAAAAAAGTCAATACCACTAGCATGACAAGCAGCTTAACAGTACTTGCAGAAGTGACATTAGAAAAATATTTACAGAAATCTTTAGGAGGCCTTAACTGGTGGTATGGGGCTTGCGCAAACATGTACCATCTGGAGGGGCAGGTCCAGGGGTGGTTTTACCCCAGAAGGTCAAAAATGCGGCACCAATTACAGAGGTGGAGGGGAAAAACGCGGATGAGGAAGCCAAGTTTTATTGGTGTTCCACTCAAACATTAATTCTGTAGCCGCCCCTGGCCATCTGACCTTAATTATAAATTAGCAATACGCGTACGGCTGGCAAGGATGTATCCAGGATTTTGTTCGGGGAGATTGTTAAAAAAAAACTTAAAAACGCATACAAATTTGTTTATATGCATTTTCGCCACATTTTTACGAGTCAGATAAATTTTCTAGGGGTGAATCAACTCTCCCCCCTTCCCTGAATATGGTCTTGATGGCTGGTGTCGACGTAGGATGTACACCAATATAAATCACGTGAATAATCCCTCGTCAGTAACCTCGTTATATTGATGTGTGACGAGAGATTCTGAGATATGGGCATGCATCAATAGCTGGTTGATCAGCAGCACAAAGATGCTAATTTTAACGGATATGTGTAATTTTAATGATCTTAGGGAATTCAAACCAAATTTGCTCGGAATAAAACAGTGATGTATATACCCTTTTAGCCTAGTGAACTTTCGTAATATTATTTCGATAAAGCATCAAACATCATATCCTTCTGAGAAAGGCGGTATTCAGGGAGGGGTAAGGGGTTTGAACACCATCCGAAATGTTTTTCCGAATCGTAATAAACGTAACAAAAATGAATAAAAACAAATTTTTGTTGCGTTTTTTTAAAGATTCTTTTTGTAAACCTCCCCCTTCCACAAAAAAAAATCCTGGATACGGCCTTGCTTCTGGGTCATAGCGGAAGGGGAGGGCTACAAATAACAGATAAGGTCTGAGTAAGATATGTGATATTAAAGAAGAGACGGTAGTCTCAGTTTTATTGGTAGGCTACAAACGTAAAACATTTTTTTGGGTGAATCTTTGTAATCATTTCAGGATTCTCACTATGAGGCCACACTGTATCTGCGGTAGCTGTACTTTAGTCTTTTACCAATGGTTTTGACTCTGGAACAGCGTTGCCAACGTTGTACGATTGTAGGCATCGTTTTCGGCACAAGTCGATAAATTTGGAATTTTTTTTATACAATACACATTTTTCCGGTGCGTTTTGGTTTTATTTGCTTGTTTCTGATTCGGATATCTGTTCAAGTTTTAGTTTATCAAAAATTACTGTCACGTTATGGAAAATTTTTAACCTGATGTCGAGAGGGTACAAATCAATCGCTTAAGACACAATTTTAATTGGAAAACTGGTAGAGTTTATTTCAACACATTGTCAATGCTGCTCTGCACCTCGAATCCTGATGAGCATGCGCACCTAGTCTTAATAAATCTTATCTATCTTAAACCAAATTTACTAATTTATCGAAACTTGTTTTTAAAGGTTTGGTTACAATCGGCTATACTTCATTCTTTGCAAGGTTACGTCTGAGACAGCAACCATAATCAGCGAAAATAACGCCTCTAGCTTTAGCTGAGAAAAAAATTATTACACTCACCCCTCCCGTCCTCAGGTCGGCTAGAGGAATTGAAAATGAATTGTTTAAGATATTTGTTGAGAGAGCCATCTTACTATGCTCAACTCGTCTGGTTTGTTTTCACGTAGGCTATATTATCTGCGTATTTCTACTTCCCCAGAAATTTTTGGGTTTTCCTTAAATCTCTCTGAAGAAAGACCATTTTTTCGGATTCTCGTCCAAGATTAACGTATTCAAATGGATTACGCTGTACTCATTTTCTCAACTGCAGCTGCAGCAATGGATAGAATTTAGATATACTGGTGAAACAATTGGACTTGCTTAGTCTTGTAAACTAAACCAAGCCATGGCAGGACCACAATGCCTCGATCTTTCCATCAAACAAAATAATAGACGACAATAGTAATTGTTAAAACAATGGATATTACTGTGAATACAACCTAATCAAATAACATAAATCAAAATAAAAATTACTTATTCAAAAATAACCGCATTAACAAAAAAGTTCAAACTAAAATAAATTTTGAAAGTTTTGTCGTCTTCGCCTCACGTAGGTTCAGGCGAAACTTGGATGAAGCCTTGAAAAACTCATTTTTCAAAATGGAAGGGGAACTTCTATAATTTTCTTTTTTAAATTGAAGGTACTAAATAGATTTTAAGCAGGATTGGGGGCCAAATTTGTCATATGACAGAAACACAATAATGGACAAATTATGAAGAAAGCCTGAGAAATTAATAGGAGTTTTTTTTTCAAATAGTGAGATTATCACGCAAAATTTAGATCTAAATTTGTCTGTTTGATCTAACTTTATCTGTTTATGTATCTGAATTTATCTACAAGGCGCAAAGCCAACATCAAAGGCCAAAACAACATCAAAATTGGAAAAGTTGCAAGTTTACTTGCACCTTTTCCCCCCTACAATATTTTTTTTCCATTATCTTTTTTTTTAGTTAGTTAATTTTCTTTTTAGCCGTTTTATATTATATTCAGCCGAAATCTTCGCTTAGGCTGATGTGTCCAACACCTTCACGAAACTTTTCGCTGCCTTGCTTTAATTTTGTGTCAACCAAACAGGTTGTTTATATCTTTGCAAATAATAGTCCAATAACAATAGTTAAAAACAAAACCAATTTTCAGCTGTTCACTCTCCGATATTTACTTGACGAAACTTCCTGCTATGTTTCTCAAACCCTTTGTATGGCATGCCCACAGATATACCCGGTTTTTGAAGGTAGATAACCCCTGGACATCGGTTTTATGCAAATAAGGCCGTAAGCTTTTATTCTCTATATATAATGTAATGATGTTGAACATACTTAGAGTATAAAAAATAGGGACGATGGGGAGAGAGAGAGAATATTGGCAATAATGTTTAAATCTATAATATTGCAGCTATTAAAAAGTCATGGTTATTTGGTTGCTCTTGAATGTTACAAATGACACCTACGTTTTTCTTCGAAGAAGAAATTAAGCTTAATATCGAGGGTACACCCCCTTCTTGCCACCTGATGTACATCTTGGAACATCAGGTGTGCCATAGATTTCCACCACACTTGGCACACTTCTGTCAAGCTTGGCATGCACCACCTCGTATCCGTTATTCTGAAAGAGGCCAACCCCTCACTTACTATACCAGACGACTCTTGCCCGAGCCACTATCTAGCCACACCTGTTAATAAAACATCGAAGAGAAAATTGAAGATTCGCGAATGATAAGTGTTTTTTCTTGATTATTATGTCACCACATTTTTACTACAGAAGAGAAAATTGTAATGGTGGGAAATTGGTTATAAGACTATATCAATAGCGATATAAAATACAAAATAGGGAACTATGTCGTCTAGTCGTATGTCTGCAACTTCATCTCTATTCATAATTGCGATTCGGTAACTACTGTTCTAATCGATCATCTTTTATAAACTACAAAAATGTATTAAATCTTCATATGATTTATTGGTCAATCATAAAAGAGTCCTCTCGGAAGATTCTCTTTTTCACATTTTCTGCCCTTTCGTGAGCAAAAACGAAAAAGTTTTCAAACTTTAGATTCAGCTATGTACAGGAGATTCAAATCCCTTAAAAATGGCACTTTGTGTTCCAAAGAATCTTCTCAGAAGTTGAGCATAGTTCAACTCACAAAATTACGTACGGGATACATTATTGTCGCTGTTGTCGTAAGCAAACAGGGCTTTACCCACAATTGACTACAATGTGGATTAAGCACAAGATTATCGTGCTTGTCTGTTGGGGTAAAAAAAAAGAAGCCATAGAGCCTGTCTTTTCAGCAGAGTCTTATATTGTTATCAGACTAGAAACCTCTGATGAGTATTTAGGACACAGGAGTAAGTTTGATTGCTGCCGCTAAAGTCATAGCCAACCAGTTTTCCCGGAGGAGGCTTCCTGGCGCTCCACTCAGCTAGCATTTAAATAAATAAGTTTGCATAAGTCACAAACTTGTAGAAATTCATACTTTTGAAGTTGATTCCATCAAAATTCCTTTCTTCAAGCATTACAACATTGTTTTTAACACGGAAACACTGCCTCTGTGGCGCACCTGGTTTGATGTAATCTGATAACTTACAATCTCATATAAGAATAAAAATAGGGAAATATACACTAGTGTACACAACTTTTCCTGGCTTAAACCTGGATTCTCATATTGCATCTGTTTTTGAGGGGGCGCCCACTTTCCACCACCTGATGCACATATTCTTGGCGTGCCACTCAGTTCCACCACGCTTGGTACACTTCCGCCACATTGGCACACACCACATGGTACACATAATTTCTGAAAGTGGGCGTCCCCTCGCTTAGATGCCCACTTTTTCTCATCTTTTTACGCTATTTTCAAGCATGTGTTGAATTATTTAATCTGTTGTTTTTTTTTTTCTATCTCATATCTCTTCAAGCTGATAAAGGATCCCGGGTGGGAAGCCGAAATATACTGACTTTCAATACTATCTGTATTAAATCTGTTTTTTTTCTTCATTATAATTTTAAATATGTAAATTATTTATTCATTAACTTGGGTCATATATATTGTTTAACTCATACTGTCCAATAGGCCAATGAGGGGCGCAGCGCCAAAAACCTAAAACTGGCTGATAGTTTTTGAAGTACAATAAATCCATCCAACAATGAGTAAAAACATTGAAGTTTTGCATTGCTGGATACTTACAACAAAGAATAATCAATGAAATGAGATGACCCTAATTTTGAGCTATTATTTAAGATATAATAGAAATAAACGGAATAAAAGATAAGTTTCAATTTTAGGGAAGGCTTTAACTTGAGGTTGTTAATATAACCCTTTATACATAACTCAATAAAAAAAACAAATTTTTTTTAACTGCAAGTAAGGAGCGACATTACATCTTAAAACGAACAGAAATTGTTCCCTATGTGAAAGGGGTCGTCCCCTCCTCAACACCTCGCTGTTTACGCTAAAGTTTTTTTTTATTGTTTTAAAAAGTAGAGTTGTGACAGACTCCAGCATTTTTATTGGGGGGAGGATGGGGAAGAGGTTTTCATATCTGGATAGTCAAAGGGCACGTACTGTACAATATCTTATTCCTCCAAATTATGGGGGCAATTCCCCCTTGTTCCCCAAACGACTCCCCTGACAAAGCGAAATTAAAACACAAAAGGTTGATATCAATACACCTCGCTGTTTACGCTAAAGTTTTTTTTATTGTTTTAAAAAGTAGAGTTGTGACAGACTCCAGCATTTTTATTGGTGGGAGGATGGGGAAGAGGTTTTCATATCTGGATAGTCAAAGGGCACGTACTGTACAATATCTTATTCCTCCAAATTATGGGGGCAATTCCCCCTTGTTCCCCAAACGACTCCCCTGACAAAGCGAAATTAAAACACAAAAGGTTGATATCAATACACCTCGCTGTTTACGCTAAAGTTTTTTTTATTGTTTTAAAAAGTAGAGTTGTGACAGACTCCAGCATTTTTATTGGGGGGAGGATGGGGAAGAGGTTTTCATATCTGGATAGTCAAAGGGCACGTACTGTACAATATCTTATTCCTCCAAATTATGGGGGCAATTCCCCCTTGTTCCCCAAACGACTCCCCTGACAAAGCGAAATTAAAACACAAAAGGTTGATATCAATACATATTTTTCATGGGACCATATCAAGGATTTTTGTGGGGGAGGGGGTAACAAAAAAAGTAGGAAAATTTGTTTATGTGTATTTATGTTACTTTTTTACGAGTCACAGGGGGAAGTTAAAACTGGGTACCCTCCCCGTTTTGGATACGGCTCTCTCGATATATAAAATAAATCTACATTTAATACTAATTCCAAATGCATGAAGTTCTTTACTTTTAAATCTGAACAATTTTAGAAAAATGTGACGCCCCCTTCGCCAAGAACAGGTGAGGAACATTGAATAAAGCTACACTGCAGTACTCAACATGTCCAAGAACCATATACAAGGGATTTCAAGCCTATATATTAGATAACACACAATTTTGCGTTTTCTCCGAGAAGAATTGTCACAAATGAGTTTTTTTTTTTTTTTTCTGTCACTAGCGGTGCTAGTGTCGAATTAGTTCTAGGCAGTTCTGAACAGTTTCAACAAATGGACTTGGATCAATTCACCCTCGACAATTAAATTGAACAAGTCAGGCCGAGAAACTGACACACCATTAATGCAAAATTACTATTGATAAAATCAAGCTACAGAACAAGACTGATACCACCAACCGAGGGATTCTGATTCTGCACAAGGTCGTTTCACGAGCATCTATAGAAAGGGAATGTCAGGAGAGGAATGTTTCTCAGGGAAAGGTTGAAATGAATAATAACTGCGATTCTTGGACAGTTGTAAATAATGAAACATACTTTTCTTACAAGATCTAATCCTTAAAAACTATCCTTTGGAAAAACATAGGATCCCTGTTGATCACTTTGAATACCTCGGACGCAGAGACTTGCAACTACATCCAACTCCAGGGATACAGGGTCAGCAGGAAACACCACAGGGATTTTTTTACTGGAAGGAAAACAACAAATAGGAGGAGGGATTGATAAAGAAAACCAATTTTTATTTGATAACTGAATAAAAAGCGCCCAGAAATTCAAGAAAATATCGGATTTCGGGAAGAGCCCCCTCTACCAGGATAGAACACACAAGGGATAGGCTCACAGAAATAAATTTCAGAGAATTCCCCAATTCTAGAGGCCTGAGGGCAGTAAAGACAAATAATGACATATTGTACCCGGTCTCATGGCTGAATGAATTATAAAATTGCGTATTGAATGCTCTGTTCATAATGGCTACTATATCTTCGTCACCAATATTGTATAATCTTAAGTCCTACTAAAAAGGCAAGTAGTCTACAAAAATCAAAGGAAAAATATAAGGTTTTTGGAAATTGGGCCCCAACGTAACAACTCGTCACTTCATAATACACTTACAAGTTCTGAGTGTTTTCGGGGGTAGATTAAGATTTTATTTCGAGGGAGACAACGAAACTTTGGCTACCCCCTGTAATCAGGAATACTTTATGGTCTTTTTTGGGGGGGGTGCATGTCCCAAAAAAACCCTTGAACATTTTGCATTCGCTTAAATTAATCAGCTAGTATTTTTTTTTAATCCAGCCAAAAATTTTCCATTACGAGGAGCTTTAAACGATTTTTCTTTCTAAATTTCTGTATCTCATACTTTAAGAAAAGATCAGCTATTTAGAAAGGTTCCCCATAGTCAATTTTACCACTGAATTTGAAAATGTAACCAAGCTTTTTTTAACGTAACCAAAGATTTAAGTTCGGGGGAGGTACAGAAAACGCATCAAAAATGTATTCTACCCATTTTTATTACGTTTTTACGAGTCGGACAAATGTTTCGGGAAGGGGGAGGGTCAAACACCCTAACCCCTCCCCTCTGAATACAGCCTTGATTGCACTTTATTATAAATTTTTTGGATTACTTTCTGATTACTCTTAACCATCATGTGGTGTTCCGAGGTATGTACCCGTTACGATTCATAATACCAAATACTGTCAAGTTGAAATAAAGAATCTTTAAAGTTATGCATATCTGGTCTCGTTAAAGAGATCGGGAGATCCTGAGAGATCGAGGAATGAACTGGTACGTTGTTGAATTACTTATTGATTGCTCTTAATCATCATTAAATAAATAAAAAACAAGTCTTTTCAACTGAAAGTAAGGAGCGACATTAAAACGTAAAACGAACAGAAATTACTTCGTATATGAAAGGGGCTGCTTCCTCATCAACGCCCCACTCTTTACGCTAAAGTTTTTACTGTTTTAAAAAGAAGAGTTGAGAGAAAGTTTTAATGTCGCTCTTTACTTGCAGTTGAAAAAACTTGTTTTTTTTATTTAATTTCTGAACGTTTTTGAATCAATGCATGTCTTGATTTTGGCTCTCCGCAGAGGAATCATTAAAACGAAATTTGCATATTTATTTATTTTTTTGGCTAAATGGCTTTCTCATAATTTCGATCGAATGATTTTGAGAAAAAAAGAGCGGGGGAGGAAGCCTAGTTGCCCTCCAATTTTTTGGTTAATTAAAAAGGCAACTAGAACTTTTAATTTTTTACGAATCTTTTTATTAGTAAAGATATACGTAACTTATAAATTAGCTTACGTAAAGAATTTTTATTCTCATGTTTTTATTACACATATGAGGGGGTTCGCCCCCTCGTCAGTACCTCTCTCTTTACACTAAATCTTAAATTTTGTCCCAACTCGTTAAGAATGACCCCTGAATCACAAAAACCGTAGAATAAATAGTTGACAATACTAAAAATACTTTAGCGTAAAGAGCGAGGTATTAGAAGGAGGTGAGCCCCTCATATGTGTAATGCTGCTCCTTACTTCCAGCTGAAAAAAAACTTTTTCATATTTATTTTTTCATTGTTTTTTTTTTAAATAATGCTAGTAAATCCTGCACTCCCTTCATGGAAATTCTCTTCCCCCATGACAAATTCCTCGATGGAAAGTTCCCCCAGTATATCCTCCTCTTCTCAACCCCTCCCTCCAACCAAAAAATCCTCCTGAAAACGCCTGTACACTTCCCAATAACCATTACTATATGTAAGCACTGGTCAAAGTTTGTAACTTGTAGCCCCTCCCACGGGGACTGGGGAGGAGTAAGTCGTCTCCAAAGACATAGTTATAAGGTTTTTCGACTACGCTGAATAAAAGGGCTATCTCAGAATTTTGATCCGTTGACTTTCTGCCTTCTGGCAAAAAATACAAAATTCCACATTTTTATAGATAGGAGCTTGAAACTTCTACAGTAGGGTTCTCTGATACGCTGAATCTGATGGTGTAATTTTCGTTAAGATTCTATGACTTTTATGAGGTGTTTCCCCCTATTTTCTAAAATAACGCAAATTTTCTCAGGCTCGTAACTTTTGATGCGTAAGACTAAACTTGATGAAACTTATATATTTAAAATCAGCATTAAAATGCAATTCTTTTGATCTAGCTATTGGTATCAAAATTCCATTTTTTAGAGTTTTGGTTTCTATTGAGCCGGGTCGCTCCTTACTACAGTTCGTTACCACGAACTGTTTGATAAGGTGTTCCGAGGTATGAACTGGTACATTTTCCTTTTAAGAGCAATGAACTGGCAAATCTGAGGGGAGAGCTTTTTAATAGTGGTAATGATAAGCTCCTGTCGGGGATCGTTAAAGGAACGTCTCTTAGATACATATTCGCAACAAGTAATTTTAATTAAAAGGTTTAGAGGTCAGTAAATAGAAATGTGTCTTTAATTGTGACAGTTTTTTTATTGTTATATATGGCTTTATCAGCTTTAAAATGTAAACATATTTATGAATGTATAAGAGCGCATATTCCTAAGCAATTTTTTTTAAGTCTGATTCACCCAAAGAGTCTTTTTATCTTTTTCATAGCCTTTTCGTGGATCATTACCCACAAAAATACCTAGAAATAATTTAAATTAATCGTGGGTGATATAAAAACTAATAAACAGACTTAAGATCTACATAAATGATAAGAATCGCTCCAAGGGATTGCCCACATTCACTATTCGTATACACCAAATGGCGCACGCCACGTCATGTGGGTGTGTATCGAACGCGACGCAACGAGGTACAACGTGGCGTTCCAAGATTTACTCCACGTATTAGAGAGTGGACAATCCCTCAAATTGCCCAATCAAGAGTACTAAAGAGAAAAGTCAAATTTGGTTACATGCATTCAAAACAGGTGGCTCAGGTCAAGACTGGAGGTGGATGAGTAAGCTAATTTAAAATATAGTATGTACCATGTTGTCTCTTCAAATGCAATTTTCTTAGAGCTTATCCGTATTCACATGCACGGAAGCAGAGCGGGGACCTACAGACTCTTGCAATCGAAACGTTTTAGGATCCTTTCTAGATTTTTCTTTTTAGTCCTTATTTTGTATCTACTTATGTTTTTTTCCAAAATGTATCACCCTGAAAAATCAGGCCTCTTTAAAAATAAATCACTGCACAGGAGCCTACCTAAGCAGGCATATAAAGAGGGGGAGGTGACCACTGGGAATACGACGATTTCTTCTCTGTTTTCTGACGATTCGTATCAAACAACTTCATTCCAATTTCAAACATTTTTAACGAAAACAAAACCTTGCAATTCCAAGAGGCATACACTCAAGGTCGTATCCGGGTGGGTTAGGGGATTTGACCCCCCCCCAAATGTTTGTCCGACTCGTAAAAACGTAACATAAATGAATATAAACACATTTCTTATGCAATTTTTTAGGTTTTTGCGTGTACCCCCCACAGAAAAATCCTTTTGTACCCCCTCCCCCCAAGAAAAAACCAGGATATGGCCCTACATACACTTAAGTATTATTTAGATATAGCTCCAAAAAAATCAGCCTTTCTAGGTTACGGGTAACTGTAACAATAATTGTATTGCAAAAGTATTAAGCCAATATAAAAATATTACGATGCCTCAATACTAATGATAGACAAAATAACCGTTAGACAGAGGGATATACAAATACACACGTAAAACAAGAAAAGGGGACTGCAGGAAAGAGATCATTTTATTAAGTATGATAAATTACTAAACATAACTATATACTTTGGGGACGTTTAAAGTACGGCAGAAGTAAGTGAGTGATCGGTAGGAACCACAGTCGAATAAGCTCCCATTGATATTTGAAAAGATGATATATTAATCGGAGAGAAAAAACAACTGAAATTTGTGTCTGTTTTGTTTCTAGGATTCAATTTCAAGCGCAGGGATCAAACTCATTCTTTTGGAAAGGGGACTGAATATGAATATGAAAAATATACATTATTTTATAGCCATTACATTTTCGAAACGTCCATGTTTGTATAGAATTTTTCTCACCCTATGGATAGGAGTCCCCCATGTAGGGGGAGGGGGTAGGATGAAAAATCTAGAAGATGAAGGGGCTTTCACAAATTTTAAACAGGCGAGGTTCGAATTTGTATTTATATATATTTTTTTAGAAAAGCCTTATATTTAGCATAGAAAAACGTTTTAGAAAATCAAATTTGGGTACTTCCGTATATACTCGAGAGGTATATACTCGAGCCAGTATATACTCGAGAGGTGAAGTTAGGGTAATCCTAATGAAATGTACCGAAATATGATGGAAATATAACATTTAAGTATATATACTAATATAATTTGGGCTAAATGTTTACACATTAGGGAGAGGGGGAGGATAAAGTAACCTATCCTTCTTCCCCCCTCCACAATGTGCAAATATATAAGTCCAATGTATTCTGACATACGTCATTTGTCTTTGCGGCTATGAAAGCGGTTTTCTTACATCTTAGATAAAGCAAACTTCTCGAGTGTGTACTGGCTAATACGGAAGTACTCAAATTTGTACTAAGGATGTTTTGAAAATGCAGAAATTTTTGTAAATATTTGGTCTTCCATGTAGCTGGGGACGACAAAAGCCCCTCGTCCTACTTTGTGAGATGACTCGAATAAACGCAATAAAAAATTAACCTCAGGCGGAGCTTAGATTTGTAACAATAGGCCTATATTTAATAGATGTTGAGATTCTAAATAAGGCTAATGTTAAGAATAGCGGCTCTCCGAAATGAGAGAGGCTAGAACAAAAAAAGGGAAGGTTTTTAGACTGCTAACTTTATACTCATGTTATGGCTTTATTTGCGTCTAAGAAATTCCTCCCTAGCCCCCCTCTATATAGCCCCAGGATAAATAGAACTTCAAATAAAAATTTACCCTTAGATTGATTATTTTATGCTCCTTTTCAACATAATAGTCGTTACCCTGACAATACACCCCCCCCCCCAATGGAGACCTATATAGCCCAAATAATACGTGTTTGTTGTTTATTTCCATTGATTGGCCTGTCGTAAAACCGGTTACGTGTGCACTTGGAGGTAGTGAGGTCCCTGAATATTGGATAAAAAAAATAGATAACAAAAAAACAATGTTAAATGAGTGAAAAATGTGAATGTTACTTAAAGGAAAAATGATAATCAGATTAAAGCAAAGATGTTACGTATTATACATTGAGGATTTCATTGTTTTTTACACCAGTTTATAACATAGGCTAGGGCTGACGAACTATAAAAATATACTATTTATCTCAAGCTATCTAAAAATGCCCCTCTTTCTGTTCTAGCATATCTCCTTCTGGAGTTACTACTCTTAACCTTTACCAATAATAATGTATTATCTAATCAGAAATTGACACTTCCAACATGAGAATTACTAGCAATTTATGGAAGCCGATAAAAAATTATCTAAATCAAAAGACAAGCACAAAATTTATTAAAAAAAAATATTTATAGAAAAAAAGGCATAAGACATGCAAAAATATAACTATACACAAAACAAACAAAACGGACCTAAAAATATAAAAACTAAATAAAATGAAAAAGTGTATTATAAGAGATTTTACATAGAATTTATATCTGTTATAAGAGTGTTGATACATTATAGGATTCTAAATAATTTATTTTATTAAGGAGAACATTTGAACTTTCAAGATTTGAGCAAGTTCTCTTTTTTAAATAATCTGCTTTCGACTGTAAAAAAAAATAAATGGAATAAATAAAAAAATGCTGAATGGAGGCATAGTCAGAATACTGAAAATCTCTGAAGTCGTACTTGGAGTTGATTATAACCTGAGAAAATAATAATAGAATTAATAATAGAAATAATAATAGAAAATAGATAATAATATAATAATAGAAATAATAATGAAATAGAAGAAATAATAATAATAGAATAATAGAAATAATAATAGAAAATAATAGAATCTAATAATAGATTCAACAGCCCTGCGGGAAATATGAAAAAAATTAATATAGTTAAGTCAAGAAGAATAATATAAATAATCATAAAAAATAATCATAAATAAAATAAATTCAACAGTGCAACTAAGATGATCATTCCCTAAGGAGTCCAGACTTGCAACAGAGCTTTTCGTAGGCTATATGCGGCAATTATAGACATATTTTTAACCAAACAATTTAAGTTCACAATCTCTAACTACAATTCTGAAAAATTTGCAATGTCTTCTGAAAAACGAGATGGTAAACGAATTTCTTCTGACTACTGTCACACTCATTTTGCATTTCTAAGAGTTATATAATAATTGTAATTAACTTGTAAATTCTTTGTCCTGGGCTATCAGAAATAAGTCTTCTTTTATTTCCTAAAGCCAGCCGACGGGAACTATCCTGAAGATTTAATCTCCGTTCGAAAGACAATTTAAAAGCTTGTACTCCAAGTATTAGCATATTTTCAAGATAATGAAATGAAATATAGGGGACTTAATCCTCCCTTCTGAAAAGGGTGTGGCCAGAAGGTACCAGTCACAACAAATTCCAAAGAAAAACAATTTGGACTACTGCCAGTCAGGCACGTGCACAGGAACTTTCACGCAGGGGAAGAATAAAACACACTTTTCCTTGATAATACGAATAAGGGTTTTGGGTTTTGGAGGGGGGCACGTAGGTTCTCCCCTTTGCGCACCTCCCTGCTACATATTCTTCTGGTCCAATTCTCAAATTTCTGAGAAGAATTTGAAAGATGTTGCCCCCTCCAAAAAACACGAACAAGCTTACCCTTCTCCACCTCTGTGACAATGAATTATGTCAAGAGATTTTTAATTTGTAAAAGAAACTTGACAAATAAACAACGAAGACCGGTAAATTTCGAAGGGAAACTGTATTTAACTCTAAGACTATGCCCATCCCCATTGAAACATTACTTCAAAGCTATATTACAGATGAGGAGGAATCATGACAGCGTCAAATAACAGCTGCATCAGATGGCGTGCGACTATCATGACAGGTTGTACCCCCGGGGGGGAGGGGAGTTTCTTTAACCTGGTTTACCCCTCCCCTCCCGAGATTATTGCTCGACTCGAAAAATTAAGAAAAAATGCATATAAACAAATTTTCTATGCTTTTTAATTTTTTATTGTACCCCTCCCCCGGAAAAATTCTGCATGGGCCCTTGCTATCATGTACCCAGAATGAGGAATTAGAGCCGCATGAAAGGAATGAATCCAATGTTGATCAATATATCAGTAGAATAAAACAATGAAATCAAATTAAAAGCCCAGGCAGTCAGATAATCTGAGAAGTTAAAGTTTGATTACCAAGTTAAAGGGATTTTTGGCTTGGAACATCAATCAAAAGTAGATTTACCGGTCTAGACTTTGAAAGACCGGCCAAGATGATACCAGTTAGTTCAAGACTTAATACAAAATTTGAAATTCCTACCACTATAAAAATAAAAGAAAAGGTTGATGAAAGGAAAAAGCTGGCCTCATATATGGATTACTTTTGCCCCAGATACGTTTTAGGAGTTTGCGTTGCCCACATCTTTTTAAAGGCCCAGAAGCTCTCTCATTTAAGTATATTTTTTTTTTATGGTAATGCCCTCAGACAACTGTAAAAAGGATAATAGTTCACATTTCGGTAAAATTCTAGTTAATTGATTTCTTGCTATCTCATAAAAGGGTTTAGATTAGGAAAATGAAACTTTCAGGGATGAATCTACAGACTAAAGTATGTCCCGGGAAGGTATTTTGAAGCAACTACCTCCACTCCTTCTCCCTCTAGAGGGCGCTGACCTTTGATGACCTTTAAAAATATGTATGTTATAAAAGTGAAACCTTGCAAAATAGATTTTCTGCTTAATTGAAATACAGCAAAATTGTTTTCAGCTTCATAACTTTGCTCATTTCTATTTTATAAAGTTTTAAAGATATGCAAATACATTTCCTAAATTTTGAAAGAAAAACATTGATATGGCTCAAAAATTCTACTCAAATAACAGGAATTGCATTTTTCAGAACTAAAGACAGATTTCAGGGCCCTCTAGAGGGAGAAGGAGTGGAGATGGGTACTTTAAAATACCTTCCTGGGACATACTTTATCCTGTAGACCCATACCTGAAAGTTTCATTTTCCTAACCTAAACCCTTTTCGAGATAGCAAGAAGTCAATGAACTAGAATTTTACCCAGATTTCCAAGGATGTTAATGAAGTGGCGAAGAAACGGTGGAAACCCCCATTAATTATTTGGCAAAAAGATAAATATGCATTTGATACGCTTTTATAACGTCCTTTTTCAATACGAAAATCGCTAAATTCGTAACAGCATACTTCCCCCCCCCTTTAATGGAGCCGGAAATAGCCCTAGGATGCAGTCAAAAGTTTGCTGAAATTCTTGCTGTTTTTTTTTTTAATTGGCTTTATTTGGCATCACAAAGGCATTTACGAGGCTAACAATCAATATATTCGGAATAAACATTAAAACGCGTATCAAGTGTTATCTATATATTTTAGTCAGGAAATTAATACAGAAAAGGAAAAATTCCGGTAAAACTGGTGCAAACATAATTACTGGCTTTCATATAAAGTGAATATACCGCTCGATGCCTTTTTTATGCTCTTTACAAATATAATAATCGCTTCTGCCGCAAATTCAGATTTAAGTACTTTTTGACCTCTTAAAAATGACCTATATATGGGGTCATTACAAATCTGTAATTGTTTAGAAACAAATTTGGGCCATATATTTGCACATCAGAGGGGGGGTGGGGGTGAAGTATAGCATATATTAAATACGTAAACTAACCATTGCTGGGGTTTTTTTGTGCTGTTGCACTGGTGATCTCTCTTCTCATCAAATTCGATAAAAAAAAAAGAAAAAAGAACAGCAATGGTTAGTTTACGTATTAATATTTTAAATTTACACCCCACCTCCTGAGTGCAAATATATAGCCTAAATTTGTTTCTAAACTATTACAGATTTGTAATGACCCCATATATAGGTCATTTTTAAGAGGTCAAAAAGTGCTTTAAGAGGTGAAAAAGTACTTAAATCTGAATTTGCGGTAGAAGCGATTATTATATTTGTAAAGAGCATAAAAAAAATGCATCGAGTGGTATATTTACTTTACATGAAAGCCAGTAATACTGTTTGCACCAGTTTTTACCAAAATTCCAAATTGACAATAATCTCAGTTTTTTCAGAGAAAAGAAGAATGAGTTTTTATTCTGTTCATTTTTTTTATGTACTGTCCAAACCTGTGATATATGGAAACTGGGTAAAATTCTAGTTAATTGACTTCTTGCTATCTCGGAAAGGGTCTAGGTTAGGAAAATGAAACTTTCAGGGATGAATCTACAGACTAAAGTATGTCCCGGGAAGGTATTTTAAAGTACCCACCTCCACTCCTTCTCCCTCTAGAGGACCCTGAAATTTGCCTACATTACAGGTCTATTACCTATTGAAATTTTACAAAACAATATTTTACCTTAATTTTCAGTTACTAGTTGCTTTCTCTCTGCCTTTAGTTCTGAAAATGCAATTCCTGTTATTTGAGTAGAATTTTGAGCCATATCAATGGTTTTTTTTTTTGAAATTTAGGAAATGTATTTGCATATCTTTAAAACCTTATAAAATGGAATTGAGCAAAGTTATGAAGCTGAAAACAATTTTTGTTGTACTTCAATTAAGCAGAAGATCTATTTTTCAAGGTTTCACTTTTGTAACACACATATTTTTAAAGGTCATCAAAGGTCAGGGCCCTCTAGAGGGAGAAGAAGTGGAGGTAGTTGCTTCAAAATACCTTCCCGGGACTTACTTTAGTCTGTAGATTCATCCCTGAAAGTTTCATTTTCCTCAACTAAACCCTTTCCGAGATAGCAAGAAGTCAATTAACTAGAATTTTACCAAAATAATAATAAGTAGTAAAAAAATATGACCAGTAGACGATTACATAAAACTAACAAAATTCACGAACACAAACACTGGTGTGGCTTCCCCCCCCCCAGGCAAACCGACAAAGCCTTCATATCTTTAACATAATTAAGCTGTTCATAGAAAGCACAAGAAAAAAAAATGGTTATATTACTTACAGTAACATAAAGTTATAATAATACAAGTTATAGTTACTTATATAACTCTAATTAACCTTAAAAAAATTTGAATAAAGTACAACCCCCCCTCCAAAAAAGAGTTTTTTTCCAAAATTATTGTCAAGCAGTTATAGCCAATAAAAATAGTCTTACAATTTTTCATTGGCATTAAATATTAAAATTTAGCAACAAATCTGGCA
This sequence comes from Artemia franciscana, assembly GCF_032884065.1. Classification (NCBI taxonomy): domain Eukaryota; kingdom Metazoa; phylum Arthropoda; class Branchiopoda; order Anostraca; family Artemiidae; genus Artemia; species Artemia franciscana. The sequence continues at coordinate 42,161,966 of NC_088870.1, forward strand.
CCCACATAGCTTTTTTAGCTCTTTAGACTTCCTTCAAAAAATTTGAAAAGTACCATCTCGATAAAGGCTATTTTCATAGCCTACTTTTTTCGATTCGTATATTACCACCCCACACGCACACAGAATAAGGTTATGTGTACGCGCCCAGGTTATATGAAAAAAACTACACCAATAAATAATTAAACAAATCAAAGTCAGAATGTCGTAGACATGGACAATATTCTTTTACGAATACATTCACGAACAACAATCTTTTGTTCAATATCTCCCTTGAAGACTCAAATAGCCAAACAATGGCGAATTCACTTTTTTGCTTCAAATATAAGTTTTTGCAGATCTTCCCATTCGCCGATGACAGCTACGCTTGGAGAGGCGGAGCCAGCCTGAGGCACGCGCATATTAATGAAATCGATTCTATGACCTACAGCTCAACTGCGGATGTCAGAAAAAATATTCAAATATTAATTTTCTTTAGCCTAATTGGAGGACAGGACTAGGCCAATATAGAATTATAAATGCTTAAATGATAATAATAATGCAACAACGAAAAACAAAATAGGAAAAATATGCAGAATTTATAATTAAAATATCAATAAATGTCACCTTGTCAGTTGTTTGAGATGTAGGTCTAGGCTATCAAATTGTCTAAATCATAGGTGGAACTGACTTATAGACTATAGGCCTAAACTAATACCTATATTCTAGGAATATTGTTTAAACACTCAATTTTTTAAGACAGAAAGCCCAGACCTAGAAGTACTATGCTAGTTTAGGATATTAATTTATATTCTCAAGGTTTTTTTTAATATAATTTTTGGACTGTATACAAATTAAAAAGTAAAATTGGCTAAAAAGATTCAAAAGTTTCTGGTCTGCAGCATGGGCTATTAAGTCTATATTTGGGTTAAAAAAGCTGATCTTTAAAATAAACAGTACCTTTTTTCCTACTCCGAAAAATGAAGAGAGATCATATCCAAAATATCAAAACTCAAAATCCAAATAAAACTGTAAAATTTTGTATCAGTTCTAAACATGAAAACCAGAAACAAGACTTTTGGATCTCTTGCCAACTGTCGTTTTCGTTGCGCATCCAATTGGGAATTGCTTGATTGTGATTGGCTAATCGAAAATGCTTTCACCAATGGGAAATAAGGCTCAGGGCGCCTTGCAATCGATCTAAAAAGGCGGAGTAAGACCACCCGTCTACTCTGCCACCCCCTAGGAATTCCTCCCACTTATTAATAATATGTTTTAATAAAATATTTCGATATATTTTTGGTTGATGTTACAAAAATAAAATACTTCATTTAAATAAAAATATTTTTTTCTATATTTTGGTTTTTTATAAAAAATATTTGGACAATATTTTAGTAAACATTGTGACGTCAAAAAAATCAATCGACCAATCAGAAATTAGAAAATGAAATGCGCCATGGCGGTATTTGTTCAGTGTGTGGGCTGGTTCTGAACAAATCACGCAATCTCAACTGAAACCAATTAAACGAATGATAACTCAGACAGCCTTTAGCTATTTTGCCATTAATATGTCAAAAAGTGATAAAATTACCTTTTGAAGTCCAGACAGTTACGTCATAAATATGGAAAGGAATGGGAGGATTTACATTTTTCATCCTAGGGTGGGAAGTCCAACGGATAACAGCTATGTTCACAACTCTATGATTGACAGATAAGATGTAAATTTGATTGATCGGCTCTTAGCTCGTTGAAGAGGCGGCGGTGGGGCGTGAGCTATTGGTCATGAAAAGCTCTCATCTATTTGATTCAATTGAATTGTTTCAATCAGGCATGAACCCCATTAACTACCCTCCTAGGAGTATTCTGATACTTCCCTGAAAATATGCTCTGGGGGTCCAGATTGAAAACACTCCCGCCAAAAGTGTGAAAAATCACATTTGAATACTCATTGGCGTTAATTGATTGTTAAAATATACCTTGAAATAACTTTCATAGTGAAACCTCTTTCGCCCAGAAATGGCTCTAAACCAAGGCCATATCCAAAGGGTGGGTGTCCTAGGGTTTAGCCCCCTCCATCCCAAAACTTCCGTCTGACTCATAAAACATTACAAAAATGCATATAGACAAATTAATTTTCGATACTTGAAAAAAATTTACCTCCTTCCCCCTTGAAAAAATCACACATACGTCCTTGCTCTTTACCTATGAAATTTTTGACAAAAAACAATTTAAAACTATAGCATACCCTTAAACAATTTAAAACTTTATACCAAAACCATACCCAGAGGGTGGGTGTACTGGGTTGGACCCCCCCCCACCCCGAAACTTTCGCCCGACTCGAAAAACGTAGTGAAAATGCGTATAGATAAATTTATTATACCTTGTTAAAATACTCTTTTAGCCCCCCTCTCCCCCTTGAACAAAAATCATGGATACGACCTTGCTCTACATTTATCTAAATTAAAAAAAAAAAAAAGTACAACAAAAACACTATACCTTTAAATAATTTGGCCATCCAACAATTTAAAACTCTATACCAAGGCCGTATCCAGAGGGTGGGTGTACTGGGTTCGACCCCCTACCCCCCCCGAAAGTTTTGTCCAACTCAAAAAACGCGGCGAAAATACATGTAAACAAATTTATTATACCTTTTTAAAACACTTTTTTAGCCCCTCTCTCCCCTTTGAGCAAAAATCGTGGATACGTCCTTGCTCTATACTTATCTAAATTTTCCAAAAAAAAAAACAACAACAAAAACTCTATACCATTAAATAATTTGGCAATCCAAGAATTTAAACATTAACAATTTAAAACTCTTCAAGGCCGTATCCAGAGGGTGGGTGTACAGGGTTCGACTCCTCACCCCCAAAACTTTTGTCCGACTCAAAAAACGTAGCGAAAATGCATGTAAACAAATTTATTACCTTTTGAAAATACTATTTTATTCTTCCTTTCCCCCTTGAACAAAAATCGTGGATACGTCCTTGCTCTATACTTATCTAAATTAAAAAAAAAATACAACAAAAACTCTATCCCATTAAACAATTAAAATTCAATTAAACAATTGTTTAATTGTTTCAATTAAACAATTGAAACTCTTTACTGAGGCCATATGCAGAGGGTGGGTGTACTGGGTTTGACCCCTCCCCCCACTTTCGTCCTACTAAAAAAAAAAACGTAGAAAAAAGCTTGTAAACAAAGTTCTGATACTTTCTTAAAATACTTTGTTAGTCCCCCTCTCCCCCTTAAACAAAAATCGTGGATACGTCCTTGCTCTGTACTTATCTAGGTTTTGAAGAAAAAAAGAACAAAAACTCTATACCATTAAATAATTTTACAATTGAACAGCATTAAACAATTAAAACTCTATACTGAGGCCGTATTCAGAGGCTGGGTGTACTGGGTTTGAACCCCCCCCCCCCCCCCGCCGAAACTTTCGTCCGACTCAAAAACGCATGAACGTTCAAAAACGTCCGACTCAAAGAAAGCATGTAAACAAAGTTCAGATACTTTTTTAAAATACTTTTTAACCCCCTCTCCCCCTTGAACCAAAATCGTGGATAGGTCATTGTTCTATACTTATCTAAATTCTGAAAAAAAAATTGAGAAAATGCAAAAATTTTGAGAAAATGCATGTAAACAAATTTTCGATACTTTTTTTAAATGTTGATTTTTTGATTTTTTAACTCCCCTCTCCCTTGAGTAAAAATCATGGATACGTCCTGGCTGTATATCTTTCTAATTCTGACAACAACAGCAATAAAACAATTTACCTTAATTTTGGGGTTTTTAATAGATATTTTTTTTCATTTTATCTTTTGATACATTTTTTTTTAATTTCTTCTTGTCCACCATCTGAGCCGTCACCACTGGCTTCAATGCTCTTACTAAATGCTTATTACCAACGTTCATTACCAAATCAAAGCTAGGGGTATGGCTCTAAATTCTTACAGTTCGGGTATAAAACAATCTTATTCCGTTTTAATTAAAAGGCCCCTCTCCCCCTCACACCAAGGAAGATCTTTTGTGCTTGTCTAATTAAGCTTTACTTCTCATTATCCAAAAATATCATGATATTAAATTCCAAAGTAGCATACATCTTCTTACTTGAGCCCCATTTCATAAAAACAGGAGGGGGCTTAATTTTCAAAACCAGGGCCACCCTCTTTCTCTTATCAAATATTACGAAAAACCTGCTCATAGAAATAAAAGTAAAAAGGGATTTTGAGCTAAAAACGGACAGAAAGTATCTCAAATATTAACGGGGCAACAGCCTCTGTCATGTAAGTGGTTTCACGCGCAGTGGTTTCACTCTCTGCTTTGTAATATTGACTTACTTTTTTTTTAACGTGTTTTGGAATCTGACTAATGCTTTTCTGAAAACTTTTTAGAATGCAACAAATTTAGTCAGTTCCTAATGTCAGGTTTTAGTTTTACTCAAACTTTTTATTGGGATTTTTGCTGTTTTTGTGTCAATCTTGATGCACTGAGAAAAAAATTCAAGCTTGGGCATGGCAGAGTTGAGAGTGGGGGTAACCCCCTCGTTTATACTCTTTCACTTTATATATTTTTATTTATTATATTTTCATCACACACAAAACACACATCTTTTACAAAATGCTGCCACACTAAGAAAAACTTTACAGTTTTGTAGACGCACAGAAGTAACAAGTAATAATTTATATTCCATTACAAATCACAACATAACCATAATCAACTCAAACTTCAAATACATCTCTCTCATTTAAACAAACAACAAAATATTCACCCCCCCCCCCCAACCAAAAAGCAACATTTTGAAAAAAAATGTTTTTCATTTTCGAAACGGAAAAGTTGTGCTTAGATTTACCCCCTCCCCCCTTTTTCTACCTTTACAGCGATATTAAACATTTTAGATGTAATGGTTTGAAAGCAAAATGGATTTAAGCTGAGGGATGGCCGACTCTCAGAAATCATGTACACCAGGTGGCGTTTCCAAGTGTCGTGGGAAGTCCCTATGGCTTAGGTGTAAATGGTTAATACACATTTGCCATAGATAAGTTTTCCGAAGAGCAAGCTTTTCCATGAAAAGTAAAGAGTCATACTAAAACCGAAGACGATAAGAAATGAAGTCGTATATTGATTCAGATTTAACCAAACTAAAGTCACTCGTTGGTGTTTATTAAGGGCCACGGTAGCATCTCTTATATTTTTACCCTTATATTTTTACCTTTACATACCCTTATATTTCTAAAACAAAAATAAGTGACATAGGGTATATTTTTTTTTCAGTAAAACCAAATGACACTCTGACCTTAAGAGGGAACTATGTTCCCTTCAAGTTTGAATTTAATAAATAAAAAAACGAGAGTAAGGAAAGACATTAAAAATTAAAAAAAATAGATATTGTTTGGTATATGACGGAGGCTACCGCTTCCTTGCTCTTTCGCTCTTTGCACTAAAGACTTAAGCTATTTAAAAATGCCTGTCATAAGAATACAACATTCCTTGTGTTTAAGCAGTCCTTCTTAAGGAAACTAAATAAAAAAAAGTTTTTTTAGCTGAAAGTAAGGAGCGACATCAAAAATTTAAACAAAAAAAAAATTACTCAGTATTTGAAAGGGGCTTTTCCTCCTCAACGCCCCGCTCTTTACGCTAAAATTTAACACTTTCTCTTAACTCTACTTTTTAAAACAGTAAAAAACTTTAGTGTAAAGAGCGGGGCGTTGAGGGGGGATAGTCCCTTTCATATACGGAGTAATTTCTGTTCGTTTTAAGTTTTAATGTCGCTCCTTACTTTCAGTTATAAAACTTGTTTTTTTTTTATTTAATTTCTGAACGTTTTTAAATTAATCCATGTTTATATTTTGGCTCTCCGCACATAAATAACTAAAACGAAATGTGTATATTAATTTTTTTTGGCTAAATGGCTTTCTCATAGTTTAAATCGGAAAATTTTGGTAAAAAAGGAGCGGGGGAGGAGACCTAGTCGCCCTCCATCTTTTTTGATTACTTAGAAAGGCAACTAGAACTTTTAATTTTTTTACGAACGTTTTCATTAGTAAAAAATATACGTAACTTACGAATTAACTTACGTAACGAACTTCTATATTGGTATGTTTTATTGCGTATATGAAGGGGTTCACCCCCTCGTCAATACCTCGCTCTTTCTACTAAAACTTGAATTTTGTCCTAATTCCTTAAGAATGACCCCTGTATCACAAAGCCCGTAGAAAAAACAGTCGAAATTACTAAAGATACTTTAGCGTAAAGAGCAAGTTATTGCGATGAGGCGAACCCCTCATATGCGTAATAATTTCTGTTCATTTTAAATTTTAATGCTGCTCCTTACTTTCGGTTGAAAAAAACTTTTCATATTTATTTTTTCATTGTTTTTTAAATAATGCTAGAAAGTCCTTGACCCCCTTCATTGGAATTCTCTTCCCCCGTGACAAATTCCTCCATGGAAAGATCCTCCCACGTAACCCCACCCTCAACTTCTACCCCGCCAAACCAAAAAATTTCCCTGAAAACGTCTCTACACTTCCCAATAGCCATTAGTATAGCTAAACAACGGTAAAAGTTTGTAACTTTCAGCCCCTCTCACGGGGACTGTTGGGTAGCAAATCGCTCCCAAAGACATAGTTATTAGGTTTTTCAACTATGGTGAATTTTACGGCTGTTTCAGAATTTTGATCCGGTGACTTTGGGGAAAAAGAGCGTGGGAGGGGGCCTAGGTCCCCTCCACTTTTTTGGTCACTTAAAAAGGGCACTAGAACTTTCAATTTCCCTTAGAATGAACCCTCTTGCGACATTCTAGGAACACTGAGTCAATGCGATAGCCCCTGAAAAAAATAATAAAAAAATAACAATAAACAAGAGCTCATATTGCACTTGTGACGAGGTCGGAAGAGCCAAGAGCTCATATGGTATGAGCTCTAGCAAAATTCTAAGAATCAATAGATTGCTTTAAAAGTAAAATCAGAGGCTTAATGCCGGTCGGATTTACAATAAGAGCTCTGAGTCACGATTCCTTCTAAATATCAAAATTCATTAAGATCCGAACACCCACTCGTAAGTTAAAAATACCTCGATTTTTCTAAGTTTTCCTCTCCCTTCAGCCTCCCAGATGGTCGAATCGGGGAAAACGACTTTATCAAGTCAATTTGTGCAGCTTCCTGACACGCCTACCAATTTTTATTGTCTTAGCACGTCCAGAAGCACCAAACTCACCAAAGCACCGGACCCCACCACCTAACTCCACCAAAGAGAGCGGATCCAGTTCGGTTACGTCAATCACATATCTACCCCATTTATAAGCGTTTTCCAAGATTTCCAATTTTCCCCTCCAACTCCCCCACTGTCAAAAGGTCTGATCGGGATTTGAAATAAGAGCTCTGAGACATGAGTTCCTTCTAAATATCAAATTTCATTAAGATCCGGTCACCCCTACTTAAGCTAAAAATGCCTCAATGTTTCTGGTTTTTCCAAATTAACAGCCCAGCTCCCTCAAAGAGAACGGATCCGTACCAATTATGTCAATTTCGTATCTATAACTTGTGCTTATTCTTCCTATCAAGTTTCATCCCGATCTCTCCACTCTAAGGGTTTTCCAAGATTTCCGGTTTCCAAAATTTCTGTTTCCCCCCTCTAACCCTCCATGTCCCCGGATCCGACTCGAATTAAAAATGGAGCATCTGAGACATAAGATTCTTCTATATAGAAAGTCAAACAGTTCGCGGTAACGAACTGTAGTAAGGAGCGACCCGGCTCAATAGTAACCAAAACTCTAAAATATTGAATTTTGATATCAGTAGCTACATCATCAGATTCAAATGACACCATCAGATTCAGCGTATCAGAGAACCCTACTGTAGAAGTTTCAAGCTCCTATCTACAAAAATGTGGCATTTTGTATTTTTTGCCAGAAGACAAATCACGGGTGCGTGTTTATTTGTTTGCTTTTTTGTTTGTTTTTTTTTCCCAGGGGTCATCGTATCGACCAAGTGGTCTCAGAATATCGCAAGAGGGCTCATTCTAACGGAATGAAAAGTTCTAGTGCCCTTTTTAAGTGACCAAAAAAATTGGAGGGCATCTAGGCCCCCTCCCACGCTCATTTTTTCCCAAAGTCAACGGATCAAAATTTTGAGATAGCCATTTTGTTCAGCATAGTCGAAAACCATAATAACTATGTCTTTGGGGATGACTTACTCCCCCACAATCCCTGGGGGAGGGGCTGCAAGTTACAAACTTTGACCAGTGTTTACATATAGTAATGGTTATTGGGAAGTGTACAAACGTTTTCAGGAGAATTTTATTTTGTTTGGGGGTGGGGCTGAGGGGAAGGGCTATATTGGAAGATCTCTCCTTGGAGGGATCTGTCATGGGGGAAGAAAAATTCAATGAAAAGGGCGCAGGATTTTCTAGCATTAGGCTACTATAAGAAAACAATGAAAAATAAACATGAAAACGTTTTTTCAAATGAAAGGAAGGAGTAGCATTGAAACTTAAAACGAACAGAGATTATTACGCATATGAGGGGTTCTAAAAATACTTTAGCATAAAGAGCGAGGTATTTAGGAGGAGATATATACCTCGCTCTTTATGCTAAAGTATTTTTAGTAATTTTAACTATTTATTCTACGGCCTTTCTGATTCAGGGGTCATTCTTAAAGAATTGGGACGAAACTTACGACTTTGTGTAAAGAGCGAGGTACTAACGAGGGTACAAACCCCCTCGTATACATAATAAAAATATAAGATTATGAAAGTTTGTTACGTAAGTTAATTCTTAAGTTACGTATATTTTTTACTTATAAAATCGTTCGTTAAAAATTAAAAGTTCTAGTTGCATTTTTAAGTAACCGAAAAATTGGAGGGCAACTAGGCCTCCTTCTCCACCCCTTATTTCTCAAAATCGTCTGATCAAAACTAAGAGAAAGTCATTTAGCCGAAAAAAAAGAATTAATATACAAATTTCATTTTAATAATTTATGTGCGGAAAGCCAAAACCAAACATGCATTAATTCAAAAACGATCAGAAATTAAATAAAAAAAAACTAATTTTTTTAGCTGAAAGTAAGGAGCGACATTAAAACTGAAAACGAACAGATATTGCTCCGCATATGAAATGGGTTGTCCCCTCCGCAATCCCTCGCTCTTTACGCTAAAGTTTAACTCTTTGCCACAATTCTACTTTTTAAAACAATTAAAAGCTTTAGCGTAAAGAGCGAGGGATTGCGGATGGGACAACCCATTTCATATACGGAGTAATTTCTGTTCGTTTTAAGTTTTAATGTCGCTCCTTACTTTCAGCTAAAAAAATCATTTTTTTTTATTTAATTTCATTAAGATTCGATCACCCATTCGTAAGATAACTCAATTTTTACGTTTTCGAAGAATTCCGGTTCCCCCTCCAACTCTCTTTAATGTCATCGGATCTGCTCGAGATTTAAAATAAGAGCTCTAAAGCACAAGATCCTTCTAAATATCAAATTTCATTAAGATCTGATCAGCCGTTCGTAAGTTACAAATACTTTTTTTCTAATTTTTCCGAATTACTCACTCCCCCCCCCCCAACTCCACCAAAGAGGGTGGATCTGGTCCGGTTATGTCAGTCACCTATCTTGGACTTGTGCTTATTCTGTCTACCAAGTTTCATTCTGATCTCTCCGCTTTAAGCGTTTTCCAAGATTTCCGCCCCCCCCACCTAATGACACTAGATTTGGTCGGGATTTAAAATAAGAGATCTGAGTTTCGAGGTCCTTCTAAATATGAAATTTCATTAAGATACGATCACTCTTTCGTAAGTCAAAAAATACCTCTTTTTTTCTAATTCTTAGAATCCCCCCCCCCCCCCACCAAACTTCTCCAAAGAGAGCTGATCCGTTCCGGTTATGTCAATCCCGTATCTAGGACTTGTGGTTATTTTTCCAACCAAGTTTCATCCCGATCCCTCCACTCTAAGCGTTTTCCTAGATTTTAGGTTCCCCCCCCAACCTCTCCTTCACCGGATCTGGTTTGGAGTTACAATAAGAGATCTGAGACACGATATCCTTCTAAACATCAAATTTCATTAAGATCCGATCACTCCTTCCTAAGTTAAAAATACCTCATTTTGTTTAATTTTTCAGAATTAACCCTCCTCCCCAAACTCCCCAAAGAGAGCAAATCTATTCCGGTTATTTCAATCACGTGTGATTATTTTTACCACCAAGTTTCATCGCGATCCCTCAACTCTAAGCGTTTTTCGAGATTTTAAATTCCCCCCAGCTATTCCCCCCATTGTCATCGGATCCAGTCCGGATTTATAATGAGAACTCTGAGACACGATATTCTTCCAAACTTCAAATTTCATTAAGATCCGATCATTCCTTCGTAAGTTATAAATACCTCATTTTTTCTAATTTTCTGAGTTAACCCCCCCCCTAACTCCCCCAAACAGAGCAGATCCGTTCTGGTTATGTCAATCACGTATCTAGGACTTCTGCTTGTTTTTACCACCAAGTTTCATCCCGATCCCTCCATTATAAGTGTTTTCCAAGATTTTAGGTTCTCTTCCAACTCCCGCCAATATCACCGGATCTGTTCGGGGTTTAAAATAAGAGTTCTGAGATACGATATCCTTCCAAAGATTAAATTTCATTAAGATCCCATCAGCCGTTCGTAAGTTAAAAATGCTTCATTTTTTCTATTTTTTTCCGAATTATCCGATCCCCCATTCTCCCTATACGGTCAAATCACTAAAACGACTATTTCTAATTTAATCTGGTCCGGTCTCTGATAGGCCTGCCAAATTTCATCGTCCTAGTTTACCTGGAAGCACCTAAAGTAGCAAAACCTGGACAGACAGACAGACCGATAGAAAGACCAACAGAATTTGCGATCGCTATATGTCACTTGGTTAATACCAAGTGCCGTAAAACAAGAGCTAAGAGCTCATATGGCACTTGTGACGAGGCGGAAGAGCCAAGAGCCAAGAGCTCATATGGTATGAGCTCTAGTAAAATTCTAAAAATAATAGATTGCTTTAAAAGGAAAATCAGAGGCTTAATGCCGCTCGGGATTTAAAATAAGAGCTCTGAGTCACAAGGTCCTTCTAAATATCAAAATTCATTAAGATCCGATCACCCACTCGCAAGTTAAAAATACCTCAATTTTTCTAATTTTTCCTCTCCCTTCAGCCCCCCAGATGTTCGAATCGGGGAAACGACTTTATCAAGTCAATTTGTACAGCTCCCTGACACGCCTACCAATTTTCATCGTCCTAGCACGTCCAGAAGCACCAAACTCACCAAAGCACTGAACACCACCATCTATTTCCCCCAAAGAGAGCGGATCCAGTCCGATTACGTCGGTCACGTATCTACGACATTTATAAGTATTTCCCAAGATTTCTGGTTCCCCCCTCCAGTTCCCCCCAATGTCAACAGATCTGGTCGGGATTTAGATCAGAGCTCAGAGACATGAGTTCCTTCTAAATATCAAATTTCATTAAGATCCGGTCACCCGTTCTTAAGTTAACAATACCTCAATTTTTCTATCTTTCCAAATTAACAACCCCCAGCTCCCCCAAACAGAACGGATCCGTACCAATTATTTCAATCTTGTATCTATAAGTTGTGCTTATTCTTCCCATCAGGTTTCATCCCGATATCTCCACTCTGGCACGTACGCAGGGGGGGAGGGCATTCACCCCCCCCCCCCGAAATTTTGTAAAATGTTTAATTTCCCCATGGTTTCTTGGGATTTCTGGCAAAAGTAGGACGTTTATTAAGAATCTAGATTCATGTGTGAAGCCTTTTTTGGGATTTTACAGCATGCAATTAACCGGTTAAGTCACTGCCCAATTATAAACCCATTTTCTGTCTAACATTTTACCCTCTTTGAAGTAATTAGCGATTGCACTGTTTTTTAGTTTTTTTTTTTTTTTTTGTAAAGAGAGTTTGATTTCCACAACAAAATAGAATTATCCTTGATATTAGGGCATTTATCCCCCCTTTTCAGGATAAAGTACAACTTTTAATGGATCAATTTTGGAAACTATCATTTTTCATTAAAATCGACTCAAAAGAAAGGGGTTGCATTTGAGCTTTACTGAAAACCAAACAGACTGCTTACAAAGCTGCCATTTCACGACATTTATTTGGCTACAAATTTTCAATATTTTTCAATCAAATAGAGATTTAAGGGAAAAATAATAACGAAGACATTTCAGACATGTGAAGATTTTCACTCGCGCAGAAAATTGTTCTCTGGGATGCCGGAAAAATTTTAGTGGGGTCTGGAAAGAGGCGAAAAATCTTTATTTCTCTCATCAGCTTGAAACTTACAGCTGCAGTTCTTTAGGCCAAGAGGAACCTAATACACGAAAAGAATTATTCCAGCATTTGGCCCCACCCCTACCTTCAAAATGACTATGGCTCAAAATAGGGCAAAAAAACTTCCCCCGGTATTTTCAAAACTTGATATCATTATCTTGTTCTAAGAAGACCCCAATATGGAAAGAGAATGGGAAAAAAAATGTTAGTTTTCCGCAAAACAAGACATGACAAAGGGGAAATACGAAACACACCTTTTCTTTACCATTGCCCCCTTGTATGGAAGGGGTGATTGCTGAAACTTTGGAGGGGGCTTAGATTTGCTCTTAGTTTTTGAATAGCTAGGAAAATTTAGGAATTGTTCAACAGGCCAAGATTCCAAGAGCTCTCCAAGTGTGTACTTTAGGAGCAGCACAATTCCCTGAGTAAATCGAAAAAGAATATATGTACCCAAGTTTTCCGATTACCTATAATATGTCAGGAACAGGTTAGGGTATCTGGTTTAAATTTTCAAAGAGTGCGAGGGGGATATTAATAGGATCGAAAATTTCAACTTAGGGAAGAGAGCGAGATAGATGCTACTACTACTAACAACTCACCCCAGCATCAGGCAGCATAAGGCCAACACAGCTACGTACGCTCCTCCTCCATCCCAAGATATTCAAAGCCACCCTTTTTACACCTTCCCGTGAAGTCCCCATTTCTTTTAAATCTTTCCTTATGACGTCCTCCCACCTAAGACAAGTACGACCTGTTGTCGGATCAGACCTAGACGGTTGGCCGAAAAGAACAATCTTTAGCAATCTGTCATTCTTCATCCCTACAACGTGACCTAGCCATCCCAACCTTTCTTCATTAAAGGCCTAGAAAGCGGGATTGAACCACATTTTTCGTACGGCCAATTTTTTGAAATACGGTCAGTCAGCTGGGTACCCAGAACAAACCGTAGGTAATTTCTTTGGAAAATGCCTAGCAAATCTTCATCCGCTTTTCGGAGTGCCCATGATTCAGAGCCATTTTTTTTACCACTGTCTTCACTGTAGCTTCTAATAATCTAATCTTGGTTAGCAGACTTATCTTCCTTTTCTTCCAAACTTTTTTTTTAACGGTGAAAAAAACCCTGAGCCTTGGCTATTCTACTTTTAACATCTTCACTTCTCCCTCCGTCTTTACTAATAATACTACCAAGGTAAGTGAAGCTGGTCACTTGATCAATCTTTTTGTAACCCAAAGTCACCTTTTCATCCTCACTTATTCCTTGCCTTATTGACTTAGTCTTCTTAACATTAATTTTCAAACCTATTCTAGCACCCTGAACTTGCAAACCTCTAAAAATTGATTCATTTTGCTCCCACTTTCATCAAGGATACTTAAATCATCAGCATAATCTAAGTTCAGGAGAGTTTTTCCTCCCAATTTAATTCCAAAGTCTCACATTGCATTTCCTGTGCGTTAAGACAAAGACCCATTAAAATGATCAATATAAAGGGGGATAAAACACAACCCTGCTTAACTCTTGATTTGGTAGAAAACCGGCTGCGAACCTCATTTCATACTTTAACCGCAGCATTATCATTCTCGTACATAGCACTAATTACTTTAAGGTGATTGCCTAGTATATCATACAAGGATAAGACCTTTGTTAAAACTCTTCTATCAACAGAATCGAACGCTTGCTCATAATCTATAAAACTGAGGATCAAAGGTGTTTGATAACTCAGGCACTTCTTAATTATTAACCTAGGAGTGCAAAATTGGTCGACACATCCTCTACCTTTTCTAAAACCGCGCTGTTCTTCTCTTAAAACTTTGTCTACAGCATCTCTCAGTCTAAAAAGTATCATATTACTTTGACTTTTGACTTTTATTTACACAATAAACAAAAATATAAACTATTAAAGATATAAATCACTGATCTAGGGAAAAATTTAAACTTTGCTAACACGCAGTGATTAACTACAAGTTTGAATAAGTAATTTGCTACCTACAAAGACCAGACTAATGCCACGATAATTACCCCACTCACTCTTATCACCTTTCTTATACAGTCTTTTAATTAAGGTTTTCCTAAATCGTTAGGTACTTCCCCTTTTCAAAAATTATATCCATAATCTTCATTAACTTATTTCCAACCTTATTTGCCACAATATTTAAGAAACTCATTTACCATACTATCAGCACCTGGAGCCTCATTATTTTTTTATCCTTTCACTGCTGTCGCTAGTTCTTCCTCATAAAACAAATCTTCCTTCGCATCCAATGTATCAGAAACTTTTTTCATTTTCCTCTATGTTTTTTCCTGAATCTCTATTTTGGTTTATCATAATCTAAAAATGTTCTGCCCCTCTCTCTTTAACTCTTTCCTTATCACTAAATGTGGCCCCGTTCCTATATTTAACTGGGACAAGTCCGGATTGACTGCTCCCTCTCAATTTATTCACACGCCCGTATAATATTTTACTATTATGTTATCTAGCTGCATCTTCCAGATCCTCTGCAATATTATCCATGACCTCCTCTTTACACCTCCTTAGTTCAGATTTTAAGGCTTTTTCATACAAATACAGAAGAGAGAATAATGAGGACTTTTTTCCTAAGACAGTGAACCAACAAAACCTATTTGAATATTTCGGACCTATATCTATTTTAAAAATTCTCTCTTGTGTAGTTGTAGTATGGAAAGGCAATGTGGTCTTCGTAATTAAATGCTTTTTCCACTTTCTTTACATTCCTCTTGTTTTCATATGATCTATCACTCAGATAATTCTTGTACAAACCCCTTCTCTTGTCTATTTAACATAAAGCTTTTTCCACTAATATTCCTAGCTGCAGTCCTAGCTCTCTTCCCTAAGACACTATCGGCAACTTCACAAATTGTTTTTCTAAGATTTTTCCAATCATCTTCTGTTAAATTTTGAACTCTAAAGTTTAGTATTCAACTGTTCATGGAAAGTTTCCCTCAAATTCTCATCCTAGAGTCTACCAATATCTCAACTTCCTAGGAGGTAGTTAACCTTCCGAAATTTCAGTTTTAACTTAACCTAAGACACTACTAGATGGGGATCTTTACTTTTAATATTAATAACAACACTCTTATATACCCTAGTATATTGTATTGATACTGCCAGTCTTCGATTTACCATAACATAATCAAAAAGGTTTACTGTCTTACCATCACTTGAATACCATGTTAACTTATGGGCCATTATATGACCAAACACCGTATTGATTACAACTATGTTGTTATACCTACGAAATTTCAAAAATCAGTAGCCATTAGTGTTTTCTTTTCCTACGCCAAATTTACCTAGGCTAGGATATCATCTATCCCTATTTCTACTGACTTGGTCGTTAAAATCTTCTAGTAAAAATATTATATTTCAACTTGGACCCTGTCTATTTGCTCCTGTAATTGTAAGTAAAATTAATCTGAGTTACTAAGATCTCCGTCAGTCGGTTCTACAGAGCCATATACTGCTTTAACTGATACCTGATCTTTCTAGTCATAAAACGAGCAATTAGTATTCTATTATTAATATCTTCCCAGTCTAAACAAGACTTGGCAGCTTCCTTACTCATCATGAACCCTACTCCCTGTTTATGTGCTCCATCCTTCCAGCCTAATTAACAAAATTCTGTATTACCTAATTTCATGCCTCTTAGATCTGGGATATGCGTTTCTGAAACTCCTAATAAGTCCAGTTCGAATCGTCTCAATTTGTAAGTCAAAATGTCGATACGATAATCATTTTTTCACGTCGTAACATTCCAAGTTCCAATTTTCATGTTCTTTAAATCATTGAAATTATTTTGGCCATAGGAAAAGCAATGATCCCGGATACCAGTGCAGATCGGAGATCATATATCTTCTCAAGTCTACACCAAAGCGCTTAAGCTGGCTTAGAATCGGACAGCCAGAAGTCCCTGAGACATCCAGCATGAATGGAGGCTTTGTGCAATCCTGGGCCCCTCATCGTCACAAAATGATTTTCAGCATTTGGCAATTCTCTTCTATCAACAAGAGTCGAAATCCTGCACAAACAGTCTCAAATCTATTACCCCGACTCATTATATATTCAAGCTTACAAATATTATGCTACTTCGGGAAGGCAGCCTATAGTACATAAATTAGCTAGGAAGAGGATTTTCAGCTCGAAAACGCCCGTCAAAACAGACCAAGTCCAAAATAATTAGCCATTAATCAGACTCCCTTGTGAATGCTGTGTTGTCTACTGGGCTATAATTTCCTCGATGGGTGCCACCCCCAAAGTGGGAACGGAGTTGACTGGAAGGTTCCCAGTCTTGCAGATACCCCAAAAGGATCGAGGCAGCCCTTTACAGAGGCCGTTGCCCATAGATTTGGATCCTACGCCCTGCCGCAGTTGTCCTCCTATAGAGGACTCTCCCGCGATATTGCTCTGCGTCACCTTGCAATTTAACCCATTACTGGGAGACGGTTTGTAACTCATGGGGGGTGTGGACAGGCTGGTGGACTCTGTTGGGCGTACATTTCTTCCTCCTCCAACTGTATTTATGAACCCGGGTGAGGGTGCCCAAGTTTCTGTTATGGACCCCCAGAGACAAGGTCCCCCTTGGTCCATGCCTCCTTGGGAAGTACACTAAATATCTCTAGGGCGTTCCCCAATCACCATCTGGGAAGACGCTGAGAGGCCTGGGGGAGGCCCCTTAAAGCCGGCAAATGGTAAATACATTTTCTTACATTACAATTAAGCTTTTTGAAAGAAAAGGCAGTGACATAACAACAAATGACCAATGGGTTCAATTGATGGCGGGTGGAGGGGAGGTGGGATTTTTCCTACAGAACCAAGTGACTTGGCTGCCGACGCCCTAGAGCTTGCTGTAGTGGGGGTATCAGTCAGGGCTTCCACTCACGAATCTTGAAATTCAGGAATTTTCCGGGACAAGTCTTCAAGATTTGGGAAAAAACAAAACGGAATTTCGTTGCCAAAATTGGTTTTAGCTTCGTTTTCAGCCTTAAGTAGGACTTGGATCCGCGTAGTAAATCAAGCCTTTTACGGAGTAGAGCTAAAGTATGGGATTCAAAATTGTCATGAAGGATAAACAGAAGTGGAGCAGGAGATAGAGCTGCTTCACCAAAGTAACGTCATCAATGATGCTACTTCCATGATCAGTAAATAACTAACACTCTATTCTGATAACCTAAAGCTCATTAGACTAGCCTTGTCCTTTGAAGATCATGTCCTTCTACAAAATAATCTTGGACTGTTTGGTCAATGGGCTGAGGCTTGGCTACTTAAATTTAATGTTGTCAAGTGTCATGTCATTCACTTTAGAAAAATGAACCCTTGTCACTCTTATTTTCTCTTAGGTCACCCACTTTCCTCTGTAAATGCTGAGCAACATCTTGGAATCGCCATTAATAAGGAATTAAAATTCAGCACTCATGCTGCTATTGCCTATAATGGTATATCTGCAATGCCTGACGAATTTCTAAGGGGACAGAGTTGAAAATTTCAAATATCATTAGGGAAAGAAAGGAGGGTAAGAAAATGGGATCTCAATTTTTTTGCTTGGGGACTGGAAGGAGAAAAGAATTATTTTGAACTACGAATCTTGGTAACTTAAAATCTATTCGAAGTTAAATAGCGAAGTAAATCAATACGCGCCACGTGAAGCTTCACTATCATAATTCCGTACATAAAATATCACGGGAACAGCTTGGGCCATTGATTTGAAACTTTCAAAGAGGGCTGATAAGGGGGAGAGACGAGTGGATTTCTTAGCTATAACTAGGAAATACAGTATAGAAATAAATTTAAAGACGCTCTATATATCCAGATTATCAAAATTCCACACGTGCACAATCTCAGTTATACCTGGAGGATGGATTTGAAATCTTCAGATAATGCAAGAGAGAGAAGACAAAGGGAGGAAGGGGCATTTAGGCCATGAGGTTTTGCCTGAGAGAGGGGACAGAGGGCAGGGCCTAACGATTTGATCTCCAATCTGTTTAGAAAGTTTTCTAGAATTAGAATTAAATTAGAAAGCTAGCTGGACTAGAATTGAGTGATTCAGTGCAAAAAGAAAACCAATATTCTACTCAAACTGAAAAAGAACAAAAAGAACAAGATATAAAAAGTAGAATATCCTCTTCCTAGCACCCCAACTATACCACCAGTGCGATTCGCTTTTTACTATAAGCAACATATGTTTAAGCGACTTGAAAGCGAAAGAGAAATTTAAAAAAGTGGATGTTTTGTCAAACAATTCGTGGTAACGAACTGTAGCAAGGAGCGACCCGGCTCAATCGTAACCAAAACTCTAAAAAATAGAATTTTGATACCAATAGCAACATCGAAAGAATTTCATTTCAATGTTGATTTTAAATATGTAAGTTTCATCAAGTTTAATATTACCCATCAAAAGCTACGAGTCTGAGAAAATTTGCCTTATTTTAGAAAATAGGAGGAAACACCCCCTAAAAGTCATAGAATCTTAACGAAAATTACACCATCAGATTCAGCGTATCAATGAACCCTTCCGTAGAAATTTTAAGCTCTTATCTACAAAAATGTGGAATTTTGCATTTTTTACCACAAAACAGGTCAGGGATGCGTGTTTATTTGTTTGTTTGTTTTTCCCTCAGGGGTGATCGTATCGACCCAGTGGCCCTAGAATGTTGCGAGGGGGCTCATTCTAACGGAAATGAAAAGTTCTAGTGCCCCTTTTAAGTGACCCAAAAAATTGGAGGGCACCTAGGCCCCCTCCCACGCTAATTATTTTCCAAAAGTTACCGGATCAAAATTCTGAGATAGCTATTTTATTCAGCATAGTCAAAAGATCTTATAGCTATGTCCCCGTGGGAGGGGCTAAAGTTACAGACTTTGACCTGTGCTTACAAATATTAATGGGTACTGGGAAGTGTACAGACGTTTTCGGGGGATTTTTTGGTGGGGAAGGAGGGGTTGAGAAGAGGTGGAGATGTTGGGGAACTTTCCATGAGGGATTTTGTCATGGGGGAAGAAAATTTCCATCAACGAAGTGTAGGATTTTCAAGCATTATTAAAAAAAAAAAACAAGGAAAAAATAAATATGAAAAAGCTTTTCAACTGAAACTAAGGAGTAGCATCAAAACTTAAAACAAACAGACATTATTACGCATGTGAGGGGTTCACATCCTCCTAATACCTTTCTCTTTATACTAAAGTATTTTTCGTAATTTCAAACGTTTATTCTACGGCCTTTGTGATTCAGGGGTCACTGTTAAGGAATTGGGACACAATTTAAGCTTTAGTGTAAAGAGCGAGGTACTGACGAGGGGGTGAACCCCCCTCTTTTTTACGAAAAGTGTCGTAAAAAATTAAAAGTTCTAGTTGCCTTTTTAAGTAGCCAAAAAATTGGAGGGCAGCTAGGCCTCCTCCCCCGCTTCTTTTTTCTCAAAATCATTCGATCAAAACTATGAGAAAGCCATTTAGCTTACAAAATAAATATGCAAATCTCTTTTAAATTATTCATCTGTGGAGAGTTAAAATCAAAACATGCATTAATTCAAAAACCTTCAGAAATTAAATAATAAAAACAAGTTTTTTTAAATGAAATTAAGGAGCGACATTAAAACTTAAAACAAACAGAAATTACTTCGTATATGAAAGGGGCTGCTTCCTCCTCAACGCCCCGCTCTTTACGCTAAAGTTTTTTAATGTTTTAAAAAGTAGTGTTGAGAGAAAGACCAAACTTTAGCGTCTCAAATTTTTAATCGGATTCTTTTGGGGGAAATGTTGAAAAGGTAATTTTCAACAGGGAGATTTTCAGGGAAATGGAAACCTAGATCCAATAATTATATCAAAAGAATCTCCTTGGTACGGAAATTTCAAAAAATATAAATAATTAAAAAAAAAACAAGTTTCTGCAACTGGAAGCAAGGAGCACCATTAAAACTTAGAACGAACATAAATTATGACTTATATGAGGGGACACCTCCTCTTCATTACCTTATCTACGATGAGGTTTTTAAGCCCTTCTAAAGAGTTCCTTATTCTAACCAAACAGTCCTTGTGTTATAGGAGTGGTTCATTAAGAATTGGAACAAAAGGTCTAACTTTAGCGTAAAGAGTGAAGCATTGAGAAACAGGCAGCTCTCTCATATAAAGAATAATTTCTGTAAGTTTTAAGCTTTAATATTGGTCTTTACTTTCAGTTGGAAGAGATGTTTTTTTTTTCATTTAATGTCTGATCATTTTTAAGATAATGCCAGGAAGCCCGCCTTCTCGTCATTGAAGGCACCTTCATGGAAAATTTCTCCCCAAAAGATTATACTGCATAAAAAACCCTGGACTTCCCCAAAAAATTTTCCCCTACTAATTCAATCCCATCTGAAATTACCTTTTCCAGAATATTTCTTGGAGACGATTCCGCTTGAAAAATTCTCTCTAGCATACTGTCATTCATATTTTTATAGTCCTAAATTCATACCATAAATCCCCCCTGTGTGAAAAATTTCCCTAGACCTCCCCCATCCAACGGAAAGTTTCTCCCGCAGAAAATACCCCCACGGAGAATTTCTCCTAGCAATAATTCCCCATGGATAATTTCTTCCGAGGAAAATACCCCTCCACGGACAAATCTCCGAATAACTCCCACCCCACTGAATTTTTCATCCGGACTGTTCTCCCCAAAAATATCCACATGTAAAATTAATTTGCCAAAGAGAAAGTAAGACAAAAAGAAACAAATCTCGTATAGGAATTATGGGAAATTCCCTTCGTGTAAAATTTCCCCTTGAAAGATCAGCTGTTGAAAATTCCCTTCCAACCAAAAATTCTCCTAGTAGAAATCCCCCCCCCCCGCAAAAATTCACGTCCCCCTAAAAATATCCGTATACTTCCCAAAAACAAATGCTATATGTAAATTATGGGCAAATTACATTATTTGCGCTGTTTTCTGGGGACTGTGTTGGGGTAATGTCATCCCCAAAGGCATAGTTATTGAATCTTACAACTATGTTGAGCAAAACGGCAATCTAAAAAATTTCATCAGCCAACCTTATGGAAAAGGGCACGGGAGGAGGACTACTTGCCCTCCAAGCCTTTTGGTCACTTAAGAAGTGCCCTAGAACCCTCAATTTTCTTTTTAAATGAGCCGTGTCCTGATCCTCTAGAACCATTGGTTCCATACAATCAACCCTTGCAAGTGGAAATTATTTTCTGGTTTGAGAAGTTACGGGGGTTATCGGCCCTACTTATGTTAATTTTCGCCCGTTTTGAGTTTGACGCGGTTATTTATTGTAATTCCTGTTCACTTTAAGTTTTATTTATTTATTGATAGTAATCTGTGGTAGTTTTACGTTTGGGAGATTATTTGACTTTATTTCTATTCGTTTTTGGCTTAATGGAGCTCTTTACTTTTCTTTGAAAAGCCTGTTTTGTGGAAAAAGCTTTTAAAATTAATTTCTGTTTGTTTTATACTTTTTTTTCTAAAAGAATCCACAGTTTGGCTTGCTATTTGTATGTTGGAGAAACTTTCTCGACAGTTTTTAATTTTGACACAAATAGTATTTTGTATTTATTTTCTACCTCCTCAGGTAGACCTGAAAAATAAAACTTGATATCCTTCCCAAAAGGTTCTATATTATGCTCTTTTACAACCTGGATACAATAATAGCCTATTGATTTATTTAAACTGTAAGAGCAGAAATAGTAATAGTAGTAGTCCAAAAAGTTTCAACATAATATCCCTAGGGGTTCTATAAATATTGCTGAGGTGTCTTAATGGCAACCATACATAGAATGCCTTTTGATTTAGTTTTAAAGCAACATTTAGTTTTAAAGCATAATGGGCCAAATGTGTAAAACAATTCATTATATTTCTAGATATTTTAGAGTGGTGATGCCTATTATAATGCTTGTATGCTCGTTTGGAAACCTACATACATGTAGCCTAGTTTTTTCGTTTAATTGAAATTCCTCCTAAACGTTTCCTTAAAGTTTCACCTTTACACCCCTTGGCGTAATTAGTTACAGTAACTATAGGGGGAGTATTAATACTATACACATATTGACTTCTGCCTAGTTCAAAATCCACCATAACTTACCCCTAAAGGTCTAAATTAATAATGTAAGCCGTTCTTGAGATACTGCTTAGTCGACTTTTGAAAATCCACATGCTCATAGTTTGTTTTGATTTAGTTCAACATATGACTGAGTATTCCTTAAAAGCTTCACCTTAATCCACTTAGGTTGTGTAGTAGTAATAGCCATGGTTGTGATAGTAGCAGTATGTACATAATACCTTTGGTTTCTTTAACATCCCCTTCAATATACGCTGAAAGTTTCAACTTAATACCATCAACTGTTTTTGAGGCATTGCTACAGTTTCAACATATTCCGAAATTATTCGCCTTAATACCCTTAGTTTTAATAGCATTAGAAGCGGAAGTACTGCCCTTTTTTGATAGTGTGAATGCACATACCGTCTTTTGATTTTGTTTCAATTTCTTTTCAATATTAGAAATGAAGTACTGTGGCAGTAGTAGTGGTGGTAGCTTTTGTAGTAATGGTAGCATGAAAATATTGCCTTTTTGACCATCTCCCTTACCATTTTCTGAAAGTTTTAAATTCATATACTAAGTCATTCCTCAATTACGGCCTTTTGACATATCGCATACACATAATGTGTCTTCATTTAGGTCAATACTCCCTTAAAACACTCTCTGAAAAGCTCAGCTGACTGCCCTTCGTCTGCTTGGAAAGTGAAGTTTAAACATGCTTACCTTTCTCAAAAACAGATACTAAATGTAAATACTGAACGAATTTCTGATCTTAGAGCGCCTGCCCTGAAGATTTCGGGGATGTTCATACACCCAAACACATACATACTGGACCTTTCAACAATGCTGAACATAATAGATCTCTTCAAATTTTGATCAGATATGCTTAGGGATTGATAGTCTTGTGGGGGGAGAATTGCCCTCCATTCACTTTTAACTTTTAAAAGGGCGCTAAAACTTCCGACTCCCATTAGAATAAACCCCATCCGATCTGAAACTTCTATGACCACCCATTCCAACAAAAAACTTATATACCCCGGGGCATAGCTTACTACCTTTACCCTGGGCTCAGGGGAAGGCGGGTGTTTTCCCCTTAAAGAAATTTTTATTTGTTTTTTGGACTATTAGTGACAAAATGGCTACCTTGCTATTTCGATCAAATGCGTTTGGGGAAAAGAGAATGCCAGGGAAGGGGGACTAATTGCTCTCCATAACTTTTAACTCTTAAAGGGAACTACAACCTTACATTTTCAATCAAATGAACCTTTTTTGAAGTTCATACGACCCTCCCCTTCCATAAAAACCTTGTATGCCCCGGGGGCATAGCTTACAATCCTTAGCCCAAGACTTGGAGGGTTGTGTCAACCCCAAAGACCTTGTTATGTGATTTTTGGACAATTTTGAGCAAATGGCAATCTAATAATTTCTGTGAGATGCATTTGAGGAAAATATGACGTAAGGGGTGGGGAGGCTGCCTCCAATCACTTTGACTCTTAAAAAACGCACTAGAAATTTCCATTTTCAGTCCAAAAAGCCCCATCGAAGTTCTTACGACCACCCTTAATAGAAAAACCATAAATGCCTTCAGGGCGTAGCCTAAAACCCATGCCTTGAGGGGTGTGATGAGTTGTCAGCCTTGAAGACACAATCTCCAGACCTTTCAACTACCCTGATCAAAATGGCTGTCTCAAGATTTTGATTGGATGTATTTGGGGGAGTGATTGGCGTAAGGAGGGCTGGTACCCTCCAATCACTTTCGACTAAAAAAAGGGTACCAGAACTTTTAGTTTTCAATCGAACGAACCCCTTTTGAAGTTTGTACAACAAGTCCTTCTATAGGAAGTGCCCTGGTCCACGAATAACAAAAATAAATAAACACTACATTGTGCCCAAATCACTCTTTATGTAGGCAGCGCTATTGTGTTACCTATGATTATTAACTTCTTTTACTATTGATTTGTTTCTTTTATTTAATTAAAAATGTTCAATTAAATTGAATCTTTCGTTATTAGATTAATTATTATTAGAATTTAGATCTTTTGATTTTGGGGGTGGGTAACCTGCTGGGGGTGCTCCCACTATTACTAATCTTAGTCCACCATTTCAGTGCAATGTGTTGCGAGAAACACAATTCCAGATTTACCAAAGAAATTAATTTTACGTTTGTTTAAATTTGAATTTCAGGAAAGAGACCAAATAATATTGTCCGGTCAAATTGTGTCATCCTGTTGTTGCATGGCAAAGTGGCGAGATAAGTCAAAAGACAGCTTCCGCTGTTAGGCTTTCAAAATTCCCATTGTTAATATGTTCCAATTATCTCAAGATTCTAATCAAATCCATTTGGTGAAAAAGGGTGTAAGGGGTGCTGGCTGCCCTCCAGTCACTTTTGAC
Organism: Artemia franciscana; assembly: GCF_032884065.1. NCBI lineage: Eukaryota > Metazoa > Arthropoda > Branchiopoda > Anostraca > Artemiidae > Artemia > Artemia franciscana. Next base: position 42,186,659 of record NC_088870.1, read on the forward strand.
TCTTAAAATGGAGCTAGAACTTTAAATTTCCAATCAAATGAGTCTTCACGAAAGTTTATATGATTACACCTTCCATAAAAACTATTGGGAGCTGTATCAACTTTGGAGGCCTTGTTATGTGGCCTTTAGACTATTTTGGAGAATTTAAATATCTCAAAGTTTCGATTGAATGCAGTGGAGAAATGGGTCTGGGGTAGGGCTAGTTAGCCTCCGATCACTTTTGACTCTAAAAAAGCAGGCTAGAACTTCAAACCAAATGAGCCTCCAAAGTTTATACGACAACCCTTTCCATAAAAACCTGATATGCCCTTGGGGCAAAACTTACGACTCTTGCCCTCTTGTTGTGAGAGGGGGGTGACAACCCCGGATGACTGTTATATGATCTTTGGACTATTTTGAAAAAGATTGCTAGGTTTAAAGGGCGACAGGGGAAAAGAGGGTTGGGGGTTTAGTCCCCTCCTATGCTCTCTCTCTCCAATTTCCTCCAAAGTAATTCAAAGGAATCACTTTTGAAACGTAAGAATCAAAAATGACTCAAAAGAATCAATTTAACTCTTAAAAATGAACTAAACCTTTCAATTTTCAATCAAATAATCCTCCTCCGATGTTTATACGACTACCCCTTCTATAAAAACCTGATATTCCCCTGAGGCATAGCTTGCAACCGTTGCCCCATACTCCTTACAACACTTGCCCCTGGGCTCTGGGGAGTTGTGTGGATCCCGTAATTTTTGTTCTTCAAAATATTTTGAACAAAATAATTATTTCAAATTTTATCGGATGCATTTGGGGAAAAGAGGACGCGGAGGGGTTGCTAGTTGTCCTTTGATCCCTTTTGACTCAAAAAAGGGCATTAAAACTTCCAATTTCCATTCAAATGAGCCCCATTCGAAATTTACTCGACCACCCCTTCCATATAAGGGTCTCTGAGAAAAAAAAACAAATACAATAAAACGTTGAAGCCTCATGGCCTTTACTATAAGAAATACCATAGCGTTGCCTCTGATCAGGTGTGTGTGTTTGTTTCTGCGTTCATTTTTCCGTACCGAAGGATAATATAAATTAATCTAACTATATACAAAGACTAGAAAAAGGTGATGACTGGCTATGCTTTTTCTTTGCAGTAAGTAAATAATCTATAGTCATGAGGCTTGTTACTTGAAAATATAAGCATAATATTTTTGGAACCACGAGAATGAACAAAGCCTGTGAAAATTCATGCAATGTATCCCGTGGAAATATCCTCAATAAATAAAGAAAATCGGAAAATCAATTTTAAAGGAAAGAGACGTCCGTATCCCCTAATATAGGTTTTAGTATTAGTGGGTGCATAATTAAAAAAGGGAGGTACGGAATAAGTGAAATACAAGCCAAGAAACACGAAGCAGCTGTACAAAGTATGGCTTGCCTTTGAAAGTGAAGTTGTCTTTGGGAATAAGCAGATTAGCAATGTTTAAATGTCTATTTGAAAAACCAATTTCAAATTTAATTAAACAAAAAAAAACAAGTTTTTTTTAATGAAAGTAAGGAGCGACATCAAAACTTAAAACGAACAGAAATTACTCCGTATTTGAAAGGGGCTTTTCCTGCTCAACGCCAAGCTCTTTACACTAAAGTTTGACTCTTTTTCTTAACTCTACATTTTAAAACAGTAAAAAACTTTAGCGTAAAGAGCGGAGCGTTGAGGAGGAAAAGCCCCTTTCAAATACGGAGTAATTTCTGTTCGTTTTAAGTTTTAATGTCGCTCCTTACCTTGATTTAAAAAAAACTTGTTTTTTTATTTAATTTCTGGACGTTTTTGAATTATTGCATGGTTTGATATTGGCTCTCCGCACATAAATAATTCAAACGAAATTTGCATATTAATTTTTGGGGCTAAATGGCTTTTTCATAGTTTTAATCGGAAGATTTTGAGAAAAAAGGAGCGAGGGAGGACGCCTAGTTGCCCTCCAATTTTTTGATTACTTAAAAAGGCAACTATAACTTATAATTTTTTACGAACGTTTTCATAAGTAAAAAATATACGTAACTTACGAATTAGATTACGTAGCAAACTTCTATATTCGTATGTTTTTATTGCGTATATGAGGGGGCTCACCCCTTGTCGATACCTCGATCTTTACATTAAGCTTAAATTTCGTTCCAATTCCTTAAGAATGACCCCTGAATCACAAAGGCCATAGAATAAATAGTTGAAATTACTAAAAATACTTTAGCGTAAAGAGTGAGGTATTATGAGGAGGTAAACCCCTCATATGTGTAATAATTTCTGTCCGTTTTAAGTTTTAATGCTGCTTCTCAGTTTCAGTAGAAAAAACTTTTCATATTTATTTTTTCATTGTTTTTTTAAATAATGCTAGAAAATCCTGCGCCCCCTCCATTGAAAGTCTCTTCCCCATGAGAAGTTCCTCCATGGAAAGATCCTCCCCGGTAACCCTCTCCCTTCAAATACCCCCCCCCCCAAACCAAAAAATCCCCCTGAAAACGTCTGTACACTTCCCAGTAACCATTACCATATGTAAACACAGGTCAAAGTTTGTAACTTTCAGCCCCTCCCACGGGGAATGCGGGGGAGTAAGTCGTCCCCAAAGACATAGTTATTGGGTTTTTCGACTATGGTGAATAAAAAGGCTATCTAAGAATTTTGATCCGGTGACTTTGGGGAAAAAATGAGTGTGGGAGGGGGCCTAGGTGCCCTCCAATTTTTTTGTCACTTAAAAAGGGCACTAGAACTTTGAATTTCCGTTAGAATGAGCCCATTCGCGACATTCTAGGACCACTGAGTTGATACGATCACCCCTGGGGAAAAAAACATACATTAATTGAAAACGTTCAGAAATTAAATAATAAAACAAGTTTTTTAACTGAAAGTAAGGAGCGCCATTAAAAGTTAAAACGAACAGAAATTACTCCGCGTATGAAAGCGGCTGTTCCCTCCTCAACGCCCCGCTCTTTACGCTAAAGTTGTTTACTGTTTGATAAAGTAGAATTGAGAGGAAAAGTCAAACTTAAGTGTAAAGAGCGGGGCGTTTAGGAGGGAACATCCCCTTTCATACACGGAGTAATTGTGTTGCGAGAGCAACATTTTGGTTTTGTCGTGTTTTTTTTTTTTTTTTTTTTTTTTTGTTCCTAGCACCCCGATTTAAGCTTATTCCTAGAAAGTGGTAAGGGTCTAACCTCTGCGGTTTTTACGGAAAGTGTGGACCTTAGGCCGGATTGATGAATATGACTTTACATTTTGGAAAGCTTCGTAGAACTCTTGCCTGGGGCCAAAAAGGATGGTTTTTGCTTGTCCTTGAGCCAGAGCCTATAGTGTGTGAAGTGAAGAGGAGTTGTATAGCCTATGTCAGAGAGGACTATCTGAAGTTTTGCAGCCAAGCTTTCGTTTCATCAAACCATGTTTCTGCTTTCGAATGGAAAGCTCCGTTCTAGCAGGCAAGCAGGCAGGCACCAGTTTCAAATTGAAGATGGACTAAAATCTATAAGTGTTAAATATATGCGACAGTTACCCTGCCCCACAGCCAATATATCTTCTTTGAGTGATAAATAGAAAAATTTAGAGAAGCAAAAAAGCGGCATTTTCCCACGGGTCCGAAAGTGCTGCCATCAATTGTTTCTACCCATTTCTGTTCGTGATTTCAGCTGAGTTTATCATTCGGTTTTTCACACTTGGGATTGCGGTAGAGAAATGGTATCAGATGTGCCTCTTAAACTTTAAAAGTTCTCTCATTGCTAAAGAAATTAGAGTTTATCCTTTGCTCCTTTCTAAGTGATGACGTTAGAAAGTTGGCCTACGGCAAAAAAGTCAACTTTTGAACTAAGACAGATAGATTTTTTTTTTCGACGGCAGTCGATAGCTTTTGATGAGCTGATCAAAGTATATGTTATCCATTTTTTTTGTACAAAAATTCCTTCATGAGATATACCAGTTTGAAAGTTTAAAGGGGTTGACAACTTCAGTAGTAAGGTACACGCTGAAACCAAAAATAGGCCGATACCAATTGTGAGACATATAGGGGAGTTGTAAGCAACAGTCGGCTGTTAGCTCATAATCATCCTCGGCAATGAGGGGTTCGCAACTCTTACTAGTTGGTGTACCTATTTTTTGTTTCCGTTGTATTTGATGGTAAGACCAATTTGGTTCCAGTGGTAAGACATGTAGGGGACTTGTAAGTAATAATCGGCTGTAAGGCTACAATCATCTTTAGCAATGAGGAGTTTGCAACTTTTGCGAGTTGGTGTACCTAGTATGTATTTTAGCATCCTTACAGATTAACAACTTCAGCGTTTAGTCGCAGCGAGGAAACAAAACCAAAGTGTTGCTCTCGCAACACTTTACTCGGCGAAGCCGAGCAAAGGTTGCCGCAACACCTCACGTTGCCCATGCAACGTAGATCTAGTTTCTGTTCGTTTTAAGTTTTAATGTCGCTCCTTACTTTCAGTTGAGAAAACATGTTTTTTTTATTTAATTACGTTTTAAATTAGATGTGATCGTATAAACTGAAGGGAAATGATCCGATCCAGAAGTAAATGATACACTATGTAATGCAGTACTATCAACTATATTTTTCGCTTTTTATATGCATATGAATATGACGTCATTCATAGGAAAATATTTGGTTCCAAACTAAGGATCTAATGACCCAAAGGGTGTCCATCCTGCTTATGGACCGCTAAAATATTGCTATGTCCCACTGGCAGGGCCTGCGCCCTATTTTGGGAATCATGGCATTAGAGGCTGGTTATGCAGTCTTCATTGCCATATACGGTTTGGAACATAAGTATCCTATGATTTTGAACACCTCTTGTCGATAGCCTGTTTTATTTTTTGCTGCGCTATAGGTTCTTTCAGGTTTTGATCATAGTCTTTCAATCGGACTGGTGCTGTTGTATACCTCTTCATGCTTGTTATCTCCTTTCTACAACAAAACTGACTTGACATCTGGAGCTTAATTTCCTATGTGGCAGATGGGGGGGGGGGGGGGCAACTGTCCCTCCCAGACCTCGGTTCGTATCCTAGACCTGAGTTCCCCCCCCCAGATGGAATTTAGTTTCTTCAAAAATTTGGCCAAATTAACATAAGCCTGCATATTTCAAGCATCAATAGAAACGGATCAGTTTTCTTTAGCGTATATTTACTTTAGTAGTATAAAGTATCTTCATAGTACTTTTGTGGTAAAAAATAGCTCACTTTTCACTTTTTACTCTCATTTTCACTTGATTTGAGAAAATTGGTGCCAATCTCGTCAACCCCCCCCCCCCCGTAGGATTTTGACGAAATTATACCAGTGCTTGGCATCGAATTGAGAATTACTCAGAATCCAGATGAAATTGCTAATCACCCGAGATATTTAATTTGGTTACGAAAGAAATTCATGGTTTTTTTTTTCCAGCTGTTTTCAGAATTTTCTTTTTTTTTTTAGGTTTCTAAGCTTAAAGATAAATAAGGAGCATTTTAGTCAAATCTACTGCCATCTATATTCTTTTTGTTATTTTGATTGGATACTGATGCAGAGAAATCGTATCCCATGTGCATAAGATCTTTGATAACATCGATGCCTTCTCAAGACCAGAACATAATTTGTCTTTATTGAAAAAAAAAACAAAAAAAAAACAAACAAAAAACAAAAACAAAAAACAAATGAACATGGATTTTCAGTTAAATTAACATATACTGATATTTATTCCTTAAAGTTTTGATTATTTTTATTTAAGACTTTTTTCTACTTAAGAAAACTAGAAACATATAAAATGCATTTTGTTTTCAGTAAAGTGCAAGCTATTTTCCTAGTCTTGAGAAGGCATGGGGGTTGTCAGCCCTACACATTTTAATTTTTCTTCATTTTGAGTTTGACTCGCTTATTTTATTGTATGATTTAAATAAACAAAATACGTTTAAAATGTTTTAACTTTTTAACTTCAATAAATAAAAAGTTATTAAAACTTTAAGGAATATATATCAGTATATGTATACAAAACTGACAAGCCACAGCTATTTTTTTCAGTACAGTGCAGACTATGTTCTAGTCTTGAGAATCTACGGGGTTGCCAAAAACATTATTTTCAGACCTTTCAACCACACTGAGCAAAATGGCTATCTCAAAATTTTTATTAAATGTGTTTTAGGAATTAATATGTGTGTGTGTGGGGGGGTTTTTGCCCATAATAAAAGGGGCACTAGACGTTTCAATTTCCGATTAAATAAGCTTTTTTCAAAATCTGGGGGGATACTTGTCATCCTCAAAGACATAATTTCTGGGATGTATTTCGGGAAAATACGAGGTGTGTTGAGGGGGGGGGGGGGGTACCCAAACTCCGATCACTCTTAATCTTAAAAATGGCATTAGATCTTATTCTTTGCCAATCCAATGACCCCCCCGCACTGAAGTTTGTACGATCATCCTTGCTATATATACCTTATATGCCCCCAGGGCATAGCTTACTACCCTTGCCCTGAGTGCTCTGAGGGGGTTGTCATCCTCAAAGACATTATTTCTGGACCTTTCAACTACGGTGAACAAAATGGCTACCTCAAAATGTCGATTGGATGTATTTGGGAAAAAGGTGGGAGTGGGAGGGGGTTATTTGCCCTCCAATCACTTTGACCTATTAAAAAGAGCACTAGTCCTTTCAATGTCCGATCAAATGTGCTCTAATCGAAGTTTCTACAACAAAAATGGCTATCTGAAAATTTCTAATAGATGCATTTCGGGAAAATACGAGGAATGTGGGGGTTTTCCACCCTCCAATAACTCTGAATCTTAAAAAGGACGCTAGAACATTTGATTTCCAGTCAAATGAGCCCATTCTGGAGTATTACGATCACCCTTTTTTAATATACCTTAGACGCCCCCAGGGCATAACTTACATCCCTTGCCGTGGGGGAGCTGTCACACTCAAAGACACGATTTCCTCACCTTTCAATTGTGTCTAACAAAACGACTATCTCAAAATTTTGATTGGATGTATTTGGGGAAATGGCGGGTGTGGGAGGGGGTTAGTTACCCTCCAATCACTTTCAACTATTAAGAGGAGCACTAGCCCTTTCAATTTCCAATCAATTGAGCTCTATTCGTAGTTTCTACGACAAAAATGGCAATCAAAAAATTTCTATTGGATGCATTTCGGGAAAATACGAGGTGTGTGTGTGTGTGTAGGGGGGGGGGGGGGTTTAACCACCCTCCAATCATTCTGAATTTCAAAAAGAGCACTTGAACATGTGATTTCTAATCAAATAAGCCTATTCTAGAGTTTCGCGATCACCCTTAGCAATCCAATTAGGCCCCTCCGAAGTTTATACGATCACCCTTTCTGTATGAACCTTACATGCCCCCTGAGCATGATGTACAGTCCTTGGCCTGAGTTTTTTTTTGGAGAGGGTTCATCCTAAAACACATAATTTCTGGACCTTCCAACGAGCAAAATGGCGATCTCAAAATTGTGATTGAATGCGTTTAGGGAAATGGTGGTTGCAGGAGGGGGATTAGTTGCCCTCCGATCACTTTCGTTTATTAAAAAGGGCAAAAGCCCCTTTAATTTTCAATCGAATGATTCCTTTTCGAACCTTCGATACGAAGTGACCTGGTCTAAAAAAATACGTTGTGCCCACACCGCTCTTTACTTAGGCAGCGCTATTGCGCTGCTTATGAAATGTAAAATAAAAAAAAAAATTCTCCTAACTTCTGTAAATGATTTTACCACCTTTAAATAAATAGAAACATGTTAAATGACCTACATAAATCTTTTTTTTTATTACCTACTCGAAGAACAAAACAAACAAATTATTGGGTCGTCGGTTTCAGAGCATACAGAGGAAAACTCTACTGAAGAGGACCCCATATTTTTTTTTTTACAAAACACAGTGTTCATAGAATTGGCTTATTATTTAACCTGTGTACATCTCTTTTTATAATTGAATTGGAAGACCTTCCACCTCCTGAAGTTGGTCTGAGAGACCTCCAGCCTGGAAATATCCTGATTCTTCCTGCAGGTCCGAATTAAGCGAAACAGTGACATCTGCATAAGTTACCACGAATGAAACCTTTGCAAAAGTTATTCCGGCTGATATACTGGCGACCACTCTTTACACAATCTAACATGCTTTTTTAGTTTCTATGTAGCATCATTTTTATCATATGATCTTACAGAATTAACTGCAGAGAGTGAAATCCTGCCAATCGTAAAAGTAAGGAGTCAGGGCAAAAATTCAATAAAATAACGTTTTGAGACTGTTATTCACCCAATTCATGACTGGGCCTGAATTTGCTTGTTTTATTGACCTGGATGGGTAAAGTATAAATAATCAGCCATCCAAATTCAGAGCACTATCCCCCCAAAAAACTATGCTTTATCAATTGAAGTTATTAGGTAATATTTGGTAAATAATATTTATAATAATAAAAAAATAATAATAATAGACATAATATTTGGTAATATTTGGTAATATTAGGTAATATTGAAGTTTTTAGGTAATACTGGGACTGAATCGAGTAATGCATTTATGATGGGTCCATGGTTATCTTAGACTCTGTCATTTGAGAGAGAATAACTATAGCAGGGTTTCCAACTTCTTGGTCTATGTGTATGTCCCCAGAGCATCCAAAAATGTGTCATCTTTAGCTAAAATGTGTTCATCTTGAGATCTCTGGAACTAGATGTCATTCTTTTAACCATTATATTTTTGACCAAAAGGCGCTTTATAAACCTCTTTCGAACTGACCAGTTAACATCAAATAAAATAAAAATAAATTAAATGTAGATAAAACATTCATTCAAAATGACTAAATCTGGAAGCACGAAACTCATATAGACATACAAATCCCTTACTTTGGAGAAATTCCTTTACTGACGACATCTATGGCATAATCTGGATGCGAAAAAAAGGTACTTTGGTGAACTTTTTTTTTTTTCAATTTGCTTTTATGTTTGAAATCTCTAAAATGTGTCGCTTTATTTGTCCTTTTATGTTATTCTGTCTCGACACATAGGAAAGTGTCCTTTTGGCATAAAATTTGTCCAATTGACAACCGTGCGTTAGAGGTAAAAGGACAAACATTACTAAGCTCATTTACCTATAGGCCCACTAAAGCTAGGCCTAGGGGTGCACAGTGCCAGGGGTTTAATAAATTACTGAATTTTAATAAATGTTTATAAAAATTTTTAATAAATTTGATAAATTTCTGAAATGTTTAATAAATTTAATCACTGAGTGATTTTCTTCTTAACGAAAACTGGAGTGATGTGATATATCGTCAAAGCATCAGGTACAATCCGTTGCCACACTAATTATACTCAGAAAAGGGATGAGTTCGGTATCACCTCTCTCTTTAGTCTCTTTCGTCACTTTTGGGTTATCAGTTGCTAGAAATTGTTGTTAGAAATCAGGTTTGATTGAATTATCCAATTTCTTTGAAAAGACCTTCGAATGAAAAGACTTATAGAGCAAAATTGCAAAAATACTGGCATATATTTTGACAAGGGATTACAACAATTCAAAAGGTTTAAAAAGAAATTATAGTAAGGAGGGAACTCTAGCACAAAGTAAATGAAATATTAAAATAATAGGCATTTTTTTACAAAAATAAATCATCATATGCAAAATGATGCTACACACTTATCTTTTGAAGATAGTATAACACAAGTTTCTTTTGAAAAGTTGCTTCTCTGGGGTATGATGTCATATTTGATTGACTTTTCTGTCTAATTCCCTGTGATTCGTCATTGCTATTCCGACTAAGGAAAACCCATCATCAGTGCTGGATATAAGGCTTTAACGCTTCTAGGCCCAAGCAAATGACTGCAACTGATGGGCCAAAAGTAACGAAAGAGAGAAGTGATACCGAACTCTTAGCTGCTGTTCTTGGGAGACATCTCAAAGTTCACAAGTGGTCATGGATTTCCTGTGTTACTTTAAAATCACTTTTCTGTGAATAGTCGGTGCTGTGGTGGATTGTACCTGGCATGTTGACGACCTATCACATCAGTCCAGTTTTTGTTAAGAAAAAAATTATGCAGTGATAATTTGTTGAGTCTTTTGGCATTTTGCGCCCTTACGCATTGGTCTAGTGGGCCTATTAGTAAATTTGGGTATGTCCATAATCTTTTTTCCGTGTCTTATAAGCCTTACAAAAAAAACCTGGATCGATGAGGACGTTGGTAATAAATGAACATGATTTTATGCAAATAGAGAATAAACGCAGGAGTATTTTTCAATTCACAACATCTTGAAATTAAAATTCGAATAGTTCTTATCATATATGATGACGTCATTTCATCAGGTTTTCATGTCGTCATTATGACGATGACGTCATTAAAGATATTTAAGACATTCGTTCACGGAAAAATGTTTAATATTAAAATGACTGAAGAACCTACAATGTCAACAGCCGAGGAAGCTGCTCAAAGTATATGCCAAAAAACTTGCTGCTGATAGAGAAAGTAAGAAAAGAAAGCGTGCCGAGGAATCACAAGAGCAACCTTAAAATTATCGCCTGGCATTCAGGTACAGCCCAGTCGATGATTATAGCTTGAGTAGATGTGTTCAAATCGGGACTATGTCTAAAATTTGTCCCTATTGCAAGGCCTTGAAATTCAATGGTTTAAGAATGGGAATGTGTTGCGCCTCAGGAAAAGTTAAACTTCCTCTATTGGCTGCACCACCAGAGCCATTGAAGATTTTGCTTATTGGAACTACGTCAGAATCTAAGCGATTTTTTATCACAGATCAGAAAATATAACTCATGTTTCCAAATGACGTCGTTTGGTGCCCAAATCGAAAATCTAGATCAATTTATGCCTACTTTCAAAGTAAAGGGGCAAATTTATCATAGAGCAGGGTCCCTTCTACCATTCTCAGGCGAGAATCAAAAATTTTTACAATTGTACTTCATCAGTGATAGAAATTCTGAATTGAATTCACGTTGCGAAATTTCTCCCAACGTTGAAAGGACAATCTTTTCCCAATTGCAACATCTTTTGCACGAAAATAATAATTTAGTGTGTCTGTTCAAAACAGCCATCGATTCGATGCCTACTGATACGCATAAAATTGTTATTTCCGCTGATGAAGCGCCTCCTGGCCAACATGTGCATAGATACAATGCTATCGACGAAGTGGCAATCGTTATGGTCGGTGATCAGTTTTTACCTCAAGATATTATTCTTCATAAGCGAAACGCTCAGTTGGTAAGAATTGCTGAAACTCATCGATGCTACGATGCCCTACAATATCCTATTAGTTTTTGGGATGGAGCCGACGGCTATCACTTTAATATTAAATTGATGAAGTCAGCCACTAACAAAGAAATGAATAAGAAATGCAGTGCAATGCATTATTATTCCTATAGACTAATGACTCGGCAGGATGAAGACAATTATATTTTAAAATGCCGTCAATTGTTTCACCAATACGTCGTTGATATGCAGGCAAAAATTGAATCAGAACGTTTGCGATATATCCGTCTGAATCAGACCAAGCTCCGCTCTGTACAATACATTCATTTGCGAGATGCAGTTGTAAATGACGGTAATACCACAAACGTTGGAAGATTAACGATTTTACCTTCGTCATATGCTGGCAGTCCCCGTCATATGCATAAATATGCTCAAGATGCTATTGCGTATGTTCGTCTCTATGGTCGTCCAGATTTATTTATTACATTTACATGTAATCAATCTTGGGACGAGATACAGCAGCTTTTACTTCAAGGACAATCGGCGGTTCATAGACATGACATTACGGCCCGTGTCTTCCGGCAAAAGTTGAAATCACTGATAAACTACATAGTAAAACTTGAAGTGTTTGGGTCAGTGCGATGCTGGATGTACTCAGTGGAATGGCAAAAACGAAGTTTGCCACACGCACATATACTAATCTGGCTACATTATTAAATTAATTCTAACGAAATTGATGATGTGATTTCTGCTGAAATCACTGATGAAAATGTCGAAAAGGGGTTATATGATACTGTTTTAAAAAAACACGATACATGGACCTTGCGGTGCACTGAACGAAAATTCACCATGCATGGCCAAAGGAAGGTGCACAAAGCAATATCCTCGACTTTTAGTATCCAACACAATTACTGGCAATGATGGTTACCCACAATATAGAAGAAGATCTACTGAAGATGGCGGTAAAACAGCAATAATAAAGAAGCGTAGCAGTACCACCATCGAAGTAGATAACCAGTGGGTTGTTTCATATTCCCCATTATTATCAAAAGCATTTAATGCACACATAAACTTTGAATACTGTAACTCCGTAAAGGCAATCAAATACATATGTAAATACGTCAACAAAGGCAGTGACATGGCAGTTTTTGGCTTGCAGTCCGAAATCAAAGATGTCGACGAAATCGTACAATATCAGGCTGGAAGATACATAAGCAGTAATGAAGCTGTTTGGCGAATTCTTTCATTTCTGATACATGAACGTAGTCCAGCTGTTGTTCACTTAGCAGTACATTTACAGAATGGTCAACGCGTTTATTTTTCGGAATCCAACGTGCAACAAAGAGCCCTGAATCCACCGGATACAAAGTTAACTGCTTTCTTTTCGGTATGCAAAATGATTCTTTTGCAAAAAAAAACTGCTGTATACTGAAGTGCCTTCGTATTACACGTGGAATACTAAAAATAAAGTATTTGAACGTCGAAAACAGGGTAAGTCAGTCGACGGCCAACCTACCATCTTCAAAGATACCACGATAGGAAGACTTTACACCGTTCACCCCAATCAACATGAATGCTTCTTTCTACGCCTGCTTTTGGTTAATGTACCCGGTCCAATGTCCTTTGAGTATTTGAGAACTGTAAACGGTACTATACATGACACTCACCGTAATGTATGCCAAGCTCTGAATTTATTGGAAAATGACCAACACTGGGATAACTGCATCAATGACGCGTGCAAAACGTCAACTCCAAGTCAAATTCGTGCATTGTTTGGCATCATACTAACAACTTGCTCTCCATCAGCTCCTACAGAGTTATGGGAAAAATATAAATAAAAAATGTCCGAAGATATACTCCGATCAGAGATGTCAGATATGACTTTTGATTTTACATCAGAAATTTATAACTACACTTTAGTTATTATAAAAAATTTGTGCGTATGTATGGCAAACAAACCTCTTAAGGATTTGAGAATGCCTTCACCTAATCGTACCGCTGCTGTTTCGACATTTCTAGAATTGGATCGTGAACAAAGTTATAGTACGAGTGATCTATTGTCGTATGTGCAAAATAACATTTCCGAGTTAACGTCGGAACAAAAAGACATTTATGATATGATAATGCATTGTGTCGCTAACAACGTTGGAGAAATTTTCTTTTTGGATGCGCCAGGAGGTACTGGTAAAACGTTTGTGATAAAACTGATTCTGGCATCAACTCGATCAAAAAATGATATAGCGTTGGCAATTGCGTCGTCCGGAATAGCCGCAACATTGCTGCCTGGTGAAACAACTGCTCATTCCGCTTTGAAATTACCTCTGAATTTGCATTCTACAGAAACTCCCACGTGCAATATTTCCAAATCATCTGGGATGGGTAAAGTATTGCAGCAATGCAAACTTATTATTTGGGACGAGTGCACAATGGCACACAAAAAATCGCTCGAGGCTCTGGATCAATGTTTGAAAGATTTGCGAGGGAATTTAAAACCCTTTGGAAGCACATTAATATTGCTTGCGGGAGATTTCAGGCAAACATTACTTATTATACCAAGATCAACCTCTGCAGACGAAATGAATGCTTGCCTGAAAAATTCTAATTTATGGGCACACGTAAAAACATTAAAATTAACTACAAATATGCGTGTCCGATTGCAAAACGATGACTCTGGTCAAATATTTTCAGATCAATTGCTGGCAATTGGAAAAGGAAAGCTCCCAGTAGACTCAATTTCAGGACGTATACAACTACCTGCTGAATTCTGTAATTTAGTGACGTCCAAAAATGAATTGATTGAAAAAGTATTTCCGAATATTCTAAACAATTATAAAAATAATAAATGGCTAAGTGAAAGAGCGATTCTTACACCCAAGAATATAGACGTCCACGAAATCAACAATATTGTTTTGACCAATATTCGAAACCAGGCAGTCCTTTACAAGTCAGTCGACACAGTTTTGGAACCAAATGAGGTGGTTAATTATCCATCTGAATTATTAAATTCCGTGGATCTTTCAGGGTTTCCACCACACGTGCTACAACTAAAAATAGGCGTACCAATAATACTGTTAAGAAATATCAACCCACCACAGCTTTGCAATGGCACACGACTTGCCGTAAAAAAAAATAATGGAAAACGTAATAGAGGCCACAATCTTGATAGGGCCTTTTGAGGGTGAGGCTGTTCTTATTCCTCGCATTCCCATGATTCCAACGGATCTGCCTTTTCAATTTATAAGATTGCAATTCCCAATTCGATTAGTATTTGCAATCACCATCAACAAAGCTCAAGGTCAATCATTAGAAAAATGTGGTATAGATCTTAATACTGATTGTTTTTCCCATGGACAATTGTACGTTGCATGTTCGAGGGTAGATAAACCTTACAATCTATTTATATGCAGCGACAATTGGACAGCGAAGAATGTTGTATATTCGCAAGTTTTACGCAGTTAATTTGTATTGTATCCATCTATCTATCTATTTATATAAAAACGAGTTGTGTGTATGCATGTTTGTTTTTTTGTAAAAATAGCCTTTGCATATGACGTCATTATAAGTACTTAAGGCTTTGTATATGCACAAACAATGGGAAAGCCAAGAATGTTACATATTCGCAAGTTTTACGTAGTTCAAAACACATATATAAATCTATTTATATTCATAGGCGGTACACAGGGACACAACTACAATGGCGCGTAACTAATATGGCGCGTAACGACTTCGCGCGCGGGGGGGCTTGGGGGGCCGCGAAGCGCCCCCCACCAACTAGGTGTTGGGGTGGCACGAAGCGCCACCCCAACAGCTAGTATATATATATATGTGTGTGTATGTATGTATGTAGTTTCTTTTAGAAATGGCCGATTCCCTGCTGCGCCGGTGCTGTTACTGGAATCCTAATTGGTTCCGGCTCTGTGGGACTTGGAAGATATTTCTTGTTTTCTTTTTATTTTAAACTTTCAAGACAACTCAGTTTGAATGTTAGGTTTCTCAATAATTTCTTTGACTCCTCGGCCAGTGAAAATACTGCAAAAATCAGCTCAAACTGGAAGTTTAAAGGATTTCGCTGTCAATTGTTTTAGCTGCTTTAATAGAATTAAAAAGTATTTAATTAATTTTTATATATCCTAGTTCTAACATATTTATAACAAAATATAACTTAGTAACCTATTTATGAACTAACTTATACCAGAATAACCTGTTTCTTACCAAAAAATGAACTGAAACTGTAAAGTTTTAATTATATTGCAAGTGATTGTTTAAGCTACTTTCATAGAATTACTAGTGTTTATATTCCTTCAATTTATTTAAACTTATTTGTGACGAAATACAACCTATTTATAATCTAGCAAAAAAAGATTGATTAGCTAAAAAAAAACGTGAAAATTATAAATTTCCAGCTTCCACCAGAACAATGTTGCCATCTAATTTGTAACTATTGCGAATTTGCTGTCGTCATCGATAAATCATCCACTAACACCCATGAAGTTCAGCTGCTTAGAATTACAACTGCTTTATTTATTTCCCTTTAATGTATTTCTAACCTATTTATAACGAAATACAACTTATTTATAATTTAGCCAAAAAAATGCATTAGTTAAAAAAAGAAGATGGAGATTTTAAATTTCCAGCTTCCACTAGAACAATGTTGCCATGTAATTATTAAATATTACAAATTAGCTGTTGACATTAATAAACCATCTAACACCCATGAAGTTCAGCTACTTAGATAGAATTACAACTGCTTTATTTATTTTCCTTTAATGTATTTCTAACCTATTTATAACGAAATGTAACCTATTTATAACCTAGCTAGAAAAGATGTATTAGCTAAAAAAAGAAGATGGAGATTTTAAATTTCCAGCTTCCACTAGAACAATGTTGCCATGTAATTTATAAATATTACAAATTAGCTGTTGACATTGATAAACCATCTAACACCCATGAAGTTCAGCTACTTAGTTAGAATTACAACTGCTTTATTTATTTTACTTTAATGTATTTCTAACCTATTTATAACGAAATACAACCTATTTATAACCTAGCTAAAAAAGGTGCATTAGCTAAAAAAAAGAAGATGGAGATTTTATTCAGCTTCCACTTGAACAGTGTTGCCATGTAATTTTTAGATATTACAAATTAGCTGTTGACATTGATAAACCATCTATTAACACCCGTGAAGTTTAGCTACTTGGATATAATGACAACTGCGTTATTTATTTTTCTTTAATGTATTTTTAACAAAACACAACCTAATTATAACCTAGCTAAAAAAAATTGATTAGCTATTGTATTGTATTGTATCAGAATACCGACGCTTCTTGACTACTATGGTCTCGGCGTTTGCCCTGCAGTGCATTGCTGCAGCATGATTAGATCTTTGGGTCCCGTATTACCAAGCTAATGTCAAACCCACTGCGCCACCACAGGACATTTGATTAGCTAAAAAAAAAAATGGAGATTTTAAATTTCCCGCTTCCGCCAGATCAGTGTTGCCATCTAATTTGTAACTATTACAAATTAGCTGTCGTCATTGATAAATCATCTACTAACACCCATGAAGTTCATCTACTTTGATAGAATTACAACTGTTTTATTTATTTAAAACCTAATCTATATCAAGATAACCTATTTCTCATCAAATAATCAACCAAGACTAACGGGAAATTTGTACTTATTTTGCAGTTGATTGTTTTAGCTGCTTGAATAGAATTATGAACTATTTGTTTTTCTTTATCTTAGATTTTTTTACAGAATCAATTCTTCTTTTGTATAGATAAACAAGTATTTGCGATAAAATATTATTGTCAACTACAGACGCATAAGGTGTAAAATTCCTGCAATTTTTTTTTTTGCTAGCTCATACAAAAATTAGACTTTTGTTGGCATGTTTTTCTGTCTTTTTTATAACTTTATTTATGGCAATCTTGCATTCCATAAGTTTTCAAAATAATATTTGTCTTATTTTTCTGATGTTATTTGTCAATCAAAATTAATGGGATGTTGAATGAACATTTTTAGATGTATCTATGATCTTGCGAAAAAAAAGCACTGCAAAATGAAAAATCAGAATAAAGCTGGAACTCCTAGAAATTTCAATGAGTAGATTTTTGGACACACTTAGGTAGAAAATTGAGGATTTTAATGCATAGAAAAACGCATTTAATTGCATTTTAAGCATTTAAATTTTAAGTGCTTTAAATTTAAGCATTCAATTGCTTAAAGAGCAAATAACTGGTAATTTCAATACTATTTCTATATATTGTGACAAGGGATTACAACAATTCAAAAACCTTAAAAAAGAAAACCAAAAGTTTGATTTTTAGTAGAATTCATTCTTAGAAATTGGACTTGATTCAGCAACCTAATATCTTTAAAAAGAGACAGTATGAAAAGACGTTAAATTGCGTAAAGGATATCTGAATAATAACGTTTTACGTTTCCATGGCAAAAAGAAAACCTCGCTCTAAATTTTATTTTAGTTCTCAGCTCAGAATCTCTAAGGTTATCATGTATATTGCATAAATATTTATGTTGTCCGAGCAGTAATTTGAATTTTTTAATTCGATGAGAGAAATAGCTGAAAATTTTAAAGACAATTTCTCTTAAGGTTTTATGAATTTGATATAGTAAAGAACAAATTCTTTACAACAAAAAGGTTGTAACTGAAGGTTGTATTCTTTAAACAAATCAACTGCAAAATAAGTACAAATTTCCCGTTAGTCTTGGTTGATTATTTGATGAGAAATAGGTTATCATGATATAGATTAGGTTTTAAATAAATAAAACAGTTGTAATTCTATCAAAGTAGATTAACTTCATGGGTGTTAGTAGATGATTTATCAATGACGACAGCTAATTTGTAATAGTTACAAATTAGATGGCAACACTGATCTGGCGGAAGACGGAAATTTAAAATCTCCATTTTTTTTTTTTTAATACAAAAAGGTTGTATTCTTTAAACAAAGGTTGTAACTGAGAAATTAAAATAAAATGCTAATAAATCCGATAGAAACTTGAAGAAGCGCATCGTTACCACTATGCTGCTTACCGAGGAAAATTGGCTGTTTGTAAGGAGCTTATTTCAAATGGTTCCTGGTTGGGAGGGGGGGGGAGGATGGATGAAGGGCTTGCATGGTAGGATCTTTCCATGGAGGAAGATAATTTCTATGAAGGGGTTACTAAATTTCCAAGCATCGTTTAAAAAATAATCAGAAATTAAATAAAAAGAAGTTTTTTCAACTGAAAGCAAGGAGCTACATTAAAACTTAAAATGAACATAAATTATTACATATATGAGGGTTTTTTGCCTTCTCGTCTATACCTCGCTCTTCACGTTAAAGTATCTTTTTGTAATTTCATAAGAGCTATTTATTCTAATTAACCGGCTTTTGTGATTCAGAGGTCATTTATAAATAATTGGAACAAAATTCGAGCTTTAGCGAAAAGAGCAATATATTAGCGAGAGGACGAAACCCCTCACATTCGTAATAATTTATGTGCTAATAATTTCTAATAGTTTAATGTTTAATAAAATGTTAAATAGTTTAATAGTTTCTAATAGTTTAATGCAGCCCCTTGCTTTCCGTTGAAAAAACTTGTTCCGTTGAAAAAATGGACTCTGTGTCAACGCTTATTTCGTAAGATCCAGAATATCGGTATAAGGCCCTGTCCTCATTATGGCTTTTTCAGGCAATGTCGGTCCAGCAAAAACAGTTTTTATTCATTGAAAAAAGGGTTTTCTGAAAAAAAAAAACCACTTCAAATAAGCCTGATTTGCCTTTTTGAGCCTTAAAAAGTACTAATGAAGACTGAGGCTGCCTGAAACAGCCTTACTGAAGACATGGCCTAATTCAAAAAATGACTCGACAAAGCATCCCAGTATTCAACAAACAGATTATTGCTCGCTTCTGTGTTATCTTGGGCGCATAGATTTAAAAGTGCAAATGAGTCAAGCTTACTTTTGTCTAAATTTGTCTTCCACAACTTCAATTTTTTACCAATACTTTTCTTTTTTCCTTTTTGAATCAATAGATGCATTTCTGAACCTTGCATCGATTTTTTCAAAACACTTGATTTTCTGAAAAAATTTCTGAAAAAGAACACTAATTTTTCCCAAATCCTAGGGCATTTCTTAATCAAACTATCTACTTAATTTTTTTTTTTTTTTTTTTTTTAACATTTTCACTCTCCTGCCCAAAAGAAAATCCTTTGCGTTTGCCAAAGCCTCCCAGTTGATCACATATTTAGACCTACAAATGAGTACAGGACAAATATAGTAGGCAGATTAAGACAGTGCTAGACATCACAAGTGATATTGGTCAGTTAAATACTGGTAAAATCAAGCTTCTAGAACTTAAGCAAAAAGTTTATTAGTAAAATTGTTATCCTTAAACATATATTCGTCCTCACAGTGATTTTCTTCGACAAAAATTACAAATTCTTCCTTGAGTTAAAGTACCCTCTGAGTCACTTCTGCTTGATAAGAACTATTCGAATTTTAATTTCAAGATGTTGTGAATTGAAAAATACTCCTGCTTTTATTCTCTATTTGCATAAAATCATGTTCATTTATTACCAACGTCCTCACCAATCCAGGTTTGTTTTTGTAAGGCTTATAAGACACGGAAAAAAGATTATGGACATACCCAAATTTACTAACAGGCCCCCTAGACCAATGCCTAGGGGCGCAAAATGCCAAAAGACTCAACAAATTATCACTGCGTAATTTTTTTCTTAACAAAAACTGGACTGATGTGATAGGTCATCAACATGCCAGATACAATACACCACAGCACCGACTATTCACAGAAAAGTGATTTTAAAGTAACACAGGAATTCCATGACCACTTGTGAACTTTGAGATGTCTCCCAAGAACGACAGCTAAGACTTCGGTATCACTTCTCTCTTTCGTTACTTTTGGCCCATCAGTTGCAGTCATTTGCTTGGGCCTAGAAGCGTTAAAGCTTTATATCCAGCACTGATGATGGGTTTTCCTGAGTCGGAATAGCAATGACCAATCACAGGGAATTAGACAGAAAAGTCAATTAAATATGACATCATACCCAAGAGAAGCAACTCTTGATCCCCTCCACAATCCCTTGCTCTTTATGCTAAAGTTTGACTCTTTGCCACAATTCTACTTTTTAAAACAATTAAAAGCTTTAGCGTAAAGAGCGAGGGATTGCGGAGGGGACAACCCATTTCATATACGGAGTAATTTCTGTTCGTTTTAAGTTTTAATGTCGCTCCTTACTTTCAGCTAAAAAAAAATGTTTTTTTATTTAATATTTTAAGGGATCCATGGTAAAATAATGGTTGGAAACCATTGCATTAACATTTGACACAGTGGAGATTTACTAATTAAAAACAAATTAGTACCGTAGTGAGGCAATGAGTTTTTCCCCTAGAATTTAAAGAATTTTTTTCTAGGTCGTGTTCGTTGATCAAATTAAATCCGAACCGGCTATTTTACGTGACGTTCCTGGCTTCAAGTAGTAACAAAGAAGATTTAAGTTGAAGGAAGGTGGAATTTTAAAAGGAATTATGTTTTGTTTGTTGGTTGTTTTTTACAAGTAACCCTATTTGACAATACTGATGGAAAAATACATCATTTTATTTTTGTCATATATTTCATATTCACACTCACCATCTTATAACATATTTCCTTCATCTGAAGTTCCAAGAGAATTTCTAATCAAATCCTTCTAAAACCTTAAAACCGACTAGTCGACAAATGTTGGCATGGTAAACTGTAAGATGCTTACTATTTGTCTTATTGTCACTATAAAACACAGCTTAGATATACAATACAGTTATAAAGACTCCTATCTTGCCCATGACAAGCTTTTGGTACAGAGCTCTGAACTTGGCGCCTCCTCCAAGCCCGCGCTCCGACGCGTAGATCGTACTACAACACCATGGGCGGGAGCAAAATTTTGTTTTGTTTCCAACCGGCATAATTTTCACATAGCAATGAATCACAGCGTTACTATTCTATTTACGACGTCAGTCCAATTGCTCCACTTCCAGATTCAGACTGCCAGTTTTCTGTCTCCACCCACTAGGATTGCTACCACGCACTGTGTCCCAGAAATAAATCGAGTCTTCATGACTGTATTGTATATCTAAGCTGTGCTATAAAACAGCTAAAAACATATAGTGAGAAACTACTTCTTCTCATATTGCAAGAGGTGTGTAAATATATTATCGCCAATTGGTAACGTCAGTTGCCGTGCAAAAAACCACTCCGCCATTCAAATCACATTTCTAGGGCATTCAGGTGAACCTTTTCATATAATGTTGAGGGTAGTGTTGAACTAAATCAAAATATTTACACGGGTTGTCAAAAGGGCTTAACTCAGGAATGACTGAGTGTTTTAATTTGGAACTTTCAGGAAATAATGAGGAGGATGATCAGATGACCGAAAAGGCAATATTTGCAAGCTAGTACTACTGCTACTACCACTACTATTAAGGGTATGAAGGTGAAATTTTCAGAGAATATTGAAGGCAAAAGTTGAACTGAATCATAACACGCCGTCTGCATTCAGGTTGCCAAAAGGCGTATCACGAATATCTTAGGAATACCTTAGTGTGTGGTGTTGAAACTTACAGGTTTTTTGTGGGGTTGTTGAACTAACCAAAAGGCAATATTTGCATCCTTCTACTGCTTCTACTATTACCGCTAGTAAAGCTAAGGCTACTACTACTAATCGACTGCTACTATTATTGCTACTGCTACTAAGGCAAAGGGTGTTAAGGCGAAAATTTTGGGGTATGTTGCAACGGTTTTGAACTAAATAAACTAAACGAACTAAATTTGAACACAGTTTGTCTACAGGACGTGTCAGCAATGCCTAGGAACGGTTTATAGTGTTAAAGTTGAAAGTTTAAGCGTCTGTTAAGGGGGATTTTCTACAATTTTGGTTAATATAATTGATTTAAGGCCGGGTTTACTATTGACGTAACATAACGCAACGGGAGATCAACTGGTTCACTTTGCCGCCTGCGCAAGGCATTGGAAAACTGTCGAGATCAAGATTGCCATTAAACGACGATATCCGTTGGCCAATCAGAGGCGACCTCACTCAAAGAAAAGATTACGCACTCTTTGCCTGTTGCATTTGGTGAGTTGTAATATGTTCTATTGCTCTTTGATACCATTCGGTGAGGTAAGTTTGCAATATAAGATGAATGGATAATCTAAGTGTCTGGACAGCAACGTGAAAGGCTCCTATAGAGATGGGACAAAAAAAAATACAGAAAAATTTTCTTTTAAAATATAATGTCCGAGAACGCACCAATTGTTTAAATTAGAATTTTTGAGGATGAGGGGATTATTTCTAATGTTTTTGCACTGGTACTGTTGGCAAAGGTACTCAAAAACAAAAAAAAGGGCAAGGAATAAGAAATGGTCTAGTCAGTTGGCTGGACAAAAAAACAGGTTTTGCTGAAGCAGTAAAACTTATCCTAATCAAGGTGAAAAGCTAACACGGTAGAAGATATACAGTGCATTTTTATGCAGCAGACAACAAACTTTTGAGCCAATTTGATTTTTTGTCAAAAAATTTCTCTACGAGAACTGATTCAGGGCCAGTGGTGCTACTATACCTGGCCCTAGCAGCAGGAAATCTCCCAAAGAATATTACGGTGCAAAGGATCACGTTTAGGTAAACCAGAAAGAATAGTTTGCCTTATGGTGCCCTGTAACGGGTTTTAAGTGTGAGAAAAAATAAGTTTAACCAGGTCTCATGTCAAGTGAGATGTGGTATATACTCACGTTACTATTGACATAGACTTGGCTGAAGAGGCTGAAAACCAAAATTTCCGACGCCAGATTGGTATGAGGCTACATGTGCTTCTTAAATCTCTTTACAGTAGGATGCCTCAGGGTTATCAGATCTTGATGAAATTTGATATTTAGAAGGACCTCGTGTCTCAGATCTCTTACTTTAAATCCCGACTGGATCTAGTGACACTGGGGGAACCATGAGGGGGGAGCCAGAAATCTTGGAAAACGCTTAGAGTGGAGAGATTGAAATGAAACTTAGTAGGAAGAAGCTCTTCCGACCATGGCACAAGTGCCATATGAGCTCATGGCTCTTGTTATATCAATGGAATAAATCGGAGTTTGGAACCTTGTTTTTTGGACTTCTCAGTGACGAAACATCAAAATCTGAAGGCTCGGTACCAGTAATTGAGTTGCTCCTTATTGGGAAGTATTATGAAAAGGCTATTATTGATAATTCTACAACCAAATATGAATATACAGAAATTGCACAAAATAATGTGAATGTATCTCAACAATTAAATTATAATTTCATTTTAAAAGATGTGGAATCTTGGATTCTTCCAAGTGATAGTTATCTTTATGCAAAAGTGAAAATAACACGATTGGATGGAATCAATATGCAAAATTTCTGAACCTATTTAATTCTATTATTGTAAGAACTTCTGCAGAAATCGTATCAGAGAAATTCTTCTATAATTTTTACAATCAGCTCAATCCCCTTTCTTAAATCCAGGAATTATTACAGAAGTCCTCCACTCTTCAGGAATGTATTCATTGACCCAGTCATCTGTGAGTAAGTTGTGGAGCTTATCGATAGCCGCTTCTCGAAGTGCTTTGAGAAGTTCAGCTGGTAATTCGTCAATGCCGGGGCTTTTTTAATAATTTTATATTAAATTATGTTATATTTATATAGCATTGATAATTTCTTCTCTGTTTGGAGGGGCGATATTGCAATCTTCATACACGGATGGTGACTCAAAACTGTTATGGGATGGAATGGGTTAGCTCTGGCTATTTTGGAAGGGGGGGGGGTGAAAGAGCTCCTGGATGTGAGTGCGCCATCGTTTGATACGATCTTCTTTGCTTGTGAGGAACTAGTTTTCCTTACTAAGTAGCGTGGAGGTAGATCTTTGCTTATCCGGTTGATTCGCCTAGGAGCTGGTAGTGTTTCTGTGAGTCGTTTTGTGCTGCAGCTTTTTCCATTTCACAGGCTACATTAGACCAGTATACTTGATTATCAGCCTTAGCAGATTTGTGACATTCTTTGTGGAGTGCTTTAAAAGAAGCAGAGTGTCTATCGGTCATTTGTTTCTTCCTCTAAGAGAGTTCTATTGTCTTCTTTTAAATCCATCTTTTGGTTTTTTTGTCCCTTACTCCGAGAATAGCTGGATCTTTCACTTGATGTCGGAACTTGTTCCAGCGCTTTTCTATATTTAGCGATGGCTTAAAATTTTCTTGGTCGGTCATGTCTCGGTTTCAGAAATTGATTGATTGTTCTATAATTCTCGGTCATTATCTTGAAACGCCGTAAAACGGTTTTTAAGTTCGAGCATAAAGGTGTCTTTAATTTTGGGGAGTTTGAGTTTCTCTATGTCTAGGATGCGTCTATGTGCAGATAATTGTTTTGGATCCGAGTCTGAATCTGACTTTTTAATTTAGTAAAAAATGGCCCGGTCCACTTTTTGATCCAGTGCCCCTACCCTCCCTCTCTATACTCTCGAGACCTCAATCATTGACTTCCAGCAAAGAGAAACGAGTAAATAGTCAATTTGGGCGTGGGTTCGACCATATTGGGATCTCCAAGTGTAAGTGTGGCACAGTTTGTGTTTAAACGATGTATTAGCCACACTGAGATTATTCAGCATAGCAAACATGAGAGTCTAACTCTGTTACTACAACAGTTAAATCGTGGTTGCCAATTGCTCATTCAGAATTGTTTAATCTCGTGCCAATCCTGGCATTGAATTCACCACTGATTACGAGGATATCCTTGCGAGAGATTTTGTTCAGAGTCAGTTGGAGGTCGTCATATAATCTATCTTTCAAGTGGTTAGGGGCGTCTCGAATAGGGGCATATACAGATAGTATTGTCATGTTATTGCTCTGACCTTTTAAACGGGCCATCACAATTTTCTCAGACATATGGGTCCCGGTTGGGTACATGAGTCCTAATGCGATCTTGGGTATCATGATTATTCCCACTTCTGCGAAGCTGTCCCATCCATTGGGCCAGAATTAAACATAATGGCCTTTTTACCCAAAGGGGCTATTAGATCAATTGTCGTTTGCCCATTCTTGTCTCTGTCTCTGAATTATCTTGTCTCTGAAACAGAGTTTGTCTAGGTATATAACCTAGACTTAGAGGTAGATGAAATTCTTCAGCTACGAAGGCTTGCGCTAATGAACATTTGATGGAACAGAGGTTCCAGTAGCCTTGTCTCCGTTGTCGAAGTATTAAATTAATTTTCCTTTAATCTAGTTCTAACCTATTTATAACAAAATATAACTTGGTAATCTATTTATGAGCTAACTTATTCCAAAATAATCTGTTTCTAACCGAAAAATGAACTGAAACTGGAAAGCTTCAATTATTTTGCAAGTGATTGTTTAAGCTACTTTAATTAAATTATAACTGCTTTAAAATTAAATTTTCCCTTAAAGGAAAATTTATTTTCCTTTAATGTATTTCTAACCTATTTATAACAAACTACAACCTATTTATAACCTACGTAAAAAGATTGATTAGCTAAAAAAAAGCTGGGAGATCATAAATTTCCAGCTCCCGTAAGAACAGTGTTGCCATCTAATTTGTAACTATTGCAAATTTGATATAAGTCAGTTTTACTTTTGTAAAAAGTAGTTAGCTACTTTGATATAATTACAACTGCTCTATTAATTTTTTTAATATATTTCTAACCTCTTCGTAACGAAACACAACCTATTTATAACCTAGCTATAAAAAAAGAACATGGAGATTTTAAATTTCCGGCTTCTACCAGAGCAATGTTGCCATCTAATTTCAAAATATTACAAATTAGCTGTCGCCATTAATAAATCATTTCCTAACACCCATGAAGCTCAGCTACTTTGATAGAATTACAACTGTTTTATTTATTTATTTTTAATGTATTTCTAACCTATTTATAACCTAGCTAAAAAAGGTGCATTAGCTAAAAAAAGAACATGGGGATTTTAAATTTCCAGCTTCCACTAGAACAGTTTTGCCATCTAATTTTTAAATATTACAAATTAACTGTTGTCATTGATAAACCATTTACTAACACCCATGAAGTATAGCTACTTTGATAGAATTACAACTGCTTTGTTTATTTTCCTTTTATGTATTTTTAACCTATTTATAACGAAATACAACCTATTTATAACCTAGCTAAAAAAGATTGATTAGTTAAAAAAAGAACATGGAGATTTTAAATTTCCAGTTTCCACCAGAACGGTGTTGTCATCTAATTTGTAACTGTCACAAATTAGCTGTCGTCATTGATAAATCATCTACTAACACCCATGAAGTTCATCTACTTTGATAAAATTACAAATGTTTTATTTATTTAAAACCTAATCTATTCCAAGATAACCTATTTCTCATCAAATAATCAACCAAGACTAACTGGGAAGTTTTACTTTCCTGTTGCAGTTGATTGTTTTAGCTGCTTGAATTGAATAATGAGCTATTTGTTTTTCGTTATCTTACATTTCTTTGCAGAATCATTTTTTCTTTTATATAGATAAACAAGTATTTTTGATAAAATATTAGTGTCAACGAGAGATGTATTAAGTGTAAAATTCCTTTAATTTTTTTGCTAGCTCATCCAAAAATTGAGCTTTTGTTGGCATGTTTTTCTGTCTTTTTCATGACTGTATTTATGGCAATCTTGCATTTCATAAATTTTCAAAATAATGATAGTCTTATTTTTCTGATGCTGTTTGTCAAGAAAAATTAATGGGATGTTGATAGAACATTTTTAGATGTATCTGATCTTGCGAAAATAACATTGCAAAATGAAAAATGGAAATAAAGCTGGAACTCTTAGAAATTTAAATGAGTAGATTTTTAGACATACTTAGGTAAAAAATTGAAGGTTTTCATGCATAGAAAAACTTAAATTAAATTGCTTAAAGAGCAAACAACTGGTAATTTCAAAACTATTTGTATATATTGTGACAAGGGAGTACAACAATTCAATAACTTTAAAAAAGAAAGCCAAAAAATTAATGTTTAGTAGAAATTATTGTTAGAAATTGGACTTGATTCAATAATATAATATCAAACAGTTCGTGGTAACAAACTGTACTAAGGAGCGACCCAGCTCAATAGTAGCCGAAACTCTAAAACATGGAATTTTGATACCAATAGCTATATCAAAAGAATTGCATTTTAATGCTGATTTTAAATATACACGTTTTGTCATAATTAGTCATAACCATCAAAAGTTACGAGCCTGAGAAAATTTGCCTCATTTTAGAAAATAGGGAGAAACATACCTTAAAAGTCATACAATCGTAACGAAAATCACACCATCAGATTCAGCGTATCAGAGAACCATTTTGTGGAAATTTCAAGGTCCTATCTACAAAAACATGGTATTTCGCATTTTTTGTCAGAGGACAAATCAGAGATGCGTGTTTATATGTTTTTTTGTTGTTGTTTTTTTCTCCAGGGGTGATCGTATCGATTCAGTGGTCCTAGAATGTCGTGAGAGGGCTCATTTTAACGGAAATTAAAAGTTCTCGTGCCCTTTTTAAGTGACCAAAAATTGGAGGGCACCAAGGCCCCCCCACGCTCATTTTTTCCCCAAAGTCACCGGATCAAAATTCTGAGACAGCCATTTTATTCACCATAGTCGAAAAACCTAATAACTATGTCTTTAGTGCCCCGCAGTCCCGTGGGAGGGGCTGCAAGTTACAAACTTTGACCTGTATTTACATATAGTAATGGTTACTGGGAAGTTTACAGACGTTTTCAGGGGATTTTTTTTTGGTTTAGGGGGTGGGAATTGAGGGGGGGTACATGGGACGATCTTTCCATGGAGGAGCTTCTCGTGGGGGCAGACTTTTTAATGAGGGGGCGCAGGATTTTCTAGTATTATTTAAAAAAACAATGTAAAAATAAATATGAAAAGTTTTTTCTGCTGAAAGTGAGGAGCAGCATTAAAACTTGAATCTAACAAAAATTATTGCGTATATAAGGGGATTCGTCTCCTCCTCAATACCTCGCTTTCTACGCTAAAGTATCTTCAGTAATTTCAACTACTTATTCTACGGCGTTTGTGATTCAGTGTCACTCTTAAAGAATTGGGACACAATTCAAGCTTTAGTGTAAAGAGTGTGGTATTGTCGAGGGGTGAACCCCCTCATATACGTAATATATGTTAAAATATACAAATATAGAAGTTCGTTACGTAACTTAATTCGTAGGTTACGTATATTTACATAATCTACGTAACTCTTTACGTTAAAGTATTTTTAGTTAATTCAACTATTTATTCTACGGCCTTTGTGATTCAGGGGTCATTCTTAAGGAATTTGGACAAAATTTAAGCTGTAGTGTAAAGAGCAAGGTATTGACGAGGGTAGAACCCCCTCATATACGCAATAAAAACATACGAATATAGAAGTTTGTTACGTAAGTTAATTCGTAAATTATGTATATTTTTTACTAATGAAAACGTTCGTAAAAAAATAAAAGCTCTAGCTGCCTTTTTAGGTAATCAAAAATTAGAGGGTAACTAGGCCTCCTCCCTCGCTCCTTTTTCTCAAAATCTTCCGAATAAAACTATAAGAAAGCAATTTAGCCAAAAAAAAGTAATATACAAATTTCGTCTAAATTATTTATATGCGGAGAGCCAAGATCAAAACATGCATTAATTAAAACGTCCAGAAATTAAAATAAAAAAAGTATTTTTTATATGAAAGCAAGGAGCGACATTAAAACTTAAAACAAACAGAAATTAATCCTTATATGAAAGGGGCTTTTCCTCCTCAACGCCCCGCTCTTTACGCTAAAGTTTTTTACTGTTTTAAAAAGTAGAGTTAAGAGAAAGAGTTAAACTTTAGCGTAAAGAGTGAGGCGTTGAGAAGGGAACAGCCCCTGTCATATAAGGAGTAATTTCTGTTTGTTTTGAGTTTTAATGTCGCTCCTTACTTTCATTTAAAAAAAGTTGTTTTTTTATTTGATCTTTAAAAAGTTTCAGTAGATTGTGTAAAGGAAATTTGTATAATGACGTTTTACATTTCCATAGCAAAAAGAAAACCTCACTCTAAATTTTATTTTAATTTAGTTCTCAGCTCATAATCGCTAAGGTTATCATGTAAATTGCAAAAATATTTATGGTGTCTGAGGAGAAATTTGAATTTTTTTAATTCGATTAGAGAAATAGCTGAAAATTTTAAAAGAATTTCCTTTTAGGTATTATGAACTTGATATAGTAAAGAACAAATTCTAGTTGGTTGTGACTGAGATATTAAAATAAAATGCAATACGATCGTGATATGATAGTGCAATATGATTTGATAGGTCTTTCAGGAATAAGGTCTTTCAGGAACGCATACACTCTTTTTTCGTTACACTCTGCTGCCTTTGAAGGAAAATTAGCTGTTTGTAAGCAGCTTATTTCAAATGGTGCCAACGTAAATGCCTTAGGCTATTATAATGTCACACCGCTACACCTTGCTGCTTACCGAGGAAAATTAGCTGCTTGTAACCAGCTTATTTCAAATGGTGCCAACGTAAATGCCTTAACCTTTGAAAATGTCACACCGCTACACCTTGCTGCTTACCGAGGAAAATTAGCTGTTTGTAAGCAGCTTATTTCAAATGGTGCCAACGTAAATGCCTTAGACTATGATAATGTCACACCGCTACACCTTGCTGCTTACCGAGGGAAATTAGCTGTTTGTAAGCAGCTTATTTCAAATGGTGCCAACGTAAATGCCTTAGACTATTATAATGGCACACCGCTACACCCTGCTGCTTACCGAGGAAAATTAGCTGTTTGTAAGCAGCTTATTTCAAATGGTGCCAACGTAAATGCCTTAGACTATGATAATGTCACACCGCTACACCTTGCTGCTTACCGAGGGAAATTAGCTGTTTGTAAGCAGCTTATTTCAAATGGTGCCAAAGTAAATGCCTCAAATTGTTTCAATAGAACACCCTTAATGCTAGCAACGAATAAAAAACATGTCGCCGTAACTGAATATCTTGTTGAAAATAATGCAGTTGTACTCAAAGAGTTCTATGTTTTTGGGTCGCAACCTCTTTTTGGTCACAAGACTGAAAAAGATATGTATCTTTCAATGCTAACTTGGTTAGTAAAACAGCGGACATTAGAAGTGGCACAAACCAGGAATTGGTTTTGGAAACTATGTAGCCTTGCCTTTAAAACGACTAACACGCTGAAATCAATTTGCCGCAATTTGATAAGAACAGATGATAGCCATGTACAAGTGGGTTATAATTTTGAAGGTTTTAATATTCCTGAAGTTTTGAAAAATTACTTAAAGTTTAAGGAGGAACTTCAAATTTTGTTTGGTTAAAAAAAAATTCTCTATGCGGAAATGAAGAATAGGAAAAGAAGAAAAGGAAAAGAAGAAGAAATTTTATCTCCACCTAAAATAAAAATTGAAAAACATCGTAAAACTGAAAAAAAAAATTGATCAGTAGCCGTTCTCCCCTTTTTTTAGATTTCCACTGAAATACTTGATGTAGATGTCGATAGGGGATTACATGACATTGTGGTAAAAAATATGATGCATGGATCTTGCGGTGAGCTGAATGAAAATTCACCATGCATGGACAGAGGGAGGTGCACCAAGCAATATCCCCGAATTTTAGTACCTAACAAAATTATCGGAAATGATGGATACCCATTAAGTAGAAGAAGGTCTACCGAAGATGATGGAAAATCAGCAATCATATTGTCGCGTAACCATTACAGAAACCTTAAATTAGAAGACCAAATTTTTGAAGTTTCGTAGAAACTGTTGTTAGAAATCGGATTTGATTGAATTATCAAATTTCTTTGAAAAGACCTTCGAATGAAAAGACATTAAATTGCTTAAAGAGCAAAATTGCAAAAATACTGGCATATATTTTAACAAGGGATTACAACAATTCAAAGGCTTTAAAAAAGATATTATAATAAGGAGCAAACTCTAGCCCATACTAAATGAAATATTAAAACAATAGGCAATTTTTGACAAAAATAAATCATCATAATTATGCACAATGATGCTACACACTCATCTTTTGAAGATAGTATAACACAAGTTTCTTTTGAAAAGTTGCTTCTCTGGGGTATGATGTCATATTTGATTGACTTTTCTGCCTAATTCCCTGTGATTCGTCTTTGCTATTCCGACTAAGGAAAACCCATAATCAGTGCTGGATTAAAGGCTTTAGCGCTTCTAGGTCCAAACATAGGATAGCAACTGATGGGCCAAAAGTAAAGAAAGAGAGAAGTGATACCGAACTATTAGCTGCCATTCTTGGGAGACATCTCAAAGTTTACAAGTAGTCATGGAATTCCTGTGTTGCTTTAAAATCACTTTTCTGTGAATAGGCAGTGCTGTGGTGGATTGTACCTGGCACGTTGACGACCTATTACATTAGTCCAGTTTTTGGATTACATTATTTCACTGTGGACTAATTACATAATGTGGACTAATTACATTAGTCCACACGTGCTACAACTAAAAATAGGCGTACCAATAATACTGTTAAGAAATATCAACCCATCAAAACTTTGCAATGGCACGCGACTTGCCGTAAAAAAAAAACATGGAAAACGTATTAGAGGCCACAATCTTGACAAAGCCTTTTGAGGGTGAGGCTGTTCTTATTCCTCGCATTCCCATGATTCCAATGGATCTGCCTTTTCAATTTAAAAGATTGCAATTCCCAATTCGATTAGCATTTGCAATCACCATCAACAAAGCTCAAGGTCAATCATTAGAAAAATGTGGTATAGATCTTAATACTGATTGTTTTTCCCATGGACAATTGTACGTTGCATGTTCGAGGGTCGGTAAACCTGACAATCTATGTATATGCAGCGACAATTGGACAGCGAAGAATGTTGTATATTCGCAAGTTTTACGCAGTTAATTTGTATTGTATCTATCTATCTATCTATCTATATAAAAACGAGTTGTGTGTATGCATGTTTGTTTGTTTGTAAAAAAAAGCGTTTGCATATGACGTCATTATAAGTACATAAGGCTTTGTATATGACCAGACAATGGGAAAGCCAAGAATGTTGTATATTCGCAAGTTTTACGTAGTTCAAAACACATATATAAATCTATCTATATTCATAGGTGGTACACAGGGACACAACTACAATGGCGCGTAACTAATATGGCGCGTAACGACTTACGCGCGCAGGGGGGGGAGGGGCGAAGCGCCCCCATTAGAAATGGCCGATTCCCTGCTGCACCGGTGCTGTTACTGGAATCCTAATTGGTTCCAGGTCTATGGGACTTGGAAGATATTTCTTGTTTTCTTTTTATTTTAAACTTTCAAGACAACTCAGTTTGAATGTTAGGTTTCTCAATAATTTCTTTGACTCCTCGGCCAGTGAAAATACTGCGAAAAATCAGCTCAAACTGGAAGTTTAAAGGATTTCGCTGTCAATTGTTTTAGCTGCTTTAATAGAATTAAAAGGTATTTAATTAATTTTTATTTATCCTAGTTCTAACATATTTATAACAAAATATAACTTAGTAACCTATTTATGAACTAACTTATACCAGAATAACCTGTTTCTTACCAAAAAATGAGCTGAAACTGGAAAGTTTTAATTATATTGCAAGTGATTGTTTAAGCTACTTTCATAGAATTACTAGTGTTTATACTCCTTCAATTTATTTTAAACTTATTTGTGACAATATACAACCTATTTATGATCTAGCAAAAAAAGATTCATTAGCTAAAAAAAAGAACGTGAAAATTATAAATTTCCAGCTTCCACCAGAACAATGTTGCCATCGTTGCCATTAGTTACATAGTTACAATGTTGCCATTTGTAACTATTGCGAATTCGCTGTCGTCATTGATAAATCATCCACTAACACCCATGAAGTTCAGCTGCTTAGAATTACAGCTGCTTTATTTATTTTCCTTTAATGTATTTCTAACCTATTTATAAAAAAAGAAGATGGAGATTTTACATTTCCAGCTTCCACTTGAACAATGTTGCCATGTAATTTTTAGATATTACAAATTAGCTGTTGACATTGATAAACCATCTATTAATACCCATGAAGTTTAGCTACTTCGATATAATGACAACTGCGTTATTTATTTTTCTTTAATGTATTTCTAACCTATTTATAACGGAACCCAACCTAATTATAACCTAGCTAAAAAAAATTTTATTAGCTATTGTATTTGTTGTTAGAAATTAGGTTTGATTGAATTATCCAATTTCTTTGAAAAGACCTTCGAATGAAAAGACTTGAAATTGCTTAAAGAGCAAAATTGCGAAAATGCTGGCATATATTTTGACAAGGGATTACAACAATTCAAAAGCTTTAAAAAGAAATTATAGTAAGGAGGGAACTCTAGCACAAAGTTGTTCTGTTCAGTACTCTCGAATTTTGGGGAATTTTCCCTTAAAATTTCGCAAAACTAGAGCTGCTAAACCACCTGGGTATAGGAGCGTCAAAATTTTAAATCCAGCCCTGAGCATGAAGCCCCATAGGACTTTGTACGTTGCTAAAAACAAAATACGTTTTATATGTTTCCACTTTTCTTACTTTCATAAATAAAAAATCATCAACACTTTAAGGAATAAATATCTTTATATGCTAATTTAACTTAAAATCCATGGTCATTTGTTTTTTTTTCTCTTATTGTTTGTTTGTTTTCAGTAAAGCTTAAATTATGATCTCGTCTTGAGAAGGCATGGGGGTTATCAGCCCTACTCATGTTAATTTTTTCTCGTTTTGAGTTTGACTCGGCTATTTATTGTAATTTCTGTTCATTTTTAGTTTCATACTTTTAATCAAGGGTTATTGACCAGCAAAAAAAAACTTTCTATTATCAACCAAGAAAAGAGTAAATAGAAAGCGACAATTTCTGTAACAACAGGAGACTATAAAAGATCTTATGCACATGGGATACGATTTCTCTGCCTCGGAAACAAAATAACAAAAAGAATATAGATGGCATTACTTTAGACTAAAATGCTCTCTTTTTTATCTTTAAGCTAAGAAACATAAAAAAAAGAAAAAAAAAATTCTGAAAGTAGCCAGAAAAAAAAACATAAGATTCTTTTTCAACCAAATTAAATTTCTCTAGTGATGAGCAATTTCATCTGGGTTCCGAGTAATTCTCAATGCGCTACCAGCCAGAGGCATAATTTTGTCAAAATCCCGGGGGGAGGGGGGGGGGGGCAAAGTTGGAGCCAATTTTCACAAACTAAATGAAAATGACAGTAAAAAATGAAAAATAAGCTATTTGTTACCATGAGAGTACTATAAAAGTACTATGAAAATACTTTATAGTTCTAAAAAAATAAATATACACTGAAGAAAACTGGTCCATTTCTGTTGATGCTTGAATTACGCAGCCTTATGTTAATTTTTGCAATATCTTCGAAGAAACTAAATTTCATCTGGGGAAGAAACTCAGGTCTAAGGAGCAAACCAAGGTCTGGGAGGCGGAGTCCCCCTGTCCCATAGTAAATTACGCCCCAGGTGACAAGTAAGTTTTGTTGTAGAAATACTACTCTCTATACTTGTAAGCGGACATGACCCTTCAAGGGGAGTGGGAAGTTAGAAAATCCTTCTAGGGGGTGAGTAGGGCTAACATTAGCAAATATTCCTCATAAGGCAGCGGATATGGTTCTCTCCTAAATCCCAAATAAACTAGATAGGCTATTTTTCAGCAATTTTTTTTTAATTATTTCGTATTTTCTTCAAACATTTATAATTACGACTAACTGGGCGTTAAAATATAATATAATGAAAATTAAAATAGTATACAAAATAAAAATAATGAGTCAATTAATTGGGTTACCACCGCTGACGCCAGGGTTATCCAGTAGAATACCTGAAAAAAATAGTTTTAGTTAAACAAATATATATATATATATATATATATATATATACATATATACATATATATATATATATATATATATATATATATATATATATATATATATATATATATATATATATATATATATATATATATATATATATATATATATATATATATATATATATATATATATATATATATATATATATATATATATATATATATATATTTCCTGTAAATATATAGGCGTAAATTAATGCTATTTTAATGTCCAAAATATTTTGACAACACACTACGCACCATAGACAATTTTTATTGCTAACTCTTCCCATATTCTTTCACATATTTTTCATATTCACTCTCATATTTTCATTCTCATATTTCCCTCTCAAAATATTTGTCAACGCACTCAGCATCATAGACGGTTTTGATTTGTCACTCTCTACGTACTAGTCAGGTCCTTAGACAAATTAAATAAAAAAACAAATTTTTTTAAATGAAAGTAAGGAGCAACATTAAAACTTAAAACGAACAGAATTTACTCCGTAGGCTATATGAAAGGGGCTTTTCCTCCTCAACGCCGCACTCTTTACGCTAAAGTTTGACTCTTTCTCTTAACTCTACTTTTTAAAACGGTATGAAACTGAAGCCTTAAGAGCGGGGCGTTGAGGAGGAAAAGCCCCTTTCATATACAGAGTAATTTCTGTTCGTTTTAAGTTTTAATCTTGCTCCTTACTTTCATTTAAAAAAACTTGTTTTTTTAATTTAATTTCTGGACGTTTTTGAATTAATGCAAGTTTTGATCTTGGCTCTCCGGACATAAATAATTAAAATAAAATTTGCATATTAATTAATTGGAATTAAGTTCCCTTCCAATTTTTTGATTACTTAAAAGGCAACTAGAACTTTTAATTTTTTATAAACGTTTTCATTGATAAAAATTATACATAGCTTACGAATTAACTTACGTAACAAATTTCTATATTCGTATGTTTTTATTGCGTATATGAGGGGGTTCAACCCTCGTCGATACCTCGCTCTTTACACTAAAGCTTAAATGTCCCAACTCCTTGAGAATGACCTCTGAATCACAAAGGCCGTAGAAAAATAGTTGAAATTACTAAAAATACTTTAGCGTAAAGAGGCAAGTATTTATCTCTTCCTAAATACCTCGCTCTTTATGCTAAAGTATTTTTAGAAACCCCTCATATGCGTAATAATTTTTGTTCGTTTTAAGTTTTAATGCTGCTCCTTACTTTCAGTAGAAAAGACTTTTCATATTTATTTTTTCATTGTTTTTTCAAATAATGCTAGTAAATCCTGCGTCCCCTTCATTGAAATTCTCTTCCCTCATGAGAAGTTCCTCCATGGAAATATCCTCCCACGTAGCCCCCCCTCAACTCTCCCCCCTAAACCAAAAAAATCCCCCCTGAAAACGTCTGTACACTTCCCATTAACCATTACTATATGTAAACACAGGTCAAAGTTTGTAACTTGCAGCCTTTCCCATGGGACTGCGGGGGAGTAAGTCGTCCCTAAAGAATTATTTACTAGGTTTTTTGACTATGGTGAATAAAATGGCTATCTCAGAATTTTGATCCGGTGACTTTTGGGAAAAAATGAGCGTGGGAGGGGGCCTGGGTGCCCTCCAATCTTTTTGGTCAATTAAAAGGGCACTAGAAATTTTAATTTCAGTTAGAATGAGCCCTCCCGTGACATTCTAGGACCACTCAGTCGATACGATCACCCCTGGGAATAAACAAAAAACAAAAAAACGAATGAACACGCATCCGTGATCTGTCTTCTGGCAAGAAATGCGAAATTCGACATTTTTGAAGATGGGTGCTTAAAACTTCTACAAAAAGGTTTTCTGATACGCTGAATCCGATGGTGTGATTTTTGTTAAGATTGTATGACTTTTAGGGGGTGTTTCCCCCTATTTTCTAAAATGATGCAAATTTTCTCAGGCTCGTAACTTTTGATGGGTATAACTGACCTTGATGAAACTTGTATATTTAAAATCAGCATTAAAATGTGATTCTTTCGATGTAACTATTGGTATCAAAATTACATTTTTTAGAGTTTCGGTTACTATTGAGCCGGGCTGCTCCTTACTACAGTTCGTTACCACGAACTGTTTGATGTCTTGACCTGGGGATTACTGCTTTTTTAAACGTCTCCACTTCCTTAAGTCTTACGCTATAATCTATGCTTCTTTTAGATTTAAATTAAAAAAAAAGTTTTTCTCAGCTGAATATAGGGAGCAACATTAAACTTAAAACTATTATAAATGATTCTGTATATGAAGAAGAGCTGCTCCTTCCTCGTTCCTCACTCGCCAAGGAGCCTTTACCGGGATTAGTGTTGTATATTCATTGTATGTTGATTCCATTACGAACAAATATTAAAAGAAACTATTTGAAAACCAATTGCCAATTTTTATTCTGTATTATTCCTCACTTTGTGAGGAATAATCATTAATCCTAGCATCTGCAAGCCTAACATTACCAATCCATTAGACATAGCTTTTTCACAGCAACATAAATTTGTCGTTTAATAACTTTAATGTTTTATGAATGCTTGAGAATATAATATACAAAGCAATATTTTCAGGAAAACGTTAGCGCTGCTACTTGGTACCAGTGATGTTACCCTGCTATGAAAATACTGCTTCAATTCAAAATCACTGAAAGGAGACTGGTTTTACATGACGGCACAATGTATTTTTTTTTAATGCTTAAAGTAAGTATGACTGTATGAATACAAACAGCCTTACCTGCTATGCAAGCGTTCACTAACGATGTCATTGATCCGGATATGAACGCTCTTATCACTATGCGAGCCAAGTCTCCTTTTCTGGTTGGTGCCATTGTTCCAATAACAGCGAGCTGAATTCCAATTGAGCCAGGATTGGCAAATCCACACATGGCGAATGTTGCTATCCCCTCACCCCGACTCTAAAAAAAATTGTTTATTTATTTTCACTAGGTTTCGCAACTAAAACCTAAAAACTGGCATCAAGACCATCTCAAACCCATAAGTAAGGACCAACTCGTCCCAATAGTAACCGGAACTCTAATTACGAAACTCGTCAATATCCCATTCTTAATGCTAAAATTTGATTTTTGTCCCAATTCTTTAAGAGGAACTCCTAAAACACAAGGGCCATGGAGTTACAAGCTTGAAATTTTTTGTAAAATAATACTGCAATCATAAACATTGTCGCAACAAACAAAAGAAAAAAAAACATTGAAAGAGTAAATTCCAGGAATTTCGATTTGGGATTACGCTACACAATGCCTGAAATACTTTACGGATTATGGACCTTTTCCGAGGGACCTGGACGTTTTGCTGCTGGTCTCCAACCGCTGTATTCCCTCTACAACCTGAGCCATCAGCATTTGTAAATGCCTGTGATTGTTCGGGAAAGATTTGGGGTTTCTGGGGTGAACGTTTTTTACAGATGCTCGAAGTACTGACATAAACACAAAAAGTAGATATTAGTGTTGCATCAAGGAGTATTTAGTTATTAAATGCATGCTTTAATCTTCTTAGGGACGATTGGTGCAACATTACCTTAGTTCAGAGGCTAAATAAATACCGTGCTCTTAGCTAAAAAATCCACCAGTTAGGGATTTACAGGACTTAGGCCTGAAATTCCACTTTGAATCAACTTAATATGTCAAAAATTCTTATCTGCCGGTTAAAAAAAAAAGCTCGGTTAGATACTTTTTAAGAGGAGCTAAAGTCAAG
Source organism: Artemia franciscana (assembly GCF_032884065.1). Classification (NCBI taxonomy): domain Eukaryota; kingdom Metazoa; phylum Arthropoda; class Branchiopoda; order Anostraca; family Artemiidae; genus Artemia; species Artemia franciscana. The sequence continues at coordinate 42,225,449 of NC_088870.1, forward strand.
TTTTTCAATTTTTTTTTCAAATTAAAGTCAAAACATTCAGTGACATAAGCAATACAAAAACAGTGGTAGTATAGTTAAGGATATATATAGTTATATATAGGATATATATAATATATAGTCAAGAAGGATGGTAATCGTGGGTTGAATCTAGCTGTCATTTTCTCTCTCCGGAGTCTTTATTCCAGATGACGGATTCGACTGAAGCTATCTCCCGTCAAAAGTTGTTTCCCCCTATTGCACACACTCTGCTTATTCCGATCAAGATAGAAGCCTGTCAAGGAGCAGTCACTTCCCCCATCTGTTTCAACAATTTTGTACTCGATGACCAAGATTTGTGTCTATTTTTACTGATTTCTGCGTCTATATTTGCCAATTCAGTCTTTAGTTGACTTGACTTTGGTATGATATGCAGACAACTTCCTGAGGTCTAGCCGAATCCTTCACAGGATAGCCAAAATTCTCTAAATCCTGAAGCTAAATATCTGGAAGTTTGGTTTCAACTTATATCTTCAAAGTCGGATGTCGTCCGGTTTAATTTGAAAATTGAGTCATGTTTTCATAGCATAACGCATGGTTCTAACGTAGTTCAGCCCACTGATCACATTGTTTATCCAATTTTACCCATAGGTTTGTCAATCCACCACACCCAAAAACTCCTTGACCAACTTAAAAGACAAATTTCAACATCTCACACTTCTATCGAGCCGTGCAAACTCCGACCCAACATAACACATTTAGAAAGCATATACAACGCCGTCCCTCTTTCTTACGTATCCCTTTTCTGGAAATGCTCCCTTTTCTATGCTACCCTTTTCTGGAAATGCTCCCTTTTCTATGCTACCCTTTTCTGGAAATTTCCTACTAAAAGTGACCATAACAAAATTGGATCAATTTATTTTCGTTTAGTCAAATATTCACTTCTTCTGCCACCGTGATGGCACAAGAGAATAGAAGTCTCTACTAAATTTGAAGTTACTGATCTTGACGCTGCTGTTGCTAAACGAATCAAAGCAAATTAGAAAAGATGATTTCTTCAACTGGACCCTTTTGCTAATTCAATTATCATTTTATTATAACACTATTTCTACTTCGTATTTTTGGATCCCTTGTTCGTTTTCTATGTCATTCAACTGTTACAGTTTGTTTCGTTTCTCCTTTCTTTCTTAAGTACTTCATTTTATCGTGTGATGATTCCAGGATTATCCAATGATTAAATAAATACGATGGTAAGAATGACGCTGAAAAAGAGTCAAATAAACAGTCAAATAAACCAATGCAGACGAAAACAAAGTTATTCAAAAAAAATCAGTTCTGCACTCCCCCCACAAAACTAATTTCTTTCTGATGACCCTTAAAGGTTTTAAAATGTGTGGCCTATGAATATTTTCTTTTTGTCTGTACATTTATAAAGTCACAATATCTGAACTTGAAATTCACCCGTACGTGACCATTGGATGTTTCTTGCTAAGATTTTTTTTTTTTTTAGAAAGCAGTGATATCCCTGAAATTTGACTTGAAAATAAAAAGATATTTTTAATAATTTTTTTGAAAAAAACCAAAATCCTGAATATTTGAAAAAAAAATAACTCAAAACAATAAAACTTACTGAGATGAGATTGCTTGATTTAAGTTGACCTAATTTACTAAATCCAGCAAATTCATTGACGACATTCTTTGTTGCTATTAGCTCTGCAACCATTTCACATTCCAGTGCATCTACACCTAGACACCAAGCTAATGGAATAAAAATTTTCGTGATGATCCACTAGAAAAAAGAGAATGAATAAAAAACATACTCGCGATGATAGTGGTGTTGAGAAGGGCTGATGACCCCCCCCCCAAAAAAAAACCAACAATATTTGACTTGTAAAAGCGTAACAATAATGAATGGAAACAATTTTTGTTTTGTATTTTAAAGTTTTTTACCATATGATATTGTCTTTTATTCCAGCCAGAAGACTTGATGCAACAAAAACAAGAGAAAGAACCATATAAACAACTTAAATTTGATGACACATAAGCAAGCCGAGGGTTATCATACTTGATGAGTTCGAAAAGTCGACGAAGAGGTTTGTCAAGTTCAGCACAGTTATAATCTGTAAAACGAAGTCTAAACGACAATTTTTTTTCCCCTGTAAAAATGGCCATTACCCTTTCAAAACAAACTGTTTTCAACATAAATCAAAGCCCCAGTGGAAAGAGGTACTAAATTTTGGGTATCCCCTAGCCTACCCCTTCTTATCTTTCCCAAAAAAGACAATATTGTATCTAAAGTGCTTTGTTGTAATGCAAAGGGTTTGTTGATATCGTAATTTGAGTTTTTAAGGGTTATGTTAAATGATATATATTTGTTTCTTTCTTTTTTTTCAATATTTGTTATTTTTTATAACGGGCGATAGTCTTTTATGTACTTAGGGTTTGTGTGATATTTTTTAATGATAAAATAAGAGGAAATCAAAATATAAATATCACAAAATAGGTGAAAAAATTAAATTTTGGCCAATTTGAAAGCATGATGATTGAAATAAATCAAAAGGATACAATTGCATCAAGTTTGTCTGAATACCATAAATACTATAACTTGGGATTATAGGGTAGTTTAAAAGTTGAGGAGGTGAAAAACCAAATCAAAAGATAATACGTGTATCCAGATTTTCAAAGGGAATATGTTATTAAAATTGCTGAGTAAAGAGTAAAAAATATCAAGCCAAAAAAGTAAAACCAATATTTTGAGTAATATTTTGAACAAAAATTATGTTTCAATATTTCGAACAAACATTTGTTTGAGGGCAACTGAATTGACATGGAAGGGCGTTAGTGACCTTCCAGCCCTTTTTCAATATCCCCCCTCAATATTTCCCAAAAGTTTCATGTCGTCCTTTAGGTATTGCTGAAATTCCCTTCTAATAACCAGCAACAAAATAGTGTCCTTTGATCATGTTTGGCATCCCTCTCAGCATCTCCGTAAAATTTTACCTTCATACCCTTAGCCTTTTCGGAGACCTAGGATCAATCGTGCCCTCGTTTCCAATAGAGTCCCCTGTAAATTAACAATGGGCAAAATTCATAACGTACAGCCCTTACCTCGAAGGCTAGGGTGGGAGAGTTCTGAAAAACCCGGAGGGATAGTTATTTGACCTTTGAACTATTATCACAAAAACTGTAACACAATTCTGGTCTGATCCATCTGGGAGAAAAGGTCATGAGGGGGGGGGGACTGGTTTCCCTTCTGTCACTTTTGAATCTTAATAAGGGCACTTAAACTTTTGATTTCCAATTGAATGAGCCTCCTTCAAAGTATATACGATCCCCTCTCCATAAAAACCTTATAGGTTAACAATAAGCAGCTTACATAACTTACAGCCCTTACACCGTGGACATTGGCGAATTTTCAAACCCGGAGGCATTATTATTTGACTTCTGGACTATTTTGAACAAAACAGCCATCCCAGCTATTAATTTTGATTGAATATATTTGGAGAAAAAGGGCATGGTTAGGGCTCTTTGTCCTTCGATCACTTTGGATTTTCAACAAAGGAACTTGAACTTTCAATTTCTCCTTCCACTAAAACCTTATCTGCACACAATGGGTAACTTACATAATCTACAGCCCTTGCTTTGATGGCTGGAGGTCTTTTTTCCACCTTGGAGACATATTTCTTGTCCCTTTTGACTATTTTGAACAAAATGGCTATCTCATAACTTATTCTTACATTTTTGGAAAAAAGAACGTTGGGGGGAGGGGGGGAGAGCTTAGATCGTTTTTGATCCTTATTGAGGTCAATCTCTTAGGTTTGAAGCCAATGCTATTTTCATATAGCAGTGAAATGCGTATTAACAACAGACACAAGCAGATTCTTTGATGAAAAAATTACTGTGGCTTCATTGAAAGCTTTAACATGAATAGGCCGAACAAATTTGCATTTTTTCTTTAGAGCTTCATAAAAAATTAATTAGTGGGGACACCTCTAATTTTTAAAAGTAGTAATAAACCACTTTTAGAAGACGTTGAGAATTGTAAAGTAGCCTCTCGATTTGCCCCAAGATTCCAAAATTTTTGGCCGTGAATTTTTTTTTATTATCATCAGTTTCCTTTAAAATTGGCCATTTAAGATATTTTTTCTTTACTATTTAAAAGGGTTGTACTAATCATACAGCCTTGATTTTTGTGTCGTTTTGTAGATCTTATACCCATAAATAATCCCAAAGATTCTTAAGTTTGTAGTTATAAGAGATGATTTTTAGCAATAATTCTTAATATTCAAGACTTCCTCCTTTCTCATTGGCTTAAGCACTCCTTGAGGGGTTTGCCAGAATATCATTAAGAATGTTGACATCTCCCTAGCATTACGACCAGATTTTAAAGGAAGTTGAAAACATGTATAATTGGTAACAACACCTTGAGGCAATATAATTTTTACACTTCATACGAATTGGAATTTGTTAGGTTACAAAGCTGTTACAAAGCAGATAACAGTTTGGCTTTAAAAGTAAAGAAACACCGATTGTAGGCCTATAAAATGTATGAACTTTATTTTTTAAAAGAACATTATTCTTAAAAACGCAATATTTTAAACATTATTGGTCTTTAAAAGTAAAGAAGCACCGATTGTAGGCCTATAAAATGCATAAACATTATTTTTTAAAAGAACATTATTCTTAAAAAAAACATTATTTTAATCATTATTGGCCTTTAAAAGTAAAGAAACACCGATTGTAGGCCTATAAAATGTATGAACATTATTTTTAAAACGAACAATATTCTTAAAAACACATTACTTTAAACATTATTGGCCTTTAAAAGTAAAGAAACACCGATTGTACGCCTATAAAATGTATGAATATTATTTTCAAAAAACCATTATTTAAAAAAAAAAACATTATTTTAAACATTATTGGCCTATAAAAGTAAAGAGACACCGATTGTAGGCCTATATAATGTATGAACATTATTTTTTAAAAGAACATTATTCTTAAAAACACATAATTTTAAACATTATTGGCCTTTAAAAGTAAAAAAAAACACCAATTGTAGGCCTATAAAATGTATGAACATTATTTTTTTTTTAAATCTAAAGTTGTAGGCTATCCGTCCATTTTAGTTCCACGGAATCGTATTTTATTCCTAATAGTGCCGTATCGAATATTTTGGTTTTTCTCCATTATCTCATATAGTTGATGATTAATAGGCTCGTTCATAAATGACTGATTACCCCGGTTTGGAAACGGGGTAAAAATATACTTTGCTTTGTGGAGTAATGCATATACTATTAAATTAATGTCATTTAAAGTGATATGTTCCTGAAGGTACATAATAAACACTGGGCACCCTTGCCCGGGGGTCATAAATACAGGTAAGGGAGGAAGGAAACCCCTTAGGAGTATTTAATAAATTTTTGAAACTACTTATATTTATATTATATTTACCAAAAAACAAGAACTAATAGCTCATATGGCACTTGTGACGAGGTCAAGAAGAGCCAAGAGCCATGAGCTCATTTGGTATGAGCTCTAGCAAAATTCTAAGAATCAATAGATTGTTTTAAAAGGAAAACCTGAGGCTTAATTCCAGTTGGGATTTAAAATAAGAGCTCTGAGTCACGAAGTCCTTCTAAATATCAAAATTCATTAAGATCCGATCTCCAACTCGTAAGTTAAAAATACCTCATATTTTCTAATTTTTTGAATTAACCGTCCCTGCACTCCCCCCCAAAGATGGTCGAATCGGAGAAATGACTATTTCTAATTTAATCTGGTCTGGTACTCATTTTTTCTAATTTTTCAGAATTAACCCTCCCCTCAACTTCCTCAAAGAGAGCGGACCCGTTCCGGCTATGTCAGTCACGTATCTAGGATTTGTGCTCATTTTCCCACCAAATTTCATCCCGATCCCTCCATTCTAAGCGTTTTCCAAGATTTTAGGCTCCTCCCCTAACTCCCCTCAATGTCACCAGATCCGGTCGGGATTTAAAATAAGAGTTCTGAGACACAATACTCTCCCAAACTTCAAGTTTCATTAAGATACAATCATTCCTTCGTAAGTTAAAAATACCTCATTTTTTCTAATTTTCAGAATTAACCCCCCCCCCAACCCCCCAAACAGAGCAGATCCATTCCAGTTATGTCATTCACGTATCTAGGACTTCTGATTATTTTTCCCACCAAGTTTCATCCCGATCCCTCCATTCTAAGCGTTTTCCAAGATTTTAGGCTCCCCCCAACTTCCCTCAATGTCACCGGATCCGGTCGGGATTTAAAATAAGAGCTCTGAGACACGATATTCCCCCAAACTTCGAACTTCATTAAGATCCAATCATTCCTTCGTAAGTTAAAAATACCTCATTTTTTCTAATTTTCAGAATTACCCCCCCCCAGCCCTCCAAATAGAGCAGATCCATTCCAGTTATGTCAATCACGTATCTAGGACTTCTGTTTATTTTTCCCACCAAGTTTCTTCTCGATCCCTCCATTCTAAGCGTTTTCCAAGATTTTAGGCTCCCCCCAACTCCCCTCAATGTCACCGGATCCGGTCGGGATTTAAAATAAGAGCTCTGAGACACGATATTCTCCCAAACTTCAAATTTCATTAAGATCCGATCGTTCCTTCGTAAGTTAAAAATACCTCATTTTTTCTAATTTTCAGAATTAACCCCCCACCCCCAATTCCCCAAAACAGAGCAAATCCGTTCCAGTTATGTCAATCACGTATCTAGGACTTCTGCTTATTTTTCTCACCAAGTTTCATCCCGATCCCTCCATTCTAAGCGTTTTCCAAGATTTTAGGTTTCCCCTTAACTCCCCCCAATGTCACCGCATCTGGTCGGGATTCAAAATAAGAGCTCTGAGGCACAATATCCTTCTAAACATCAAATTTCACCAAGATCCCATCAACCGTTCGTAAGTTAAAAATACTTTATTTTCCGAATTAACCGACCCCCCACTCCCTCCAGAGAGTCAAATCATGAAAACGACTATTTATAATTTAATCTGCTCCGGTCCCTGATATGCCTGCCAAATTTCATCGTCCTAGCTTACCTGGAAGTGTCTAAAGTAGCAAAACTAGGACAGACAGACCGACAGAATTTGCGATCGCTATATGTCACTTGGTTAATACCAAGTGCCATAAAAAAAAAAAATTCTAAATTTCTAATTTTTAATAATTTTTTCTCCCTATTTTCTAAAATAAAGCACATATTCTCAGGCTCGTAACTTTTGACTGGTAAGACTAGACTTGATGAAAAACCTTATATATTCAAAATCAGCATTAAAATGCGATTTTTTGATGTAACTATTTGTATCAAAACTCCGTTTTTTAGAGTTTTGGTTACTATTGAGCCGGGTCGCTCCTTACTACAGTTCGTCACCAAGAACTGTTTGAAAATGTATCTTGTAAATGAATAAAAGTATTATATTCTACTATAACGTTCCTCGCCCAGAGAGGGGTCTATGAAATACCTTATGACTGTGGAAATTACTATGTTGGCAGGACCCATCAGAATCTAGAAAAACGGCTGCACTAGCATAAAAAAGACATAGACAAGGCATTAATTTCAAATAGTACCAACAACTCCTTTGGTTCTGCCTTAGGTTGGCATATATTTAATAATACCTCCCACACGATACTTTTTGAAAAAATTTCACTCATCAGTAATCATTTGGGGATAAAACAGGTGGGTCGAAATAAAATGAAATTAATCTAAAAAAATAAAAATATTTCTTTGAACAGAGACTTGGGGGAATACTCACTAAATTATTTATATTCAAATTTAATTAAACATTATCTAACAAAATATTTTACTAAACCGATTTATAATAGTATTGAACCAGTTACAAAACGAGTTCAGTTCGCATCTAGCATTCATTCAATGCAGTCGTATTTCGCTAGCTCTGATAATTGGTGACGTGTGATTATTGGCACGAGTATTTTGGATTCTCGGATATTTGGATAGTTTTTAAGAGTACGGTGAAGAAATCAATTAGCAGGTCCTGCGTTTCACTGGGCCACCTGTCAAACGGTGATTGCCACTGCTGACGTGGGCCTGCCCCACTAACAGGTACGAGTTTCAAACAGCCTGTCTTGATCAAACAGACTCTTAAAAAGGGACTTAGAACTTTCAATGTCTAATCATCTGAGTCCCCTCCGAGGTTTATACGACCATTTCTCAAACTTTATTTGCCCCCAGGGCATAAGCTACAACCCTTACCCTAGGCTTTGGGTGTGGGTGGCTATGCTGACCCCAAAGTTTTTATTATCTGATCTTTGAACAATTTCGGACAAACTGGCAATGTCAAAATTTTGATCGGATGCATTTGGGCAAAATAGGGTGTGTCTAGGGGGGATAGGTACCCTCTGGGGGGATAGAAGCCCTCCCCCGACGCCTTTTGACTCAGAAAAAAGTAAATAGAACTTTGAATTTCCACTCAAATGAGCCACCTCTGAAGCTTATACGACCTCTCCTACACAAAAACTTTATATGCCCGGGCTCTGGAGCTATAACGTTCAATTTCCAGTCAGATGAGCCCTCTGTGAAAATTATACGAGCACTCCTTCTATAAAACCATGTATGCCGCAAGGGTATAACTTACAACGTTGCCCCCGAGCCCTGGGGTGTGTTTTTGACCCAAAAGTTTTTGTTACATGATCTATTTGCCTTCCAATCTCTTTTGACTCTTAAAAATTGAACTAGAACTTTCAATTCCCAATAAATTGAGCCCTCTCTGAAGTTTGTACGAGCATCCCTTCTATAAGAACCATATATACCCCCATGGCATAACTTAAAACGCCTTCCCTCAGGCCCTGTGGGTTTCTCTTGACTTCGGAGTTTTTGTTATATGATCTTCGAAATATTTTGAACAAAATGGCTATCTCAAATTTTTATCGGATGTGTTTTAAAAAAGTTTTGTGGGGGCTAGTTGCCCTCTGATCACTTTTGACTCTTAAAAAGGGCACTAGAACTTCTGATTTTCAATCGAATGAACTGCCTCTGAAGTTTGCACAATTACCGCTTTCATATGATGCGCCTCTGAAAAAAAAAAACAACATTGGAGCCGTATGACTTTTACTGTAGGCAACCCTATAGCGCTGCCTCTGATATTTCAGACAAATCTGAAGCCATTCAAAAAAGTTAGGAAGCTGTTCACATTGTTGTTCGCCTGTGTCTTCAACAATTCTATCGAACTTGAAATGTGTTTATCCAAAACGTCTGTCTTTTCTTTTCCTGACATTGGCGTTGTTGATGCTATTGTTCATTAGGTAAAAACACGTTTTTTTAACTGAAAGTAAAGAGAAACATTAAAACCTAAAACGAACATAAATTATTCCGTAAGTACAACGCTCAACGCTCGACTCTTTACGCTTAATTTCGACTCTTTCTCACAAATCTACTTTATAAAACAGTTAAAAACTTTAGCGTAAGGAGTGGGGCGTTGAGGAGGAGACAACGCCTTTCATATGCAGAATAATTTCTGTTAATTTTAAGTTTTAATGTCACTCCTTACTTTCAGTTCAAAAAACTTTTTTTTTATTTTATTTCTGAACGTTTTTGAATTAATGCATATTACCTTTACTTTTTTTTAATTAATAATAACCATATAATAATGTAAGTTTCATTTTTGTTCCAGTTGTTCAAGAATGGCTTCTGAATCTCAAAGGTTCTTTAATTAAAATAATAACCTCTTTTAAAAGTTAAATAAGAAACAAGAGCATAAAAGCGACCTATTGAGGAGAGGCAATCCATCTCATATACGCAATATTTTCTGTTCGTTTTAAGTTTTATTGTTGCTTCTTATTTTCTTTTTGAAAAAAAACTTTTTTTTTGTTTTATTGCTGATAATTTTTTTTTTAAATGTCTGGAAATCCAACTCTCCCTCCATGGAAAATTTCTTTCCCCCACGAGAAATTTCTCCATGGAAAGACCCTCCCAAGTAACTTAAATTAGTGATATTTGTGGAACCAATATTGTAAAATAGTAACAAAACGCGAAAGAGGTGGAAATTATTTTTATGAAAATGAAAGTAATATGTTAAGCAATTTTCAAATGACTGAAATGAATGATATAAGAGATCTTTCAAAGATATACGTAATAATTTATGTTCGTTTTAACTTTCAACACTATTCTTTACTTGCAGTTGGAAAAAACTTGTTTTTTTTTATAATTTTATAACAACCACAAGTCATGAACATACACTATCTTCTGTTCATTATCACATAAAAATCACAGTTATGAAGCTGCTCAAGGTAAAATTAAATGCCAAGATTGGCTCAAATAAATTATTTCTAATATCGGACATTATTTAACAAAATTCAAACTTTAGTGTAAAGAGCAAGGTATTTAGGTGGTGGCAAACTTCCTCATATACATAATATGAAGGGGTTCACTCCCTCGTAAATGCCTCGCTCTTTACGCTAAGCTTCGAATTTTGTTCCAATTCTTTAAGAATGACCCCTGAATCTCAAAGGCCGTTTAATTAGAATAAATAGCTCTTTTGTAATTGCTAAAATAAACTTTCACGTTGAGAGCGAGGCATTGACGAGGGGACGCACCCCCTCATGTACGTATTAATTTCTGTTTGGTTTTAAGTTTTAATTTTAGTCCTTAATTTCTTTTGAAAAAACTTGTTTTTTTTATTTAATTTCTAATTGTTAAATAAATAATGCTGGGGAATCCATTCTTCCCCCATAAAAATATCCCCCATACCCCCCTCCCCCTACCTTTCCCCTCACCAGAAAGAATTCCCCCTTAAAACTTCTGTATACCTCCCAATAACCAATACTAGGCTATATGTAAATAATAGGCAATGTTCATAACTTGCTGCCCTTCCCCTGGGACTGTGGGGGATTAAGTCGTCCTCGAAGATATAGTTATTAGGTATTTCAACTATGCCGAACAAAATGGCCATATCAAAATTTTGATCCGGTGACTTTGGGAAAAAATGAGCGCGAGAGGGGGCCTAGGCCTCCAATTTCTTGCACTTAAAAAAGGTTCTAGAACTTTTAACTTCCGTTTGAACGAGCCCTCTTGAGAAATTTTAGGACCACTGGGTCCATACAATCATCCATGGAGAAAAAAGCAAAAAAATAAACACGCATCCGTGATCTTTCTTCTGGCAAAAAGTACAAAATTCCACATTTGTGTAGAGAAGAGCGTGAAGCCTCTACTGTAAGGTTCTCTGATATGCTGAATATGATGGTGTAATTTTCATTAAGATTCTTTGCCTTTTAGGAGGTTGTTCCCTCTTTTTTCGGAAATAAGGCAAATTTGTTCAGGCTCGTGACTTTTGATGGGTAGGACGAAACTTGATAAAACTTATATATTTAAATTCAGCATAAAATAGAATTCTTTTGATATCTCTATTGGCATCGAAATTCCGTTTTTTATAGTTTCGTTTTCTATTGAGCCAAGTCGCTCCTTACTTACAGTTCGTTACAACGAACTGTTTGATTTAAAGATCTAACCACTTAGTTGGCTTTTTCTTGCATCATTTCCACACAAAAGCTGTTTAGCCATTCAAGCTAGAATCATAATATATTGTAGATGATTTTTTGCAACCTTGTACAGTAATGTAGGTAATGACCCCTTAACCCCCCCCCCCACTCCGCCACAAAACCCCACAAAAGTTGAATTCGAAGGATGTCAGGTAAGGACCTTCTTTCCAAATAACACTTTTTTGAAGGAGCCATTTATAAGGGCGGAGAGCCCGAACTACCAATGGTAGTAATCGCTGCGAGCGGAGAGAGATTACTTTCGCAAGACAGAGAGCCGGCAAAATTGATTTTGGTTTATTCAAAATCGAGTTTTTTAGTGTTTGGTGTGTTTCAGATAAACTAGTTAAGCTAGATGCAGGAACAATTTTACTTCCTGATGGTTTCATACAATAATTAAATAAAAAAAAACAAGTTTTTTAAACTGCATTTAGGAGCGACATTAGAACTTAAAGCGAACAGAAATTATTCCGTATATAAAAGGGATTGAACCCCCCCCCTCAATGCTTGGCTCTTTACGCTAAAGTCCTTAGATATTCTGGTACAACCCTCAAAGAGCAATTAAGCCTATGAGAAAGGAGGAAATCTTGTTACGTATTTCAATGCTATAGGGAATAGAATTCGCTTTCAACCTAGGAGAATCGCGTTAATGGAACCAGAACGTTTATTTCCAATATAATGAGCCCCTTCAGAAGTCTATACAACCACACCTTCCATTTTATTACATGTTAACAAAAAGCAACTTACATAACTTACAACCCTTGGCTGGGAGAAAATGGTTGTCAAACCCAAAACCATCGTTATTTGACCTTCAGACTATTTTGTACAAAATGACTATCTCTAAATTTGGTCGGAATCATTCGGGTAAAAAAGAATGCGAGTGGGCTGGTTGCCCTCTAATTACTTTTGAGTCTTAAAAATAAAATACGAAATTTCAATTTCAAATTGAGTGGCCCTCCTCCAAAGTTTATACGACCATCCCTTCCATAAAAATCTTATACGGTCGACTCCTAATCACTAAAATCTCGATAACTCGAAATCTTTGATATCTTGAATTGCTTTCAATCCCCTTGTAGTCAGGGAGCCATTCGCCAAAAATATGACTACTAGGTGATCAGTGAGTAGCGGACTGTTTGACAATGGAATAGGGAGTAATCTATAGCCCTGATGACGAATATGGGTGCTATATACTCGTCGGGGAGGGGGAGGTATAGCCTGTCGAAATTTGAAAAAAGTTCCCAGTATTTTTTGCTCTCTAAGAATACGTTTTACAAAAACTTTCTACAATGATCACGCAAACTATGGTAATCAATACTATTGATTATGAGTGTCCCGCAATGCTGATTACCTTGAAACTTGCAATTTCATTTATTAATTCGTCAAAAGATCCCTTTAGTATTTAAGTATTTGGCGAGTAACGAAAAATACAAGTTACAATAGCAACTGCCAGCTATATCGTGTGATGTAATTATTAACAAACAAGCTTTAAAAAATGCTAGCTCTGCATGTCAAAATTTTCCACCTGAGTCAGAATTATGGATTGAAGAAACTTTGAAAATTACTAAGCTAGAAAAATTAATTTTAAGGCGTAAAAGAAGTTTTCAAAAATTTCTAACTAAAGCCAGAAACTAAATTGCACGGTTTACTTCCCGCATATGAGAAATTTTCTGTACACTGGTTGTACGAGCAGTACTCAGGGGCCAAACTGTCTTTGGAATGTTTTAAGGGGGATACAACTGGCCTAATCTCGCCATATTGGAAAATCTTGCAAAACTTAAAAGGGTATAGAAACTGTGCCTTTAGTCTTTTTGCCTGTAAAAAAAAAGAAAATGTGGCGGACCGCAGTTGAATAGGTGCGCCATTCAAATGTAGCGTTACATTTAAGCTAGTGCTTTCGTGGGTATAAGTGTAGTCAAAAGTCGCCAGGAGGTGCATATCTGTATCATATACGGCGACAATAGTTTTTCTGAGAATAAAAAGAAACCTTTCTTACACAGAGGGATCAAGCTTTGACCCCTCTGTTTCTTTCACAAATGAAGTAATCTGTTCCTATGAGAACAGGAAATGAGAAGACGAATGAGATCTGTTCCTATGAGAACTCAAAATGAGCAGAAACTAAAACAAAGAAGAGCTTTGTATTGAGCTCTTTGTGTTGACGCCTCAACACAATTTGCACTTTACTGTAAATTTAATTGTTTTCTCTTTTTTAAATTTGATTAACCCAAAATTATTAGGACCTTCAGGAATAAATATAAGTGATTATGTGAAACTATCAGTTCATATTCTTTTTTTTATAGTTTGATTGTAGTGAATTTTTTTTTTGTATCTATGATTGTAGTTTTTTTTGTTTGATTTTATGAGGAATGAAAATACAATAAATCAAACTACAGATTGTTTTAAATAAAATAAAATTATGTTCTGGTCTTTAAAAAGCACAAGAAGCCTTAGACCTACTCCTCGATGTGGTAGTTTCTACTCGTTTATTATATACCATTATATACCAGTCTTTATAAGGCACAGGGTGTGTTAGCCTTATTCTTCAGTATGGCAATTATGTTCGTTTTGACTTGATTATTTATTGTAATTTCTGTTTGTGCTGGGTTTCATTTATTTTCTACAATAATTTATGGTAGTTTTGCGTTTAAAAAACTATTTGACTTTGTTTCTGCTCTCTTTGATTTAATGTGGCTCTTTGATTATCTCTGAAGAACTTCGTTTGCGAAAAAAGTTATTAAAAATTAATTTACTTGAAGAAAACGGTTTTTATCTCTTATTATTTCGTTTATATTAAGTTTGTCTTGGATTTTCATGACCTTGTTTCTTTATAAATAACAGACTTTTGTAAATTTAAATGAAAACTAATCAAAAAGATAATGCAACCAAGTCAAAAGGGGGAGGGGAGGTTGCCACCTTTTTTATTATTAGTCCTTTCCTGTGTTGGAAGGGACTGTCTCCTTTCATTATGTAGAAAGGATCCTAAAAGGTCATGGGGAATTGTCCCCATATAAAGGGTCTGTCTGGGACAGAGGAGATCTGAGTTTCAACATCAATTTTTCTTTTTAAATAAGGCTTTTTAAAATTTGCATTTTTATCTTAGAATCTTCTCCCTTTTATTGTTGCTACTTTCTTATGGTTTGTAAATTGCAAAAAAAAGAACAAAAGGCTTTTCCATTAATCAAAAAACTTTATATTTAATTTTTATATTCGATTGGTTTAGGGGAACAGGGGGAAGGTGGTGCTCTTAGTGTTATGAATAAAATATACAAAGTTGGTAGAATTTCGTAAAATGAATTGTTTGTCAGAAAACAGAGGATTAGATTAAGATTTTAGGACTGTCAGATGAAAACTGCTACAATATTTTTTTCAAAAAAAGAAAGAAAAAATAACAAAACAGCGCGTTTAAGATTCCCAATATGAGCGGGCGTGGTCCCAATATATGGAGAAAGCGGGAACTTGCCAAGGCACCATCCCAGAGATGATTCAAAATAAATAAGTTTAGCATCTAAGGGATACGCCACCTAAGACCAATCTCAGGGATACATCTTTAGTAACTTGAACTTTTAGCCTATTCATACCATACTAATATTGTTTCTATCACTTAACTTGGAATTTTTGATTTGCTAATGCAAATAGTTATGCAATTAATACATAATTTGATTTTTTTCGACACACTGGGAAAGACCCCTCCTCCCTATCAGCTTGTTTCTGAATAAGGCAAATAGACAATTTTTTCAAATGGAGAAACATGTCGGGGAAGCCAAAAGTATGACAAAAAAAAACTCCAAAATTTCATTAAAAACTAAAAGTATAATATCATTTCTTAAATCTTGGGTTTTCAAAGCGGACCAATGGGTCAGTCCAGCATGTTTTTGTATCCCTACTACATTAACATGTTGCTATGTTCTAAATATAAAACGTGATGATTCTCATATGGTATATTCATTCAAGTTTTGTTTTGAAACCCTCAAGTTCTTTTTTTCCAACATTGTTTTATGAACTATCAGTAACAACAAATCTAGCATTCTATTATTTTGCTGTTTTCCTTTTGAGTTTCAAATCAGTCAAAGAACTGCCAATTTTTAAGCCAGAAGATTTTTTACATGGGAATTCTCTCTGCCATCATCATCGCCAGAGCCATCTTCTAGAATTAATTTTTTGCTTGCTCAGATCCTTGCAAGCATCATTGGTCAAACCCAGCAGGAGCTGGAACAGATCTGTTATTTCCAGCTCAAGAAGCTTTACCTTTGGTTTCCTCTGGGGCGATTTTTTTAACACAAAACGGCTCACGGGTAGCGGTTGCGGGAAAGCCGCAAAATATTCACACAGAAACGGTTCACTACTGCCGTTGAAGCGCAAAGATACATATTTAAAAAGCATCTAAATCGGAATAGGCTAAATCAAATTTTAGAAGCCAATAAAAATATTCAAAGGGCTAACCTGTAATAGCCTTGGCTAACTATACCTAACGAAAAATACAAGTCTCGTCTCATTGGCTCATTTCCTTGTAAAAATCCTCCCAGGACTCGCCTATTAAAATTTTGCATTGAAAGGATAGAATCCTCATGTTGTTTGTCAAATATTAACGGAAAACTTTTGTATTTTGACATGGATAAAGCCACCGATGCCTAACATACCTTTGAAAATCAAAAACCTGGACAAGATAAATCGCTGGAAAAAAGAGGTTTTTGTCCAACCACTTGAACAATCAAAAGAAACAAAGGTTCGAAGATATATCTTTCATCAAACAGTTCGTGGCAACGAACTGTAGTAAGGAGCGACCTGGCTCAATAGTAAACGAAACTCTAAAAATCGGAATTTTGATGCTAAA
Source organism: Artemia franciscana (assembly GCF_032884065.1). Taxonomy (NCBI): domain Eukaryota; kingdom Metazoa; phylum Arthropoda; class Branchiopoda; order Anostraca; family Artemiidae; genus Artemia; species Artemia franciscana. The sequence continues at coordinate 42,241,759 of NC_088870.1, forward strand.
AGATACATAAAAAGAATTGGATTTTCATTTTGATTTTAAATATATAAGCTTCATCAAATTTGATCTTTGTCATCAAAAGTTACGAGCCTGAGAAAATTTACCTTATTTTGGAAAATAGGAGGCAACACCCCCTAAAAGTCATAGAATCTTAACAAAATCACACCATCGCATTCAGCGTATAAGAGAACTCTATACCAAAAATTTCAAGCTCCTATCTACAAAAATGTAGAATTTCGTATTTTTTGCCAGAAGACAGATCACGGGTGCGTGTTTATTTGTTTTTTGTTTTTTTTCCCAGGGGTCATCGTATCGACCAAATGGTCCTAGCATGTCGCAAGAGGGATCATTCTAATGGAAATGAAAAGTTCTAGTGCCCTTTTTAAGTGACAAAAAAAAATTGGAGGGCACCTAGGCCCCCTCCCACGCTCCTCTTTTTCCAAAAGTCAACAAATCAAAATTTTGAGATAGCCATTTTGTTCCACATAGTCGAAAACCATAATAACTATGTCTTTGGTGATGACTTACTCCCCCACAGTCCCTGGGGGAGGGGCTGCAAGTTACAAACTTTGACCAGTGTTTACATATAGTAATGGTTATTGGGAAGTGTACAGACGTTTTCAGGGGGATTCTTATGGTTTGGGGGGTTAGGTTGAGGGGAGGGATCTATGTGGGAGTATCTTTCCTTGGAGGAATATGTCATGGGGGAAGAGAAACTCAATGAAAAGGGCGCAGGATTTTCTAGCATTACTATTAAAAAAACAATGAAAAAATAAACATGAAAAAGTTTTTTCACTTGAAAGTAAGGAGTAGGATTAAAACTCAAAACGAACAGAGATTATTAAGCATATGAGGGGTTCTAAAAATATTTTAGCATAAAGAGCGAGGTATTTAGGAGGAGATAAATGCATCGCTCTTTATGCTAAAGTATTTCTAGTAATTTCAACTACTAATTCTACGGCCTTTCTGATTCAGGGGTCATTCTTAAGGAATTGGGACAAAACTTAAGATTTAGTATAAAGAGCGAGGTATTAACGAGGGGAAAAACCCCCTCATATACATAATAAAAATATAAGAATATAAAAGTTTTTTGCGTAAGTTAATTCTTAAGTTACGTATATTTTTTACTAATAAAAACGTTCATTAAAAATTAAAAGTTCTAGTTGCCTTTTTAAGTAACCGAAAAATTGGAGGGCAACTACGCCTCCTTCCCCACTCCTTATTTCTCAAAAGCCATTTAGCCAAAAAGAGAATTAATGTGCGAATTTCATTTTAATAATTTAGATGCGGAGAGCCAAAATCAAACATGCATTAATTCAAAAACGTTCAGAAATTAAATTAAAAAAACTTGTTTTTTTAACTGAAAGTAAGGAGCGACATTAAAACTTAAAACGAACAGAAATTACTCCGTATATGAAACGGGTTTTCCCCTCCGCAATCCCTCGCTCTTTACGCTAAAGTTTGACTCTTTGCCACAATTCTGCTTTTTAAAAAAATTAAAAACTTTAGCGTAAAGATCGAGGGATTGCGGAGGGGAATACCCGTTACATATACGGAGTAATTTCTGTTCGTTTTAAGTTTTAATGTCGCTCCTTACTTTCAGTTAAAAAAACTAGTTTTTTTAAATTTAATAATGAGAAAAGACGAGCCGAGGCAAAAGAGGAAGTTTTTGTCCCACATCCTCAATAATTAAAAGAAACGAAGGCGGTCATCAATGCCTACCATACCTTTGAAAGCTAAAAACCTGGACAAAATAAATCGATGGAAGAAAAAGAAGATTTTGTCTCACCACCTGAAGTACTAAAAGAAACAAATGTTCGACGATATGCCATTCATAATGACAAAACAAGGGCCATGGGAAATGTTAAAGGCCAAATAAAAAAAACGTAATATATACATATATATCTATATATATATATATATATATATATATATATATATATATATATATATATATATATATATATATATATATATACTAGCTGTTGGGTTGGCGCTTCGCGCCACCCCAACATCTAGTTGGTGGGGGCACTTCGTGCCCCCCCCAAGTCCCCCCGCGCGCGTAAGTCGTTACGTGCCATATTAGTTACGCGCCATTGTAGTTGGGTCCCTGTGTCCCACCTGTGAATATAGATAGATATACATATACTCTATTTAGTTTTGTTTTCTATAGTTTTTATTTTACTTATATTTTCTTTTCTTCTCCTTTTTGCTCTTCTCTCTGTGAGTAAGTGATTATTTTAATTTTTTTTTATTCTCTGTGTAAGTGACTCGTTCATCCTCCCCCTTCTTTACAGGCCAAGGAGCCTTTGGAGGAATAGTAAAATGTAATATTGTATGTGTATTTGATGATCAATAAATCTTATCTTAATAACCAGTTCTATATGTACATAATGGGCCAAGTTCTTACTTTGCAGCCCTTCCCCCGCTAAACCCGGTGATGAAGTCATCCTCAAAGACGTAGTTAATAGATTTTTCAACATTACTGAACAAAATAGCTATCTCAAAAGTTTGGTCTGGTGACTTTGAGAAAAAATGAGCGTGGTAGGGGGCCTAGTTGTCCTCAGGTTTTTTGGCCACTTAAAAAGGGCAAAAGAACTTCTAATAGTTGTTAAAATGACCCTTCCTGTTACATTCTAGGACCACTGGGTAGATACGATCACCCCTAGAAAAGACAAGAGCCAAGAGCTCAAATGGCACTTGTGACAAGGTCAAAAGAGCCAAGAGCTTCTTCCCACCAAGTTTCATCCTAATCTCTCCATTCTAAGCGTTTTTCAAGATTTCCGGTTTCCCCTCCAACTCCACCCAATGTCAACGACTGTGGTCAGAATTTGAAATAAGAGCTCTGAGACACGAGGTCCTTCTAAATGTCAAATTTCATTAAGATCCGATCACCTGTTCGTAAGTTAAAAATACCTCAGTTTTTCTAATTTTTCTGATTTAACTGTCCCCCAGTCCCCTCCCCCACCAATGGTCGAATCGGGGAAACGACTATTTCTAGTTTAATCTGGTCTGGTTCCTGATACGCATGCCAAATTTCATCTCCTAGCTTTTCCGGAAGTGCCCAGACTAGCAAAACCGGGACAGACAGACCGACAGACAGACAGAAATTGCGATCGCTATATTCACTTGGTAAATACCAAATGCCATAAAAACAATAAACAAATAAACATGCATCTGTGATATTTCTTCAGGCAAAATACAAAATTCCACATTTTTACAGATAGGAGCTTGAAACCTCTACAGTTGGGTTCTCTGATATAGTTGTTTTGTTTTTTTTTCGAAAATAAAGCAAGTTTTCTCAGGCTTGTAACTTTGGATGGGTAAAACTAAACTTGATGAAACTCATATATTTAAAATCTCATAAAATTTGACTCTTTTGATGTATATATTGGTATTGAAATTCCGTTTACTATTGCACGGGTCGCTACGGTTTACTATTGTACTATTGCACGGGTCGCTCCTCACCATAATTCGCTACCACGAACTGTTTGATTTATGGTCCGTCAGTACGATGAATCTCAACTGGAATTCAATCACACGAAAAATGAAATCTCTTGAAGAAGAAACAAAATTTGTTTGGAATATTTATTGTCTTCATGTTAAACCATTTGTAAAACTTAAAATGTTAAATTTCAAACACAAAATGTAAAAAAGAAATCTAAAAACATTTTTCGATGCTCTAGCATTAAAATATTTCAATGTTTAATTGAGGTTTTTCCATGTAAGTATTAACTGTTTTAGTATTAAGCTCTTTAAGCATTAACTCAACATATCGAAATATTTTATATCACAAACATGAAACTTTTTATAATTGTCGAGCAAGAAGTAAGGTTCTCTTTAAATAGTTTCTACTCACATGTAGCGACTTTTACTCACACAGCTATAAAAAGGTACCTGGAGAAATATGAAGAGCGAGAGGGTACGGGAGGTGTGTTATGATTTCCCCCCAGCCCCTTGTTGCAATACTCAGCCGAAGGAGGGAATCAAGAGATTGGTACCTGCACTACGTAGACCATTCGTGGGCATGGAATTTTTTTTTTCCATAGCACTCTAGATAGCATTGTTTAGTGAGTAGTGTACTCTCTGTACTTTTGTATGGATGCAAGTCCTGGAGCCTTTCAAAGAATGCTGAGAAAACACTGCTCGACTGCACAAATGCCTACGTAAAATCTTTGCAATACATTGGACAGAGAGAGTAACCAATGCCCAGATAAGGGCGGATACCGAGCAACCACCGATGACCGACAAGATCAAAATAAGAAGATGGGAAGTACTGGGGGCATATGACCCACCAGAGCGAAGGAAGCCTCTCATACGATGAATGAGGTTGGATTCAAACCGGCATTTGAAGGAGTCAAAGATAACACAGCACCATTGGTCAATCCCCGGAGAAAGAGGTGACGAGTCTCCGAACCCCATTGAATTAACTTTGGTCTTTGGCACAAGATCGCCCAAGTTAGCGTACAACACAACCGTCACCCCCTTTTCGCCCAAGGACGTAGGAGGATCAAATGCTAAGTAAGTGTAGGGAAAGGACTGCAAGTTTTGGAGACCGTCCACTGTTTACATATGGTATTTGTCGTTGGATAATGTGCGAAAATTTTGCAAGGGGGATTTCTGTGGTAAGGAATTTTCGAGGGATAATATTTTGCTGAGAGCTGGGGGAATTTCCAGCCAGAATATCAAAATGACCGAAAATTAAATAAAAAATGTATTTTTTGCAATTAAAAGTAAAGAATGATATTAAAACTTAAAAAAAAACAAAAATTATTCTGCCTAGGAGGGGGGCTGTTCCAAATCTTAATCCCTCACTTTTACGCTAAAGTTTGACTTTTATTGTGCCGATTTTATAAAAACAATGTCTGAAATACAGGGCCATTGATTTAGAATATGAAGCTTTTTTAAAGCGCCAAATATTTTTTTTTTTAAAATAAAAATCGAGAGATTGAGGAGGAGACAATCCTCTTCATTTTAAAACTGAAAAACAAACTTAAAATTTTAATTTTAAGTACCATTTATTTGCTGCAAAAGATTGGAAATTCTTAGCCGCTTTTCATTAACTTTCCTTTTATATGAAAAAATAAAAAATATTTTGTTGACAAATTGGACCAAACTAATTTAAAGCAAGCAAATGTTTTTCAGGGGAAACCAGCTTTAGAAGCTAAAAACTGGGGATTATAAACTAGTTTATTAATTCAAAAGTTAGCTGGTTCTAACCGAAATATCTAGTGGTTAACTTAATGTATCTACGCATATGTATAGAAAAAACGAATCTATTTTTTTTTCAAATATTCTGAAAAAAATCATAAATTGAGACATTAGATGAATACCCTTAATTTAAAAGACAAATCAGTATTTGCTGATATTATTTGTTTTTTCTTGCGTGGGGTGGGGGGGGGGACTATCATTATGTAAAAAAAATATTGTTACTGATAATCTGCAAAATTTCTACATTTTTGAATCAACTCATGTTGTAGTGGCGAAAAGGATAAAGGTCACTTTTATACGTCACCATACTTCTTTGCACCACACAAGGTACACTTCGCACGACTCGTCCTCTTTGTATAATGTGAACTAGTTGGTGTACACAGATTTTGAAAGTAGACAACCCCTCATGGGGTCAAGTTGGAGTTTCTTCCTAATTCCCCGAATTAGATAGGTTGTATGAACCGATTAAGTTGGTTTTCTGTATTTGATGAGGCTCCTACAATTTAGAAATGTCCTCAAATGTGTTATTTGCCCTTTGCTCGCAATAAGATGGCAAACTAGGTGTTTTAGAAGATATAAACGCTACCAAATACCAATTGCCACCTTTAAATTATTCTAGTGAAAGTATTTGTATCTTAAGATATTTATTATTAATTTTAGACTCATTTAGTAATTTTTTATTATTTACGGGTGAATTAATTGCACTACTCATGGTGACAAGTAGTTTTGATCAAAGAACGAGAATTTGTAATTTATAAATTGATAATTCAACTAGTGCATGGTTTATATTAGATCATTTCAGAGCTCTAATTTACAGAGGTTGGACCTACGGCCTTACCTCGATATTCGAGCTCTATAAAATTTAAACGGTTTTTTAATTTAAGAGTACAATGAAAGAGTGCTGAAAATGTATATGTATTTAATTATTCCTTTTCAAATCTCTTTAGCTATTCAAAAAACCCTACATAAAATATCATTTTGAACATCAGTCATTAGATATACAAAATATAAAATTATGTTGATTCATGAAATCTTTATTACAAGTAATAATACCAACATTTTTTAAAATAACTTTTTATAAACAATATCTCGAAACTTCAAACTTTAAAATCTAGCCATACCAGGGATACCAGGGGCTACTAACTTGATAACTTGTCTCCTGCAAAAGGATCAATTTATAGATGAATTTTTTACTATTATAGTAAAAATTATTATTGGTTTAAAAGTATGTATCGCTTGTAATAAAGATTTCACAAATTGATAAAATTTCATATAAAGCATATCTAATAGCAAATGAATAATTCGATAAAAAATAAAGCTTCGGCAATCTGTATTTCATAATGATGAAAGACAAGCCGAGGTAAAACGAGCCAAACAAATTGAAAATGATAGCGATGATGAGAAACATGTTTAGTTTCTCAGTTACTTTCAATTTATCGTTCTATAATGCTTTCAATTTAAAATAACGGATGCAATTTTCAACGACTCAGCAGAAACATTTTAACGCAGCCGTTGAGCTATTATGAAGCAGAAGCAGGGTTGCCAACAGTGGTACAATTGTACCATTTTGGTACTTTCCTTTTCTAAAGGTACATTCTGGTACAATCACAAATTTTCTGGTACATTTTACAAAATGTGGTACAATATGGTACAATAAGATTTGACTGGGCGTCAGGACACAGCGAGCGGAGGGAATTTTAGTTTTTACTTGTTTTCTCTTCTAGAGTTACAAGTTTTACTTTACAAATTTATTTAAGCGCCTGTTAAATAAATTAGTACAAGTACAACACGCAATAAAATAGACATGATACAATTTTTGGATCAGTGGTACAATTTTAGGGCGTTTTACGGTACTTTTTCTTTTGAAGCATTGGCAACACTGAGCAGAAGCTTGCAGCAAAAAAAAAAAAAAAAAAAAAAAAAAAAAAAAAAAAAAAAAAAAAAAACGGAGAGAAAATTTAACGGATCACGCAAGAACAGTCTTTTTTGGGTGAAATTGCATCACTAGGAACCCAGGGTTAGATTGTAAAAAACGCACTTGCTTCGCAGTGCTCTTAGTTTTAAGATAGTTGTTTTCGGCTGCTACAGATTGCCTTAAATATGAGCTTTCAGCTACAGCTGAGGTGCTGGAAGCACAAAAACTCTTATTGTCACTTTTCAAAGTTATAGGGCGGAGTGCATACCAAACCATTAGGCGACTGGAGTTGTTATTCCAATAAATTGATAGTGATGACGCGTTTTAAAGAAGAGTTACTCTTGTCAATTGAGCGGTAATTCTACCAGCTCAATGGATGGCTGCCAAGCAACATATTTTGTCCAGACCCTTGTTTACACCACCTTGGATAATCTTTCAGATCAAGGAGCCTCACATTTGTTAAGTAAGACATGTAAATTCCAAAAAATAAAAATAAAATAAGTATATTACGCACTATAGTAACACTAGCAAAATGGTAATTTGACAAGAAGCAAGACAGTTGGCAATTAGTTGTCCTATTAGAAAACAAAAAATATAATGAGAATGATTTTTTTTATTGGGGAATATATTGTACTTAAATTTAAATTGTTTATTATATTATATTATATTATACTATATAGTTTATTATATTATAATATTATATTATTATGGCAAAAAATAAATTGTTTCAAGTATCCCTCCCCTAAAATATTCTTGGAGCCTTTTACCCTTAAAAAGTTTCTACTGGTACACTGAAGGAAGTAGCTCCTATATTTTTTGTGCTTTTTTTTCTGTTACTGAAATTTAACATTCATTTTTTTAAAGTATTTCAAATTTGTAATTTCTCCTATATAATATTGCTAGAAGTATTTCCTTTTTTTAGTCTCCAACGAATATATTTTTAATAGTGTTGATTCTTACGAATAGATAAAAGCACTTATGCTATGGCAGCCGTTTAGGGCCAAACAAAAAGCGGTCGTCCCCAAATTGGGTACGAGGATGTCATAAGCAAGGATTTAAGGGAAACGGTAACTTCTTGGGAGGGTTTAAGAAGGGGTGCTTAGAATAGATTAGGATGGAGGAAAAGTGTCCTTAGCTGTGTCGGCTTTAGGCGGCTTGGTCCTATAATGAGTTGTTAGTAGTAGTAGTAGTATCACAGTAGAAGAATTTAACCACATAGAGTTTGGATGTCTTACCACAAAAGTAATACCCTCAACATCAATCATTTGGAAAACCCAAGCAAAGAGTGAGTTAACAAATGCAATAAAGGAGAGAAAGGCAATGAGACTGGCACAGATGTTTAGCACAACCATTACTGCATTAGCAGCTCCTTGTGCAGCAGCGTCTAAGGCGTTTGACTCCGTTCTAAAAAAAGAAGGTCAAGTTAAAACGAAAAAAAAATAAAGAAGAGAGAAACGAGAATAATACGAGCCAGTGAAAAACCTAGACTATAATGCAAATATTTCGGTCAAGACCTCCGCTTGACCGTCCTCACTGCACGATGACAAAATAAAAATTACTAATAAAAATCCAAGGATAATATATGAAATCAAACCTTAAAAAAACATAAGAACTAAAAAAAAAAAAATGACGACCCTCTTTATTTTTAATTATTTTGAAGTTCAAGTTGGATGCACATTTACAGCGGAGGTGCTCAACCGTGATTACCTTTTAAGCTCTACACAGAGCCCCTGGTCCTAAGCCAGAGGGAAGCCTAAGTGATAAAAAAAATGTAAAATATTATATTTTATATTTTGTGGAGAGGTCTTTAAGAACCGAAATTCAACTAAGAGTTCTACCAGAATCAAAAGGATAAGAAATACCTGTTCAAAAAAATATTTGATAAAAGAAAGTTACCAGAGACTAAGAAAAAAAAACAAGGACCAAAGAAGTGTCAATAAATGATAAACAAGTACCATAATCGATGGTTTTAGAGTCATAGGAGATTAAATAAGACACGTTTTGTGTCCTTTTTTATACATAAAAGTATATACGATACAAAACATACAAAGGGGAATTAAAATATAGCTTCCAAATAAATGAATTTCATTAAAGGAAGGTATTGGGGGTACTCATTCCTATCTTGCACAAAGTTTAGCACAGCAATACACATAAAATAAGTAGAGTCCCCATGAGTTTAACTTCTTTCTTAATTTTGAAGCTCCACAATAATAATTCCATCTTTTGCTTTTATAAGTTTTTCCTTTTGCAAATTTGAATGTATTCCTAATATTTACTAGGATCTGTGACTGAAAATTTACCAACGACCAATAAAAATACAATTACCAAAGATGGTGCTTGTTTTTCACTTTTTTGGAGATACTTTTTCTTTCCTTTTTTTTTTGTAGACGCGAGTATATACGACACGAAACATACAAAAGTGAATTAAAAAATCAAACTTCCCGAAATATGAATTTCAGTGAAATAAGAAATTATTGAAGTAAAACATTTTAGATACTCAATCTTCTCTTGTTCAAAGTTATATAAAAAAAAAATTTTCAGCTGAAATTAAGAAAAATCATTAAATCTTAAAACGAACAGAAATTATCACGTATATGAGCGGGTTAGCTCTCTCCGATGCCTCGGTCTTCACGCTAAAGTTAGAATTTTGTTCCAATTTTTTAAGAATGACCCCCGAATCACAAAGGCTGTTTAATTAGAATAAATAACTCTTTTGAAAGTACTAAAAAGAAGCTTTATCGTAGAGAGCGCGGTATCAACGAGGGGCATACCCCCTCATATACGTAATAATTCCTGTTTGTTTTAAGTTTTAATATTGCTCTTTACTTTTAGTTGAAAAAACTTGCTTTTTTCATTTAATTTTTTTAAATTATGTTTGGAGTTCCGGTGCCCCTTCATGGAAATTTCTCTTCACCCATGAAAAGTTCCTCCATGAAAAGATTCTACCATGTAACCCCTCCCCCTACCCCCCTCCACCAGAAAAAAAATTGAAAACATCTGTATACCTCCCAATAGCCAACACTATACGTAAACAATGGGCAAAGTTCATAACTTGCAGCCGTTCCTCCGGGGAATGTGGGGGATTAAGTAATCCTCAAAGACATAGTTATTAGATTTTTTTGGACTATGCTGAACAAAATGGCTATAACCAATTTTGATTCGGTGACTTTGGGGAAAAAATGAGCGTGGGAGGGGGCCTAGTTGCCCTGTAGTTCTTTAATTCACTTAGAAAAGATGCTATAGCTTTTATTTTCCGTTCGAATGGGCCTTCTTCCGATACTATTACCACTGGGTCGATACGATTACCCTTGGGAAAAAAACAAGAACAAAAAAAACAACAAACAAATAAACACGCATCCATGATCTTTCTTCTAGCAAAAAATACAGAATTCCACATTCTTGAAGATAGGAACTTGAAAACTCTACGTTGAAACCTCTAGTAGGGCTCTTAGATGCGCTGATTCTGATAGTACGGTAACAATTTTATAACTTTTATGGGATGTTGCAATATAATGAAACTTGAATATTTGAAGTCAGCATAAATATTCGATTCTTTTGATGAGCTTATTGGTACCAAAATTCCGTTTTTTAGACTTTCGGTTACTTTTGAGACGGGTCGCTTCTTACTTACAGTTCGCTGCCACGAACTGTTTGATATAGCACGATACAGTATCTAGAATAAGTAAAGTCCCCATCTGTTTTCCTTCTTTCTTCTTTTTAAAGCTGCCCACTAATAACTTCAACTTTTCTTTTCATTTATTTTGAAAATTTGAATCTATTTCTAATATTTATTAGCATCTTTTATTCATTCAGAACTACTGATTGATTAGAGGAAAATTAGTTCAACAAAATATGTTTCAAGACAGAAAATCAAATCGAATCAAAGTGGGATAAAAAATATTAAATAGAAAACTCTTAATTAGAAGCATAATAACTAATTAAAACTTGTCCTAAAAAAACTGCATTTTTCTCTCACCAGCTAACCCCACCTTCTCCTAGCTTATTCTCTTTTCTTCCATTCATGCAAAGACTAGATAGAATTTGAATATGTAAAAAGATCTTAAGAAAGAAGATTTGTGAAAAATTGATGTTTAAAAAGAGGTTTAAGCTTATTCTTAAACGTTAGCGACAAGAAGAAAGGCACTACTTCTGCTACTTCCAACTTTCTGAGGTCAACACAGCTGCGCACCCACCTCCTTTATCCCAATATATTCTAAGCTTTCCTGTTTAAATCCTCCCAAGAAGTCTTAATTCATTTTAAAACCTCTCTTAAGACATCTTCCCACTCCATTCGAAGACGACCTGAATCCCGTTTGGATCTAGATAGATTCCCAAAAAGAACGATCTTCGGCAATCAGCCTTCCTAGCTGCTACATTTTTATCTGGCCAACTTACCTTACTTTATTTTCTTGCCATCATATAAAGATTGAAGTTTAGTAAGGAAAGAGTTGGAAAAACAAGTGCGAGGTTGGGGAAAAAACAGACATATAAGAAAAAGTTGAAAATTCTTCTTAAACGTTAGCCATAATGAACAAAGGCCCAAATATAGTACCCAAAACTGGTTACTGCATTCTTCTCTGACTGGCTTACCTTACCCTCTCTGGCTTCATGTCTTTTCTTCTGATCGCATAGTGATGATAGTATTAATGTAGCCCGTCATCTCTTATCTCTGGCTCTCTTTTGAAAGTTTTAACGATAACAGATAAGAAAGCCATACAAAGCTCATTCTACTGATAATGCGGTTCCTCCCGTGGCACACAGACAGAAGCACAACCATGATAAACAATATTACAGACCCTTTCCAGCTGTCGAAAGAAAAAGCATAAAATTCTGAACTGAGTTGATAAGTGAATTATTCAGAGACTAGTAGGATTTTGTAATGTTTTTATGGCACTTGGTATTAACCAAGTGACATACAGCGATCGCAAATTCTGTCGGTCTGTCTGTCGGTCCCGGTTTTGCTACTTTAAGCACTTCCAGGTAAGCTAGGACGATGAAATTCGGCAGACATATCAGGAACCAGACCAGATTAAAAGAAGAATTGTTGTTTCCCCGATTCGACCATCTTGGGGGGATTTGGGGTACGGTTAAATCGGAAAAATTAGAAAAATTGAGGTATTTTTAACTTACGAACGGGTGATTGGATCTTAATGCAATTTGATACTGGGAAGGATATCGTGTCTCAGAGCTCTTTTTTTAAATCCCGACCAGATCTGTTGACATTGGGGGGAATTGGAGGGCTAAACCAGAAATCTCGGAAAACGCTTATAAATGTCGTAGATTCGTGATTGACGTAACCGGACTGGATCCGCTCTCTTTGGGGGAGTTAGGGGGTGGGATTCAATGCTTTGGCGAGTTTGGTGATTCTGGACGTGCTAGGACGATGAAAATTGGTATATGTGTCAGGGAGCAGCACAAACTGACTTGATAAAATCGTTTTTTCTGATTCGACCATCTGGGGGGCTGAAGGAAGAGGAAAAGTTAGAAAAATTGAGGTATTTTTAACTTACGAGTGGGTAATCGGTTCTTAATGGATTTTGACATTTAGAAGGGCCTCTTGACTCAGAGCTCTTATTTTTAATCCCGACCGGCATTAAGCCTCTGATTTTCCTTTTAAAGCAATCTATTTATTCTTAAAAGTTTGCTAGAGCACATGCCATATGAGTTGTTGGCTCTTCCGACCTCATCACAAGTGCCATATGAGCTCTTAGCTCTTGTTTTGAAGTGGTTTTTTTTTCTCTTTTTCTTCTACTCTCCATCTGAGGTATTTTGTCTTTCTCTTGATTGGTAGCAAATAAATAGCAAACATAATAAAATAAGTGCAATAACTAGTATCAATAAAATTAATAATAGTAGTACTGATAATGACAGAAAGTTAAATCCAGTTAAAAAATAGTCACAAAAAGTAATTTCTAGTCAGCAACATATTAAAGTTAAAGACAAGGTTTCAGCTTCTTTTTAAAGTCTTGACAAGAACCACTTATGGAACTTTGATGCGTAAGATTCTGTCAGAATCAAACAGTTCGTGGTAACGAACTGTAGTAAGGAGCGACCCGGCTCAATAGTAAACGAAACTCTAAAAAACGGAATTTCGATGCTAAAAGATATATCAACAGAATTGGATTTTTATGCTGATTTTAAATATATAAGTTTCATCAAATTTAGTCTTTGTCATCAAATCGCACCATCGCATTCAGCGTATCAGAGAACCCTATAGAAAAAATTTCAAGGTCCAACCTACAAAAATGTGGAATTTCGTATTTTTTGCCAAAAGACAAATCACGGGTGCGTGTTTATTTGTTTTTTTGTTGTTTTTTTTTCCCAGGGGTCATCGTATCGACCAAGTAGTCCTAGATTGTTGCAAGAGGGCTCATTCTAACGGAAATAAAAAGTTCTAGTGCCCTTTTTAAGTGACCAAAAAATTGGAGGGCACCTAGGCCCCCTCCCACGCTCATGTTTTTCCCAAAGTCAACGGATCAAAATTTTGAGATAGCCATTTTGTTCCACATAGTCGAAAACCATAATAACTATGTCTTTGGGGATGACTTACCCCCCACAGTCCAAGGAGGAGGGGCTGCAAGTTACAAACTTTGACCAATCTTTACATACAGTAATAGTTACTGGGAAGTGTACCGGCGTTATCAGGGGGATTTTTTTGGTTTGGGTGTGGGGTTCAGGGGAGGGGGCCATATGGGAGGATCTTTCCTTGGAGGAATATTTCATGGGGGAAGAGAAATTCAATGAAAAGGGCGCAGGACTTTCTAGCATTACTATAAAAAAAACAATGAAAATATAAACATGAAAAAGTTTTTTCAATTGAAAGTAAGGAGAAGCATTAAAACTTGAAATGAACAGAGATTATTACGCATATGAGGGGTTTTAGAAATACTTTAGCATAAAGAGCGAGGTATTTATGAGGAGATAAATACTTCGCTCTTTATGCTAAAAAGTTTTTAAGTAATTTCAACTATTTATTCTACGGCCTTTCTGATTCAGGGGTCATTCTTAAAGAATTGGGACAAAACAAGATTTAGTGTGAAGAGCAAGGTATTAACGAGGGGACCAACCCTCTCATATATATAATCAAAAATATAAGAAATAAAAGTTTGTTACGTAAGTTAATTCTTAAGTTACGTATTTTTTTTACTAATAAAAACGTTCTTTAAAAATTAAAAGATCTAGTTGCCTTTTTAAGTAACCGAAAAATTGCAGGGCAACTAGGCTTTCCCCACCCCTTATTTCTCAAAATCGTCTGATCAAAACTAAGAGAAAGCCATTTAGCCTAAAAAGGAATTAATATGCAAATTTCATTTTAATAATTTATGTACGGAGAGCCAAAATCAGACATGCATTAATTCAAAAACTTTCAGAAATTAAAATAAAGAAACAAGTTTTTTGAAATGAAAGTAAGGAGCGACATTAAAACTTAAAACCAACAGAAATTACTTCGTATATGAAAGAGGCTGGTTCCTCATCAACGCCCCGCTCTTTACGCTAAAGTTTGACTCTTTCTCTCAATTCTTCTTTTTAAAACAGTAAAAAACTTTAGCGTAAAGAGCGGGGCGTTGATGAGGAAGCAGCCTCTTTCATATACGAAGTAATTTCTGTTCGTTTTAAGTTTTAATGTCGCTCCTTACTTTCATTTCAAAAAACTTGTTTTTTTATTTTAATACACTCAGGATCATGTTTCACACTCACTCTATAATTCAAAATTTCTAAGATAAAATGGACAACTTTTAAAAAATGTTAGGAATATCTGCATAAATTGAAAATTTCCGAATTAGTATTATTTCTAATTTTTTTTTAATTTTTCCTAATTTAAATTCTCTAATTTTTTACCTAATTAAGTCTAATTTAACTTAAATTAATCTGTTTTATTAATGTCTTAGTAGAATCCT
The DNA here is from genome assembly GCF_032884065.1 of Artemia franciscana. Lineage (NCBI taxonomy): Eukaryota > Metazoa > Arthropoda > Branchiopoda > Anostraca > Artemiidae > Artemia > Artemia franciscana. Next base: position 42,256,780 of record NC_088870.1, read on the forward strand.
CAACATTCACGAGCAGTAGACGTTAACTAACCAATATACTCGCGACGAGACGGGCCGGCCTCTTGTGACACAGATTGAAACACCATAAGGAATTTTATGAAGCTTAATATTGTCGCATATAAACTTACTGTAGAATTTTATTTCACTAATTTTCCAAGTTGGAGATTAGTCCAGTACTTGTAACATAATCTTAAGATCTAATTAATCAATTTAAGATCTAATTGATTAATTAATTAGATTTAATTATTTAGAATTTTTTTTTTAGATTTTGGTGGTGTGAGCGTTTGTTTCCTCGATGCTTGTTTGTTTACTGTTTCTTTTTAGCATATTTTTAAATGTAGGTGGTGTGGAGATCAGTTGTACTCTAATGGGGATTGGTGAGAAGAATCTAAATATATTTTAAGTGTGAATATACTTAATATTTAATTATATTTTGTTTTTTTCCCGAATAATGGGCCTCTGAGCCCTTTGGGATACTTTTGTTTATAAATGGAAGTATATTAGTAATAAAAGGAACTTGAACCAATTGACCTTCAAAGGGCACTAACTTTAACGCGTGTCTTCTCCAAAGCTTTTTACAGCAACAGATTGTCATTAAACTTGAACAATATTCTCCATGGCAGCTAATTCTCTTAATAATAGTAATATGTTTATATCAGAATAGGTCCCTCTAAGGTCGAATGAAAAGCAGGTCGTCCCCGAATGGGGAGGGAGGATGTCTCATTAGAAGGGTGTAAGAAGGGAGGTTTTGAATAGATCGGGACGGAGGAGGAGCTTGACAGCTGTGTTTGCCTCAGACGTCTTGGTGATGCAGTAATTTAGTAGTAGTAGTAATATTATAATGTATATCAGATAGCCATATTAGCTAGAAAGATAATATAATTCTTAAACTATCTTAAATGAATAATATGAACTAACCCCAAAAACTAGAGCTGATTCTTTTAAGCATTGAATCCTTTTCATGTCAGGCTTAGTAAAAAAAAAAAAAAAAGCTAAACATAACTAAGGGATTTGACTATGATCAAATAATACTATGATCATGTAATTAAACAATTAAACATATTATCTATGTTTTATAATTATAATACATAGTTAAATATTATATTAAACATTACAAAATAATTATCGAACTAGATAGTTTGATGAGGGTTAATAATTCAGCATTTAATTAGGTTCTGTAGCTCAATGGTATGTATTCAGTGATGTCACCTTCAATTTCGTAAGTAAATGATAAAGAATACTGAATCGCAGCTTATAGGCTTGGATCATGGAGCATACACCTTTATGTTGCAGAGATCTGTTACTTTAAATTATTCTAGTATAGAGAAGGGCGTACCCGGTATTTTTGTTTATGGGTTCATTTTTCTGCAGGTTTATACAGAAAAACTTTATAGAAACGCATCAAAAATCTGTTTCGATACATTTTTTACGTTTAAACGAGTTGTACAATAATTTCGGGGATATGGGAGTGGGAGTCAAACCTAGTAGCCCTCTCCTGGATGAGACAATGACTGCATGACAAGAATGAATTAAGGCGAATATCCTGATGCTGTCTGCTTTTTATTTTCATTACAACCGAACACCTATTCACCGAGCTCTCTACTAGTTTTCTACTAGAAACAATTTTGGATGCACGAAAAACACTTTTCTTGTAAATAACAGTCCTCCTGGGAATTTGTTTACTTACCCTTTTTCCATTTTAATGTCTTTCACTGTTGTTTTTGAAGCTTTTGTTTCGGGATAAAGCATCTTTGCCATAGCTAATGAGCCAGGGGCTGCCATAATAGATGCAGCTATGAGATGAGTAGCTTCAATGCCGTAGCTAATATAAGCTGCTAGAACAGATCCAGCCACGGTGGCGAATCCACCAGACATAACAGTGTGGAGCTCACTCATGGTCATCAGTGGTAGGTAAGGCTTAATTACGAGAGGTGCTTCTGTCTGCAAAACAAATTTAACACCTTGATAATCACTGATCTATGCATAGCTATATTCCTCAGATACTTGGAAAATCGAGCAAATTATTCTTAAAATATGGTAAAATCTATAAAACCAAAGTATTTTGGGAAAGGGGAGGATACCTCCTGCGTACGGCCTGGCTTGGAAACAATGTAAAAGCTCTGTCTTTCAGAATCTATGTTTGTCAATGCAAGTATCGATGGTATTCTTCTGAAATTGTAGCTTACCTTCTCAAAATGATAGGGTGGGCTTCTCTCATATTTTGACAATTAAAAACCAGCAGACTTAAGAGTTCTTATGTGAATGGTTTGCCTTGAGTCTGGTATTGAATAAAAAAAAATAGTTTTTCATTAACTGCAAGTAAGGAGCGACATTAAAACTTAAAACGAACAAAAATTATTCCGTATATGAAAGGAGTTGTCCCCTCATCAACGCCTCGCTCTCTACGCTAAAGTTTGACTCCTTGTCACAACTCAACTTTAAAAAAAAACAACAACAATAAAGTAGGGGTTCTACATTATTCGGGGGAAGGGGTGCAACGAATAATAAGAGAGTCTGGTTTACGCGACATCGCTGTGAAGATACTGACCACTATGACTATTAACCTACTGATTTTTATTTGGCTGTTACAGAAAGTGATTCTTCATATGGGAATATCGTATGTGACATTACTTCAAATAAGCAAATTAAAACACGTGAATTTTATAATATGAATCAGAATAGTATCATCGACTTTACAAAGAGATATAATGAAAAGGAAGTTGTATTGTAGAAAATGGGACCCTGACTTTGCATGTCAATATGAGTACAAGCTGAATCCTGCCGAGCTGCTGCCACTTATCGTTGTCGATGGTTACCTATACGCGGAAGAAGAAATCTAAAGATTGAAAATTTTTATTATGCATACATGTTTTATTAATAAACAAATTCACAAACATTTTAAAGCACTTTAATCTTAAGGGAACTGAAATTTATATTATACAGGAAGGAAACGGTATCTTTAACTATAAAGTCATTAAATCGAGGATTGTCTCCATAAATGCTGAGAAATTCACTGTAAGTATAGCCACGACATCGAAAAATAAAATATAGCAGTGCATGGAAACCACAGCTTTTGGTCGATAAATCTTGTACTCGCATCCGATTTTGAATAATAGATTTCCCAACTTTTCTCAAGAAAGTTCTGATGTGAGGTGTGTAGAATGCATACGGTAGGCCAAGAGGATACAAAATTCAATATTCGTCGCTGTTTGAAAGACACTAAGCCAACCCGTTTTTACAGTTGACAGATTACTATTAACAATTATAATGGTATTGTTAACCCTTTGAGTATGTTCACGGAAATCGGAGAATACGCAATAGCTTTTGTATTTGGACATGTACGGATCGAAATCATTCGATTTGTGTTCATGGTGCCAAGTCTAATAGAACCAGGGCTTCCACTTCAAAATTGTCAAAAACATATTATCATGGCCAAAAAACATGAAAAAACATGAGAACGCTGAAACTTGAAAACCATGAGATTTCGCATGAGAATTTTCTTTTGTTTATATTTTGAATTCAGTGTTCAAACGAAACCCAATTTTGGAAGCAGATCATTATATCTCATTTCTATTTAAACTCAGCTTTCAACTAATAGGCACGTATTCTGCGCTCCTAATAGTGTCTGGTTTTTAATCACGGGGGTTTGGTGCTGGTTTGGTGTTGCACCTACAAGGGAGATTCTTGGTCTCACCTAATTACCATATCCCATTTACTTCTTACTTGAGCCTGACTCCCGAATAATTTTTGGGGAGTCTACAACGATGAGGAAAAACTAGCCACTAATAAGCCCGAAAATGGGTTAACGAAGTCACCAGCGAATAAAAAAAGTATATATAGGAAAAAAACAGAGTATCATCAGTTAGTTCGCTCGTTACTAAGAAACACAGCTAATATTAACCTCCGAATCATCGGGCTAAGGTTTCATAATAGGCACTCCCCAACATTCTTCAGAATTTGCACTGGCTTTTACCATTTTATGTCTCTTCCACAAGTGAGGATTATCCACCACTGATGGCCTAACCCTCTTGAAGCCACTCTGAGATTGCAGACACGCACCTAAAGATTCAGATGATTGAAAGTTTTTATTGTCTGTCTTGATATTTTATAGAAAAAATAGAATCTGTCTTGATGTTTTATAGAGTGTTGAACAACCTTTCCACCACAACATTTGAAAACGGAAGTGCAAGAAGATACATCACTACCTTCTGAAGGTTCTTAAATCTCAGTGACCCACAAGGCGTTTTCATTGAAAAAATTTTCCCCCAGAAAAGCAGAGGCCTTTCTAGTAGCTTAAATGGAATTTTTAGTGTACTGATGTTCCTCAACCCATTCTCTATTCTCTTCTTGTCCTAGTCTGGACTGCTGTAAAAATGGAAGAACGGTAGCGGCGTTCCTCAACCCATTCTCTATTCTCTTCTTGTCCTAGTCTGGACTGCTGTAAAAATGGAAGAACGGTAGCGGCGCAGGTAGTTCCATGTTTGCAGCCTTACATGGTTCAAGCATGACCAAGTGCTTAAATATTGGTGTTGAAAAATCAGCACCTAATGTTTTATAGAGTGTTGAACAACCTTTCCACCACAACATTTGAAAACGGAAGTGCAAGAAGATACATCACTACCTTCTGAAGGTTCTTAAATCTCAGTGACCCACAAGGCGTTTTCATTGAAAAAATTTTCCCCCAGAAAAGCAGAGGCCTTTCTAGTAGCTTAAATGGAATTTTTAGTGTACTGATGTTCCTCAACCCATTCTCTATTCTCTTCTTGTCCTAGTCTGGACTGCTATAAAAATGGAAGAACGGTAGCGGCGTTCCTCAACCCATTCTCTATTCTCTTCTTGTCCTAGTCTGGACTGCTGTAAAAATGGAAGAACGGTAGCGGCGTAGGTAGTTCCATGTTTGCAGCCTTACATGGTTCAAGCATGACCAAGTGCTTAAATATTGGTGTTGAAAAATCAGCACCTAATAGGTTTTAAACAGCTTTTTTGTCTCACATACCAGTTGTATAATACCACCAATACAACTTGTGTTGGCGGTAAAAATGTCAGTAATAGAGAAACAGAACAAAGTAGAATCAGAGTCTAAGTCCAGTCTTCATCTCCCGGAACTTCCGGAATCTGGGCTTCCAGATTATTCTTTGACGTATTCTTCTTCTTGTATCTGGAATATGAACCGGTCCAAAAGTATATCAAAATAATCCGGAAAAAAGGGGCTTTTGAACTTCCAGGTTTCCGGAATTTTGGGAATTCCAGAAAAAGATGAGAGGGGCTTACCCCCCAGTCACCAATTCCAAATTTATACAAGACTCAATATTCCGGGTTCCCCCTTCCTCCACTCCCCCCACGAATATCGGGCCGAGCAAAGTTTTATTTACAAGTCAGTTTGATCGGGTCCTTGATGCACCAATCCCTCCATCCTAACCGTTTTTCGAAATTTCTAGTCTCCCCAAAACAGACCAAAATAACACACTTTAAAAAGCAAAATAATACACTTTTAATACACTTTGAACAAATTGACATAAAATTTAAACATATCGGTACTTTGAAAACATATTTGTCCCTTTGAAAACAGATTTTGGTAAGGCCTGCATTGGCCTACATCTTAAAAGCCATCCCCCTATACTGTGAAGCCGATTTTACCGGCACTCGAAATCGTTATTTTGATATAGACTAGGCTATTAGTCTGACAAATATTGAATAGTGTATTTGAATTTGTACTATAGAATTCTTGAACTGGCAACAGGTTAAGAACTGGTTTCAAGTTAAAACATGCTATTTTGGTAAAGAAAAAGATAATTGAAGTATAAAAGCCGCCTAACCCCTTAGAAGAGATCAATAGCCTTCTTTTTGTGTTGTACACGTGCAGGCATGTATAATTGTCCAGTTCCAGTAAACTTAGTACTTACCCTAAAAAAAACCTTTCGCGTAAGGTAAACCACGTCCTTATTCTACACAAATTATCCAGTGAACCTGATCTGGTCAGATCAGATGAAGTTATGAACTAAGAATCAAATCAGATCAACCCTTTTTTGAACACAACAGTGGCGAGTCCCGGACAAGCTGCCGACTAAGTCATTAATTAAGGTTCGCAGAAATGAAATTCCCCTTTCATGGGCAATAAAGACATATTTTGCAGTAGGCCAGAAAATTGCGAAAGATCATAAACTTCAAGTTGGACAAAGCTCAAACCAACAGAAATTGGGAGATTATATTGAATGAAGGTAAACATGAGAAAAGAAACCTGAATATCTCTAAAAATGCGAGAAAAGCATGAGAAAACCTCTAAAAACGTGAGAAAAACATGAGAACATGAGACTAATTTTTTTTCCCATGAGAAATCTTCCGAAAACATGAGATCTCATGGGAAAACATGAGAAGTGGAAGCCCTGAATAGAACACTGCCATCGTGGAGAAATTTCCAAATAGGTTTCAAATTGATTTAGCGAGATTAATGCAATACTCTCCGGCAATGCTTCGGCTAAGGTACGCTGTAAACCAGTGGTTCTCAACCTTTTTTTACCCATGGACCCCTTTTCCCTTCTTTTTATCTTGGTGGACCCCTTCATAGCTATTGGACATAAGAACAATTTTCTATTCTTCACTAATATAAATTTTAAGGTTTTAATTACCAAAGAAATAGTATACGATTAAGCTTTATTTTTAAATGAAAACTAATTTAATACAGATAAAATATTCTACTATAATAATAATTATTACTATTATTATTATTATTATTATTATTAATATTATTGTGATAATAACTACAGTATTACAATGTTTCTTCCATGGGCAAGCAACACAAGCTTATGGAGAGTAGAGCTCCTCAGGCAGTTTAATTCACTCCAACATTATGTAAACTGGATAAAAAAGGAGTTGAAATTAAGTGCAAGATTAAAAAAAAGGAAAAGGCGTGTTTATTCAATGAGACCCCCGAGGTTGGTTCTTCTCGGCGAGTTTATTTATATTTGGTTCTATTGATGTTAATGATAGTCGAAGATCACCCCTTTTCACAATGTCAAGTCTATTGCCATTTTCTGATAACAATTGAGAATCACGACTAAATACCGCTTCAACAAGATAAGATGTAGGAAAAGCAATAACGTAGAACTGCACTTTATCCCAGAGCAAAGGGTACTTTGTAGCAACATCATTTGTTTTCCATATATTGTACTTTTCATCTTTGAAATTTGCATGCATTATTTCATTACTTTGTATTTCGTTGAGGGGCTCTTGCAAAGATATGTCTATTTGGGCAACATTAACTTCGAAAGGAATTGAAACCCAAATCGGTATATCCATTCCGAGCAGGTCACCAACCCGAGTTTGCATATCTTCATGTATATTTTCCAAATATTCACCATATTATGCAGATCTTCATCTAACAAATCGCTGTTAACACAGGCCAACCAAGGAAACTGTTCAAATGCACGACGCCTGATATTATTCTTATACAGCTGTAGTTTCCTTAGAAAAGCAGCAATAGCACTTTTACTAGATATCAGATCAGAATTGTTTTCTTGGAGCTGTTTATTAAGTGAATTAAATTTTTCAAATATATCTGATAAATAAAACATATCACATTTATTTGCAAACAGTTTTGCTTCAAGTTGTGTGTCAGCAACAAAGGAAACAATAGAATCCCAAAGTGCAATGAAACGCTTAAGACAATTCCCCTTTGATAGCCATCTCACCTCTGTATGTATTACAAGCCGCCCAAACTTTTCTCCATTTTGGTTATAGAATTCACGAAAAAGATGGCCTCGAAGAGAATTTGAAATAATATGGTTAACTACTTTTATTACAGCAGTAAGGGAATCATGCAGACCTGCACTCATTTTCTTTGCAACTAAGTGTTGACGATGTATCACACAGCGAACACAATATAAATTGAACAGTAAATTACAGTAGAAAATGAATTTTTAAAAATAAAGGGTGTTCTGAGTTGGTTTTCTTCATGGACCCCCAAAATATCACTGTGGACCCCCAATTTGTTGTGTTTTGTTTGTGGAACCCCGGAAATATTACATGGACCCCTAGGGGCATGTGGACCCCGGTTGAGAACCACTGCTCTAAACATTCAGTACCTGTTTGGAAAAATACTTATATCTTGGATGGCCGTTTGTTGTCGAAGAAAGCCCGAAAACAGTTCATTCGGTTAGAAATTGAAAGGGCCAGTGCCCTTTTTAAAAGTTTAAAGTGATTGGAGGACAACTAATCCCCTCCTTCGCACACCTTTTTCCCAAACACATCCATTGAAAGCTTTGAGGTAGCCATTTTGTTCAACGCAATTGAAAGGACCAGAAATAATTTATGTCTTTGAGGATAACAACCACCAGCCCCACAGTTCTCAGGGCAAGGTAAGTTATGCCCTGGGGGTATATAAGGTATGTGATCTTACAAAACTTCAGAGGGGGCTTGTTAGATTAGGACTCAGAAGTTCTAGTGCCCTTTTTAAGATTCAGAGTGATGGAGGGGGGTAGATACCCCCAAAACCTTGTACTTTCCCATAGTGTATCTGATAGAAATTTGAAATTTCGTCATAGAAACTTTGAAAAAGGCTCATTCGATTGGAAATTGAAAGGGATAGTGCCCTTTTTATCATTCAAAAGTGATTGGAGGCCAACAATCCCCCCCCGCGCCCATCAATTCCCAAAACACATCTAATCAAAATTTTGAGATAGCTATTTTGTTCAATGTAGTTGGAAGGTCTAAAAGTTATGTATTTGACAACCTCCATATATTTTCAAGACCAGAACAGAATTTGCATTTTATTACAAAAAAAAAAAAAAACGGCTGTGGATTGTCAGTATAGTATACATATACTGATATATATATATATTTCTTAAAGTTTTAATCTTTTCCCCTCATCACTTCACACTCAGTCACACTCAGGCTGTGACTTGATATTGGCACTTTGTTGACGTTGTGTGATTGTTTCTTTATCTCTCTATGTACTGGTGATTAGAACAGCATCTATCTAGTATAAATGTTATACTTGACTTCCAATCAAGGGGTCCTCGTAGGGAGAGAAAATTCTTTTCGTTTATTGAGAGTTTTTATCCTTGTTTTTATTATACTGGCTTTGGGGGTACTAATTAAATAAGAAAAAGGCTGACTTTAGCGTAAGAGCAGGACGTTGAGGAAGGGACAACCCCCTTCATATACGGACTCATTTTTGTTCGTTTTAAGTTTTAATGTCGCTCCTTACTTTCAGTTAAAACACCTTTTTTCTATTTAATGATAAGAGAGAGCAAAATTCCTTCTTTCGAATGAAAGAGATAGGTGAATTATTAAATAAATTCCAAATTCCTCCTTTTTTCTCGAAATAACTCGATCAAAACTATGAGAAAGCCAATTAGCCAAAAAAATAAATGTGCAAATTTAGTTTTAATTATTCATCTGCGGAGAGCCAAAATCAAAGCATGTATTGATTCAAAAACGTTCAGAAATTAAAAAAAGTTTTTTTTTTAACTGTAAGTAAGGAGCGACATTAAAACTTAAAAGGAACAGAAGTTACTTCGTATATGAAAGTTGCTGCTCCCTCATCAACGTCCTACTCTTTGCGGTAAAGTTTTTTACTGTTTTAAAAATTGGAGCTGTGAGAAATAGTCAAACTTTAGCATAAAGAGCGGGGCGTTGAGGAGGGAGCAACCCCTTTCGTATACGAAGTAATTTCTGTTCGTTTTAGGTTTTAATGTCGCTCCTTACTTTCAGATAAAAACTTGTTTTTTTTTTATGTCAGAGATACTTCTTTAGTTTCACAAACTTATGTTCTTTTTAAACTATAACAGTAAAGCAGGACCATTGTTAATAACAGAATGAAATGCACTCTTCTTAAGCTATACTCTAATCAGCTGGAAATATAAAGACTTTTCCCATGGCTAGAGCTAGAATATAAATAGATAAAGTAGCAAGATGAAAAGAAACATAAAGCCCCGCACAGAAGTATTATTGATCAGTCTAGGTTGAATACACCAATAAAGAAATACATTTCGGAAAAGATCGGAAAACATAGATACGGAATCAGAGAAGTTGTTCTACGAGTGAGCAAGAATCTAAGATTTCAAATACGCATGTAGAATACGTAACTCAAATAAAATAAACCGGAGGAACAAATCCCATGAGACACCATCATTAAAATTGATCTTCTCTTAGATTAATAACCAGATATAAGCATAGCTAACATGACAAACAATATATGAAATACGGAACAGTAAGCAATTAAAGATGTAACATCAGATCGTCCCAGGCAAAAAAAAAAAAAAAAAAACAGCTGAAAACTCCACCTACTATGCAAACCCCTATTACTACAGTTTCTCTGTAAATGCCCAGCCCCTGAACTAAGTAAAGACCATAGCCACCCAATTTCAGAAGAAGAGCGGCTAGTGCCATATAACTGGTAGATAGTGCCTCTACGTGGGCCTTAGGTAGTCAAATATGTGCAAAATACACAGGGAGTTTGACCAGCAATAAGAGAATCGTTAACAAGAAAATTGCACTCTAAAATTTGAGCAGATTTTTGATTTTACAGTATTTGAGTTAGACTTCGGATGCGGCATTTTTTTTCTTTTAGCCTGTCATATCGTTTTATCCCCCACCTTTTCTGTTTCGGTTTTGCCATTAATCACATAAAGTTAATTTTAGTTCTTGGACTTTTGCGTTTTATTTTTATTGGCCGTTTTTTATGCTTGTTTGGTGTTTCTTTTACTTTTGTCTTGCTATATTATTTCTTTCTTTGTTTTGCTATTCCTTTTTGGATATAGAGTGAATTTCGCTCTATTAGAGCTTGTGATAGCCTATTGAAAATAATTATTATCTTATCTTATTTCAAAAATTCTTTTGAATTAATTTGTTTGTTTTGTTGAAGTTTTTTGGAGAAGGGAAAGGGGGTGGTTGGTGGCTTGCAAAATAGAATGATAGCTTATTCAAATCAATCTCATGTTACAACCACGCTCACTAAAGTAAATTTTCAGGGTGGGAGATTTAGCAATCAATCAAATGATTTGTGAGGTGGAATGACTCCACCTCTCTTATATTAAAGCTTGCTACGCAGAAGTACATTAAAATGAAGTTCAGGCGACAAAAGAAAAAAATCGTTCCATCTGGCCATGTGAGCATCCAATTTTTTTTAAATGTTGCTTCATAACTCTCTATAATACACAAGTTCCATTATTCAATGACAAGTCTAAAGTAGAGCTAAAAGGGTGTTTTTATCCGGAAAGCGTTACAAGAAATTGCCCCCGACTAATTTAGGTAGTTGCTCCCAACTAACTCCCAAAACATTTTGTAACTAAAAGTTTCTAAAAATAAGAAAGCAAAAGAAAAATTAATCTCGGAATAAGACGAATTTCTGTAAGTTTCTACAAACCATTAAACTCAAAAACTAAGTTTTTCTGAATTTGGAAGTCATGAACCAGGGCTGTCAAGGGGCTGGCACAGTAGGAGAGGGTGGGCTCCCAAGGAGTGAATCTCAGAGGAGCCTATTGTTAAATTTTGCTTTTGTAATTTGTTTGTTTTCAATATGGATATTTGCTTTACAATCTTAATTGTTTCTTATCTAACTCATTTGAAAAAATTTTGATTACAAAATTTATAGAAACAAAATTTATACTGAGAAGGAAATTGTAAACAATATATGTGTTTAACCCAGAAATTTAACTGATTAGTATTGCCAGCGAAACAGCGACTGCACTTCTTTAAGTCCAATACGGGGTTGCCACCCCTAGTGATTTATCGCTATATCTAGTGATTTTTATATTAATATTACTACTTCAGCGCATAAATCACTAGATTAGTGAAGAAAATCACTAAAAACTCTAAAATCTAGTGTTTTTTTTCCATCGGCCGACAGCCTTGTTCAAATGCCCAGAGCCACTGTTACGAATAATGCTTTGCATTGTTGTTACGCTGTACTGATAAAAAGAGAAGGAGCAGGATGGGGGCAAAAGAATTAATATTTTTGTCCCCAGGGCTCATTATGGATTATGAAAGGTACTGGTTTGAGGTGTACAAATGTATTTACCTGTGCTAGAAAAACATTGGCAGCAGTACTCATTGACTCAGCAGCAGTGGAACCAACTGTTGCCGACAACAGTCTTCCTAATCGGGAAACAATCCATTGCATTACACCATAATAGTAGAGGATTTGAATGAAGAAATTGAAGAAGAAAACAACTGATAGAATCTAAAAGAAACTATACTGAATTAGCGCTAAAATTGCTGATAAGAAAAAACCCAAAACCAAAAATTGTTTCACTGAATTTTAAATACACAGAAGTATAAGAAATGTTTTACAAGAAAAGGGGGGAGGGTAAACTAACTACCCACCTTCACCCACAAAATAATTCTCTTAATTCATGGATCTCTGAAAATCCGTAAAGCCTAAAATACCACCCCTGACTTAAAATTTAGAACAGTAAATATACTATGTGCAGTGATGCATAATCTAATATATTATAATTAGTATCGTTGTAATGGAATAATAAATATTCTTGATCAAAATTGCACTCTAGCGTAACAGTAAAACATATCCAAGCATTATTCATAAGCCGTAGGGAGTGAAGCACTACAGATTAATTCAGATTCATTTGAGCTTTAGAATCATTTTCATTTACATAATTTTCTATATTCATTTTCTTGTATGGCAGTGTTTTATTTTTTCTTTTTCGTTTGATTTAGTCTCAACTTAGCTTTTTCTCGCCTTACAGGGTGTCTTGTTGGGTTACTAAATAAAAAGAAATGGCATTATTTTTAAAACTGAAAGTAAGGAGCAACATTAAGACTTATAGCGAAAAGAAATTGTTCCGTATATGAGGGGAACTGTCCCCTCCTAAATACCTCACTCTTCAAGCTGAATTTGCTCATTATTTTATTTTTTTGTATTCTAATTAAACGGTCGAATCGTTTCCGGAGTCGCTTTTAAAAAATTGGGACAAAAAATCAAACTGTGGTATAAAGATCAAGGTATTCAAGCGAAAGCTTGTATACAGAAAAATTTCTTCTCGTTTTGATTTTTAATTTTGCTTTTTACTTTCAGTTGAATTTTTTTTTATTTCATTCTATTTCCAGTCATTTTTAAAATAATTCTGAGAAATCCCCCTTCCATAGAAAATTCCTACCATCCCAAGAAATTTCTCTATGGAAAGTTCTTCCCACATAAAATCTCCCTCGGACAATTCTATCCTCACTGTAATTTCCACCTTAAAATTTTTTTGCCGACGATTCCACCTAAAAAATCTTCCTTATCATACTTCCATTTGAAAAACAGACTTTTTTTTTCAAATCATACCAGAAACTCCCCTCCGTGGAAATATTTTCGCGGAAATCCCCCTCCCCCTTGCCAGGGGAAGGTTTTTCCCTCAGAAAATTCACCTATGGAGGATGTTTTCCATAAAAACGTACCTCGTTCCATGTACCCCCCTTCCAGGGCTAGATAACTGTAACCCTGCTGAAAATTTGCCCCGGAACGCTTCCACATGTAAATTTGGGTCGCCAAAGAGAAATCAAGACAAATAATAAAACAAATCAATTGGTACAGGAAAACTGGCAAAGTCCCTCCGTGTAAAATTTCACCTAAGAAACTTCGCTCACCACAGAAATATCTCCCCGTCAAAAATCCCCAGTGTGAATTCTCCTACCCAAATGAAAAATATCTGTGTGCTTCTCAATATAAAGAATGGCATATGTAAACAATGGGAAAATTTCATAGCTTATAGCCCTTTCCCTAGAAAAGGGGATAGTCTTGTCATCCCCAAAGACGTAGTTATTGGACCTTTCAACCTTGCATGGTTGCATGGAGCATAAGCAGTCCAAAAAGGAGATGAAGATTTCCTAGATGTTTTTCAGGGAAATTGCCTACGGATTGTTCTGGGTACTTGGATGACTGACCGTATTTTAAAGAAAAAGCTGTACGAAAAGCGTGGTTGAATTGTGCTTTCTAGGGCTATAATGAGAGAAAGGTTGAAATGGTTAGGGCACGTTCCGCAGACGAAGGAAGACAGATTGCCGAAGATTACTCTTTTCGGCCAGCCACCTAGGGCTAACCTGAAGATAGTTCGTCTGCAGTTGGGGTGGGAGGATCTCATAAAGAAAGATTAAATGAAACGGTAAGTTCCTGGGAGGGTTTGAAGAGGCTGGTTGCCCGCGGATGGGGTGGAACGATGTCATAAATAAAGATTTAAACGAAAAGGGAACTTTTTAGGAGGGTGTAAAGAGGGAGGCTTTGAATAGATTGGGGTGGAGAAGGAGCGTGGGTAGCTGTGTTGAACTCAGGCCGCTTGGTGCTGCGGTCAGTTGTTAGTAATAGTATAAGTACAGAGTATTTAGTAATAGAGTATATATTTGAAAATAACTATATACAAGGTAACTATTACTACCCAAACTTTAAAGAACTAACCTTGAATGCAAACACTGAGCCAATTGTCTCAGGTTTTATTATAACAGTTGCATTCAATTCAGGTGAAGTCAATTCAGCAGTCAAGGGTTGACCATCGACGAGGTGATTATATACAAAGCTGGCCCCAACATTTGAGAAATCCAAAAAGGTTGACACTTTATAGCCTAAGATAGAAAGAAAGTATAAAATGTAAGATAGAAGGAAAGTTCGCAAGCAGTGGAACTTAAAATAATCTTTAACACAATAGCATGGACTTAGTCAAGAGCGGATCATCTTCCGTGTATTATTCTTTCTTCTGACCTTTAGGACATGATCGTTGAAATTTGGAAGACCTTAGATATAAAATTTTCGCGTTCTTTTTCAGGGCTAGGACTGATAAAAAAAAGCCCGAAACCCTTTTAATACCCCACGGTACCTGTAAAGCCCCATTTGACATCGGAACAAAATTTTAAGATAAATCTTTTAATCAGACCATTCGATAAGTCTAAAAATGTGCCTTATGTATCACCCTTTTTGAAAGCAGAGTCTTGCGAGAATTTTTAAACGGCATGATCGGAGGGCCCTATGTAGAGCACAGGGGCCACCTTCAAAAACACTGTTTCCTGCAACAGGCCATGCTCCCTCTGCAACCCTCCCTACTCTAAATAGATAGATGTGTGCTTTTTTATACTTAAAATCGTTCGGAGACTTTTAGGAAATTGCCCTTATGACCGGATTTAAGATCGAAAAATCTGAGAATCCACGGATTGAACACCGCATACGACTAGAGAACTTCACTTCGATTGTAAGCTACATAAGTATTTGTTGAGCGGAATCATTTGCAAGGGTCATGTTACCCCTAAAGGCATATTTGTTGAATCTTTCAACTATGCTGAATAAAATGGCCATCTCAAAATTTTGATCGGGTGACTTTGGATTAAAAACGGGGCGTTGGAGGGTGACTAGCTGCTCCCCAATCTTTTTGGTCACTTATAAGGGGCAGAAGAACTTTTAACTTCGTTCGACTTCGTCCTCTCCCAATCTTCTAAAACTATTATTTCAATGCGGTCTCACCTGGGACAAACAAACAAAATAACGAATAAACACGGATCATGCAAATTATGGCATAAGGTGCAAAATTAAATATTTTTGTATACATTTTAAGCAGTGTTTCCCCTTTTTTCGAAAATCGAGCAAATTTTCTGACGATCGTAACTGATGATGGGCAACATTAAAATTAATAAATCTCATATATTTGGAATCAGCATAATGTGATGATTATTTTCACGAGTCTAATTTTTTCGGTCAGTGTTGATTCGAGTTGCTCTCTACCTACATTTCGTTACCACGAACTGTTTGACGTGCTCCGTAGCTCTAACAAAACTCTAAACAAATCCATTTATAAGAAAGGTGATTAGTTAGCTCTGTAATTATAGAGGCATTAGCTTGTGTCTGTTGGAAGCAAATTACTTAATATGATGATACTTTTAAAACTTAGAGATGCTATTGACAAAGTTCTAAGAGAAGAACAGCGTGGTTTTAGGAGGGGGAGACGATGCTTCTACGAAATTTTCTCTCTTAGATTAATAATTGTTAGATTTGGTAAATACTTAAGTCATCAAATCCGATGCGTCTTTAGTTTTACAAATTATGAGGAAGCGTTTGATTCGGCTGATAGAATAACTGTAGCAAGGGTCTTATCCTTGTATGGTGTCGCTCTTTATTTAGGCAGCGCTATTGCACTGTTTATTATACTAGATGAATTTATTAAAATAATCAGTGCTTTGTACGAGAATAATATGCTGCAGCTAAGGTACGAAATGAGGTTAGTAGCTGGTTTCGTATTAAGTCAGGAGTTAAGTAGGGTTGCGTTCTATCCCCATTTATATGGATTATTTTGAGGGACTTCTTATGTCTCAAGGAGCACAGAAACGGAAGAACACGGAGTCAATTAGGGAACTAAAACTCTCCTAGTCTTAGATTGTGTTTACAACTTAACAATCCTGGATGAACATTTTAGCAAAATAAATAAATTTTTAGAAGTTTTGGAAGTTTTGAGGGTTCAGGGTGTAGTGAAAATGTTAAAAGTGGAATACCCAAGACTAGGTTTTTTTTTATAGTTGAAATAAATTCAAAAGAATAGGAAGACAAGGCTGCGAGCAAAAATTAGAACATTGGAAGCTACAGTTATTAAAGTGGTCAAGTATGGCTCTGAAGCTTGTATGATCCGAAAGTAGATGAGGAGTTACTAAATGTTTGCCAAAGAATTATCTCCGAAGAATCGTTACATATTGCTAAAGATAGTCGTTGTCGGTAAAGCGCCAAAGGCAGAACAAATATGCAGTCGTCCCTGAATAGGATAGGAGGATGCCGTAAGGAAAGATTTTTATAGAAATGGAACTCCTTCGAAGGGTGAAAAGAAGGAGGCTTTAGATAGATTGGGATGGTAGAGGAACATGCCTAGCTGTGTTACCCACATGTGGCTTGGTACTGCAGTGAAATGTTAGTAGTAGCAGGAGTACTCCTTACTTAGGGTTCATCACCTTTAACTGTTTCATTCCTAAAATTTTTACTCTTAAGAGGCAACTGAATAAAAAATCTTCAAATTGAAAGTAAAAAGTGACATTAAAACTCTAAACTAACAGAAGTTACCCTGTGTTGGGGGGCTATCAATTCCTTAACCACCCACTATTTACGCTAAAGACTTCTTTTTCCACCAATGTTACAAGAACAGTTGCTGTAATAGCAAAGCAATGTGATAAAAAGTTTAATTTTTTTTTGCAACTTCTCAAGAATGGAAGAGTTAATTAATTACTTTGGACAATAAAAATTTAATTTTTTCGATAGATAATCGGTAAATAAAACAACTGCAATTACCAACTGGCTAGTTAATTACCCGTTTGCTTCCAGCTAATTACTTCTAGTCAATGCTTTTAGTTAATTACTAGTGAAACGTTTAATTACCCGTTTGCTTCCAGCTAATTACTTCTACAATGATTTCAGGTAATTACTAGTTAAACGGCTTAATGCGTGGGGATGTAGGAAATGGTAGCCCCTCTCATGTACTTCTCTTAGTTTTTTTCTTAAATTTTTTTCGTAAAATTTCTCTTCGTTTTAAATTACAATGCTACTTTGTACTTTAATTTAAAAAATAAAACCATTTATAAGCTCAAAAAGGCTACATTTTGAGAAAAAATAAGGCAGACTAGATAAATGAGTTCACAGGTTAAATTTCACGTTTTGGTGCAATTTTCCACAGCCAGCATTTGTGTAGATAGCTGCATTTTAAAGGCAATAAGATTTACTGGGATTTAGGATATAAAGAATGTGGGAGGAAGAAAACAATGATGAGAATTGGCGGAGAAAATATCTATGGGTTTAAGCAAAAACAACGTGTTTTGAGGACGCGTTGAAAAAAAATATCACTGTTTTTTAAAGAAAAAATTCTTATCTAGACACATGATGTCAAAAATTCCGAGAGGTTGACATTAAGCTGATGGTGTAGAGATTAAGCTGATGGTGTAGAGATTAAGTTGATGGTGTAAACATTAATTTGATGGCGTAGAGACTAAGATGATGGTGCAGAGATGTGGTTGAAATCAAATGGCGCTATATAATATTAAATTTATAATGAAAGACAAAACGAGGGTTTTGCTTCTGCATCATTTCTGTCAGTGAATCCGACCTAAAGTTTCTGCGTCACTTCAAACAGCATGCATAGCTCGACATACAAATAATGTATATCTCCTTTGGATTTTGACTATGCATTGTTTGGATTTTAATTATGCAGCTACATGAAAAACTGAAAAAATCGCGAGCCATTATATCAAAAACTGGCTATAAAATTTGTGAGCCCTTTAATCAGCTCCTGGATTTCTATGCATTGGGATTGAAAGAGAAGAATACATTGAGTAAAATTAGCCCTGCATTAAGATTATAAACCTGAACTGAGGGGATAAGTATATTGTCATTGAGAAAATATTCTTTTCCCTGGATGTTTGAGGAGTACTTTCTTTTACATCTTAAGAAAAAACATGTTCAAAAAAGAAGTATATTTAGCAGTGATTCAGTAATCGGGTTTCCAAAGGCAAAGCTTCAGGCCCAAGTCTACCCTACGGTTCCAGGGTCACATTATTGAATCGAAGTTGCAATTAGTCGCAAACTTTCATACAGTCCTCACAATGAGGGTGACAAAATATTCTAAGAGCCTATGTTCAAGCAAAGACTTTATCGAGTAGTTTTTTAAGAAGATGGTGCATTGTAAGTCTTTTTGAAACCATGGTGTTGCAAATATTGTGGTCAACTTAATTTCATGGCCCAAAACATGCCCGTGGATTCTAGTCTTTTCCCTCCTCCAATTCTCCGATTTGCCAGGATAAACAAAAGTTTAGTACGACACAAGAATTATATTTCCTAAACGAGAATTATATTTTCTCTAAAGTTCTTATCTAAGAAGTTCCGAGATTACTAATTACATATAAAAGGATGAAAGTTCTATTAAGACCATTCAAAAAGAGACAAACAAACACAAAGAATAGTTTTGTTCGGCATAATAGGAGAACAATAACCAGGATCTGGGAGACCAAAGCCCTATATCCATATTCCCAACTGTATCAATTTAAACACCGTATCATTAATAAACTAGCTATTGGGGCACTTCGCGTCCCCCAAGCCCCCCCCCCCCGCGCGTAAGTCGTTACGCACCATATTAGTTACGCGCCATTGTAGTTGTGTCCCTGTGTCCCACCTGTGAATATAGATAGATATATATATGTGTTTCAAACTACGTAAAAATTGCGAATATACAACATTCTTGGCTTTCCCACTACTGGGAGCTTTCCGTTTCCAATTACCAGCAATTGATCTGAAAATGTTTGACCAGAGTCATCGTTTTGCAATCGGACACGCATATTTGTAGTTAATTTTAATATTTTTACGTGTGCCCATAAATTAGAATTTTTCAGGCAAGCATTCATTTCGTCTGCAGGAGTTAAACTACGTAAAAATTGCGAATATACAACATTCTTGGCTTTCCCATTGTCTGTGCAAATACAAAGCCGTATGTACTAATAATGACGTCATATGCAAACGCTCTTTTTACAAACAAACAAACATGCATACACACACCTCGTTTTTATATAGATAGATAGATAGATAGATACAATACAAATTAACTGCGTAAAACTTGCGAATATACAACATTCTTCGCTGTCCAATTGTCGCTGCATATAAATAGATTGTCAGGTTTACCGACCCTCGAACATGCAACGTACAATTGTCCATGGGAAAAACAATCAGTATTAAGATCTATACCACATTTTTCTAATGATTGACCTTGAGCTTTGTTAATGGTGATTGCAAATGCTAATCGAATTGGGAATTGCAATCTTTGAAATTGAAAAGGCAGATCCGTTGGAATCATGGGAATGCGAGGAATAAGAACAGCCTCACCCTCAAAAGGCCCTGTCAAGATTGGGGCCTCTATTAGGTTTTCCATTGTTTTTTTCTACGGCAAGTCGCGTGCCATTGCAAAGCTATGGTGGGTTGATATTTCTTAAAAGTATTATTGGTACGCCTATTTTTAGATGTAGCACGTGTGGTGGAAACCCTGAAAGATCTATGGAATTTAAAAATTCAGATGGATAATTAACCGCTTCATTTGGTTCCAAAACTGTGTCCACTGACTTGTAAAGGACTGCCTGGTCTCGAATCTTGGTCAAAACAATATTGTTGATTTCGTGGACGTCTATATTTTTGGATGCGAGAATCGCTCTTTCACATAGCCATTTATTATTTTTATAATTTTTTAGAATATTCGGAAATACTTTTTCAATCAATTCATTTTTGGACGTCACTAAATTACAGAAATCAGCAGGTAGTTGCATACGTCCTGAAATTGAGTCTACTGGGAGCTTTCCGTTTCCAATTGCCAGCAATTGATCTGTAAAATGTTTGACCAGAGTCATCGTTTTGCAATCGGACACGCATATTTGTAGTTAATTTTAATATTTTTACGTGTGCCCATAAATTAGAATTTTCAGGCAAGCATTCATTTCGTCTGCAGGAGTTGATCTAGGTATTATAGATAATGTTTGCCTGAAATCTCCCACAAGCAATATTAATGTGCTGCCAAAGGGTTTCGACTTCCCTCTCAAATCTTTCAAGCATTGATCCAGAGCCTCGAGCGATTTTTTGTGTGCCATTGTGCACTCATCCCAAATAATAAGTTAGCATTGCTGTAATACTTTACCCATCCCAGATGATTTGGAAATATTGCACGTGGGAGTTTCTGTAGAATGCAAATTCAGAGGCAATTTCAAAGCGGAATGAGCAGTTCTTCCACCAGGCAGCAATGTTGCGGCTATTCCGGACGACGCAATTGCCAACGCTATATCATTTTTCGATCGAATTGATGCCAGAATCAGTTTTATTTTTACAATAATATCATGTAACCCCTTATCGACATTTTTATCAGGTATTTCAGCGGAAATCACATCATCAATTTCGTTCGAAGTAATTTTTTCATGTAGCGAGATTAATATATGTGCGTGTGGCAAACCTCGTTTTTGCCATTCCACTCAGTACATCCAGCATCGCACTGACCCAAACACTTTAAGTTTTACTATGTAGTTTGTCAGTGATTTCAACTTTTGCCGGAAGACACGGGCCGTAATGTCATGCCTATGAACCGCCGATTGTCCTCGAAATAAAAGCTGCAGTATCTCGTCCCAAGATTGATTACATGTAAATGTAATAAATAAATCTGGACGACCAAAGAGACGAACATACGCAATAGCATCTTGAGCATATTCATGCATATGACGGGGACTGCCAGCATATGACGAAGGTAAAATTGTTAATCTTCCAACGTTTGTGGTATTACCGTCATTTATAACTGCATCTCGCAAATGAATGTATTGTTCAGAGCGGAGCTTGGTCTGATTCAGGCGGATATATAGCAAACGTTCTGATTCAATTTTAGCATACATATCAACGACAAATTGGTGAAACAATTCACGGCATTTTAAAATATAATTTTCTTCATCCTGCCGAATCATTAGTCTATAGGAATAATAATGCATTGCACTGCATTTCTTATTCATTTCTTTGTTAGTGGCTGGATTCATCAATTTAATATTAAAGTGATAGCCGTCGGCTCCATCCCAAAAAATGATAGGATATTGTAGGGCATCGTAGCATCGACGAGTTTCAGCAATTCTTAACAACTGAGCGTGTCGCTTATGAAGAATAATATCTCGAGGTAAAAACTGATCACCGACCATAACGATTGCGACTTCGTCGATAGTTGGAGCATTGTACCTACGCACATGTTGGCCAGGAGGCGTTTTTGTCAGCGGAAATAACAATTTTATGCGTATCAG
Source organism: Artemia franciscana (assembly GCF_032884065.1). Taxonomy (NCBI): domain Eukaryota; kingdom Metazoa; phylum Arthropoda; class Branchiopoda; order Anostraca; family Artemiidae; genus Artemia; species Artemia franciscana. The sequence goes on from NC_088870.1 coordinate 42,278,533, forward strand.
TAGGCATCAAATCGATGGCTGGTTTGAGCAGACGCACTAAATTATTATTTTCGTGGAAAAGATGTTGCAATTGGGAAACGATTGACCTTTCAACGTTGGGAGAAATTTCGTAACGTGCATTCAATTCAGAATTTCTATCACTGATGAAGTACAATTGTAAAAATTTATGATTCTCGCCTGAGAATGGTAGAAGGGACCCTGCTCTATGATAAATTTGCCCTTTTACTTTGAAAGTAGACATAAATTGATCTGGATTTTCGATTTGGGCTCCAAACGACGTCATTTGGAAACATGAGTTGCATTTTCTGATTTGTGACAAAAAACGCTTAGATTCTGACGTAGTTCCAGTAAGAAAAGTCTTCAATGGCTCTGGTGGTGCAGCCTATAGAGGAAGTTTAACTTTTCCTAAGGCGCAACACATTCCCATTGTTTCACCATTGAATTTCAAGGCCTTGCAATAGGGACAAATTTTAGACATTGTCCCGATTTGAACACATCTACTCAAGCTATAATCATCGACTGGACTGTACCTGAATGCCAGGCGATAACTTTCAGGTTGCTCTGATTCCTCGGCACGCTTTCTTTTCTTACTTTCTCTATCAGCAGCAAGCCTGATTTCTTGCTGTTCTTGTGATTCCTCGGCACGCTTTCTTTTCTTACTTTCTCTATCAGCAGCAAGCCTGATTTCTTGCTGTTTTTGTGATTCCTCGGCACGCCTTCTTTTTTCACTTTCTCTTTTAGCAGCAAGTCTGCTTTCGCGTTGCTCTGGTAGTTCCTCGGCACGCTTTCTGTTCTTTCTTTCTCTATCAGCCTCAAGCCTGTTTCCTTGCTGTTCTTTTGATTCCCCGGCACGCTTTTTTTTCTGACTTTCTCTATCAGCAGCAAGTTTTTTGGCATAGACTCTTTGACATCTTCATCGGCTTTTGCCATTGTAAGTTCATCAGTCATTTTAAACTTAAACATTAATAGATTTCTACGTGCACATATATGTCTTAAATATCTTTAATGACGTCACTGCCATAGCGAAAATGACGACAACTAACTTCATGACGTCAGTCGACACAGAAACATGACGTCACCTGACAGACACACACACAGACAACTTATTTTTATATATATAGATAGATGAGACAAAAATTGTAATATAAGATTCCAAAAGTAAAATACGGCGTGTAAATATTTTAAAAATGGAATTTAATCGTCCCCAACCTAAGCAGTAAAAGCTATTAAAATACTCAAATGAAGGCATACAAGGTCATGGCTAAGTTTGTAATAAAATAAAAATGTTGAGACCCGGAAAAAAACTAATAAAAAAAACGACAAAGAGAAAAATAAAGACTTAGATTATCAGACATCATTAAAAAAAAAAAAAATATCGCCAGAGAGAAATCACCAGTCTTCATGGTTTTGGCACTTCGTTAAGGCAATAACCTCGTGATTGCTGTTTTTTTAATATATGAACAAAACAGACTTTTAAAAAATCTACTGCTATTGTAAGGTGTCATAGGTAAGGATGGCAGCATCTATGTTTTTGTAATTCAACTTGTACTAATGCCATTTAGTTTTAAATAATTTTTTTTCGTTAAATTGGACTAATTCTAATGTCATTAAATCAGCACACCAAAAGGAAACAAGCTCTTAGACCCCGATCTTCGGTTCACATTCATCCTAACAAAGATGTTATTTTATAATAGTAAAAAAATGAGCCTACCGATACATTCTAGAGCTCGTCTTCCAGTAGCCCATCTTAAGGCAAGGAGTCCAAAAGCAAACTGAAGTCCAAAACCCCAAATTGCACACCGCCATCGTATCTTGGAAAAAATACACAATTAGAGGCTTACTTCATACACCAAAAAGCAATAAAAGGTTTCAACCACTGCGAAAATAACTTTAGTTGTTACCCTTTAGTATAAAGGACACTCAAGTCTACTCTTCAATCAGGTTTATAAAGTTTACCTCAATCAGGTGGCAAGTTAAAGGATGTTTTATTATTTAGTTATACATTTAGAAAACCACTAGGCAATTATAATATTTACATAATTTTCAGGCTAATTTGTGTTTTAGAGTTTTAAAACTCTTTTATAAGCTATTCTTCTCTTTTAAATTTAATATCATCGCTTGCTTTTCTTTCAAAATTCCCATTAAATTTGAAAGAGTTGTTTAAAAGAAGCAAAAAAATAAAAGCTGAGAAAAAAGAAAAAAAACAATGATTTCTAACAGAGTAGGCTGAATGTTTGAAGACAGTTTGTCATAATTTTCACTATAGAGATTGCTATAGCGTAATTAATTTCACCATGCTCGCTTTAACCTGTTTTTATTCTTAAATTCGTTTCTTATCTCACAAATTACTATCATGTTATCGCTCGCTCTGATCCAACTATATGTCTTTATGTCTAATCTATTTTCCTATTATTCTTACTTTCGGTAAAAAAAAATCCTTTAATAGTAACTACCGCCTTTTTAAATGATTAAATAAAAACAAGTTTTTTCAACGGAAAGTACGGAGCAACATCAAAACATAAAGCGAACAGTAATTACTACGCATATGAAAAGGGTTGCCAGTAGTGACACCATTTTGGATCCCGAGACGCCCATAGGGCGTCTACTATTAGAGCTACTAGTGCCTCAAGACGTTATTACGCATACATGGGTCCTACCCAATGCTTTAGTATGCCAGTAATGGTAAAGTGCACCTGTGTATCACGTAATAGGGTTTGTTTACTTTTGTTTGTTACGTAATAGGGAGTGTTTTTATTAGCTTTTTTCCGGGTCTCATCATTTTTATTTTATTACAAACTTAGCCATGACCTTCATTTGAGCATTTTAATAGCTTTTAATACTTAGGGTGGGGACGATTAAATTCCATTTTTGAAATATTTACCCACCGTATTTTACTTTAGGAATCTTATACTAAAATGTTTGTCTCATTTATTAATAATACGCTTTAAGGGTAAAAAAAGTAATCTCAGAGCTAAGAAGAATCTGAGGTGGAACTGCTGTAAATGTAGAAGAGGATTTTATATTATTTTATTCAAAAATATTTAAAATTATCTCAGTGATGGGGGTACCAGAAGGCACCAGAGGGCCAGTGATAGTGTGGCACATTGGCGTGAATTGTCATGTGTATCACATTGAGGGTGGCTTGCGAAAACACGAACCAATGGATTTAAATATGCTTTTTATTAAGAAAATATCTGAAGAATACTGTAGTAATGATAATATGTATCAAAGAGATGTCCCTGTTCAGCCATATATTGCGACGGTGGCGTAAAATGAAATGGTTCACGCTGAGGGTTGCTTGTGAAAAAACGAACCAATGAATTTCAAGCATATTTTTAATAAGAAAATATCTGAAAAATGTCTTAGAAATGATGAGAGACGCCAGATGGTGTCGTTTGTCATCCATAGTTTGTCACAGTAGAGTGAATTGCCATGGAAGGGTATGACGTTAGGGTGGCTGGTGAAAACATGAATAAATGGATTTAAAGCATATTTTATCATGAAATATTCGAAAAATGCTGTAGGAATGATAATGCGTATCGGAGGGATGTCACAAGAAAGCCATATATTGCCAAGGTGGCATGAATTTCCTTGGACTAACACGTTATACGGCTTAAAGTTAAAGTGAGGAGGTTTCCAAAGAATTTTTTCGGTGGAGGGGGACTGAAATCTAACACCCAGTCAAAGAAACAGGGCATTTTCATTAAAAATACCCTGTCAAAAAATGTCAAAAATATCTATTAATGTGGCTTAAATTTACCTCTAATGAGATTACGCGAGATACGACGAAACATATCGTTCAAATGTCTAATTGTAAACCAGGAATTCATAGTCTCGGCTTTGAGATCCATTTTCATTAATACCTCTTAAAACTGTCTCTTAATATGACTTGAATTAACTCTAATAACAACCCTCCCCCTGGAATTGGTTGCTAGAGTTCACACCTTTATTTAATTTATGCTTCTTTCTCCTTATATTTTATCCTTTATTAGATTTTGAAACGTTTGGTTTCTCCGTTTATTGAGTTTTAACGGCTTTTCTCTGATTTCATGATTTTATAAAGCTTGTGATGCAAGACAATAAGGAATGCATTGTCTTAGCTCAAATAAACAAGGCCTTCTCGCTAAAATTGATCGGAAATATCTCTAATTTACCTCTAATAACAACCCTCCCTCTGGTATTTGTGGCTAGGTTTCCCACCTTTCTTTAATTCATGCTTCATTTTTCTTATATTTTATTCTTTATAAGCTTTTTCACGTTTTATTTTCTCTTTGTTGAGTTTTAACTACTTTTTCTGTAATTTCATAATTTTATAACGTTTGTGATCCTTGAAAATCACGAATGCATAGTCTTCGCTCAAAGAAACGATATATTTTCATTAAAATCTCTCTGAAATCTCTCTAAATATGACCTAAAATTAACCTCTAATAACAATCCTCCGACTCCCCCCGGAATTCGATGCTAGGATTCCCTCTCTTTCTTTAAGTTACGTCTCTTTCTTTATTTTATCTTATATCAGCTTTTTTCAACTTGGTTCTTCCGTTTGTTCAGTTTTAATTGCTTTTTCCTTTAGTTTATATGACTTTTTACTGACTTTTTATTAATAAAACTTTGGTATACAATAAAAGTCCGTAGCTTTTAGATTTCCTACTCTAGGATGAATCTTCAATACGTAATCATTTATGCAACGAAATATCTAAAACCAATGCAAAGTAACATCTGACTGATTCAATAGCTAACTTAAATTGCCGAGGTCACGGTAGAATATTAATAAAGCTTTAACAAGCAGGTGCACATCAAATGTAACCAATTTTTCGTAATCGATTTTCTCTCCTACATGTCAATTTTTGCAGATTTGTGGAACATGTGACACCCTAATTTTAGTTTTAAAATTTTTCAATTCTAAAGTAATAGTCTTAAAGGTTTTTAGTTTTAAGGTTTTCGTCTTAAAGTCTTAGCTTTAATATTTTACTTTTATAGCTCTGAAGTACTAACTTTGAACTTTTATTGTGAAGTTTTAGTTTTAAAGTTTAATTATAAAATTTTAGTTTTACGTTTTAAATTTAAAAGGATATATTTTAAAAAGTATTGGTTTTAAGATTTTAGTCACAAATTTTTGGGATTCAAATTATCAGTCTTAAACTCTAGGTCTTAATTTACTTATTTTTGCAAGCTTTAACTTTCAACGTTTTTCCAAAAGTTTCAGTGCTAAAAGTTTAGATCTAAAACTTTTAAATTACCAGTTTTAAAGTTTATGCCTTAAATTTCTTTTTTTAATTAAAAAATTATCATATTTTTTAGATTTAATATGAGCTATAGTTGTAAAGATGGAGTTTTAAAAGTTTCATTTTTAAAGCAATAGTTTTTAAAAGTTTTTATTTTTAAGATTTTACCTTTAAAGTTTTTTGTTAACGTTTTCATTTTTTTCTGGCTTTATAGGTGTTTTTTTTTAAACTATTATTTTGAAGTTTTAGTTTTGCAGTTTTAGTTCAAGGTTTTACCCGTAGTTTTTTCTATTTAAATTTTCAGTCTTAAAGTTTTAATTTTAAAGTTTCAATTTTAAAGTTAGCTTTAGAAGTTCTTATTTTGAAACTGTCAGTTTTAAAGTTTAAACATTAAAGTTCCTTTCGGTTATAATGTTTTATATCTTAACATTAACATTATATAAATTTATAAAAGTTTTTTTTAGTTTTGAAGTTTTGCTCTTAAAGTTATTGTTTGGAGTTTTAGTTTTTGAATTTTAGTTTAAAAATTTTTAGTTTTAGAGTAATAGTCTTAAAAAGTTATTATTTTGAGGGTTCAAAGGTTTAAGTTTTAGTATTTTAATTTTCTATTTTTTCTATTTTTAAGTTTTAAACTTTTATTTTTGAAGTTTTAGTTTTATAGTTCTAGTTTTAAATTCTTAGATTTAATGTTTTAGTCCTACGATTTTAGATTGAAAGGTTTTAGTTTCAAAAGCTTTTAATCCTAACGTTTAAATCAGAAATTCCTTAATATTCCAACAAAACAAAACAACTCTTATACAACATAAAGTATTTCATTTAGATTAGTTTTAAGGTTTCATCCCTTTAAGTTAGGCATGTTCACGCAAGGTTAACGGGGCATGCCACATCAACCTAGCGTAAACTAACCCATCGTAAACCGTCAACCCAAATTTTAAAATAAAGAGTTTATAACGAAAATTTTAAAGCCAGAAAAAAACAAATATATTCAAACTAAAAGTTTGAAGGTATAACCATAAAAACAAAACTTCTAAAACTATTGCTTTAAAATAAAACTTTTTAAACTCAAACTTAAAATTATAACTTTCATATTAAATCTAAAAAGATTAAATTCCCAATTTCTAAGTCAAAAAAAGAAACTAAGGCATAAACTTTAAAGCTGATAATTTAAAAGTTTTAAATTTACTTAAAGTTTTAAATTTTAAATTTTAAATAAGTTTTAAATTTCTTAAACTTTTGTAAAAACTTTCAAAACTAAAACTTATAAACTTAAGCTTTAAAACGGACAATTTGAAAACAAAAACTTCGTGAATTAAATCGTAAAACTAATACTTTTTAAACAAAACCTTTCCAATTAGATCTTTAAAACAAAAATTGTATAACTAAACTTCAAAACTAAATCTTCTAAATAAAAGTTTAAAGCTAATACTTAAGATTTAGAAAACTGAAACATTAAAGCTAAGGCTTTAAAACGAAAACTTTAAATCCAAAAACTTTTTAAAACTGCTACTTAAAAATTAAAAGCTGCTAAAACTAAAACTTTCAATTTAAAACTTCAAAAATAAAACCTTAAGAACTTTTTAAACTAAAACTTTAAAATTGAAAAAAACTTTAAGATCTAGACTCTCTAACTAAAATATTTAAAACTATAAACATTAAAATAAGATCTATTAAAACAAAAAATTATAAAATAAAAGAATTAAGATCTAAACTTTAAATCTGATAATTTAAAGCCGAAACTTTATAGCTAAGACCATTAAACTATAACTCTTACAACAAAACCTTTAAAACTAAAACTTTAGAACTTTAAGCATGAAACCTTATAAATAAAAATACCTTTTAGAACTACCTTTTAGATTAAGAGAAAATGAAACCTAAACACTGATAATTAAAAACTTTAAATTTTAAAACTAAACTTCAAAACTGAAACTTTAAAACAAAAACTTCAAAACTTTCAAAAGTTTAAACTTCAAGACTAACTTTAGAATTTAAACTTTAAAATTGAAATTTAATGCAAAAAACTTGATAAAACCATAAAACTAAAACTAAAAAATCAAAACTTCAAAATAAAAGTTTACAACAAAACTTTTGAAGTCAGAAAAAAGAAACTTTAAGATGTAAACTTCAAAAGTAAAATCTTTAAAACTATAAACTGTAAAGTGAAAAATTTTAATACTAACATTTTAAGTTAAAAGCCTAAAACCTATAACTCCTTCAAACTAATCAAGCTGAAACTTTAAAATATAATTATGATTAAGACTTTAAGAGCACAAGAAGTAATTTCAGAACCAAGCAGAGTCAGAGGCGGAACCCCTTTAACCGGCGGGGATGAAGAGGGAAGGGGAGGAATTGGATATCACTTTATTAAAAAATTTAAAAAATGTCTTAGGAAGGATAGGGGGGGGGTTCTAAAAGGTTCCCGAGGGCCAGTAATCGCGTGGTACGGTGGCGTAAATTGACATGGTGTATGACTTGGAGGGTGGCTTGTGAAAATACGAATCATCTTTTCAATACAGTGGAAACTAATTCTGTGAATATTTCGGCCCTATGTCCAAGGGCCGTCTATAGCACAATACGAGTAAGAGAGAAAAAAACATGTATATATAAATAAACTTACACTAAAATGTGAGAATTAAAACTAATAATGTTTTTTTTAATTTTTTTTTAAAAACAGCCCTAGCATCCTTACTTCAACCAACTTCAACGAGGACTCAAACCCTGGTTATAAACTTTATCCGGATTATCAAGGTTCTCTAACCGTCAAGAAAAATAACGCGTTGAGAGAAATATGAAGCCACGAAGAAAAAATCTCTTTCAGCATTACGTGATACCCACTAATGCATCGTCATTATTCACCACCACACATGTGTGTCCTCCTTAGTTACAGGCACGGATTCCCCAGGGGCCCTGAAGAAACAAGTTATGGGAGATTGCGCCATCCTTAACACAGGTAAACATTCCCCAATTACATAATAATCAAAGAAACCTTGAAAATGCATTGACAAATCGTCTCAAAAACTGTATTGAAATGTCTTACAACGTCTTGGAACTCGTTTTGAAGAAACATGTCTTAAAAACTTTTTGAAATGTCTTGAAACGTCTTGAAGGAAAATTTCTCAAAAACATCTTGAAATGTCTTGAAACATCTTGAAAAACATCTTGAAGAAAAATTCTTAAGAAACTTCTTGAAATGTCTTGAAGAAAACATTCCCTGTTACGTAACAAACAAAAGTAAACAAACCCCATTACGCGACATACAGCTGTACAATACCATTACAGATGCCTTATAGTATTGTTTAAGACCCAGGTAAGCGTAAAAATGTCTTGAAGGAATGGTAGCTCCAACAGTATACCCCCTCTGGGTGGCATGGGATCCAAAATGGCTTCACTACTGTTGCCCCATCCTCAACACCTCGCTCTTTACGCTAAAGTTTTTTAGTACTTTTAAAAAAGCTTTGTATTGTTCTAATTAAACAGCCCTCTTTTCAGGGGTCATTCTCAAAGAGTTTGGACAAAATTCAAACTTTAGCGTAAAGAGTGAGTTGTTAAGGAGGGGGCAATCCCCTTCATATACGTAATAAATTCTGTTTCTTTTAAGTGTTAATGTCGCTCCTTACTTTCAGTTGAAAAAAATATTTTTTTATTTAGTTTCAGATTGTTTTTTAAATAATGCCAGGAAACCTGGCCTCATCTCCCCGGAGAAATCCCCTCCCCACGGAAATATCCTCTAGGTATTTCAATCCCGGTGAAAATTTGCCTCGAACAGTTACCATTAAAAACCATAAAAATTATCATAGAATTGGGACGAAAAAAAAAGATATAAAAAGAATAGTGTATAGGAATTCAGGCAAATTCCCCAAGTATGAAATTGCCTTTGACAAGTTCATCCACTGGAAACGTCCTTCCCCATGGGAAGTTACCCCGTGGAAAAACCCTCAGCAGAAAATTTTTCTGTCCCCCCCAACTGAAAGTGTATGCATGCGTCCCAATAACAAATACCATGCGTACACAAAAGGCAAATTTTAAAACTTAGAGACCTACCCCCTGGGGATATAGGGGGGGATCATTTCACATTAAAAGATATGATTATTGGGCCTTTGAACTATGATAAACCTAATGGCTATCTCAGGAGGGGGGCCAATACTACTACTGCTACTAGTAATTCACTGCATCACCAAGCCACCTGAGGCCAACACAGCTACACACGCTCCTCCTCCAACCTAATCTATTCAAGGCCTCCCTCTTTACACCCTCCCAGGAAGTTCCCATTTCCTTTAAATCTTCATTTATGACAACCTCCCTCTTGACCTTCACTTATTCATAGTGTAAGCATCTTAGTCTTCTTGGCATTAATTTTCAATCCTACTCTTGCGACATGAAGTTTTAAAGCCTCCAAAACTTGTTTATTTTGTTAACAGTCTCATTTAGGATGCTCAAATCATTCGCAAAACTGTAAGACAGTTTTATTTTCCCAAACTATTTTATGTTATTCCATTGCCTTTTCTGTGATCACTTAGGACAAAGTTCAGCAAAATGATGCATGTAAGTGGGGATAGGACGCAACCCTGCTTAACTCTTGATTTAATACGAAAACAACTAACTAGCCTTCTTTCCTTCCTTAACCGCAGCAACATTATGCTCGTACATAGCACCAGTCACTTGAATGTGTTTATGTAGTACTTTATACAAAGATATAGCCTTTGTTAAAGCTTTTGTATTGGCTGAATCAAAAGCTTGCTCATAATCTATTAAACTAAGGATTAAAGGGGTCTGATGAATCTGACATTTCTCAAATATTAATCTAAGAGTGATAATTTGGTCAACACATTCCCTCCTCTTCCCAGAACCGCACTTTTCTTCTCTTATAATTCTATCTACAGCATCTCGAAGTCAAAAAGGATCTTCAAACTAAATAATTTGCTTCAGACTGAAACCGAGCTAATGCCACTATATTTACCACATTCACTCTTATCACCATTCTTGTAGAGAATTTTAATTAAATCTCTCTCAAAATTATTAGGTACTTCCTCTTTTCAAAAATTATATTCATGATCTTCTGTAATTTACCTCTAAATGTACAACCACCATATTTAAAAAACCCATTTACCAAACTCTTGGCACCTGCAGTCTTATTATTTTAATTTTTTCAGTATCGTCTCTATTGTTCCCTCGCAAAATTGATCCTCCTTCACTTCCAAAATTTTCTAAATTTTTCATTATTTTCTGTATCATTTCCTGTAAGTCTATCGCGGTTAAGAACATTCTCAGACTGTTCTTCTTATCTCTCTTTAACCCGTTCTTTATCACTAATTGTGGCCCTTTTCTCATCTTTAACTGACACAAGTCCAGATTAACAATTCTGGCTACATCTTCTACATCTTCTAAAATTTTATGTGTGGACTCTATTTACACCTTCTTAATTCATAACTAGGTGTGTTCTCTACTTTCCTTGCATTCCTCTTATTTTCAACTGATTTACCACTTAAATATTAAGTCTTTTAACTGTGGAGCACCAGTAATCTTATCAAGCATATGCCATGCTTGAAATAAACACATAACTTTGATATTCCGCATGTTCTGTTTTATTAAATAAAGAAGGTTCACGTGCTAAAGAACAAAAATAAAAGCTTTAAATCCTTAATTTAAAATGCCTTTTACTTTAAGGTTCTCCATTCTAGAAAGTCCGTTAAACTCTTACTTATCTGACAAAATTTTTTGGATGAAATTAAAATAACATAAAATAACTCTTTGATAATCAAACGTGCTGTGTGGTATTTTTTATCCGACTGAAGTTAATACTCCTCCCTAAAACTAAATGCGATTGGTTGGTCGTATTGTCATCTTTCCCGTACCTCGTTTTTTCTAGAACACATTCAAGTTTCTGTTTCTTTTTTAAAAATGTGTACCAAAATATGTTGCAAAATGGTAGAAATACTCTCAGAAATAGTTGGAAATTAAAGTCATTATTCATTTTGTTGTTTTTCACTTGGAATGGAGAAGATCTGTTTTACAAAATTCCTACCTGGGAATTTATACGAGCCTTATTGTAAAAAAAAAACTGTCAATGGACAGTTTGTAAAACTGTTAAGAAATATTTTAAATTCATTGTTCAGCTTTTTTGTTCTACTTCATAACCCATATCATGCATCATGTTTGAATTTGAAACATAATTAAAATTGCCATAGAAACATTACAATGAAAATCTACATTGCAATCACAAGAAAAAAAAATGAAAATAATACATAGAAACGTCAGGATCCTAAAGTGACAAATTTTGAGAACTTTGAGAGAGATTTTATAACAAGAAGCGTTATCTGGAAACACATAATAACGCCTATTGGATTAACATGGCCAACTTCACAGTGAAGACTAAGCAATCATAAAAAAATTTTACATAAATAGAACGAAGTAAATACAGTAGGACTCTAAGATAAACAATATTTGGTAAGAAATTTAAAAGAAACGTTATTATAATGAACATTATCTGGAAACGCTGAGTGAAGAAAAAGATGATGGAGAATCCCGAAGAGAATTGAAAATAGAGATAATTCATTTTGAAAACAAATAAAAATGAGCAGCATCGTCACCATCATCAATGTCAATAACTTTTTGAAAACTCAAAGTGCGAAAAAAAGATTGGCTAATATCCCTCTAAACGATTTTAAATTGTGAAGTTATCTAGGAAGCGTCCAAAATATCTAGATTGTTAAAGGAATCTCAAATAGGCGTTTTCTTCTCTAGTCTATTGGAATTGGTAGCCTATAAGAACATGGTTGAATGAAACATTTTGTGGTTAAACTGCAATTATTCAACTTGAGATTAATGATAAAAGTTCAAAATAAACAATTTAAGTGCTGTTAAAACGCTGCTTGGCAATAATTCAAGTTGTAGAAAACAGTAATACCTGAAGATTTTGATGGTTGAAAAAACAAAAAATAACAAATTAGTGTGAAGGAGAAAAAGTGTTTATTGAATTTTGGTAAATGCAAAACAGTGAAGGGACTGTATGGTTGATATTCAGACCACCTTTTAGGCTCTTTTATCTCCTTGAGATCTTGTGCTTTAAGAATTATTGCTGACTTGTATGTATGTGCTGTATATAGTGCCCTTATTTGCTTGTATTTTTGCCTCTCTTTTTACTTTACTGGGGTCTGTTTAAACGTATTTGTGCATTCACTTTTTTTTTTTTTTTTTTTTTCTCTGCAAAGTAAGCTTGTCACGTGAAAGACGTAATGGTTCCTGGTAGTCCTGGGAAGGGTGGTGGTTGTGGGGGAGTTAGAGGTGAACCCACTGTACCAAATTTGTTGGCTAAAGGTCGATATGACAAAAACTACTGACACAAATGACAAGGGTAAGCTAGTCCCTCTATCAAAGACTTCTGCTGGATATCTAGGGAGTAGATTGGCTGTAGCTCTAGGAAATGATTATGGGAAAATACTCCCACGAATAGGTCCTGGAGGCTCTCTTGAAGTTGTTCCAAAAAATCTAGACATAGCTAATAAGATCTTAGGCATAAGGGTTCTCACATTGAATAATATAGTGATCAAATTTGAAATGAAGCCAGCAAATATGCTATATTCAAGCAGAAAAGGAGTATTATACGTTCCCAGGGATTTAGCTACTCCTGAAGAACTCTGTAAGGAGATTCAGCAAGTAGAACAGGTTACAAAGGCAACTGTACTAAACCCTCATCCCACATCTAGAGATGGTAAACCATACACTAGCTACACTATACATGTTGACTTCTCTCAAGAAATAGATTTTCCTACAATAATTCCTATATGGAGTGCCCTCACTGTGGTGAAACAGTTCATACCAAAACCGTTGAGATGTTTCAAGTGCCAGAAATTTGGCCATAACTCTCTAAACTGTTGGGGTAAAGATACTTGTGGTATTTGTGGAGATAATCACCCCATGATAGCTTGCCCTGAGTTAAACAAAAACAGAAATGAACAAAAAGTAAGATGTGCAAACTGTAATGGACAGCACGCTGCCCTCAGTAAGGAGTGCCAGGATTACAAGTTTAGAGCTGCAGTACTAAAAACGTCAGTCACAAAAGGTATATCATTCAAAGATGCAGTTCAAGCTTTTACTGACACCAAAGGGAAGACTCTGCACACACCACCACCAGCTTTAAACTTTGAAAATTTTCCAGTCCTTGTTCACCCTTCAATCCCACCAGAAGCAAAAATACAGGAACCAATTAACAAGGAAGTTGTCTTACTGAGAGAAAAAATAGACCAACTAACCACAGTAGTGTCATCATTGTGCTCACTGATTGCTTCCAGTGTAAAGTTAAGCAAAAGCTCGAAGTCAGAGGTACAGAAGATCCTGTCTTCACTGAAGAAATCTGAATCCTTTGTTTCTGGAAATGAAACAGACTCAGAGGATGGTATGGATGAAGATAACTTTGTTCCAAAGAAAATTTTGTCCTCTCCAGGGAAAAAGACATTAAATAAGCGTGTTCATAAACAAAAAATCCAAGAATGACTACAAGGGTAATCCAACTAAACATTAGGGGAATGGGAAAATCAAAGGTAGTAGAATTGAAAAACCTTCTAGTGAGGAGTAAGCCAGATATTGTACTGATTCAGGAAACTTTATTGAATGAACAGAAAACTTCCCCAAATTTTAAAGGCTATAGCATGGCTAGATGGGATAGGAAGACAGGACCAGGGGGAGGACTTATGACTTTAGTTAAGGATAATATCCCGTTTAAAATAGTAGATGATTTTATCCCAGGAAAAAATGAAATTGGGATCATATCTGTCAAAGAAGATGGAACGGACAACTGGATATCTGTTATCAATTATTATAACAGGACTGCAACTGACTTTGATTTTAAGCAGTTCAAAGATGCTTTTCAGAAATGTAAAGAGAGGAAAATAATTGCTGGTGACTTCAACCTTCATAACCCAATGTGGGACTCAACATCATCTCCAAATCATAATTCTAATTTACTGGCAGATTTTATTACTGATCCTCAAAATATGGTTTGTCTTATCACTCCAATAGATCTAGGTACTAGGCTAAACCCCTTAAATGGGAAGACTTCTACTATAGATTTAACAATTGCTTCTTTAGACCTTTCAGTTGACTTTGAGGTTGTTATACCGTCACCTTTTGACTCTGATCATTTCCCAGTAATGTCAGTGCTTAATTTTTCTGCTTATAGACTTCAGTTAATGAAGTCTGTGTGTTGGAAGTTCCGCAAGGAGTCCTGGCCTGAATGGCAGAGAGAGGTAGACTCGGATCTGACGGATGTTGAACTACCTACCTCTGTTGAGGAGCTTAATGAGAAGTTAACTCAAGTTATGGTGAATGCTAGTGAAAGGGTATTTGGGTATGTACAACTTAAAAGAAAATCTAGAAACTCCACACCAGGGTGGAATGCTGCATGCCAAAAAGCTTATAAGGAACGAAACACGGCAAGAAACAAGTTTAGAAGAAATCCTACAGTTACAAACAAAATTGAAATGAATGCAAAACAAGCCATCTTTAGGAAAATTGTTCCCCAAGAAATCAAGAATGGATGGAAGACTCTAATTGAGACAAAGTTTACGAAGACTACATCAATCAAAGAGTTGTGGAGGAACTGGAAAGTCTACACTGGACAAAAGTCTTCCCCAATATCTGGCATCATGATACACAACGGAACCACTGCCACCACAACACCCGAGAAAATAAAACTTCTGAAAGAGTATCTAATTGCAAATATTCCTCCACAACTTTCTACTCAAAACCGACCCACTATGCAACCTACACAGGTCTTCCCTAAGAATGATATTGAACTTGTAGAACAGGATATTGATACGATTATTAAAAAATTAAAACCAGGGGCTATGGGCCCAGACAGGATTCACAATGAGATGCTGTCCAACATGTCCCCACTGCTTCAGGCTTCTGTCTTAACTTTGTTTAATAGGTCCATCAAGGAAGGTTATGTCCCATCGCTTTGGAAAAAAGCTGCAATCATACCAATCCTGAAACCCCAAAAGGACCCTACATCCCCAAAATCATATCGCCCAATTGCCTTTACCTCATGCCTCTGCAAGCTAATGGAGAGACTGATAAAGAAGATAGTTCTACCAGAAATTGAGAAAGTAGTTCAGCCAGAACAACTAGGCTTTCTGCCCCAACGCAGTGCAATAGACTGTCTTGTGAGGCTTGAAAATCAAATAAAACAGGGATTCCGCCTAGGAAAAGAAACTCTAGCTGTTTTCCTTGATATGGCTTCAGCATTTGACAGAGTGAATATCCCTACTCTAATGGCAAAACTAAAGAGGCTAAATATTAGCCCTCAAATCGTGGAATGGATTGGTAATTTCTTGACAGAGAGGAAAATAGAAATAACTTTAGAAAATCATTCGTCTGGCTTTTTTAGTGCTCCAAATAATGTGGGTCTCCCCCAAGGAGGGGTACTAAGTCCTTTATTGTTTTTAGTGTATTGTCACGATATAAACTTAGATACGATACTGGGTTGTAAACTATACTTATATGCTGATGACATTGCAGTAGCTGCCTCCTCTCGAGATAGGGGATGCCTTAAGGCTTCAGTCCAAAAAGCCCTGTATTACTTAGAAAATTGGACAATGGAAAACTACATGTCATTCTCAACAGAGAAGTCAGTAAGTGTTCTTTTCTCAAGGAAAAATCGAACAAATGTTCAACCCCCCATTGTGTCTTTAGCAGGAGTGGACATCCAACATGCAGAGAAATTTTGCTATCTAGGAGTCTTACTGGATTCAAAGTTGCTATGGACTAACCACATCGACTATCTTGTTGGTAACCTGAGGAGTAGGGCAAACTTCAAGCCCGTTACTTTCTAAAAAAAATGGGATCAACAAATCATATTGTTTATAAAGAATGCATTGCTACATGGAATCAAGATCTCCAGTTTAGACCAAGGTTTTCCCCTACAGTCTATAAATATTCTTGTCTGATGAGTAATGCTGGCCTTCCAGGCCTAGTTCCAACCCCAAATATAGATGACCTTTCCTCACGCTTCAACGGAATAGGTAATGTAATTAATTTAGCTCTAGATAATAGAAATAAAGATTTAGGAACAATAATTTTAAAATTAGAGTGGTATAGGCTGACTCTGCAATGGACTGACTTTACTCACATATACACTGACGGATCTAAGTCGGAGGTGGGAGCAGGCTGCGCTTTTGTGGTCCCGTCAGCTGGTACTTCTTGCGGATTTAAGCTACCTGACAAGCTTACTGTTTTTTCTGCAGAAATGATTGCTATTTATCAAGCACTTCTTTATATTAAGTCAAACGGTATAGTTGGTAGCTTTTTGATTTGTTCTGATTCTCTATCTGTGTTAAATTACTTAGCTATGAAACAAAATGATGCCAAAGAAACTGCTGCCCAAATTGAAAAAATAGTTGATGACCTTCTAATACATGGTTATGATCTACAACTTACATGGGTCCCAGCACATGCAGGTATTCCTGGGAACGAGTCAGCTGATAAAATGGCAAAATGGGCTTGCAGAAATGGTGAATTGTTGGATGTAAACTTGTCCCTGAGTGAATATATTCAGAGTTATGAGGCCAAATCCGCAATTGATGAGAAAGCTGTTTTCACAAGAAAGTCCACTAATACAATCTTGGATCTATATGATTTTAAGCCTCCTCCATTGGACCTAATTCACAGTGAGAGGAAAATTGCCACAACAATATTTCGAATCAGATCTGGCCATGCTAAAGTGAATTCTGTTCTCTTTAAATGGAATTTGGTTGACTCCCCAAATTGCAATGTATGTAATGTATATGAAGATGTCCGCCATGTTATAATGTCGTGTAAAAAGTATTATATCCAGCGTGAAATATTAAAAAGAAAAGTTCTAAAGCTCTTTGGTGCCTTTACTTTCCGTGCGGTGGTGGGTCATTCATCCGCCCCTCCATGGGCTCGTAGGGTATCTGTTTCTGCACTGGGTTGTTTTATTAGAACTTCAAGTTTATTTGATGTGCTTTAGCAGTCTTGGGTCATGTTGTATCAAGTCAAATGTTTATTAATGTATTCAATATATTGTATAAGTTTAATGTAGGCAATTGTAGTTTCCCACGAAATTTAATGTAAATTGTAATTTATGGCTGTAAATGCTATAGAATTAATTAAGGTGGTCTGATGTAGGTGGCTATACTAGTGGAAAAAATGGTTTGCCACCAACAAAGAATCTGCAAATAACGATTCTAAGTGATTCACTAATCTGAAAGTAGTCATCGTTTCTTAAAAATTCTCCATACACATTGTCTGGACAAGATTGATACGTACGTGACGGAGCTGATTCATGCTCCAGAAACGTTGAAATCAACAACAACAACAACATCGGGAAACGCATTGTAACGCCTTGTGAATTGCCACAGTTCAAAATTATGAAAAAATGAAAGGTAGAATTGGAAAATGAATAACATTTTCAAAAACTTCAAAATAAACTTTATCATAACAAGTGTCACTTGAGAATGTATAATAGCTGTATTTAATTGTCAGGGTCAATATTTCAATAGAAGCATACAAAGTAATAATAGAAGGTAAATGAATTATAATAAGAAGATAAAAATAGTAGAATTGTAAGATGAAACACATTTTTAACTAGTTTGAAAAAAAGTTATCATAAAGAATGTTACCTAAAATGCTAATTGAATTGCCCGACCAACATTATAATAAAAGATATAAATTAACCAAAGGATATAAATGAAAAAATAAATAAGATAAACATCTAAAAATTAAGAGGAAACGTTATCATAAAAAATTATAACCTAGGAAAAATATTATAAAGGGTTTTGAATTACCGCCACCAAAATTAGAATAAGAACGTGCAAAGTAAGCAAAGAAAATAAATAATAAAAAAAAGATAATGCAGCGTGAACATGAAACAAAAGGAATTTAAGAAAGTTTTTAAATTATGCTAGAGACTTTAACAAACCTTACATTTCAAAATTCAAAAACCTTGAAGGGCTACAAGACCCGTAAACATAGACTTCATTAAAATATTTTTGATAATTTTAGAGTCAAATTCAAGTAACATTGGCTATAATGACTTATCGATGTTAATTGACTTTTTGTGAAACTAAGATTTATATAGTGAACAAAGCACAGTTGTTTATAAAAGTACAACAATACAACTATAGCTTCTTATGGAAGACCTAGTGGACCAATAAAACTCTTAATAAAGCAATATTGAAATAAAACAATTCTTAAGATGTCGTATCAACCTCCTTTGTGTTTTGTTTTTTCTACTGCAGACACCTTATGGACGAAGAAGTTGAAAAAAACTTCAAACTCTTTTTTAAGCTTTTGCTCTCCTTCAAAACTCACTATCGTTAACTTAAAAATTTTTAGCTCCCGAGCAAGTATAAGCTTTTAGTTGCCTTTTTCTTACTTTTAACGGGTGTTTTGAGAAGACAAATCCAAGAAAAATAAGAACGAGGAGACCGAGCGAGGAGCGAAGTCTTTCTCTCTGGTCGGCAGTGTCAATGACGATGAAAACAGCTAAGGAGATCACAACAATTGCCACTATTACTGCCGGTGTAAACCTGGAATTAATTTTTCAAAAAGTAAGATTTTAACTTTTGGGGTGTGTTAGGCTTGTGCCATATAATAAATCCGAATTTCAATAATTAATGGATGACTCTCTATCAACACTTCAGGATATTTATTATTATGGCTTAGTACCAGTATTCTGAATACCTAAGTATTCAAGACTCAGGAGTCTAAACAAAGAATATTTTTTGGACGGGGCAGAATTTGTCGAAACAACAAAAAGAACGTGCGTTATAATTTTTGGGGGAAGTTACAAAGTAATACGCAGCTTTGATAATCGCCACTGTGTGCAGAAATCAAATTGGTAAAACCTTCTTCTAGCACAAGGCGACGTTGTACACGCATGTGACATTTATTTCTATAACTGATTGATGTAGGATAACTACTGCTGGAGGTAACCTTGTTGTAAGTATTAACTGATTTCAAAAGAATATATTGATTAGAATCTCGGTAAAGCTAAACTCAGCTATTTAGTCCCTAAGGCAGGACTATGAATATCACAATTCCGGGTATATGGCTACCTCATAACATTTGCTCTATAGTGAGTTGGCCTTACTGTGTTAAAAATTTTGTTTTGCAGCACAAAATGTCCAAAACTAACCCTTTGCTGTGGTACGAACTGTCCTGGTTCTTGAAAGAGGCACTAGAAATTTAAATTGACTTTGAATGAAAATTTGTATAATATACACTTTACTGAAAAAAAAACCAAATATAAATGGATGAGCAGTTTAATATACATATACTGATATTTATTCCTTAAAGTCTTAATAGTTTTTGATTTATTAAAGTTAAAAGGGGGAAAAAATTTAAAATGTATTTTGTGTTCAGGGAAGTGCAAATTCTTCTGAATTTTAGGTCTTCGGAAGACGTGGGGGGTGTCAGCTCTGATTATGTTAATTTTTACTCGTTTTGATTTTAAATCGGATATTTATTGGAATTTTTGATCTTTTAAGGTTTATATTCCTTACTAATGGTGATTTGTAATAGTTTTTCACTTGGAAAGTTATTTGACTTTATTTTTGCTTATTTTTGGTTTGATAAAGCTCTTCTTTACTGTTCTTTGAAAAACTTATTTTGTGAAAAAAATTGTTTAATTAATTTCTGTTTGTTTTTTATTGACATAGTCTTTTTCATGGGAAAAGAAAATAATGTTTTAAACCTTTCGGTTTTCTTTCTATGAGTATTGTTTGGCTTGCTAATTATATGTTGGAGAAAATCTTTAAGCAGTTTTTAACAACATAAGCTTCTTTGTAAATCTGGACATAAACAGCATTGTTTAAGTTAGTTTTATACCTCTTCAAGTTGTCCTGATAAAATAAACTTAATACAAAACCTTAATACAAAAACTTAATACAATTACTGAAACATTGTATCTATGCTCTTTGAAAACCTGGATACAATTACACTTTATTACGTGGAAAGAAAATAATATTTTCAATTTTATCGGTTTTTTTTTCTATGAGAATCCATAGCTTGACTTGCTATTTGTATGTCGTAGAAAATCTTCTGCTCTTACAATTTAACTAAATCGTAAGAGCAGAGATAGTAATAGTAGTGACTCTTTATAATCGTTCTTTATGAGCGATTGAAAGTTACCCTCAATCGTTCTTTATGAACGATCTGAAAAATACCCTTAATCGTTCTTTGGATATTGCTGAGACATCTTATTGGCAACCAGCTTATACACAGGGCCTTTTGATTTATTTTTCAGACAACACTTAATTTTAAAGCATAATGGACAAATTCTGTAACTGTGGGGGATTGACATATCCAATGTCCCTAGGGCATAGTTGCAGGACCGTTAAACAGTGCATTTAAACAGTGCAGTCACTAGTAATAGTAGTGACTCTGAAAGTTACCCTCAATCGTTCTTTATGAGCGATTGAACGATCTGAACTCGTTCTTTATGAACGATCTGAAAAATACCCTTAATCGTTCTTTGGATATTGCTGAGACATCTTATTGGCAACCAGCTTATACACAGGGCCTTTTGATTTATTTTTCAGACAACACTTAATTTTAAAGCATAATGGACAAATTCTGTAACTGTGGGGGATTGACATATCCAATGTCCCTAGGGCATAGTTGCAGGACCGTTAAACAGTGCATTTAAACAGTGCAGTCACTAGTAATAGTAGTGACTCTGAAAGTTACCCTCAATCGTTCTTTATGAGCGATTGAACGATCTGAACTCGTTCTTTATGAACGATCTGAAAAATACCCTTAATCGTTCTTTGGATATTGCTGAGACATCTTATTGGCAACCAGCTTATACACAGGGCCTTTTGATTTATTTTTCAGACAACACTTAATTTTAAAGCATAATGGACAAATTCTGTAACTGTGGGGGATTGACATATCCAATGTCCCTAGGGCATAGTTGCAGGACCGTTAAACAGTGCATTTAAACAGTGCAGTCACTAGTAATAGTAGTGACTCTGAAAGTTACCCTCAATCGTTCTTTATGAGCGATTGAACGATCTGAACTCGTTCTTTATGAACGATCTGAAAAATACCCTCAATCGTTCTTTGGATATTGCTGAGACGTCTTATTGGTAACCAGCTTATACACAGGGCCTTTTGATTTATTTTTCAGACAACACTTAATTTTAAAGCATAATGGGGAAATTCTGTAACTGTGGGGGATTGACATATCCAATGTCCCTAGAGGCATAGTTGCAGGACCGTTAAACAGTGCATTTCCTTTTTGCTCAATTGATCCTCTCCCTTATCATTTCTTGGAGGTTCCAAATGAATATAGTCAGTCACTTTTGAGTTATGCCCTTTTGACAGCCCATAAGCACATTGTGTGGTTTGATTCAGTAAAATATTTCTCTCAACATTCTCTGAAAGGCACACCTCAACGTTCTTCGTTCTTTAGATAGTAAAGGTCAAACAAGCCTATCGTTCTCAATAACATATACTTTACGTAAACAATGGACGAATGCATACCTTACAGCCCTTGCCCTGAGGGCTTGGGGGGAGTTGACATTCCCAAAGACTTAATCACTGGGCGTTTCAACTATGCTAAATAAATTGGCTATAACTTGCCCTCTAATCACTTTTGATTCTCAAAAAGGGCATTAGAGCTTTTAATTTCCAATCGAATGAGCTTTCAAAGTTTCTACAACAACTCTATCTGTACGAACTGCTCGCTCAGAAAAAAAAATGATGCATTGTTTCCTCTTCGCTCTTTACTTAGGCAACACTGTTGCGCTACCTATGATAATGAAATTTACCTCTCTATAATTTCGGTTGCTATCGACAAGCGCACTTTTTAAAATTCTTGTTGTCATAGTTGCATTTGAAAAGCCTTTAACTTCTGATCGTTCTCAAATTGTGCAAAAATCCCCCTCTCCCTCCGTAAAAAGTTTTTCTAAAAAATATCTCCACTCCTTGTGGAAAGTTTCTCCTGTGGAAAATTCTGCCTTTAAAGGTTTCTCCCACGGAATTTCCCCATGGAGAATTTTTTTTTCTGAGGACAAAACATTTCTCCCACAGAAAATCCCCCTATAGAAAAAACTC
This sequence comes from Artemia franciscana, assembly GCF_032884065.1. Lineage (NCBI taxonomy): Eukaryota > Metazoa > Arthropoda > Branchiopoda > Anostraca > Artemiidae > Artemia > Artemia franciscana. The sequence goes on from NC_088870.1 coordinate 42,300,834, forward strand.
TCTAGATAATTCCAACAACGCTGAAAATTCTCCCGAAACATCCTTAAAAAATGTCGTATAGGAATTCTGACAAGTAGCCCCAGTGTTAAATGACCCCATTGTAAAATTTCCAGTGGAAATTTCAACCCCAGAAACTTCCCTCCCATGGATAACTCTCACCGTGAAAATCCCCCCAAGCAGAAATTTTACCCTCCCCCCAAAATACCTTCATACTTTTCAATAACAGATACAAGTAGATAACTGGCGAATGTCTTTTTTTACACCCCTTTACCCAGGGGCTGTATAAGGTCTTGTTATCCCTAAGGCAGAGCTATTGAGCCTTTCACCTATGCTGATAAAAAATGGCAATACTAAAATTTTAATTAGACGACTTTAGGGAAAGAATGGGCCTGAAAGGGTGGCTTCTTGCCCTCCAGTCTTTTTGATCACTTAAAATGGACAATAGAAATTTTCATTTTCTGATCAAATAAGCCCCATCCCGATGTTCTAGGATCATAGGATCACGACTTTATTCGATCAGCCCTGAAGAAAAAAGGAACAGAAAACAAATAAAGACCCATCCGTAATCTTTCTCCTGGAAAAAAAATACTAAGGAGGTTGTATATAGGAGCTTGAAACCTCTATATTAGGGTTATCTAATAATTCTAAATCTAATGGTGTGAAATTTATTAATATCAGTTGACTTTTTGGGGGTGTTTGCCCTCTTTTTCAGAAATTTGGTAAATTTTCTCAGGCTCGTAAGTTTTGATTTGTAAAATTAAACGCAACAAGCTTTATTAATTTGAAATCAGCATAAAAATTTAACTCTTTTGATTCGTCCCTCGTTATCAAACTCTGTTTTTAGAGTTTTGATTGCTTTTGAGTTGCGTCACTCCTTAATCAAAGTTCGTTACAACAACCTGTTCAATAGCAACATTCTTGTTGCGGTTATCAAACAGTTCGTGGTAAAGAACTGTAGTAAGGAGCGACCCGGATCAATAGTAAACGAAACTCTAAAAAATGGAATTTTGATGCTAAAAGATACACCAAAAGAATCGGATTTTCATGCTGATTTTAAATTATATAAGTTTCATCAAATTTAATCTTTGTCATCAAAAGTTAGGAGCCTGAGAAAATTTGCCTCATTTTGGAAAATAGGGGGAAACATCCCCTAAAAGTCATAGAATCTTAACAAAAATCACACCATCACAATAAGCGTATCAGAGAACCCTATAACGAAAATTTCAAGCTCCTATCTACAAAAATGTAGAATTTCGTATTTTTTGCCAAAAGACAGATCACGGGTTCGTGTTTATTTGTTTATTTGTTTTCTTTTTTTTTCCCAGGGGTCATTGTATCGACCAAGTGGTCCTAGAATGTCGCAAGAGGTCTCATTCTAACGGAAATAAAAAAGTTCTAGTGCCCTTTTTAAGTGACCAAAAAAATGGAGGGCACCTAGGCCCCCTCCCACGCTCATTTTTTTCCAAAAGTCAATGGATAAAAATTTTGAGATAGCCATTTTGTTCCACATAGTCAAAACCACAATAACTATGTCTTTGGGAATGACTTACTCCCCCACAGTCCCTGGGGGAGGGGCTGCAAGTTACAAACTTTGACCGGTGTTTACATACAGTAATGGTTATTGGGAAGCATACAGACGTTTTCAATGGGATTTTTTTGGTTTGGGGGTGGGGTTGAGGGGAGGGGGCTATGTGGGAGGATATTTCCTTGGAGTAAAATGTCATGGGGGAAGAGAAATTCAATGAAAAGGGCGCGGGATTTTCTAGCATTACTATAAAAAAAAACAATGAAAAAATAAACAGGAAAAAGTTTTTTTCAATTGAAAGTAAGGAGTAGCATTAAAACTTAAAACGAACAGAGACTATTACGCATATGAGGGATTCTAAAAATACTTTAGCATGAAGAGCGAGGTAGAAGAAGATAAATACCTGGCTCTTTATGCTAAAGTATTTTTAGTAATTTAAACTAATTATTCTACGGCCTTTCTGATTCAGGGGTTATTCATAAACAATGGGGAAAAAACTTAAGATTTACTGTAAAGAGCGAAGTATTAACAAGGGTACAAACCCCCTCATATACATAATAAAAATTTAAGAGTATAAAAGTTTGTTACGTAAGTTAATTCTTAAGTTACGTATATTTTTTATTAATAAAAACCTTCATTAAAAATTACTATTTCTCAAAATCGTCTGATAAAAACTAAGAGAAAGCCATTTAGCCAAAAAAAGAATTGATATACAAATTTCGTTTTAATGATTTATGTGCGGAGAGCCAAAATCAAACATGCATTAATTCAAAAACGTTCAGAAATTAAATAAAAGACCCAGCTTTTTTTAACTGAAAGTAAGGAGCGGCAATAAAACTTAAAACAAACAGAAATTGCTCCGTATATGAAAATGGGTTGTCCCCTCCGCAATCCCTCGCTCTTTACGCTAAAGTTTGACTCTTTGCCACAGTTCTACTTTTTAAAACAATTAAAAACTTTAGCGTAAAGAGCGAGGGATTGCGGAGGGGATAACCCCATTTCATATACGGAGCAATTTCTGTTCGTTTTAAGTTTTAATATGGCTCCTTACTTTCAGTTAAAAAACTAGTTTTTTTTTATTTAATTATTAGTAGAAGCTAACAATATTGCTGGTTAGTTTCAAAGGTTCTCAGGTGTTTGAAGAATGTTAGTTTAGATTTTTATCATTTCTTTTTTTTTGCTTTTGATACCAGATTTTTTATCGTTTCTTTTGATAACAATAGACGCATCAAAAGAATTGAATTTTTATGCTAATTTCAAATGCATAAAGCTTGTTACGTAAACAAATATTGTTTAGATTTTTTGTCATTTCTTTTTTTTAAGACATTCATTTTGATGCCCAACGTGGAAATGAACGTGGTTCATGTTCAACCACGTTCAATAGGACACAATAAGTATGCTTATTAAATAAGTTATTGAGATTAGTTATAACTAGATTTGTTGGACACGGGGCCTGTGAAGATGATTGAAGACAGTTAATCAATCTTGAACTAGGCCTTGGCTATTCAAGTTTCTTGTAAAATGTGAAACCTTAGAAATAAAAATTTTCATTTTACAATTTTAGTCAACAATAAAGTTCTAACTTATTATTGGTAAAAATGCTTATTGCCGTTGATGTTTGTAGATGTTGGTGATCAATAACCAATTGCAATTATTGATTTGCTTCCAAAAGCGCTTGTTTTTTATTGAAGGCAATTATTTATTGGCGTATTCAATGACCAATCACTTCAAAGCTCAATGACCTGCAATTCACTCCTTTGGAGATAGAAAATTCTTGGAATATTTTTCTATTAGTACAATGTAATTATACAGTCGGTTAGTTTGAAAGGTATTTTTTTGTATTAAGTTATTCTACTATTCGTAATGCGTTCAATAGAGCACAATAATTACAGTTAATTAATAAGTTATTTGAATCCGTCGCAATCGATTGTAATATGCACTGTTGTACGTGGGGTAAATCTAGCGGTAGCCCCGTAGTCATGGGTTTCCGAACCTGGTTCCAAACCAGGCGTTCATCCTTCAGTGGTCTCTAATCTCAAGACGACCCTTTTGGAATTTGAAATTCTGGGATTTCGATCCCCTTCTGGCCAAAATTGTGGTTTTGTGACGCAAAGATAAGACAGAACCTTTTTGCTAGGGCTTTTACCAATGAGCGGAGCAAACCCTTGCATTAGAGGTTTTATAACACAAAATAGGAGAGAACCTCCCTCTGCTATGGTTTTTATCATGGAAGGCTTGAAATATTCTGCTTAGGTTTTTATCATATTTGAACATGGGGGGAGGGGCTTGAAATATTCTATTTAGGGTTTTATCATAGGCAATGCAATAGGGTTGCCTAAGTAAAGAGCGATGTGGGCACAATGTTTATTTTTTGGTCTTAGACCAGGGCACTTTGTATCGAATGATTTACCGTAGAAACTTTGAAAAGGGCTCATTCAACAGGAAATTAAAACGGCTAGTGTCCTTTTTCATAGTCAAAAGTGATTGGAGGACAACTAACCCACCTCCCACGCCCACCATTCCTCCAAACACTTCAAATAAAAATTTTGAGATTGTTCAACGTAGTTTAAAGGTCCTAAAATTATATCTTTGAGGATGATAACCCTCCACAGCCCTCAGAGCAAGAGTTGTAAGTTATTCCCTGGGGGCATGTAAGGTTTACATAGAAAGCGTGACTGTACAAACTTCAGAGGGGGCTCTTTGGGTTGCTAACTAGAGGTTCTACTGCCTCTTTTAAGATTCAGAGCGATCGGAGGGTGGATACACCCCTCCATTCCCCGTATTTTCCGGAAATTCATCTGATAGAAGTTTTGAGATGCCCTTTTGTTGTAGTAGAAACTTCAAAAAAGGCTCATTCGAATGGAAATTGAAAGGAGCTTGTGCCCCTTTTAATAGTCAAAAGTGATTGGAGAGCAACTAAACCCCCTCCCACGCCCACCATTTCCCCAAACACATCGAATCAAAATTTTGAGATCGCCATATTGCTCAGTGTAGTTAAAAGATCCAGAAATTGTATCTTTGAGGATGACAATCCCCACAGCCCTCAGGGCAACGGTTGTAAGTTATACCCAGGGGGTATTGGAGTTTTTTTATAGAAAGGATGGTCGCTTAAACTTCGGTAGGGGGTGATTGGATTGGTAATCAGATTTCTCTAATACCCTTTTTAAGATTCAAAGTGATCGGAGGGCGGGTACCCCTCTCTACACGCACACACACCTCATATTTTTTAGAAAAGTATCTGATAGAAATTTTGAGATGGTCATTTGTTGACGTAGAAACTTAAAAAAAAAACTTGTTCGATTGGAAATTGAAAGGACCTTTTTAATAGTCAAAGTGATTGGAGGGCAACAAGCCCCCTCCCCACACAAATATCAATGTCCAAACAAATATAATTAAGATTTTGTGATAGTCATTTTGTTCAGAGTAGTTGAAAGGTCTGAAAATTATGTCTTTGGAAATGACAGCCCCCCACAGTCCTCGGCGCAAGGGTTGTAAGTTACGCCCCGAGAGGATTTAAGGCTCTAATGGAAAGGGGGGTCGTGTAAACTCCAGAGAGGGCTCATTGGACTGGAAATAAGATATTCTAATTCCTTTTTTAAGAGTTAAAATGATCAGGGGCACCCTCCCCCTCCTACATCGAATTTTCCATTAATGCATTAGATAAAAATTTTGAGGCAGCCCCTTGTACATAAATCGTCCAAAAATAATATAATAAAGTCTTTGGGGTGGACAATAGCCCCTAGAGTCTGATGGTCAGGGTTGTAAGTTATGCCCCAGGGTCATATCAAGTTCTTATAGAAGGGGTGATCATGTGAACTTAAGCAGAGGCTTATTTAATTTGAAATGAAAAGTTCTAGTTTCTTTTTAAGAGTCAAAATGATGGAGGGCAACTAACCCCCCTTCCTGACATACTCTTTTCTCAAAACAGATTCAATTGAAATTGTAAGATAGCCATTTTGTTACCAATATTTCAAAAATCATATAGCAATGTCTTTGGGGTGGACACAATCCCCTAGAGCCTATTGGCAAGGGTTGCAAGTTATGCCCAGGGCATATAAGGTTTTTTGGGAACGGGTGGTCGTATTAGCTTTGGATTGAATGGAGCTCATTTGATTGGAAGTCCGAAGTTTTAGTGCCCTTTTTAAAATTCAGAAATGAATGGAGGGCAATCAGCCCCTCCACAAGCCTATCATTCCCCAGGATGTATTTGATCGAAATATTAAGAGATCTATTTTGTTCAGCCTTTTTGATAGGTCCAGTAATTGTGTATTTGGAGACCTCCCCACAGTCCTCAGGACAAGGTCTTTAAGCTGGGCAATTTGTTTACTGTTCACACACAGTATATGTTATTGAGAAAGGTACGCAAGTTTGATTTTTACTTTCCAAGAAGACGAAGGGCATTGAGGTGATCCTTTCAGAGAACGTTTTGAACTAAATCAAACACGTTATGTGTATAAGGATTGTTATAAGGGTGTAACACTGGAATGAATGAGCATATTAATTAGGAAAATTCAGAAAATGACAAGGGAGATGATCAAGAAGGCAATATTTGCATGCTATCAGTACTGCTACCGCTACCACCACTACTACTACCGCACCAATCTATTTACAGTATTTTGGGGAAATTCGAGCAAAACGAAAAGACGCTATGTGCATGCAAAGTGTCAAAATAGCGTATCTCAAGAATTAATTTGTGTATTAAGTTGGAACTTTCAGGGAAGGCTTAAAGGGAAGATCATCTTGCCAAAAGTTAATATGTGCATACTACTGCTAATACTACTATTACTGTTGCATTTACTGCCACTACTATTTCTATTGATACTACTTGCAAGGCTAAGAGCACTGAGAGGAACATATGATAACGTACAGGTTTATATATGATAACGTACAGGTATATCTTTCGAATAGTGTGGTGTGTGAAGTTATAACTAACAGAGTTTGTTGTGAGGGATGCTGAAATAACATAAAGAAAATATTTTCATCCTAATACTACTGCTTCTACTCATGCTACTACCACTGTTACTATTACTACCACTTTTATTACTAATACTGCCACTAAAGCTTAGGCCACTACAATTAATTCTACTGCTGATACTACTTCTACTGCTGTTAAAACTAACGACATTAAGGTGAAAAATTTGGGATGTGTAATAACTAAATGGAACTAAATCGAAATTAAATAAAAACAACAAGTTTGTTTTAACTACAAGTAAGGAGTGACACCAAAACTTAAAAAAGCAGGAATTATTCCGTATATGAAAGGGGTTGTCCCCTCCACAACGCCTCGCCCTTTACGCTAAAGTTTGACTCTTTCTTACAACTCTACTTTTTAAAACAATAAAAACTTTAGAGGCAGGAGCAAGGCCCTAAGGAGGGGACACCCCCTTTCGTATACATAATAATTTCTGTTCGTTTTAAGTTTTAATGTCGCTCCTTACTTGCAGTTAAAAAAAACTTGTTTTTTTTAATTTAATTTCAGAACGTTTTTAGTTATTGCATGCTTTGATTTTGGCTCACCGCACATGAGTAATAAAACTCCGCCTGTAATTATACAGCCAGTCTCAAGCCTGGATAAAGGAGGAGGGTTTGGCGGCAGACTAGCAGCCTGCCCCTGGAAAAAAAGATTTGCCATAGAACCGTCTAATTGAGAGCCAACATGATACCGACTATGCAACCTGCCGACGACTATGGACCGCCCCCGGACTCCTTGACGACGAATTCGGACCGCCCCCGGACACGATTTTTGAAAACGAATTGCGAAATTAAACTTGGTTTTTGGAACGTAAGGACCATGGTTCAACTTTCTAAAACAGAACAGGTTGTGAATGAGATGGACAATTATGGCCTTGACATCCTAGCTCTGTCGGAAGTCCGTTGGACTGGTGCAGGTAGTCAAACCCTCAAGAAGGGATCCACAATCCTGCACAGTGGCACAGAAAAAAAGAAAGAAGCAGGCGTCGCCATAATGCTGTCGAAATCTGCGTCCAGAGCCCTAACGAAATGGACGCCTATAAATGAGAGGATCATCGTGGCACGGTTCACAGGTCGCCAAGCTAAGTTAACAGTAGTCGCATGTTACGCACCAACTAATGAGGCAGACGATACCACAAAAGATAACTTCTACAACACCCTACAAGCTGTCGCCAAGGATATCCCAAGCCACGATCTCGTCTGCTTTGTTGGTGACCTCAACGCCAAGGTGGGGAGCGACAAGTCCTATTGTCCTGAGGTTCTTGGGAGCCAAGGCCTCGGCGAAATAAATGAGAATGGGATACTGTTAGTTGACTTCGCACTAACAAATGACCTTATCATCGGAGGAACCCAGTTTCAGCATAAAACTATCCACAAATACTCATGGAACTCGCCTGATGGTCGAACCCACAACCAGATTGACCATATCTTGATCAACAAAAAGTGGAAGTCAAGCCTTCAAGATGTAAGAGCCTACAGAGGAGCCGACGTCGCCTCAGACCACGCCTTGATGATTGCAAAGCTGTCCCTCAAACTGAAAAATCCCAAACCAAAGAGAAACCTGCCTACGACTCTGAAAAGCTCTCAAACGCAGCAGTTCGTCATAGGTTCAACATACAGCTTACAAACAGGTTTGAGAGCTTGGCCCTAGATTTGGATAGAGAAGCCACTGTGGAGACAACCTGGGCCACCCTAAAAGAAGCCTACAACCAGACAGCAATAGAAACAATTGGGAACAAAAAAAGACCCAAAGACGAGTGGTTATCCGATAAGACATGGACCCTTATCGAAGAGCGTCGGAAACTAAAACAACGTCTTCTAAATGATGGAGATAACAGCGACACAGTCTTGAGTAACCAGCTGTATCGATACCAAGACAAGCTGGTGAAAAAGAGCGCAAGGGGAGATAAACGGAACTTTCTAGAACAAAAGGCAGCTATGGCAGAAGAAGCGGCCAAGCGCGGCGATTCCAGAGCCGTCTATAAAATCACCAATGAAATCATCGGGAAACGTCGCAACCTAAATGGACCAGTAAAAGACGGAAACGGGAAGACAGTCACAGCCCCCGATGAAATCTCTGAAGTTTGGGCCCAACACTTCGAGAAAGTTCTCAACCGACCTAGTCCTCCGAACACAGCAGATATCCCCACAACCCCTTTCCTGGAACTTCAAATCAATACAGAAGAACCGTCAACCGAAGAACTGGTACAAGCCGCTCGCAAACTGAAGAACGGCAGAGCACCAGGAAGCGACAGGATATCAGCAGAAATGATTAAAGCCTCTTTAGGCGCTTGCATAACTGTGTGGATCACATTCTTTGCATGTATATGGAAATCAGAGAAAGTCCCCGAAGAATGGAGAAAAAGCACACTCATCAAGCTTTTTAAGAAAGGAGATGCAGCAAAATGCGATAACTGGAGGGGCATCTGTCTCCTTTCTATCCCGGGGAAACTATTCTCACAGATAATCCTTCGTCGCATCCAGACAGCCTTAGATAAGCACTTGCGAGACGAGCAACATGGCTTCCGCCCATCCCGCTCCTGCTCCGACCTTATATATGTCCTACGCATGATGATCGAGGAATGCAATGAATGGAGGCAAAAGATGTACCTTGTCTTTGTGGATTTCGAAAAAGCCTTCGATTCAATACACCAAGATTCGCTGTGGAATATCCTCCGATATTACGGCATTCCAGAAAAACTTGTATCCTTTATCATTGCCCTATATGAAAACACCGAGTGCTGCGTTCGGACCCAAGAAGGAAATACAAGGTATTTCCATATCATGTCCGGTGTCAAACAGGGGTGTGTCCTCTCCCCCTTGCTTTTTGTCCTTGTAATCGATTATGTGCTCCGAGACTGCACGGGGTTTGGTATCCAAATCTGCGACAACAAACGACTAGCAAATCTTGATTTCGCCGACGACATCACTCTGATGGAAGCAAACAAGGAAAGGCTCCAGGATCTTCTCGTAGTAATCCGAGAGAAAGCGAGTCTTTTGGGACTAAAGATTAACTCGGACGAAACAAAAAGCATGGCAACGAGTGACTCACCACTGGGCTTAAAGTACGGGGACAATACAGTAGAGCAGGTAGTGGATTTTAGATACCTTGGAAGTACAGTCGAACGAACTGGATCCAGCGAAAAGGAGGTGCAGTATAGGATTGGACAAGCCAGTGGAGCTTTTAATCGACTAAAGCCAGTGTGGCGATCGAAAAAGTACTCCCTGAAACTGAAAATGAGGCTGTTCAACAGTAACGTCATCTCCGCCCTCCTTTATAGCTGTGAATGTTGGAAACAAAACCAACACCAAGAAAAGAGGATTCTCGCCTTCGAGAACAACTGTCTTCGCAGAATACTGAACATTAACTGGAGAGAACACATAACCAACCAGACTGTTCGGTCTATCTCGCGCCAGCCCCTGGTAACAGATGTCATACGCCAACGAAGATGGCGCTACCTGGGGCATGTTATCCGTATGACGGGAGATAGACTCCCCAGAACTGTACTGGAGTGGCAACCAGAGGGAACTCGAAGAAGAGGGAAGCCGAAGAATACACTTCGTCGTACGTACCAGCGGGACCTAAAACACATCAATCCGATAGTCCCACCCCAGTGGGAAGACGTCTGGGCAGCAGCACATATGAGGGACGACTGGCGGCTCTTTTTGGATGCCCTGGGTGCCTCTGGCGGCACAGGAGGAACTAAGGTCTAAGGTAAGGCACATGAGTAATTAAAACGAAATTTGCATGTAATTTTTTTGCTAAATTGCTTTCTCATAGTTTTGATTGGACGATTTTGATAAGAAAATGGGGTGGGGGAGAAGGCCTATTTACCTCCATTTTTTAGCTACTTAAAATTGCAACTAGATTTTTTTTGCGAACATTTTTGTTAGTAATAAACATACGTACCTTACGAATTAACTTACGTTACCAACTTCTATATTTGTGTATTTTTATTACGTATATGAGGAGTTTCGCCCCCTCGTCAATACCTCGCTTTTTACACTAAAGCTTGAATTTTGTCCCAAATCCATAAGAATGAGCCCTAAAACACAAAGGCCGTAGAATAAATAGTTGCAGTTGCTAAAAATGCTTTAGCGCAAAGAGCAAGGTATTATGGAGGAGACGAACGCCCTTATATACGTAATATTTTACATTTGTTTTAAATTTTAATGCTGCTCATTACTTCCAGTTGAAAAAAAAACTATTTATTTTCTCAATTTTTTTTTAATAATGCTAGAAAATCCTGCGCCCCCTTCATGGAGGTTCTCTTCCCTCATGATAAATTCCTCCATAGAAAGATCCTCCCACGTAATCCCCACCCCCGACCCAACCCCACCCCAACGTGAAAAAGTCCCCCTGGAAACGTCTCAACCCCTCTATAATAACCATTACTATATATAAACAAGGGTCAAAGTTTGTAACTCGCAGCCCCTCCCCCGGAGACTATGGAGGATTAAGCCGTCCCCAAAGAAATAGTTATTAAGTTTTCGACTACGCTGAACAGAATACCTATCCGGTGGCATCAAATTTTGATCTGGTGACTTCGGGAAAAAATGAGCTTGGGAGGGGGCAAAGGTGCCCTTTGATTATTTGGTCACTTAAAAAAGGCACTAGAACTTTCAATTTCCGTTAGAATGAGCCCTCTCGCGACATTCTAGGACCACTGGGTAGATACAATCACCTCTAAAAAAAACAACAAACAAACAAATAAACACGCATCCGTGATCTGTCTTCTGGCAAAAAACACAAAATTCCACATTTTTGTAGATAGGAGCTTGAAACTTCTACAGTAAGGTTCTCTGATACGCTGAATCTGATAGTGTACTTTTCGTTAAGATTATATGACTTTTAGTGGGTTTTTTCTCCTATTTTTCAAAATAAGACAAATTTTCTCAGGCTGTCAACTTTTGATGGGTCAGACTAAATTTGATTAAACTTATACATTTAAAGTCAGCATTAAAATGCAATTCTTTTGATGTAACTATTTGCATCAAAATTTCGTTTTTTAGAATATCGGTTACTACTGAGCCGGATTGCTCCTTGCTACAGTTCGTTACCACGAACTGCTTGACACACGGGCTATCAAGCGGACGCATCAGAAATACTTCAAGAACGTTTGATGGTATGAAGCTGAAACTTTTGGCGTGTCTTGAACAGGATGAAAACAAAGATGTTAAGCGCACACTACCACTATTGCAATCTAACAGTGCCTTCTAAGGGTATTAGGCTGAAGATTTCAAGAAAAATTTAGGCAGATGCTGAATTAAATCAAAACGAACTATGAGCATGTGGATTTTCCAAAAGGTGACACAGCAATATCTGAAGGCAAATTATATTATGAAGTTAGACCTTCAGGGGTAAGGTCTAATTTTGGGGGGATTTTAAAATACCCAGAATGCACTCTATGTATACTTTTAATACTACCATTATAGTTACTGTAACTAATGACGCTAAGAGTATGAAGGTGAAACTTTTAGGAAGAGTTTAAGAGGAGTTTCAATTAAGTGAAAAAAACTGTGTGCATACAGGTTTTCAAAAGGGCATATAAGCAATATCATAGGTTGCACCACGTTATAATAGCTAGAAATATTATTGAAAATTTTAAATGATGTAATTCTATTCAAAATTAAAAGATAAATAGCAACGAAGACGACACTGGCTATCCATATTAAACAAACACAATTTAGAAACAATAGGGAAATTTTTTCAAGACAGTTGAATTCAAACCAGTGAATATTTCCTATTGTGTTTAAGTTGTGTTTGTTTGGAATTAAAAGTCCAAGGGCACCTTTAAGAGTAAGAAGATATTGGAGGGGGAGCAGCCCTTCTCTCAAGCCCATTCCTTTTCCAAACACATCAAGTCAAAACTTTGAGACAGCGATTTTGTTCAGCATAGTAGAACGGCCCAGCAACTATGTCTTTGGTATTGGGTATTGAGGGATTGGGTATGCCAACCCCCTGCAATCATGCAATTGACATATTATGCTTTAAAACTAAATGTTGCTTTAAACCAAATCAAAAGGCAGTGTGCTTATGGTTCCCAAGAAGAAACCTCAGCAATATATCGCGAACGACTGAGAGTTTAAGTTAAAACTTTTGGGCCTATACCCTTACTACTTCTAGTCTTACAATTTAAATCAATAAAAAGAGTTTAAGTGTAACAAAGTTGTCAAAGAGAATAGATAGAATCTTTTGGAATGGTATTTTTTTACTTTTCGGTTCAACTTCGGGAGTTATAAAATTAAATCAAATTAAACTTTTTGTGTCAGGATTTAAAATTGATGAAGAAGCTTCTCCAGCATACAGATAGCAAACCAAATTATGGATTCTTAGAGAAAAAAGCTAAAAAGATATAAAACATCTATTGCATTTTCATTCAAAAACGAACAGAAATTAACATACAAATTTTTTCCACAAAAGCAGTTTTTCAAAGCAAAGTAAAGAGCTCCATTAAGCCAAAACAGAGCAGAAATAAAGTCAAATAATCTTCCAATCGTAATGATAGACGAATCACTATCAATAAATAAATGAAACTCAAAACGAACAGAAATTACAATAAATAATCAGGTCAAACTCAAAACAAGCAAAAATTAACATTAGTACCGCTGATAACCCCCATGCCTTCTCAAGACCAGAACATAATTTGCCCTTTATTGAAAACAAAACACATTTTAAATGTTTTCACTTTTTTACTTTCATAGACAAAAAGTTAACCAAACTTTATGGAATAAATTTCAGTATATGTCTATTAAACTGACAATCTACGGTTATTCTTTGTTTGCGTTCAGGGGTTTTCCTGGATAAGGTTTTCAACCATGCTGATTTTAAAAGTACATTTATTATATCCATGGGACGTTATTATCGAAGAATTTTAGGATTTTTTTTTTTGATTTCCCGTTAGTTTGTTTCCGTATTACAATTTTAGCGTAAAGATTAATTGAAATAATAGTTACCATTTCTGGATCACTAAATTAACAATCATATGTTTTGAGGCTTACTTAATTTTAACTTAGAATAAGTTATTATTAACTTGATTATTAATTAATTATAGCTTAATTATTAATTAATCATTAAGTTAGAATAAGTTATAGAATATGCTGAACATTTCACAGAACTCTCGCTGCTTTTACATAGCACAAACTTGCTACTAACATTAAATGACAACGCTCTGAAACCTTTTCAATATTTGCCTAATAAGGGCATTAATCTTGAATTTTCAATATAACATTTTTGATTTAAATATTAAATTTATCTATAAATATAGACATCGCTATTAAAAAATTAAAGCTAAAATACAATTATATGTAGTCTAGTTACTATTAGTTATCTCATACCATACTACTATCAGTAAAAATGCATTAGAACCGTCAACCTTGTTTTAAAACTTTTAATTTCTTTTCGAAGCCTTTTCGTCTGGATTAATGGGTTTATGATATTTTGGACAAAAGATGATAACCTTAAAGATACATTTTTCAGACAATAGATACAAATCATTTCTTTACGCCTAATGAGTTTTAGCTAGACAGACCAGAAACAGAGAGACGCAGCGAAGGAAAAAATCCTAAAATATCAAGGAAAACAGCTGAATATAAATGTCTGAACTTTGCATTGCCAATTTAGTCGAAAAGAATAATAAAACAAGATGTACTATATAAAATGTTGTACAGCAATACTTATTGTTCTGACCACTATTATAGATATAGCGTCCACTTCAACTGAGGTGGGATCTCAGAAACATTTACATAGTTCAGATAGTACTAGCTTTCATCTTGGTAGAGCGAATCCAAAAGCATCAGTATTGCGTAAGTTTGGTTTGAATGCAAAAAACAACGACTATGCAGAAGAAAACTATTCTCCAGCCAGTTTGAAAGTGCATTTCAATTATAGTGGAGAAAACATTTTGAAAACGGATTTTACAAGTAATGCTGAAGCAGCTAGAAACAAAAGAGGCGGTGGTGGATATGGCGGAGGAGGTAATAGTGGTGGTTGTGGAATTTGTGTGTGTGGTGGTGCTTATGAAGGAGGAGGATATGGAGGTAGTGGTCATAGTGGCAGATATGACGACAGTCACGGTGGTGGTGGCGGTAAAGGAGCCCATGGAGGAGGTGGATACATTAGTGGTGGTGGAGGCAAACATTGACAGATGAGAATGAAAGGTTAATTTGAGCCTGTATATACAAAGCATAACAGAGAATATAGCACCTATCCTGACTGATTATGACCTTTCCTGACTATAGTATTTATGATTAATAGTTGCTTTAAATAAAATACAGTGTTGTATTTTCACGGAAATTTGCTTATTTTAATTACTGATCTGAATTCCAGATTGACAGGAACATAGATGTCACTTAGACAGAAACTCGGGATCAACAGGAACAGAGTAATTTTTTTTTTTTTTTTTTATGTTTCAAGCTTTGCTTTTTTTCTAATTTGGTTGGATAATTTACTTTGGAAGCCGGGCGTACCGGATGGCTACTGAAATCTACTGGAATTGATCATAGCCCACTAAGTACTAGGGCCTAAGCTGTCTTGAAATGCAGAGGCGACATTTGGGGGGGGGGGTCAGGGGTGGGCAAATGCCCACCCCAGATTTTTCAGGGGACCCAAGCTTCCACCACAAAGGGTCCTTTGCCGGTCATAATAATCCATTATGTACAACATAATCCATTCTGTTCAATTGATTTGAAATTACTGCACGTTTATTACTTTCACCGACGTATTGTTTACTTAAATAAGAAAGTTTCTCGCTGAGGAGGGCCAGCCTTTAGTCTGGTTGAATTTTCCACTTTCAGTTTAATCACTTAACCTCGTTGATTATGATCTTTGATGTTATAATTAATCTTAGAGGTCAGTGTGGCTGAGTTCCACATTGGGTTACAGTACATTTCCATGCAACACACGGGTGCTGAAAATGAGTTTTTACTTAGAATATTCGATCGATGTGCTGCCAAAACTCTGCATTTTTTCTTACGTGAAAGTTTGGGGGGGGGGCCAAAATGGAGTTCATGCCCACCCCAAGATTTGGCCCAAATGGCGCCTCTGTTGAAATGACAATCAGCTGTCTTGAAATGATATTATCCCACTAAACTTTTCACTAATTGAGACTATCCATACAAGCTGGTTCTTTTTCTTCTACGCATCCAAGGATTACAGTCACAGGTCAACGCAGCCTTGGCCTGAGTTGAGGAGATCCTGATTTCTTTTCCCGCACAGCGACATACTTCCAAATCTCTTAGAGTATATAATATATCTTTAAAGTACCATAAATAAGAACTCTTGTAGAGGCCACGCTTTCATTGGTCCTTTTGGTACCCCATAAATACTCTTTGTAATTTATAAAGTGAAGAAACAGCCTGATAGTTCTGCTGCCAAAAACCTTTAAAGCTATTTAAAATTGAAGATAAAGCTTACTTGTTCTGGCACCCGAACAAAATGAAGAAATAGAACAGAGAGCAAGATCGCCCCTTCACGTCGATAGAGAAAAAAGTAGCAGGAACTTTAAACAAGGGGAGGGGCATCCTTCAGGCCTTTATCCACATCAAAATTTCAAGATATGTATGGATGCTATTACAATGTATTTCATTTTCTGGATAACTCGCTCATTTAAGGTATTTTTTTTTAATTCCCCTCCTTTGAAATAAAACTGTCTATACACTCCTCTGGTGGGAGCATTACATGCTGAGATCAGTATATATGGTAAAACTGGCTAAGAATTTTCTTGAATTTTCCTCCCGTTCCCCATTCTCCTCCCCACTCAAAAATTGCATTTTAACTGATACATTTGGCATATTTTAACCTCCCCTCCCCCAAAAAACAAAACAACAAATAAAAACATATTGAAAATAATTAGATCCTTATTTTCAGTAAAGCGCTTTGAAAAGAGCTGTCAAGTGAGAAATAATAGCCATTTGAAGCTGATTCAGTAATTATAACTATTCTTTAGATTAATCTTACTGGTAAAACTTTATTTCAAAAGCGGATTTATCCTTATTAAACAGGTCGTGGTAACGAACTGTAGTAAGGAGCGACCCGGCTCAATAGTAACCAAAACTCTAAAAAATTGAATTTCTATATAGACAGCTACATCAAAAGAATCGCATTTTAATGCTAATTTTAAATATATAAGTTTCATCAAGTTTAGTTTTAACCATCAAAAGTTACGAGCCTTAGAAAATTTTCCTTATTTTAGAAAATAGGGGAAACAACCCCTAAAAGTCATAGAATAAATCACACCATCAGATTCAGCGTATCAGAAAACCCTATTGTAGAAGTTTCAAGCTCCTATCTACAAAAATGTGGAATTTTGTATTTTTTGCCAAAAGGCAGATCACGGATGCGTGTTTATTTGTTTGTTTGTTTTGTTTTCTAGGGGTGATCATATCGACCCAGTGGTCCTAGAATCTTGCGAGATAGCTCCTTCTAACGGAGATGAAAAGTTCTAGTGCCCTTTTTAAGTGACAAAAAAATTGGAGGACACCTAGGCCCCCTCCAATGCTAATTATTTTCCCAAATTCACCGGATCAGAATTATTACGAGAAATTATTACGCATATGACGGGCTCACCTCCTCCTAATACCTCGATCTTTACGCTAAAGTGTGTTTAGTAATTTCAACAATTTTTTCTACGGCTTTTGTGATTCAGGGGTCATTCTTAAGAAATTGGGACAAAATTTAAGTTATAGTGTAAAGAGCGAGGTACTGACGAGGAGGTGAACCCCCTCATATACGTAATAAAACATGAGAATACAGAAGTTCGTTACGTAAGCTAATTTGTAAGTTACGTATATCTTTTACTAATAAAAACATTCGTAAAAAATTAAAAGTTCTAGTTGCCTTTTAAAGTAACCAAAAAATCGGAGGGCAACTAGACCTCCTCTCCTGCTCCTTTTTTTTCTCAAAATCATTCGCTGAGAAAGCCTTTTGGCCAAAAAAATAAATATGCAAATGTTGTTTTAATTATTCATCTGCGGAGAGCCAAAATCAAAACATGCATTGATTCAAAACCTTCAGAAATTAAATAAAAAAAACAAGTTTTTTTTAAACGGAAAGTAAGGAGCGACATTAAAACTTAAAACGAACAGAAATTACTTATTTCTAAGGAGCGACGTATATGAAAGGGGCTGCTTCCTAATCAAGGCCCCGCTCTTTACGCTAAAGTTTTTTACCGTTTAAAAAAGTAGTTAAGAGAAAGAGTCAAACTTTAGTGTAAAGAGCGGAGCGTTGATTAGGAAGCAGACCCTTTCATATACGAAGTAATTTCTGTTCGTTTTAAGTTTTAATGTCGCTCCTTACTTTCCGTTAATAAAACTTGTTTTTTTATTTAATTTTCAGTTAAGCGCTTTGAAAAGAGCTGTCAAGTGAGAAAGAATAACCATTTAAAGCTGATTTAGGAATTATAACTATTCTTTTGATTAATCTTACTGGTAAAACTTTATTTCAAAAGCGGATTTATGGGAATTTTGGAAAACAGTCAGAAATCCCACAAAAATTAATTTTGAACGAACCATTTAAAAGAGTGACATTAGTAAAAATACTAGGGCCAACATGGG
This sequence comes from Artemia franciscana, assembly GCF_032884065.1. Classification (NCBI taxonomy): domain Eukaryota; kingdom Metazoa; phylum Arthropoda; class Branchiopoda; order Anostraca; family Artemiidae; genus Artemia; species Artemia franciscana. The sequence continues at coordinate 42,318,883 of NC_088870.1, forward strand.
AGGGGTATGGGGGTAAAATCCTTGAGACAAAGCCTTAAAGAGGCCTCTAAAATTCATTCTAAGCAATATGTGTCCAATATAATCTACCAAGGAGAATAGCAACAGTACTGCGGTACGGTACTTCACTAGACACTGCGCATAAATATTGCAAGAAAGCTGAAAAGCAAAGACACCATGTTGTTCGACTCTGTGATATTGACCTAAATTTTAGACAACGATTTTTAGACCTTTTAGAAGAATTTTAATTTTGTTTGGCATAGCGATTTCCGCTTTCCCATATTTCTGTATTTATTTAAAAATTTGTTTTCGACAAGACATTTAACAAGCACCTTCATTCGAAAAGTGGTTTTAAGTTTAAGTTCCTTTTATTATCAATATACATCCATTTATAAACAAAAATATCCCAAAGGGCTCAATGGCCTGTTATTCGGAAAAAATATAAATAATTATTAAATACATTCACACTTAAAATATATTTAGATTCTACTCACCAATCCTCACCCGAGTACAACTGGTTTCCGCGGCACCTACTTAAAAGAAATACTTAAAAATAATCAATACTTGCTCATCAAATCCTTTTTTTTACTTCTGTTAGGGTTGTGTCTTAGCTATTACTGCTGTGACTAGTTTCCTTCAGTTGTAAAGGGTATAAAGTCCTCCCTGCCCACTATGCACTGCAAGGTGCCCTGGTACTAATTCCAAACCTTTTAAGAATTTTCACCCCTATGCTGAAAATAAGCAATTCATTAACTTATCAGGCACTTTTGCATCCAGAAAAATATCTTCCCTTGAATATGCTAACTACCCATGCAGCTGTTAATTATTAAGTTTTATGTATATCGGCATATCTTTAAGTATTCAATGGTGCCGCGAATTTGTCTGTGAAAAAGAGTTTATCACACCATCAAATAGCGGTAGTTGTTAAATATTCGGTCAATAAAATTGTCGGTCAATATTCGGTCGTCAATATTCGGTCAAAATCAGTGTCTCTATTTCTATAATCATAATAAAATATACAGTGGAAAAATCGAAACAGTACTGGAGTTGAAAACTAACGACATCTTCAAATGGATTGAAAGTGATGTAGGTCATCTAAAAACAATGAAAAAGGAAGTACCTTAAATTCCAAAGTTGAATTATCTTCGTGACAACACTGTTTGATACCTTTTGAAAATTTGTATTCGAAGACAGGCTCTGTTTCACGATTTTGTAAGTAATACTTAATGTTACAATAACTGAAATAATAATAAGCAAACCGGCTCCATCACACCAGTCAATGTCACTATCTTTTTTAAGTCTTATGGTTACCGCAGCAACTATATAGGCTATAAAGAAACAATATATAGCGCCAATTTTGAATATTGATATGGAACTTTTGTTCTTGGTGGTAAACTCTTTGACCTTGTCCTTCCAATTTTTCATAAAAGGTAACCGCTCTGACGTAAATACTGGCGTTTCATTTTGATTGATAGGTCTATTTTTCTAAAAAATAATTGATAAATTAAAATAATGTTGAAACAAAATGATGCTTAAATAACATTGAAATATAATTATACTGAATTGATGAAAATCAATATTAATAACTATTCTTAAAAGTGCTAGTTTTTTAATAAATAAACTACAACAAACAATTTTTGGTGATTGAAAACGACAAACATGACTATTGAAAATGTTGTAAAATTTGAGTATATTTTGCGCTTTAATCATTTTTAGCAGAAGATGCTTACTATGGAATGTGAGGCCTTGAAAAAGTTCCAACGGAAGTAGAGAAAACGACAGAAAGAGATAGAGATAGGGACAAAAAGTAAATAATGCACAAACAGTTCACGACTAGAGGTAATCTTAAATTGCAAATACGAATATGTACTAATTTTAGCAAATGTCTTTCAAAATAGTACCTTGAAAGTATGTCTAAAAAAAGCAGTCCTTTACGACACATTTTCTAACTTTGTTTTCGAAAATCAAACCACACTCAATAATTCACAATACAAAACAGGATGGTAATATTAAAGATAAGAAATGCAGTTTGGAGAGTCTGTAGTACCTGTTTAAAGCCAAAATTTTAGAAGAGGTCGATAACAAAGATATAGTATATAAGGGGCAACGCACTAGCTTTGTATCTTAGCTATGCATCTACTAGTCTACTAGCTATATGCATCTTAGGGACTTAGAGATACAATTTGCATTCATTATTTAAGTATAATGAATCTTGTCAATTCTGGTAAGGATAAAACCCCAATTACTCGTCTACGAGGGGTGTATCAAATACCATGTAGTTGTGGAAATTATTACATTGGTCGAACCCACCAAAATTTAGGAACAAGATTACAGCAACACAAAGAAAGTATTGAAAAAGCGTTAAAATCTAAAAATAACTCTATATCTTTCGATTCAGCTTTAAGTAGTCATATTTTTGAAAATCCAAACCATTATGTTCTATTTGACGAAACAATTCTAATTAGCAATGACCTAGGAATCAAACAAACTGTCCGTGAGGCAATCGAAATCAAACGAAACTTAAATAATAATAAATCCCTAAATAGAGACTTGGGTGAATACACACTCAACCCTATGTACACAAAATTAATTATAGAAAATAATCTAATTCAAAATAAAACAAAAATAGGAATTAACAAAAACAAGCCCAATATCAAAAGAACTATCAGATTAGCTGCAGAGAAGGCAAATATCGCAATAAGAAATCAATCCAATTTTTAATAAATACAGTTAGTGAAATGAATGAACCTTTTTATCTTGTAAAATGTTAGCTTTTATCAGACAGTCTTGGCTGAACTTTTCGTTAAGAAGTAATGATGCCAAGGCTATTTTAAAATAAAAAATGGATTTTTAACTGAGAACTTTTATTGTAAGTGTTTTATTGTTTTTTATTTTTTTCTTTGCTGAAGACGGCCCTTAGATATAGGGCCGAAATATTCAAATAGGTTTTGTTGGTTCACTGTCTTGGGAAAAAAAGTCCTCATTATTCTCTCTTTTGTTGTTGTATTATGGAAAGGCAGTGTGGTCTTCGTCATTATTTATTATCTTCGTCATTATTTGCATTCAGTTATTAATGGGCGTAGCTGTAATATCTTAGAAACTGCTAAGATTAGGGCTGTGATTAAGTGAACTGGTGGAGCTTGAAAATCCCATTTTAAAATTGAAAAATTTTTAAAAAGTACTCAAGTATTCATTGGCGGAAGACACCGCTTTTAATATCAGGCTGTAGCTTCTCTAAGGTGCTACAAAATGTTTACTAGGATTTTGCTCTATTTCCTCTAATTGCTTAGAAATCTTAGAAAATGTCTAGCTTTTTTTCACAAGTGTACTCTATGAAGGATGCTGCTTTTAGAACAAAATTGGTACTGTCATGAGCAGAAGACAATAACCTGCAAGATGATTGCAACCATTTTTCGATTTATTTTCCTGTTTTCGATCAGTCCCATTGAATATTTTCAGCTACCTGAAATTTTTACAAGTTTTTTTCCAGAAAGAATCGTTTCAGATCCCCCTAGAGACCAAATTGACAAGCTGGTATGATTAACCTGCTATTTCCACCAATGAATAAGTGCTATATTCAGGGTTTTTGACAATCGTCTGTCTCTAGGAATTGAGAGACAGAAGGCTACCCTAACTTCAATTTTGAAGCTCGAAGTTTTCAAGTTCACTTAATCAGAGCCTTAATAGGTTGAAACTGTCAGAAAATGTCGGTTGAGACATTGAACTAAACGTCAAATCTTGTTGAAATTACAAAATGATCTGATACATCAGTAATAATAACTCTTGGAGCTGAAAAAACTAGATTTGAAAAAATTTTGTCAATAAGCATCGATGATGAGGTGGTTACTCGTGTGCATATATTTATAGTTGGAAATAAACCATAATTGGACATACACAAATTTATAGTTGGACATACAAAGCTGCAAAAAATTCATAGAAACGCTCGCATCAAGCTGATGAAGGTCAATATTAAAATCCCCGAACATTATAAATGGATGTGAACCAGTTGCTAGTTTCTTCAGCTCCTCATCCAAAAGATCCATAAAGATGGCTATGGAGCCAGATGGCGGCCTATACAAAATAATAACAAATGCACCTTTAGGTTTCAGCCTAAGCTGAAGAATAAATGGTTCAAAAACCATTTTCTGATATACTACTAAGGCATTTCTTCCCAAAACCTCATTATCGCTTCGAGTATATGCACTATTTCCTCCATGTTGCCTAAACTGTCGGTTCCTATTGTAAGATTTATATCCTGGAATATTTAAAAGAGCGGAGTTGTGACCTTTCAGCCAGGTTTCAGTAAGACCGATAACCTGAAAAACCGAAAGATCACATATTTCATTTAAACAATTAAACGAAGAATTTGGCCCTTGGTAATTAAGATGGAAAACATTGAGGCCTCTCGCATCACCGTACTCAGATTGAATTCCATCTTGAAACAAATGTTTGGAACTTATAGATTTATAATGCCCTGCTACCCCAATGTCATAGCTCCGATGCAGCTGCTCCGTAAATACACCCCCAAAATCTACATTGGAAGCTTCCAGAGTATTAAGACGGCTAATGCTCCGGGAATCACGATCATAATTATCCATTGTCATTAAATTCAAAAAAAAACCTCGGTACATGGTTTCAATAAAAATAAAGATAACAAACAGACATAAAAAAGAAAAACAAATTGAAAAACAAAAATAATCCACTTCAAACCACTAATAAGAAAAAGAACAGGCGATGAAAATATTGCCTGTAACCCGTTCATGTATAAAGCTCAAGCTCCTAACGCAACGGTTAACAACTTAGTAATAAACACAAACCCCAACATCACAAGATTACTTAAAAACTATCTGAAAAAAACTTCAATTAGACTTAATCAAGCAAAATACACAAATTACGGCATCAACTTTGCATTGTACCATAGCACTTTAGCTACAGTGTTATTTTTTTATACAAATAACAGGGGGTAATGTAGGGGGTACCCAGCATTCCACTCCTTTATCCACTAGACATTTATCCAATATACGTTGTAGGGAATGTGTCAAGCGCAGTGGAACCACGTCTGGTGGAATAGTACGATACACACGGGGCTTCTAGGTGTACATCAGCCTAGGTCAAGCTTGCATTAATACTCGGCTTCACAAACTCTTATTTGAAATTCAATTTGTTTTTTATTTTATTTCTTATAATTCGTACATTAATATTGAAAGAAATTAAACAGAATAGTAAAAGGGAATAGAAAGTATTACAGATTGGAGAAAACTGATGAAAATAGAAGAAATGATACAAGAATAGTAGGAAATTGAAGAAGAAATAACCTCTATGTCCAAATTTCTGTATCCTTTTCTCAACAGGACGTGGGAAATAGTTTTCATCTATGAACTCTAATCACAACCATTGCTATAGTCTAGCCTCCATTTTATAGATCTTGAAAAAAAAAACTACCTGATCAACAACTTCATCATTTTGTATGTCAAGTACCACCCCATGACCTTCATTTGTAATATTCGTAGATTCTTGAATAAATGCTGGATTTATAATGCCTTTTCGATCGTGTTCGTCCTGTAAAAAGAGAGGAAAACTACACATTATACAAGAAAAAACAATTATAGAATTAAAAATAATCCTAGAACTTTTATAACTTTCCCCATGAAGCCCTAAATAGAACTCTGTAGAGGTTATAACAAATAGCAGCGTAGGGGAATTTTGCTGTTTAGCACTTGTTTTTATTAGAAAGTATTGCTATGTCAAAAAGGGAAAAGAGAAAGAAAGAATCACGAAGAAAAATATAAGAATATGTAGTACAAAAAAATTGAAAAGGTGGCTGAACTACTACTTATTTTAATGCCAGAAAAATCTACCTTAAGTAAAAGTCTTTGATGTCCTTAAAATATTGTGCTGCCCAAGGTTCACAAAGTTGGACGCAAAATAAATTGGACAGTGCAGAAACATACAAAATTGCATATTAATTAGTTTCACTCTATCCATTATAACACTTGCAATATAGCTAATTGTGTAAAGTTGAATAAATGATTATTCATTTTGGAAGCCTTTTTTCAATGCCGCAGTTGAAACATTCATACATACTCATTGAATCACAAACGGTTGTTTCACAGGTTGAATGATACCAGGCTCAAGGTCATCAGAGAACCACTCAGTTCTCAGTCTCTTCTCTGATCAAAAAAGTCAGGCTTCTGTAATCAAATTCAGCATATACCTATGCTTATCACAGAACAATAGAACAATCACTTAGCCTTTCACGTCAGTGACTGGATTAGCTATCTTGCGGTTAGAATTTTTTGTAACTTGACTTTTGGTATTGAACATGATTTTTTAGGTGGAACTAAAATCTGAGCGCAAAAAAAAAATCAGAGAAGAAAGGTTTCAAATTAGAGTAAAATTATGGTAATTTAATTAGCTAATAACTGGCATAACATTTCCGTGGCATTTTTCTGATATAGAAACAATTTAATTTGAGATTTCTTATGCTTTTTGAGTCCTTGTAAGTGATGTAGCCCAGTCTTTCGGTAAATGAAAATGATTTTATTAATCCACCAAACCACAAGACAATTCTTACTTGTAACTTTCCAAACATCTTTGCACCTGTGAGTAGTTTTAAAAATTATTCCGGGAAGAGGGGGAGAAAGCCTGCAAAAAAAAATATCCAAGGAGTAGGAAGAAGAAATGAAGAAGTTTTTTGCCAAGATTCTGTCAAAGTACCCGAAAGTAGCACAAGTTTGCAATTTCTGTATAATTTAGGTCTTTTAAGGAAGACCAATACCCAAAATATTGTCAAACTTAAAAGGATCGACTCGCAGCTTATAAGTAGTTTGATAGCCCTAGGGACAGGAAGGTACATTTTTTTGCAAAGAATTATGTTTTTTATATTACATAAAAATATTTCTACAACAATCAACACATTTTTTTACAGTATTATTGGATTATCACTTGATTTCAGTCGAGAAAAGTTTGGAAAAATAGGATGGATGTTACGTCGGTGAACCAAGATTAGGATAACAGAATCAGCAGTCATGACAGTGGTCAAGCACGGTTCTGAAACGTGAGTGCTCTGAAAGACGGAGGAGGATTTATATGATATTTTTGAGAAAAAATGTGTGCAGAATCTTATGGATACCCCTGTGACTGACTGTGTTTCAAATAGTGACCTGCACGAAAAATGTAGGTTTGTCCCACTTTCTAGGGCTATAATGAGAGATTAAATAAAAAAAAAAACTTCTAAATGAAGGTAAGGAGTGACATTTAAACTTAAAACGAACAGAAATTATTCCGTATAGGAAAGGGGTTGTTCCCTCCCCGACACCCCGTTCTTACGCTAAAGTTTGACTCTTTCTCTCAACTCTACTTTTTAAAACAGTAAAAAAAAGTTTTACTTTTTAAAAAGTAAAACATCGTAAAGAGCAGGGTGTTAAGGAGGGAACAGCCTTTTCCTATACGGAGTAATTTCTGCTCGTTTTAAGCATTAATGTTGCTCCTTACTTTCAGTTAGAAAAACTTTTTAATTTACTTAATTTCTAAACGTTTTTGAATTAATACATGTTTTTATTTTGGCTCTCCGCACATGAATAATTGAAACGAAATTTGCATATTAATCAATTTGCTTGGCTAAATGGCTATCTCCTAGTTTTGATCGGACGATTTTGACACGAAAAAAGGAGCGGGGGAGTAGGCCTAGTTACCCTCCAATTTTTTGGTTACTTAAAAAGGGAACTAGAACTTTTAATTTTACGAACATTTTTATTAGTAAAAATATGCATAACTTACGAATACGTGTAGTCTAAATTTCCTTCAAATAACTTTTGGCTCTTAAAAAGGGTACAAAACTTTGAATTTTAATCAAATTAGCTTCCTTAAAATATCAATGATGCTACTAGCTATGATAAAGCAGCGCTGCCTATGAAATTGCTTTTATACCCTTTTAATACTTGGCACGTATAGTTTTCTCGTTTAAATAAAACTCCCCCAAAACGGTTCAACTTAATGCCCGTAGTGTCATTAGTTACAGTAACCCTAAAAGTTTAAATCAAAAATATAAACATAGTGTTTTCTGGCTAGTTCAAAATCTATCACAACTTACCTTGAAAGGTCTAATTTAATAATGTAAGCCGCTATTTTGATATCGCTTTTTCACCCTATTGACAATTTACATGATCATAGTTCGTTTTGATTTAGAACAGCATCCGCCCAAATATACCTTGAAAGCTTCACATTATACCCTTAGCTTGTGTAGTAGCACTAGTTGTAGTATCCACACAGCACTTTTTTTTCAACATCCCCTTCAACACACGATGAAATTTTTGACTTAGTACCATCAACCAGTCTTGAAGCATTGCTGATACGTCCTCTTGACAACCTAAGTGGGCACAGTATGTTTCGATTTATTTCAATACAGTTATAGTTATTTCCCAAAATTATCACCTTAATACCCTTAGATTTATTAGTAGTAGTAGCAGCACAAGTAGTTATAGTAGTAGCAGTAGGACTAGAGTTAATAGTAGTAGTCTTAGCTTTAGTAGTAGTAGTAGTAGTAGCAGTAACAACAATTGTAGCAGTAGTAGTAGTAGTGGTTCTGGGAGTAGAATCAGTAGTACTATGATGCAAATACTGTCTCTTGGTTAGCTCAACATCCCCACAACAGGCACTATAAGTTTTAATTTCGTGCACGAAACTGTTCCCAAGTTATTGCTGTTATGCCCTTTTGACAACCTACATAGGGATGGCAGGTTGTCATCCGTACAACAAAAATTCTCAAAAGTATTCTTTGAAAATTTTACCTTCATACCCTTAGGTATAGTTGTAATCGTAGTCATAGGAGTCACTATGATATTGTCGATCTGCTCTTTTGATAGCCTGTATATTCATATACTTCTTGCAATTTTCAGTTTAATGCTCTTAACCTTACAAGTAGTTGCGATAGAAGTAGTAGTTGGAGCAATAGTAATAGTAGTAGTAGAACTAGTAAATGTTGCAGCAGCAGTAGTATTAGTAGTAATTTGCAGATATTGCCTTTTAGTCAATCGATCTTTCCCTTTAAGTATTCTCTGGGGGTTCTAACTTAATACATAAATCAATTCTTAAGATACGCTATTTTGACAATCTAAATGCACATAGTGTCTTTTGTTAGTTCCAATTTGCCATCAACATGATCTCAAATTTTATCGTTATAGACTTAGCCTTAATAGCGCTATTACCAGAGTAGTTTCGGTGGTAGTAGAAGCAGTTGCAGAGTTACTGTTGCATTATTATTATTATTATTATTAGTAGTAGTAGCAGTAGTCGTAGTAGCATGTGTATATTGCCTTTTGATCAGTTGAAAATCACTTTCATGATTCCCCGGAAGTTTCACCTTGACACGCTAAGTCGTTCCAAAAATATTTTGTTGATGTGCGCTTTTGACACCCTTTCCCCCTTAATACTCTAAGCCTTGCAAGTTGTTGCAATTGAAGTAGTAGTTGGAGTAGTTTAGTAGCGTAGTAGCATAAGTAAAAGAAGCAGTGGTATTAGTGGATATTAGTGGTATTGGTGCATAGTGTGTTTTGATTTCGTTCAGGTTCGCCTTCAATATTCTGTAAAATTTTTACCTTCATACGTGTAATCTAAATTATACTAGTGTCACAGTAATGGTAGTAGTACGAACAGTAGTAGCACTAATAGTGTATAATTATTAGTAGTAACAATAGTAGCAGCAGTATTTATAGCAGCAGTAACAGGTACATTTTGCCTTTTGATCAACTAACATCCCACTCATGATGCTACTGAAGTTTCCTCTTCATATGATAAGCCGCACCCAAAATGTTGTTGATACAACCGTATCAGCAATCTATATGCACATATCATGTTTTAATTTAGTTCAACTTTTCCCTCAATGGTTCCTCAGATAGTTTTTTTCAATATCCTCAGCCTTAGCAGTACTCGCTAAAGAGGTAGCAGTTTTAGTGATAGTAGTGGTAGTAGCAACAGCACTTGTGGTAGCAGTAGAAGCAGCAGTAATTGTAGTAGTAGTAGTGTGCAAATATTGCCTTTTTGGTCAATTTATCATCTTCCTTATCATTCCCTGAAAACTCAAAATTAATATACCGAGTCATTCCTGAGTTACACCCTTTTGACAACCCATATACACATAACATGTTATGAAGTAATTCAATACTCACCTCAACATTCTCTGAAAGACTCATCTTAACGACCTTCGTATTTTGGGAAAGTAAAATTCAAACATGCATACGCCTTTCTCAATAACACATACTATTCGTAAACAGCGAACAAATTGCATAATTTGCAGCCATTTCCCCGAGACCTCGGGGGGGGGGGTACATCCCCAAATGCATAATTACTGAACCTTTTGACAACTCTGAAAAAGATTGACGTCTAAAAACTTTGTTTGCATGTTTGTTTCGGGAAATGGTGGGCTAGGGGGGAGGTTGGTTTCTCTCAAATCATTTTATTGACTCTTAAAAGGACACCATAACTTTCAATTTAAAGTCTAATGAGACAAATCTTTAATTTGTCTCAATATCTCAAAATCTTTAACACGACCACCCACCCCATAAAAACCTTACATTTCCCCAGGACATAACTTAAAGCCCATGCCCTAGGGCTCTGGAGGCTTGTGCCAAGCCTGGAGGCATAGTTATATGTTCTTTGGACTATTTTGAACAAAACTACCATCACATAATTTCAATCAGGTGCGATTTGTGAAAAGAGAAATAGTTGGGGGTGGGGGAGGCTAGTTGACCTCCATGAATAATGACTCTTAAAAGGGAACTAGAACTTCCAATTTTAACCAAATGAGTCACCTCTAAAGTTTACAGAGCCACCCCTCCCATAAGAACCTTGAATGTCCCAGGGGCATGACATACGACACTCACCTTCAGGATGTAGTGGTTTGTATCAACCTCAAAAGCTTTGCAATATGATTTATGACTATTTTGAATAAAAGGAGTGTCTTAATTATCTATTGGGTACAATTCGTGAGAACATGCCATGTTTGTGTGGGGAAAAGAGTAACTGCTCCCGGATCAATTTGATTATTAAAAAGGGCCCTGGAACCTCTGATTACCAATCTGATGAGTCCCCTCCAAAGCATATATGACCACCCTTTCTGTAAGAACCTTATATGACCCCAGAACATAACTTACAATCCTTGCCCTGAAAGTTATTGTGGGGGGGTATCTTCCTTACAAACATAATTTCTGGACCCTTCAACTATAATGAACAAAATTGTTATCTCCAAATTTTGAGTTGTTAAAACATTAGGAGATTTTAAGGGAAATGATGAGCGTGGAGAAAGGGGATGTTTGCTCTCAAATCGCTTTTACTCTTAAAAAATGGCACTTGAACTTCCAATTTCTAATGAAATAAGCCCCATCTGAAGTTTATATGACCACCCATTCCATAAAAACCTTACACGCCTTCATGACATAGCTTACAACCCTATCCCCAGGGCACTGGGGGTTGTTTAAGCCCTAGAAGCAATACTATATGCTCTTTGGACTATTTTGAACAAAATCGCTACCTAATAATTTCAATCATTTGTTTGGTTAAAAAGGGGTCGGGGGTATCTAAATGCCCTTCATCACTTTTGATGCTTAAAAAGGAACAAGAACTTCTGATTTTCAACCAAATAAGCCTCTTCTAAAGCTAAACAACCATCCTTCGATAAAAACCATATATGCCCCCTGGTCATAACTTGTAATCCTTGCCCTGATGGCTATGGGGGGGGGGTGTTGTTATATTCAAAGACATAATTTTCGGACCTTTCAATTACATTGAACTAAATGGCTATATCAAAATTTTGATTGGATGTGTTTGGGGAAATGGTGGCCGTGGGGGGGGGGCTAGTTACCCTCCAATCACTTTCGTCTATTAAAAAGAGCACTGGCCCTTTCAATTTCCTATTGAGCAATCCCTTTTTGAAGTTTTTACGATAATTCTTTCGATACGAAGTGTGCTACTCTAAAACAAACAAACCAAAAAATTTAAAAATGATACATTGTGCCACCATCGTTTTGTACTTAGGCAGCGCTGTTGCGCTGCCTATGATCCCAAATATGTAAGGCATAGAAAATATATAAACGAACATGAATTATTTCTTATTTAAGGAGGTTGGCCCATCCGTAATACCTCCCTCTTTACGCTACAGTTTGACTTTTAGTACCAATTGTTTAAGAGCAACTCCTGAAACAAAAGTAAAATAAAGTAGAATAAGAAGCTTTTCTAAAATCAATAACAAACATTAGCGTAAAAAGCGAGTGATTGAGGAGGTTGCAAATCCCTTATTTGCGGAATAGCTTATGTTACTTTCAAGTTTTAATGTTGTTTCTCACTTTCGGTTGAAAAGACGTGTTTTTTATTTAATTTCCAATCGTTTTTCAAATAATTCAGGAAAATCTGTCTCTCCTTCATGGAACATTGCTTCCCTCTGCGGAAAATTTCACTAAGTAAAGATCCTCCCACGTAAATTGCCCACACAGGAAATTCCCGCCTGACAATCCCATCCTCGCCAAAATTTCCCACGCTGAAATTAAATATTATTTAATAGCAAGAAAGCTAAGAAACTCTTAATAACAAGAAAGCTCAAAAAACAATTTCTAGTGAAAATCACAAGATACAAATATCACAGGCGAGATAGGTTTTCGGAGCAAGGGCCGAAAAAGAGCTCACTTTGAATACTTCAATCACAAAGTTTGGAAATTCTTGCACGACTTTGATTTCGAAAAACATTCAATATTTTTCAAACGCTTTCTAGTCAGGATTTTAATTAGTTTTAGGCATGCAGTTTGATGATTTCGACACAAACTGATTTAATTTCACTCAGAGTTTGCATCATGATAGAGAGGAATATGTGGCTTGGGTAAATCTCCAGAACGACAAAGATCACATCCCTGATTTTTAGTCATCCCTGACCAAGCACCTGAAAAAAAGCACCGAACGGGCAAGATTAGGCTGGAATAAGGGAATAAAAACTGAATTAGAATCCATCGGAGACGGGAGATGGCCAAAGACAACACTTGGAGCAGAGTGGCAAAGAAGAGGACATTTTGTAAGTGTACCAGCCTTAGGCTATTTTATTTCTATGACATAGTTAGGGGGGGAGTCAATTATGATCTCCAAATCCCATTCGCGTAACACCCAAGAATCACTATTTCGAACCATTGCACGTCAGTATTAATACACATGCAAATGTAGGATGGGTGCTACAAACTGTATCAGAAGTGCCAAATCTGAACTAGAAGGATCATAATAATATGCTATTAGGGACAAAGGGTAGTATGCATTGGCTGTCAGAGAGGCTTTGACTAAAAATATAAAATAAAACTTTCCCTATCAATAAATTAACGTTAGTGAAAAAGGCCTCTCATTAGTTGAAAGTGATGTTATGCGATCATTTTCAACTAATCAAAGGCCATTTCCTGGTCCTTTTGCTTCAAATCAGACCTCTTCAAAAGAGGAGGAGCAACTGCCCCAAGTGTCACAGCTGGAAGGGGGTTCGGCTTGGGGGTTGCCAACTTTGACCAATTTTTCACTTCGGGTATTTTGGCTTATATTTGAGTTGGAAGGGGGGCACCCTAATTAATTTTTTCCTAAGCGACATCAGCCCTACAAACGGCTCTGCTTCGAATTGGCACTTCTGTTGCAGTTTCTTAAACTCTTCATACATTCGCACAGGCAGTGGTAGTGTAAAAGTGCACTGATCTAAAATAGCGACACTTGAGTGTTCCTTTTTTAAATGACCTTGATGGTTGCGGACCACGTTCACTAACCTGTTAGAAGTTCAATAGTTGCTACTTCTATAACAGATGATGTGGAATATTAGCATACAAAATTTTACACAAAACCCCAGCCATATCAAGTGTTTAGAGTACAATCAGGGACATTATATGCTAAACTTTCTGAGGTTGTAATCCTACCTCCCCGCAAGTAATTTCCATGGCCTATATTCCAAATATTCCGCTTATAGATGTAAAGTAATTTGAGTTTTATAGAGAATCGACACTTGAAAGAGGACTGAGAAAATATTAGGTCCCGGAAATTGAACCTTTATCAAATTAAAAGCAATAAAAGTAATATACTTGCAAATATTTAGCAGTAAAGATAATAATTTACTTGGATATGAAAATAGAAAAGCAATAAAATCCTGGTAATGAAAGATATAATTGGCAGCCAATTATCCTAAATTAATAGAGATATCTAGGCACGTATTTACAATTTTGAAAGGAAAAAAATATTTATTCTTTCGGTGAAGATATGTATTTTGTCAAAATCTGACCATGTTTGTAAAATATCTAAAACACTTCCTTCGTTTTCTTTGTCGTTTTCTTTGTTTTGAGCATATTTCAGGTCAGGCTGAACACTCAGGTGAACACTGAGTCCAGGGAACAAATTTCATCGTGCCTTCGCCGTTTTTTTTTTTTTTTTTTTTTTTTTTTTTTAGTAAAATGGCAAAAATGCATAAAAATTGTCAAATTATAGCAGTGTGTCTGAATATTAGGAGCAAAAGGCTGCACGCCTCACTTCCCTGGTAGATTCGTATAATTATAATTATAATTTTATTTATAATTATAATTATAATTATAGTATAATTATAAGTATAATTATAGTATAATTATATAGTATAATAATTAAATAATTTAATATATAATAATTATATAGTATAATTATAAGTATAATTTTAATTATAATTATACTTATAAGTATAATTATACTCGTAGATTATACAGTTTAGCATCAATCTTTCGAAAGTTCTGATAGCACTTCTGTACTTGTTCTCAGTTTTGTATGGGGTTGAAAAAAAGGCCATTGAAAGTTTTGAGCTAAAAATGCCACAATAATTCATGAAAAAAAGGAAAAACCAACAAGTATACCTGCTTTACAAGACACAAAACTATTGTGCTGGACTTCTTTGAGGCTACGGCGATTGGGATTCTACCTCGATTACCCTTGAAACCTCTATTTTAGCTGTACCGTGCATCTATACCGCTTAAAATACAGCAAGTGGCACCGACTGAACAGTGACACCAATTGGGAGAAGGGGAAGGGGGATATTTATCCTTCCCTAGCTTTTTTCACCCCCTCTGGATTTGGAAAAACGTTTATTTTTGTTATTAACGTTGAAAAAAACTGCCCCCCTGGATTTTGGAAACTACATTTACCCCCCCCCATTCATCTGCTTGTATTAGCACCAGTGGCCCCAGAATTAGAAAGGGAATTCCAATTCAAGTTTTTCCTGTTTTTTTTGCATTGTATTATGTCTTTTATCTGCAATTCGACGATTGTCAATATTGAATTCAACTAATGATCCACAGTTTTGAAAAAGATGTGAATTTATACTTAGAAATAGATCGTAAATTCTAGTTCTCTCTCACTGAATGCTAGTGTTTATAATGGAGATGTGGAGCAGATTCACCTCCCTTAATATTTTACTACATATATATATATATATATATATATATATATATATATATATATATATATATATATATATATATATATATATATATATATATATATATATATATATATATATATATATATATATATCAAACAGTTCATGGTAACGAACTGTAGTAAGGAGCGACCCAGCTCAATAGTAACCGAAACCCTAAAAAACGGAATTTTGATACCAATAAGACAATAATTTTGATACAATATTACATAAGAAAAATTCCATTTTAATGCTCATTTTAAATATATAACTTTCATCAAGATTAGTCTTACCTATCAAAAGTTACGAGCCTGAGAAAATTTACTTCATTTTAAAAAATAGGGGAAAACACCCCTTTAAAGTCATACAATCTTAACAAAAATCACACCATCAGATTCAGCGTATCAAAGAACCTTACTGTAGAAGTTTCAAGATCCTATCTACAAAAATGTGGAATTTTGCATTTTTTGCCAGAAGACAAATCACGGAGGCGTGTTTGTTTGTTTTTTTGTTTTTTCCCCAGGGGTGATCGTAACAACCCATTGGTCCTAGAATGTTGCAAGAGGGCTCATTCTAACGGAAATTAAAAGTTCTAGTGCCCTTTTTAAGTGACCGAAAAATCGAAGGGCACCTAGGCCCCCTCCCACGCTCATTTTTTCCCCAAAGTCACCGGATCAAAATTCTGAGATAGCCATTTTATTTCCCATAGTCGACAAACCTAATAACTATGTCTTTGGGGACGACTTACTCCCCCGCAGTCCCCGTGGGAGGGGTTGCAAGTTACAAACTTTGACCTGTGTTTACATATAGTAATGGTTACTGGGAAGTGTACGGACGTTTTCAGGGGGATTTTTTTTTTGTTTGGGAGGGAGAGTTGAGGTGTGTGGGGGGGGGGTTTACGTGGGAGGATTTTTCTGTGGAAAAACTTCTCATGGGGGAAGAGACTTTCAATGAAGGGGGCGCAGGATTTTTTAGCATTATTTAAAAAAAAACAATGAAAAAATAAATATGAAAAGTGTTTTTCTACTGAAGTGAGTAGCAGCATTAAAACTTAAAACGAGCAGAAATTATTGCGCATATGAGGGGTTTACTTCCTCGTAATACCTCACTCTTTATGCTAAAGTATTTTTAGTAATTTCAACTGTTTATTCTACGGCCTTTGTGATTCAAGGGTCATTCTTAAGGAATCGGGACAGAATTTAAAGCTTTAGCGTAAAGAGCGAGGTATCGACGACGGGTGAACTCCCTCATATACGCAATAAAAACATACGAATACAGAAGTTCGTTACGTAAGTTAATTCGTAAATTACGTCTATCTTTTACTAATGAAAATGTTCGTAAAAAAATTAAAAGTTCTAGTTGCCTTTTTAAGTGATCAAAAATTGGAGGGAAACTAGGCTTCATCCCTCTTTCCATTTTTCTCAAAATATTCCGATTAAAACTATGAGAAAGCCATTTAGCCAAAAAAAAATTATTATGCAAATTTCGTTTTAATTACTCATGTACGGACAGCCAAGATCAAAACATGCATTAATTGAAAAACATCCAGAAATTAAATAAAAAAAAACAAGTTTTTTAAAATGAAAGTAAGGAGCGACGTTAAAACTTGAAATAAACAGAAATTACTCCATATATGAAAGGGGCTTTTCCTCCTCAACGCCCCGCTAAAGTTTGACTCTTTCTCTTAACTCTACTTCTTAAAACAGTAAAAAACTTTTAGCGTAAAGAGTGGGGTTACAGTTCGTAGTAACGAACTGTAGTAAGGATCGACCCGGCTCAATAGTAAACGAAACTCTAAAAAACGGAATTTTGATGCTAAAATATACATCAAAAGAATCAGTTTTTCATCTTGATTTTAAATATATAAGATTCATCAAATTTAGTTCTTTGTCATCAAAAGTTACGAGCCTGAGAATATTTGCCTTATTTTAGAAAATAGGGGAAAACACCCCTAAAAGTCACATAATCTTAACGGAAGTCGCACCATCGCATTTGGCGTATCAGAGAACCCTATAGCAAAATTTTCAAGCTCCTATCTACAAAAATGTGGAATTTCGGATTTTTTGCCAGAAGACAAATCACGGGTGCGTGTTTATTTGTTTGTTTGTTTTTTTTCCCCCCAGGGGTCATCCTATCGACCAAGTGGTCCTAGAATGTCGCAAGAGGGCTCATTCTAATGGAAATGAAAAGTTCTAGTGCCCTTTTTAAGTGACCAAAAAAATTGGAGGGCACCAAGGCCCCCTCCCACGCTCATTTTTTCTCCAAAGTCAACAGATCAAAATTTTGAGATCGCCATTTTGTTCCGCATAGTCAAAAACCATAATAACTATGTCTTTGGCAATGACTTACTCCCCCACAGTCCCTGGGGGAGGGGCTGCAAGTTACAAATTTCGACCAGTGTTTACATATAATAATGGTTATTGGGAAGTGTACAGTCGTTTTCAGGGGATTTTTTTTGGTTTTTGGGGGTAGGGTTGAGGGGAAGGGGCTATGGGGGAGGATCTTTCCTTGGAGAAATATGTCATGGGGGAACAGAAATTCAATGATAAGGGCGCAGGATTTTCTTTAATTACTATAAAAAAAACAATGAAAAAATAAACATGGAAAAGTTTTTTCAATTGAAACTAAAGAGTAGCATTGAAACTTAAAAAGAACAGAGATTATTACGCATATGAGAAGTTCTAAAAATACTTTAGCATAAAGAGCGAGGTATTTAGGAGGAGATAAATACCTCGCTGTTTATGCTATAGTATTTTTAGTAATTTCAATTTTTTATTCTACGGCCTTTCTGATTCAGGGGTCATTCTTAAAGAATTGGGACGAAACTTATGATTTAGTGTAAAGAACTCGGTATTACCGAGGGTACAAACCCCCTCATATACATAATAAAAATTAAAGAATATAAAAGTTTGTTACGTAAGTTAATTCTTAAGTTACGTATATTTTTACTAATAAAAAAATTCGCTAAAAATTAAAATTTATAGTTGTCTTTTTATGTAACCGAAAAATTGCATGGCAACTAGGCCTCCTTCCCCATCCCTTATTTCTCAAAATCGTCTGATCAAAACTAAGAGAAAGCCATTTAGCCAAAAAAGGAATTAATATGCAAATTTCATTTTAATAATTTATGTGTGGAGAACCAAAATAAAACATGCATTAATTCAAAAACGTTCAGAAATCACATACAAAAACTAGTTTTTTTAACTGAAAGTAAGGAGCGACATTAAAACTTAAAACGAACAGAAATTACTCCGTATATGAAATGGGTTGTCCTCTCCGCAATCCCTCGCTCTTTACGCTAAAGTTTGACTCTGCCACAATTCTACTTTTTAAAACAATTAAAAACAGAATTTTATGGCGAGTAGGTAGGGGGAGGGGTGAGATTTGCGCACGGTACAATGACAAGTTAATTATTCCAAATTAGTAGGGAAAGATGTACAGTTCTAGTATTATGAGACTTTGGGATGCCCCTTTTGTTTAAACGTCTGGTATAACAGATCCGAAATGCCCCCCTCTTTATTCAGGAGAATACTAACATTTGGCACTGGATTTGGATGTATTTAAAAGCCATATCAAATAAGGACAAATATTCAAATACATTTATTCTAAGGACGTGGAATTACCCATATTCAAAATTTATTTAATGTGAAAATAACTCACCATATAAAGTATTACATCATTTACTGTACGTGGCATTTTGATGGTCCTGTTTATAATCAAATTGATTTCTAAAGGGTTTTCATTCTATGACTACAAAAATAAATTAAACTTTGTTACTGGTTTGACGTTCATTGTTCAATGAAACTGAATAAGCATGTTTTTTTTCAAAGCAGAGGATAATTATTTAACAAAATTATTGCATATCATGAAACTGTCATTTCCTGCCAAATAAAGAGAAGCATGAAATATATCTTAATAGCTATTATTATATTGAACAAAAAAAATATTGCAAGCCTGTCAAAATTGAGAGGCTCGCGTTTTCCCAGGCTATTTTTATATCAAATAATGACGTGAAGCCTCAACAGCTTGTAGATACATTTTTATAGACTAAATTTAAAAATGCATTGCTTTTTTACGTAAGAGGGACATTAAAAATCAAAATGAGCAGAAATTATCCCATTAAATTGGCACCCTCAAGTTTCACGAGTAATTCATCAAAAGAATTACAGATTGCAGTCAAATTTGGTAGTTACAAAAGTGTTATTTCCCATTTATTATTTCCCAAGTCTCACCCACGCTGATACATTTATTTTAAAACTTTGCCTTAAAACCTAGCGTTTTTTGGGCCATCGTTCGTAAAGATATAGACGGATTTCCGCATGGATTTCCGCAATATATAAACTAACCAATAAGAGTTAAATAAAATATTACAAACGTGAAACTACAATATATTTTAGATGTAAAGCGCAAAATTATTTATGTCTTCTAAATTCTTTATGTTCAAACTTAATTAAAAATGATCTAACAAAATGTTTTATTATATCAATTTATCAAACAGTTCGTGGTAACAAACTGAGTAAGGAGCGACCCGGCTAGTTAAAAAGGCAACTAAAACTTTTAATTTTTAACGAACGTTTTATTAGTAAAAAATATACGTAACTTAAGAATTAACTTACGTAATGAACTTTTATATTCTTATATTTTTTTATTATGTAAATGAGGGGGGTTATTCCCCTCACTAATACCTCACTATTTACACTAAAGCTTAAATTTTGTTCCAACTCTTTAAGAATGACCCCTGAACTAGAAAGGCCGTAAAATAAATAGTTGAAATTACTAAAAATACTTTAGTGTGAAGAGTGAGGTATTTAGGTGGAAATGAGTCCCTCATATGCGTAAGAATCTCTGTTTGTTTTAAGTTTTAATGCTGCTCCTTACTTTCAGTTGAAAAAGCTTTTTATATTTATTTTTTCATTGTTTTTTTATAATAATTCTAGAAAATCCTGCGCCCCCTTCATGGAATTTCTTTGCCCCCGTGACATGGTCCTCCAAAGAAAGACCCTTCCACATAGCCCCCTCCCCTCACCCCCCCAAACCAAAATAATCCCCCTGAAAAACGTCTGTACACTTCCAAATAACCATTACTGTATGTAAACACTGGTCTAAGTTTGTAACTTACAGCCCCTCTCCCGGGAACTGTGGGGGAGTAAGTCAGCCCAAAGACATAGTTATTATGATTTTCGACTATGCTGAAGAAAATGGCTATATCAAAATTTTGATCCGGTGACTTTGGGAAAAACATTAGCGTGGGAGGGGGCCTATGTACCCTCCAATTTTTTGGTCACTTAGAAAGGGCACTAGAACTTTTCATTTCCTTTAGAATGAGCCCTCTCGCACGATTCTAGGACCACTGGGTCGATACGATCACCCCTTGGAAAAAAACAAAACAAACAAAAAAAACAAATAAACACGCATCCTTTATGTTTCCTTCTGACAAAAAATACAAATTCCACATTTTTATAGATAGGAGCTTGAAACTTCTACAATAGGGTTCTCTGATACTCTGAATCTGATGGTGTGATTTTCGTTAAGGTTCTATGACTTTTCGGGGTTATTTCCCCCTATTTTCTAAAATAAGGAAAATTTTCTCAGGCTCCTAGGTTTTGATGGGTAAGATTAAACTTGATGAAACTTAAATATTTAAAATCAGCATTAAAATTCGATTCTTTCGATGTAGCTATTAGTATCAAAACTCCATTTTTTAGAGTTTTGGTTACTGTTCCCTTCTCAACGCCCCGCTCTTTATGCTAAAGTTTTTATTACTGTTTAATAAAGTAGATTTGAGAGAAAGAGTCAAACTTTAGCGTAAAGAACGGGGTGTTGAGAAGAAAACAGCCCCTTTCACACCCGGAGTAATTTCTGTTCGTTTTAAATTTTAATGTCGTTCCTTACTTTTAGTTAAAAAAACTAGTTTATTTTATTAATAGTACTGAACCGTGTACAAAAAGACCTTTGAGCATCTCACTTCATTCTATTTATCAGTCCTGGTTGAACTTCGTTGAAGTAAGGATGCTAGCGCTGTTTTTAATAATTTTTTTTAAAAACATTATTGTTTTTAATTCTCACATTTTGATGTAAGTTTATATATATGTATACATAGGCCTATGTATATATATATATATATATATATATATATATATATATATATATATATATATATATATATATATATATATATATATATATATATATATATATAGAGTATTAATATAGATTGTGAATTGGTAACATAAATACACGAGGGCCAGAACCAAGGTATGATAAGTTTGTTTTGGTGTTACTTGGCTGTTTTACATTTGTTTTTTCATAGGCATATATTTTGGGGGTGATACCTAGCACGGGGATGCCATGGGGAATTTATGGTAGGCACGCCACGTGCATGGGTAGGGAATATAAGTGGCAAAACCCGTTAGACAAGTGGGTATTCTCCTGGTCATCCCTTGTGTTGGGTTGTTGCCCCTGAATTGTTTGTCTTTGTTACTGCTTTTAATATTTGGTAAATCACGACTTACGACACGACTGCCTGTCCATGGATTATTCTTTATGGTTGATTGTGTATGGCTATGCTGTTTGACCTATGAAATTGTATGGATGAGTAGGGTTAAGGCCTCATTCAAGTACTGATCTATATTAATTACTAATGTTGGAAAACAGTTTTCCTTTTCTCCTTCTGTCTTTTTTTTATGTGTTTTTGCTGCCGCATTGGTGATTTCTATTTTCATTGTATATATATATATATATATATATATATATATATATATATATATATATATATATATATATATATATATATATATATATATATATATATATATATATATATATATATATATATATATATATGAGCAAACGCTTATCGTAAAGCTCTTTAATTCTCTTAGATCGAAAACTATTTTGAAAAATAACTTCTGGTCCCCTTCTATTTCCCTCAAGTTCCAGTATTCGTTTTTAAAGCATTGGGGACAAATCGCTAAATTTTAGCGTAAAGAGCGGGATTGAATAGGGGGCAGCTCCCTTCATGTATGCAGTAATTTTTTCTGAGTTTTAAGCTGTAATGTTACTTGTTTTGAAATTTGTTTGAAAGTTAATTATTTTTTTTTTTATTTATAGCATTTTTTTTAAGTCAGGGTGGTTTCCCCAAATCTTGATCAAGCTATCTCTTGATCAAGTTCAAGGTATCAGTAAGAAAATTGTATAATTATTCATAACTTTAAACCCACCCTTGCACAGGAGGCTAGACGGATGGGGCTATATTTGGACCTTTTTGACTAAATTGGTTGCCTTTAAATTATGACACGTTTTTATCTTTGACCAAGATGGACCAAAAGGGCGGGAGTGGACTAGTCACCCTCTGAGAAATTTCTCCCTTAAAAAGGGCATTGGCGCTCACAATTTCTGTACGAATGAGACCCAAATTAAAATTCTTCTACCGGAACCACTGGCTTGATGCAGCCACCCTTGGGAGAAAAAAAAACAGATGAGACTACCTGCACATGAAAATTACACAGTAACACAGTAAGAAAACTAGTCTTCGAGAATCCAGAATTTGATGACATAATTTTCTTTAAATGGACCCTATACGGTCAATCATTTTGATCAAAAGTTTCCGTCAATATATTGAAGCACGCTTTAATCAGCCTCCAATAGACCCTTCAATCAACCCTTCAATCTCGACCAAAGCTAATTGAACACAAGGCTTTTGATCAAAATGATTAAGTCATTCAAATTTTCTATCGATCACTGTCAACGCCTGACTCAAGCGTCAAACAGGTTCCTAGACGGCTAATCATGCTTGAATCAATCGATTGACGGAAGCTTATATTCAAAATGATTGACCGTCTAGGGCCTCCTTAAGATCGGATCACTTTTGGATGCTGTTTTTCCTTTAAATGACGTTTCACAACGACGTTACAATATGTAACATGATCTGTGAAATCTTGCATGGCCTTTGTACCATATTAATTCAAATTGACCTTTTTACGTCTTTTAAGGTATTTTTTTAACTACCAGGGTATGGCCGGGGTCCTTTTTCTCATTTTGAGGTGTCTTGTGAGTAAGTCTGACGAGGGGTTATATGGGGGGGGGGCAAGAAAGGTAGGTGGGCATAAGCAGGTAAGGTGTTCTTTAGATAAAGAAGTGTGTGCAGTGGGACATATTGGTGGGAAAGTGGAGTAGTAGATATGTTAGCTTGTCTAAAGCTCGCAATTCTGACCGATTGTTCTACTATTTTGTAGAATTACTGTTTCGATGCTGTCTCCCCAGAAACAAATAAGCAAATTAATTTCTTTTTAGACACAGGCTTGAAATCTGTGGCAAGTTGCTCTCAATC
Source organism: Artemia franciscana (assembly GCF_032884065.1). Classification (NCBI taxonomy): domain Eukaryota; kingdom Metazoa; phylum Arthropoda; class Branchiopoda; order Anostraca; family Artemiidae; genus Artemia; species Artemia franciscana. Next base: position 42,342,645 of record NC_088870.1, read on the forward strand.
ATTCTGAACTCAAGAATTTTACTTTCATCATGGCAGTAGCTTGTTTTGGGGATATTTTTCCCACCGAGCAACAGGAAACAATGAAAAGGGTATTTGGAAAAAAAAAAAAATGTAAAACCAAGATAGAACTTAGGAAGGTATTCCCATTTGGCACTGTCTATCTGGTTCACTGAAAGCAGAGCTAATTCTCAAGGCAATTCGATGCTCATGGATCAACCTCATTTAGAACTTGACGGAGCTTTTGCTGAAATTTCTCTACAGCTGCGAGTTGCAATCTATTACTTACTTTAGACCAAAAAAAAAAAATGTTCTTACAGTTCGTGGTAACGAACTGTAAGTAAGGAGCGACACGGCTCAATAGTAATCGAGATTCTAAAAAATGGAATCTTGATACCGACAGACATATTCAAAAAAATCGGCTTCTTATTCTGGTCATTTCTGATTATTTTTATTTCGGCTTATTAGCCTGATAAATTTTTTCTAATTTTCCAAAAAGGGAGAAACACCACCTAAAAGTCGAAGAATCTTAATAATAATCACACCATCAGATTCACCGTATCAGAGAACTTTATTTCAGATGTTTGAAGCATCAATCTGCAAAAACACGGAATTTTCTTTTTTTGCCAGAAGAAAGATCACGGATGCGTTTTTTTTTCCACGGGGATCTTATCGACCCAGTGATCCTAGAATATCGGAAGATGGCTCATTAAAACGGAAATTAGAGGTTTTAGTGCCCTTTTTAAGTGAGCAAAATGATTGGAGGGCGACTAGGCCCCTTCCCTGTCCTTTTTTCCCAAAATCGTCTCATAAAAATTTTCAGATATCAATTTTCTTCATCATAGTTAAAGGCCCTATACATATGCCTTTGGATATCACATGACCCCCCCTCACAGCCCCAGGGGAAAGGTCCTTAGGTTATAAAGTTTACTCATTGTTTACGCATAGTATTTATTATTGGAAAGTATGCATACATTTTAGGGCGGTGGGGGGATGAATTTTCAGCTTGGGGATTTTCCATGGGGAACTTTCCTTGGAGAGGGAAGTTTCCAGGGGTTGAACTTGCTAGGGGAAATTTTATACGGGGGGAATCGGCAAAAATTCCTATACAAAATCCTTTTTATATACCTTGCTTTCTCTTTTTAGTCTCAATTTCACGCGCGGAGTTGTTTCGGGTAATTGCCCAGGGTAAGTTTTCAACGGGACTGAATTGTCTAGAGGATATTTCCGTTGGAAGGGGGATTTCTCTGTGGAGATGAGATCAGAATTCCTGGCATTATTTAAAAAAAGATCAGACATCAAATAAAAAAACACAATTTTTTCAGCTGAAAGTAAGGAGCAATATTAAAACTTAAAACAAATAGAAACTATTACGTATATAAAGAGGGTTCCCCCTCAACACCTCGCTGTTTACTGCAGAAACACAAGGGTCCTTAATTATAACAACAAGAAGCTTTCTTATATATATATATATATATATATATATATATATATATATATATATATATATATATATATATATATATATATATATATATATATATATATATATATATATATATATAGCATTGCATAGTTATATTTAGGCCGTGTAGCAATACTTTATCTCCACCCCACACCCTCATTGGGAAATACATAGCCTGATTTATACAAGTCCAATGCATTCTGTGATCTTGCCTGGGTAGAGAATTTAAAGTGCCGAAAGCCTATAGGCAAGTGTGTATTCTCCTGATGAGCCCTTGTGTTGGGTTTTTGCCTCTGAATTATTTGTCTTTGCTGTTTTTATTGTTTGACAAATGACGACTTATACTTATTGATGACACGACTGCCTGTCCATGGATTATTCTTTATGGTTGATTGTGTATGGCTATGCTGTTTGACCTATGTGATTGTATGGATAAATAGGGTTAAGTTCTCATTCAAGTTCTGATCTATATTAATCGCTAATGTAGGAAAACAGTCTTCCTTTTCTCCTTTTGTCTTTTTTTTTTTAATGTGTTTGTGCTGTTGCATTGGTGATTTCTCTTTTCATTATATATATATATATATATATATATATATATATATATATATATATATATATATATATATATATATATATATAATGCTTATGCGTAAATAGTGAGGTGTTGAGGAGGGGTAAATCCCTTTCACATACAGAATAACTTCTATTCGTTTTAAGTTTTAATGTTTTTCCTTATTTCAGTTGAAAAAACTTGTTGTTTTTTTTTTTTAGTTAATTCAAATGAAGAGCTCAGATGTTTAGATAATATAAATTTATGTCCTAATTTTCCAGAATTTAATGAACCATGCTTATGAACTATTTTTGGGTAGAATGTTCTTCTCCTTTTCGGTCTTTTAGGGTTTTGCTATCAAAATTTTCTACTGAATAAGTTTTGTTTTGACCAAGGGAAAATCCCATCATTCTTTGCATATTACTGTTCAAGAGAGCAGGGGCCCGGGCTTGATTTTTTGGGTAGGAATGAATCTTCCATTGGAGCTCTATAGACTGATAATTTTTTTCTCTCACTTAACCCTATGAAAGCCGTTTCCTTTCGTCTACTTTTGATGAGACTTCTATTAGGAATACCATCCCTCTTTTTATTCCTTCATAACATCATCACACTTTGTCTGTTTTGCCATGTAGGACAAGTGAATAAATTAAGGGAAGTGATTGATGAAAAGAACTATGGGAAGGGAAACGATACTTCTGGGAGGGAGAAATCATTTGCATTTCCAAATATCGAAATGTTAACTGACAGTTACGGTCTGAATTGATCAAGAGTAAACTCAATTTTATACTTGACATACTATTTATCCGCCTTGCAATGACGAACAAATACTTTGCAAATATTTAGCGCAATGATGCGTTGGTGTATTAGAACAACAATTTTGTGTATTATTTCAGCCAGTATCAGGTACTTTGTACGCCGCCAAGAATAGTGAACATAAAATCCGATTTTTAATTACTACTACTACTATTAATTGCTCATTGCAACACCAAGTCACCTGGGGCAAAACAGCTATGGACACTTCCTCCCCATCTCAATCTATTTAGACCTTCCCTCGAGAAGCTCTAATTTTCATTCAAAACTCCCTTATGACCACCTCCCACCCGATTCATGGATGTCCAGATTTTTTTTTTTCTTCCTAGATGGTCATCAGAAAAGGATGATCTTTTAAAATCTGTCATCTTTCATGGTTAATTGGAGACTTCCAAAACCACAGGCCTATGTCTTAAAAAATAGGAAAAATTGGAAATTCAATATGTGATGGAAAAGATCTCCACCTGTAGCAACGAGCTTTTCCTGTTAGGGGGAAACAAATTTCAAAATAGGAAACTTTGATTGAAAATCGGCAAAAAAATAAGCTAAAAACATCCAGCGGGTTATAGGGGTCATTCACTTAACCACATAGTTTTGTAGATTAGCAAGGGAACACTTACCAATGCAGTCATTATGAAGACTGCTTATAATCACTTAAACACCTAAAGTTAAACAGTTCGCGGTGTAGCTGTAAATAAAAACCAACACTTGTTAATAGAAACCGGAAATCGAATATACCAAATTTTGACTACAACGTCTACGTAAAAAAACGTTTGTTTATGCTTTTTATTATATACTATTTATCCAGTTTTAATTGATAAAACGAACGGTTATATAGCATGGCATAGTTATATTTAGGCCATGTAGCAGGTGTGCATGGAAAATGTGTTAGTTACTATCATTCTGCATTTTACGAAGTAAGAATTGTTTTCCAACTTTACGCTCTCCAAACACTTTGCCCTACATCCCTCATGGGGAAATATATAGCCTGAATAATACAGGTCCAATGCATTCTGTCACCCGTCACTTGTCTTTGTGGCTCTAAAACCGGCTTTCTCATATCTTAGATTCAGACCAAGAATTTAAGTCTGTTCTGAGTAATAAACAAGTACCCAAAGATAAACTGTTAATTTTTTTTATTTTATGCAAATTTTCATATTCAGGTTATTGACAATACCGCCCTCTCCAGACGACCCCATATATAGCACTAATAATATATTTCTCCATGATGTTGAATATCATGGCCCGTCACTTTCTTTTTTAGAATGGCTTCGTTGCATTCTAAACTCAATTAAGTCTAGTTTCCCCTGAGCGATTGATTTCATAGTCGGATAAAAGCATTACTAGAAATCATTAAAAAATGGAGACTACAGTAAAAGAAAACAAGATAATGTGGTCAATAATAACATGCTGGTTCTTCTAACTTAAGAATTCGATGTTTTAGAGTTTCTTTTAGTGTTGCATATATCCTCGGCCTATTAATGGAACCATCAAGGGGGGGGTGTATTATCAAAGCCCAAATATGCTATTTGAAGCGAGGGTGCACCAAAACGAGCATAAAATAAGATATCTATTGGTACTATTTTTATCAGTATTTTCCTTCTGTGTTTACATTTTCCGTCGTAAATCTGTTCAGGGGGATTTTTTTGTGGAAAAGATGGGGAGTTCAAACCATATACCTCCCTGGATACGGCCTTGGTAGTCTGTATCATTTACATTCGAAAATTATTTGAGTAAAACACTGGTAAAACTTTATTGTAAAGAGTGGCCAGCTAATGAGGGTAGTAATCCCCCCCCCCCTTTCTGGCTCTTTTAGCCTTCAAATGTGTAATGTTATCCAGACTTGATACAACCTCGTTTGTTTTATAATTAAATTGAAAACTTGTCTTGAACCACAAGTTAGAGCTATCAAAGAATGGATTCTAGGTGGAATTTCAAAATATAACTTACCTTTGGTTGTTTCTCCTTCATAGCTCTGATTTATGGTACACACAGTATGCTTAATGTACTTTAATATCCGTAGCGGGTACCTCACACAACTCTTGCTCTTTTTGAACTATTGCTTTTAATCAGATATCATATTAAAGTTTACTATTTATTTATGTCACTGAGAGATAATTTCTACCCTAAATAAACGCAAAAAAGGGAATTAAAATAAAGAAACCGGTGTACGGTACCACACTGACTTATATAACCATAACTTTGTAATTGAAGTGACTCAAAACTTTTTAAATAAAAGGCCTCGAGAAACCTGATCTTAAAGTCCTCTCAGGCATTGGTTTTCTTGACGAGAAAATTAACGAAACCCGAGAAATTTGATTCGCATGAGGTTAGTTTATTGCCCAAAAAGACATACTGTGTTTATTTACTGTTTTTGTCTTCTAAGTCAAAGGTATGGACATTCCAGAACTTAATTTTGATATTGCACCAAAATCACTCAGAAAGAATAGGCATTTGCAGCAAAAATCCTAAACGCGCAGTTCAGAGTGCTTAAAGACAAGTTTTATGTTACTTTCTCTGTATAGGATAGAACGCAATTGTAAACGACTTGTGGTAACGGCTTATAAGTAAAGAGCGACACGTAGCAATGGAAATCCTAACAAATAAAATTTCGATAATAATGTGTTCACCAAAAGAATCTTCTTTTTAATTTAATTTCAAATATGTGAAATTCATTAAATACAAGCCCATAAGAATTTAGCTCTGAGACAATTTGCAAAATTCAGATAGAACAAGAGCTAAGAGCTCATATGGCACTTGTGACGACGCAAGAAGAGCTTAGAGCCAAGAGAACATATGGTATGAGCTCTAGCGAAATTCTATGAATCAATAGATTGATTTAAAAGGAAACTAAGACGCTTAATGCCGGTCAAGATTTAAAATAAGAGCTCTGAGTCACGATGTCCTTCTAAATATCAAAATTCATTAAGATCCGATCACCCACTCGTAGGTTATAAATACCTATTTTTTTTCTAATTTTTCCTCTCCTTTCAGCCCGCCAGATGGTCGAATCTGGGAACACAATTTGGGAGCTGCAATTTGTCCAGCTCCCTGACACGCCTACCAATTTTCATCGTCCTAGCACACCCAGAAGCACCAAACTAGCCAAATCACTGAACCCCTCTCCCCAACTCCCCCAAAGAGAGTGAATCCAGTACGGTTCCGTCAATCACGTCTCAAGGACATTTGTGTATTCTATCCACCAAGCTTCATCCCGATTCCTCCACTCCAAGTGTTTTCCAATATTTCCCCCTCCAACTCCCCCCAATGTCAGAAGGTCTGGTCAGGATTTGAAATAAGAGCTCTCTTAAAATAAGAGATTTTAAATAGGAGATCTGAGTCACGAGGTCCTTCTAAATATGAAGTTTCATGAAGATCCAATCACTCCTTCGTAAGTTAAAAATACTTCATTTTTTCTAATTTTTCAGAATTAACTCCCCCCCCCCCAATAGAGTGGATCCATTCCAATTATGTAAATCACATATCTAAGACTTCTGCTTATTTTTTTCACCAAGTTTCATCCCGATCCCTCCAATCTAAGCGTTTTCCATGATTTTAGGTTCCCCCACCCCTAGATCCCCCCAATGTCACCAGATCCGGTCGGGACTTAAAATAAGAGATCTGAGACACGATATCCTTCTAAATATCAAATTTCATTGAGATCCGATGACCCGTTCGTAAGTTAAAATACCTCATTTTTTCTAATTTTTCAGAATTACCCCCCCCCCAACTACCCCAAAGAGAGCGGATCCGTTCCGGTTATAAAAATCATGTATTCAGGACTTGTGCTTATTTTTTCGACCAAGTTTCAAGTTTCATCCCGATCCCTCCATTCAAAGTGTTTTCCAAGTTTTAGGTTTCCCCCTCCCAACTCTCCCCCCCAATGTCAACAGATCTGTTTGGGATTTAAAATAATAGCTCTGAGCCACGATATCCTTCTAAATATCAAATTTCTTTGAGATCCGATCACCCGTTCGTAAGTTAAAAATACCTCATTTTTTCTAATTTTTCAGAATTAGCCCCCCCCCCGAACTACCCAGAGAGAGCAGATCCGTTCCGGTTATGTCAATCATGTATTTAGGACTCGTGCTTGTTTTTCCCACCAAGTTTCATCCCGATCCCTCCACTCTAAGTGTTTTCCAAGTCTTAGGTTTGCTCCTCCCAACTCCCCCCCCCAATGTCATCAGATCTATTCTGGATTTAAAATAAGACCTCTGAGACACGATATCCTTCTAAATATCAAATTTTATTGAGATCCAATCACCCGTTCTTAAGTTAAAAATACCTCATTTTTTTCTAATTTTTCAGAATTAACCCCCCCCCCCCCCCAACTACCCCAAAGAGAGCGGATCTGTTCCGGTTATGTCAATCGTGTACCTAGGACTTCTGCTTATTTTTCCCAACAAGTTTCATCCTGATCCCTCCACTCTAAATGTTTTCCAAGATTTTAGGTTTCCCCCTCCCAACTCCCTCCCCCCAATGTCACCAGATCAGGTCGGGATTTAAAATAAGAGCTCTGAGACACGATATCCTTCTAAATATCAAATTTCATTGAGATTGAATCATCTGTTCGTAAGTTAAAAATACCTAATTTTTTTCTCATTTTTCAGAATTAACCGCCCCTCAACTACCCCAAAGAAAGTGGATCCGTTCCGGTTATGTCAATCATGTATCTAGGACTTGTGTTTATTTTTCCCACCAAGTTTCATCCTGATCCCTCCACTCTAAGTGTTTTCCAAGATTTTAGGTTTCCCCCTCCCAACTCTCCCCCCCCCCCCATGTCACCAGATCCGGTCGGTATTTAAAATAACAGCTCTGAGACATGATATCCTTCCAAACATCAAATTTTATTAAGATCTGATCAACCGTTCGTAAGTTAAAAATACTTCAATTGTTCTATTTTTTCCGTATTAACGGGCCCCCACTCCCCCCCCAGATGGTCAAACCGGGAAAACAACTATATCTAATTTATTTTGGTCCGGTCCCTAATACGCCTGCCAAATTTCATCGTCCTGGCTTACCTGGAAGTGCCTAAAGTAGCAAAACCGAGACCGACAGACCGACAGAATTTGCGATTGCTATATGTCACTTGGTTGATACCAAGTGCCATAAAAAAAGGAAAAACAACTACTAAAATGGTCAAAATTTGATGAAACTGAACCATCATATTGGAATATTTATGAACCCTACCCTTAAGGTTCAAGTTCCTACTTGCAAGAACACAAAATTATGTATTTGATACGTGTACAACTGTTTGGGTGCATTTTCCCAGAAGGAATTATATAGAACCAACGGCGGTAGAATATAGAGAGAGGCTTCAGTAAAACAAATAGTAAAAGCTCTACTACCTCTTTTGAGCAATCCTGAAACCCGAAGCTCTAATTTTCACTAATTTCGCCTAACAATTCTAAATTTTGGCCTCAAAAAGGGCAAAATGCTATGGGGCAAAAATTCCTTGATAACCGGTTGGTCTGACAAGCTGCCAAAACAGCCTACGTGTTGCATATGATTCCATAGTTGTGTATTTGTGTGCTGACATCTACTGTTTTATCTTGCAAATCAAAGTTTAGCCCAGCTAGGGCTAAAAGGTTATCGAGCAACCTTCCTTGTGGAAAAACGTACAACTTTCGTATTTTTTCATATTGAAGGTGGAAAACTAATGTAAATGGGTTTTCTGATGTGCTCCTACTGGAGTCTGAAACCGGTACCTTGCAGCACCTGCAACGCTCAAATTCTACACGCAAGGTTACCACTTTCTGTGTAGCTTAACAAGCTGACCGCAGCTATGCTGCTAAGCTGAAATTCAAGTAAGTGACTCAAATTTTCAATATAGGTGGAAGCATGAGTTTTTATTGATTTCAATGTGTATGACTTTGCGGAATCACTTCCCAATTAGTCTAAATTACCCTGTAGAAAGTTTAGAAAATTGTGGAAAATGATTCTCAGTAAACAAGTTATTGTGCTTTATTGGCAAACCATACCACCGGAAAAAAAAAAACTGATACCCTTCTCTTGTAAGGTATTACCTGGGTACACAAGTTTTGATGTCTAACTCTGATTGAATTTGAAATCCTAAATGTAAGATAAACTAAAAACAAATTTATGATCAAACCATTCAGGTTTTGACTAAACACAAGTTTTAGTAAAAACATTTTTGAATGGTTTGTAAGCTAATAACGTCATTTGGTAAACTAAAGGATGCCAAAATGAAAACTACAAAATCGATTGAGTATCAAACATTTTCACCCAATATAGTTGTTTAGTATATCAAACAGTTCACGTAACCGAACTAGTAACTGAAATTCTAAAAAGCGGAATTTTAATATCGATAGATAAATCAAAAGAATTGGATTTTTATGTTGATTTCAAATATATAAGTTTCATCAAGTCTAGTCTTACCGATCAAAAGTTATAATCCTGAGAAAAGTTGCCTTGTTTTTTTGTTTTTTTTTTAAGAATGAAACACCCCCTGAAAATCATAGAATCTTAACGAAAATCACATAATCAGATTAAGCGTATCAGAGAACCATATCAAGTTCTTATCTGCAAAAATGTGAAATTTTGTATTTTTTGCCAGAAGAAAGACTACGGATACGTATTTATTTATTTTTTTTTTGGGGGGGGGGGTGATCATATTGACCCAGTGGCCCTAGAATATCGCAAGAGGGCTCATCTAAAATGAAATTAAAAGTTCTAGTGCCCTTGTAAGTGATCAATAATTAGAGTGCAACTAGGCCCCCTCGCACGCTCAGTTTTTTCCCAAAGTCACTGAATCAAAATTTTGAGATAGCCATTTTTTCAGCATAGTCGAAAAATGTAATAACCATGTCTTTGAGGATGACTTAACCCCCCCCCCCCTAGTCGTCGGGGGAAGGGCTGCCAGCTGTGAGCTTTTCCCATTATTTACATATAGTATAGGGTATTACTAAGTATAAAGACGTTTTCAGGATAATTTTTTCTGGGAGGGTGGGGGTTGGGGGGACGTGGGAGGATCTTTCCATGGAGGAATTATTCACGGGGGAAGGGAATTTTCCATAAAGCGGGCGCGGGATTTCCCAGTATTATTTAAAAAACGATCAGAAACTAAATAAGAAAAACAAGTTTTTTCATCTAAAAGAAGGAGCAGCATTAAAACTTAAAACGAACAGAAATTTTGCGTAAATGAGGGGGTTCACCCATCGTCAATACCCTGCTCTTTACGCTAAAGTTTTTAGTATTTTTCAAAGAGCTTTTTATTCTAATTGATCGGCCTTTATTATTCAGGGGTCATTCTTAAAGAATTAGAACATAGGAATTTTAGGGAGTGTTTCCCCCTCCTTTTGGAGAATAAGGCAAATTTTCTCAGGTTGTGTATGCTTTGATGTGTTACACTAAACTTAAGAAACTTACATATCTGGAATCAGCATAATAAGCCAATTTTCTTTATACATCTATTAGTTTAAAAATCAGTGTTTTAGAGTTTCGGTTACTATAGAACCGTATCTCTCCTTACTAACATTTCGTTACCACGAACTGTTAAACCTTTAGTACTTTTAAAAAGGCTTTCTATTCTAATTAAATGGCTCCTGTGTTTCAGTAGATATATCTACCGGTATACTATTATATCGGTATCGGTATAGAGTTTCGGTTACTATTGAGTCACGTCGCTCCTTACTTACAGTTCGTTACCACGAACTGTTCGATGCCATCGCGGTAAGTATAACCATCCGCTAGATCGATCTTCTCGTTCCCCAACTTGATCGATTTTTATATATAACACTCAATTCACATGCGTAACCTAAAACTAGGAGAGTTTTACCTTCCCATTTGATTCTATTCTCTCCAATAGCCTTAACTGCAGCACCCAATCAACTTAATGTATTTATCCGGTATGCCATAGAAGGGTAGGATCTTCACTAAAGCTCTTCTTTTGGCTGAATCAAAAGCCTTTTTCCCCAAACTTTCCAAAAACCCAAATAATAAGAAAAAAGCATAAAATAAGATCTGTTTACCCTGTTTTGAAGGGTATCCTGAGTGGCGGAAAGTGTCGGTCAGTCGCTCTCAAGTACCAGAAATTTAGATGAAGTTCAAATCTTGTAAAATTTGGAAAATACGATGGCTGCCTGCAACAAAAACATTTTTTCAGACCATATTTTCCCCCAAAATTATTATGTTTAATCCCTGGAAACATATTTACGTTTACATCTGCCGAAAGCCAAATAGGACGATTCTATTATGAAAGAGAGAAATTACTTTATCCATCTTTATCAAAATATTTTTAAATAATATAAGAAAACACGAGGTACTAAATTGATAACAAACAAGTATATTTAAATTTGACCATTAAAGGGGCTTATGATTCGATTGTACATAAAGTATAACAAACTCTTATGATAAATTAGTTACAGATATGTTTGAATATCAAACACATTGAATGATGGAAGAGCATGGAATCAAATGAGAAAGTAAAATTCTCCTTGACCTAGAAGATGGTGGTGATTTGAGCCCTAGATGAGAATATTACCAAAATGAATGAATTTCTTGGATGTTTCGAGAACTCAGGGAGGAAAAAGAGACTTGAAAATTATGTAAAGAAGACTGTTAATTCACTTAGACTGCGAATATGTGAAGTTAAAGAGATGATTTTGGGTAATGAGAAGATCGATCAACTTGATAGCTTCACTTACTTAATTATTATTATTAGCAAAGATGGTGGATGCGGGAAAGATGTTGAAGTAGAATAGTCAAGGTCCAGAGTGTTTTTTCGCAGTTGACAAAAGATATGGAAGAATAGCAAGGTAAGTCTGCGAATCAAGATTAGAATACTGGAAGAGATATAGATGACAGCAATCAAACATGGTTCTGAAACTTTGGAGGAAGATTAATTAAATATTTTTCAGAGGAACTGTCTACAGGTTTTTTTATCCATCTGATTGGCTGTATTTTAAACAGTAAGCTGTACAAAAATTATGATTCTGTCACACTTCTAGGGCTATAATGGGGAAAAGGCTGAGATGGCTAGAATAATTTCTGTGGATTAAGAATGACAGATTGATGAGATTGCCCTTTTAGGCTACCCATCTAGGGCTTGAGAGAAAGCAGGTCATCCTTGAGTTGAATTGTAGAAGGTCATAAGGAAGGGTTTAAGGGAAAATGGAACTTCTTGGGAGGGCGTAGAGTCGGAGGCTTTAAATAGATCGGGATGAAGCAAGAGCGTGCGTAGCTGATTTGAGTATAGGCGGCTTGGTGTTGCAGTGAGTTGTTAGTAGTAGAAATAGTAGAAAACACATTGTATTCTATTCAATATAGTACTTATGTCTTTGAATCATTTTTGCAAGCATTTCACAATTCCATATCGCTCTCAGCTTCTGCATCGTTTTGAAGAAAAAAAAAACTTTATAGATGAAGATATTAAGGCGACTGTAGATGTTAAAATTACAATTGTCCTCATTCGGATGAATAAAAAAAAAGTTTGTTTAACCAAAAGTGAGGAGTGAGATTAAAATTTAAAACGAACAGAAATTACTCCGTATATGAAAGGGACTGTTCCCTCCTCAACACCACACTCTTTACGCTAAAGTTTGACTCTTTCTCTCAACTCTACTTTTTTAAAACAGTATAAGAAATTAGCGTAAAGAGCAGAGCGTTGAGGAGGGAACAGCCCTTTCACATACGGAGTAATTTCTGTTCGTTTTAAGTTCTCATTTTGCTCCTTACTTTCAGTTAAAAAAAATTTGTTATGCTTAATTTAATTTCTGAACCTTTGTGAAATAATGCATGTTTTGATTTTGGCTCACCTCACATGAATAATTAAAACGAAATTTGAAATATTAATTTATTTTTATGGCTAAATGGCTTTCTCATAGTTTTGATCGGATGATTTTGAGAAAAAAGAAGCGGGGAAGTAGGCCTAGTTACCCTCCAATTTTTCGGTTATTTAAAAAGGCAACTAGAACTTTTAATTTTTTACGAACGTTTTTATTAGCAAAAATATACCTAACTTACGAATTAACTTTTGTAACGAACTTTTATATTCGTATGTTTTTATTACGTATCTGAGGGGGTTTTCCCCCTCGTTAATACCGCGCTCTTTATTTAAAAAGGGCACTAGAATTTTTAATTTACGTTAGAATGAGCCGTCACACGGCATTCTAGGACCCCTGGATCGATACGATCACCCCTGGGAAAAAAAAATCAAACAAATTAACACCCATCCGTAATCTGTCTTGTGGCAAAAAATACAAAATTCCACATTTTTGTAGATAGGAGCTTGAAACTTCTACAGTAGGGTTCTCTGATAGACTGAATCTAATGGTGTGATTTTCGTTAAGATTCTATGACTTTTAATGGTTGTTTTCCCCATTTTCTAAAATACGGTAAATTTTATCAGGCTCGTAACTTTTGATGGGTAAGTCTAAATTTGATGAAACTTCTATATTTAAAATCAGCATTAAAATGCAATTCTTTTGATGTAACTATTGTTATAAAGATTCCGATTTTTAGATTTTTTGGTTACTATTGAGCCGGGTCGCTCCTTACTACAGTTCGTTACCACGAACTGTTCGATAAAATAGAAAAGAGGAGATTTTTTCTCAAATTAAAGTAAGTAATAGCCTAAACTGCTAAAATCCTGCATCTACCACTACGCTATATTGTATTGTTAACCAATAATAGTTCTAAAGGGGAAAAATATAACGAAAAAGGACAACTTTTGTCGTTATATGTAGAAACAATTTTACAAAAAAAAATTGATTAATTAATAACTAATATTGCCAAACACAATAAGAATTAAGATTTACTTTTTTTTTACATTTTAGCGCTAAAACGTTAGCCCAAAACAATATATCTGATTAATAGGGTCATCAATTGTTATCATTTTGGTTTAAGTTCAATTTTACTGACTTCATATTTTTAATTGTATTATTTCAATGATGTGCTCGTAATGCAAATACGAAGTCTAAAGTTTGACAATTTAAAAGATGGATTAAAAATTTTAGGAAAATAGTTTGTGAAGTTGCTGAATTTGTCTTAAGGAAGAAAGCTGAATATGCAGCTAGGAATATTAGTCAAAATGCTTTATGTTTAACAGAGAAATGAGGGGTTCGCACAAAAATTATTTGAGTGCTAGATCATTTGAAAATTAGAGGAATGTAAAATAAGTGAAAAAGCATTAAAATTTGAATTAAGGAGGTGTGAAGTAGAGGCTATGGAGAAATCTGCTGATAATTTGGGAGATGCAGCCAGACGGCATATATAGTTTAATATTGCACTACCATATTAATAAGTTGAGAGGGAATGGTCATTCTGGACTTGTCCCAGTTTAAGATAGAAACGGGGTCACATTAGTGATGAGGTAAGAGTTAAAGAAAGATTGGCAAAACATTCTGAGAATGTGCTAAACTGTGATAGAGTTACAGGAAAAGATATTGAAAAGAACGAAAAAGTTTGAGGATAGATTGGAGAGAGGTGCTAAAAGTGTAGTAAATGAGTTTTTTAAATACGGTGGTTATGTAATCAGCGATAAATTACTGAAGATTACGAATATGATTTTTGAAGAAGGGGAAGTGCTTAGCCATTTTAGGAAAACTCTAATTAAACCCCTCTATAAGAAAGGTGAAAAGAGTGAGCGTATTAATTACGGGGGCTTCAGCTAGGTTTCTTTAGGTAGAAAATTACTTAGTATGATGATACTTTTAGACTTAGAGATGTTGTAGATCAAGTTTTAAGAGAAGAACAACGTGGTAGAAATGGGGAAAGGAAGCGTCTACCAAATTTTTACCCTTACATTTATAATAGAAAAGCGCCTGAGTCATCAAACCTTTCCAGTCCTCAATTTTATTGATTATGAGCAATCATTTGACTCAGCTGACCGACGAGATATAGCGAAGGTCCTTTCCTTGTATGGTATACCAGATAAATCTATTAAAGTGATTAGTGCTATGCACCAGAAAAATATTGCTGCACTTAAGGTAGGAAATGAGGTTATTAGCTAGTCTTCTAATAAATTATGATCATAGCAGGATTACGTCTTATATTTATTTAAATGGATTATTTTGATGAACTTTGTTCTGAGGAGCTCAGCAAAGACAATTGGAGAGTACGGAACCAATTGGGTCAGTAAAACTTTCTTAGACTTAGATTCTGCTGACGACTTAAGCATCCCAGATGAAAATTTTAGCAAAGTGAAAGAAGTTTTGAAGTTTTTGAGAGTTCAGTGTGCAAGAATAGGTTTACGAATTAATGTTAAGAAGACTAAATCGCTAAGACTAGGAATAAGTATAGGTGAATATGTGATATTGGGTAACTAGAAGAAAAAGCAAGTCGACAGTTCCACTTACCTAGATAGTATTGTTAGGAATGGCGGTGGTTGCCTTGAAGATGTTAAAGCAACATAGCGGAGGCCCAGGGTGTTTTTTTTTTTGGAGTTCGTAAGCGTTTGGAGAAATACGAAGACAAGTCTGCGAAACAAGACTAGAATATTAGAAGCTAAGATCATGACAGTAGTCAAGTTTAGTTCTGAAACGTGGGGTCTCCACAAGACGGAACAGTTTATAAAGGTTAAATGTTTTCCAGAGAAATTGGCTGTGAATTGTTTAGAATACTCAGCTGACTGACCCTATTCCAAACAGTAAGCTGTCCAAAAAATGTGGTTCAATCTTGATTTCTAAGGCTATAAGAGGGAAAGATTGAGATGGCTAGGACACGTTCTGCGCATGAAAGATGGCAGATTACCACAAATAGTCCTTTTCGGCCAACCGTCTAGGCTCAAACAAAAAGCAATTCGCTCCCAAACCGGGTGGGGAGTTTCGTGAGGAAAGATTTAAGCGAAATATTCAACCCTTGGGAGGGTGCAATAGGGAGGTTCTAAAAAAATTGGGACGGAGGACGAGCGTGCTTAGCTGTGTTTGCCTCAGGTGGCTAAGTGCTGCAGTGATTTGCTAGCATTAGCTTATTCAGTAATACAAATGCATGAAACTTCACATGGGTCTTAGACTTAGACTCTATTGAATAAATGTGGTGCGTTGAGTGATTTTTTTTTCGGGTTACAACAATTCAATTCAATTAATTTTTTTAACCGTGCAGAGATCTTATCCCAAAGGTTGACTAAATAAACACCTAAAAGCTAAAGAAAATGCTAGATCCTTCTCGATTTTTGAATTGGATAGGATCAGTGCTAAGTAAGTTGTAATATTGGTAGTATTAGTCGTTAATATTCCAATTTTTTTAATAGTCTGAAGCTTCATCTGCATCTTATTAAATCTAAATTTTGCAAAATCATGCAGAAACACGTAGTGGAATGCTAATTTCGACAAGCTTAGGAAATAATTTCACAGAATCAGAATACAGGAACTAATAAGAATTCAGGTTTTTACAATGTATTATTTTGTTTTTACTATTTATTGTTTTGTATAAAATTGTAAAAACTAGCTTCCAACCCGACTTAGCAATTTTTGAGTTATCCTGCTTGGGTAAAATATGAATCATCCAGTGTTGGCTCCTTTTTGCGTTTGAGTCCAGCTATTGCCATAGTTGTTCCCAACCTCAGAATGCCAGAAATGGACAAAACTATAGTTGCTATCAGTGTTACCCTTTTCTTCTCAAACAATCTGTAAAACCTTGACTATTTTCTGTAGAAAATAAGTGATGTCTTTCAGCTTGAGATCCTTCTACAGCTCTATTTCCAATTTTTGCCGGAAGAATGACCAAGGATGTGTATTTCTTGCTTTTTTTTTCAAAAGTCAGAGTGCTGACCCAGTCGTCCTAGAATATGGGGAGAGGGCTCATTCAAACGAAGATTAAAGCTCTAGTGCCCTTTTTAAGTGACCAAAAAGGTTGGAGGGCAACTAGACCCCCTTCCCATACCGTTTTTTCGAAAAATCATCATACCTAAATTTTGAGATAGCTATTTTTTTCCTCATAGTTGAAAGACACAATAACTATGCCTTTGGATACGACATGCCCCCTCCCACAGCCCCAGGGGAAAGCTCTTGAAGTTAAAACATTGTCCATTGATTACGCATAGTATTTGTTATGGAGAAGTGTGCGTACATTTTCGGGTGGGGGGGGGGCGAATTTTCTGCTGCGTTTTTCCACGGGGGAATTTTCGATTGGGAGGGCAGTTTTTAGGAGAGAACTTGTCAGGAGAAATTTTGCACTGGAGGAATTTACCAGAATTTCTATACAAAATTCTTTTTTATGTCTTACTTTCTCTTTTGTGTTCCACTTTTACGCGTGGAGTTGATAAGGGTAATTGCCCAGACTAATTTTCCCCTCAATTGGATTGTCTAGAGAAAATTTACCTCGGCAGTGGGATTTACCCATGAAAGTGGGCCAGATTTTCTGGCATTATTTAGAAAACGATCATAAATTAAATAAGAAAAATGTTTTTTCATCTGACAGTAAGAACCACCATTAAAACTTAAAAAGTACAGAAGTTATTACGTATATAAAGGGGTTTCCCCCACCTCAACACCTCGCTCCATACAGTAAAGTTTGTATTTTGTGCTAATTCTTTCGGAACGAATCTTGAAACACAAGAGTTGTTTAATTAGAACAATAAGAAGCTATTTTAAAAGTACTAAAAACATTAGCATGTCTGGTAGACTTTCTTGCAAGTCTGGCCAACTTGCCAGAAAGTTTGAGCCCCTCCTTCGAACTTGAAAAATAATGAAATTAACTTTTTACATGTATAGCAGTGATCTGTTAGTACTGATGTCTTTTTGGATTTAAGCCGGCCCATAGGGAGTGTACTATTGAGCGACTTGCTCCCCAAAACGGGGATTTATATATTACAATAGTACACCTAATTGTAATAGGGATTTGT
This sequence comes from Artemia franciscana, assembly GCF_032884065.1. NCBI lineage: Eukaryota > Metazoa > Arthropoda > Branchiopoda > Anostraca > Artemiidae > Artemia > Artemia franciscana. The sequence continues at coordinate 42,360,270 of NC_088870.1, forward strand.
TTACTTATGTGAAGGATGAAGAATTCTTGCGTGACTTGTTAGAGGTCAGGGCCCTTCGGTCAAGTGGGGTATCCCGGGTTTTAAGTGAGGACGGCACACACGTGGATGTTTACGTAATGACGGTACAAACGTGAGTGTTACGTAACGGCGGCACACGTAGAATACTACGTAATGACAATGCACACGTGGGACTCTCAAGATAAGAGGCTTGAAAACTCCTGTTATCGGCTTTAGAGTATTAAAAATCGATTTATCTGACATTTTAATCCTGTTTGGGCCAAAAATGGTCTTTTGTGGCACAAAATGGTAGTAAACACCCTTCTGCGATGTTCTGTCAGAATAGGATGGCTTAAAACCTCCTGTTTCAAAGCTTTAGACAATTAAAAATTGATTTCTCTTATATTTTGATCCTGTTTGGAAGAAAATTGATCTTTTATGGCACAAGATCACAGTAAATGTTTTCTTGTTTTCTGAGAGACGGGGACTGAAATCTAACAATCTGAAATCCAGTAAGCTATCGTAAATAAATAACCTCCATAAAAGAGCTTAAAGTTCAGGTCGGAGGTGTTAAAAGAATTTTTCCGGCAGAGGATGACGGAAATCTAATATCCAATAAGCCATCGTAAATCAAAAACTTCCATGAAAGGGCTTAAAATTAAGGTGGGAGATGTTAAAGGAATTTCCCCGGTGGAGGAGGGGGTTAAATCTAACGTCCAATAAGCTATCGTAAATTAATAGCTTCAATAAAACAGTTTAAAATTAACTTGGGAGGTGCTACAGAAATTTTTTCGGAGGAGGACTGAGATCCAACATCCAATAATCTATCCTAAATAAAATAAAAATTCCGTAAGACAGCTTAAAGTTAAGGTGGGAGGTATTAAAATAGCTTTTCCGAGGGAGAGGGACGGAAATCAAACACCTAATAAGCTATCGTAAATAAATAATTTCCATAAAACAGTTTAAAGTTAAGGTGGGAGGTGTTAGAGGAATTTTTAATGGGGAGGGGGACTGAAATCTAACACCCAATAAGCTATCGGTTATAAATAACTTCCATAAACTTTATTCCATTAGAAAGTATTCCCCGGATCATAATGATAGGAAGGCTTTCTTGGTTCATCTGTCTAACGCACAGTTCTATTTGGGGAAATCTCTTTCGATACCAAAGAGGACAAAAAAATTTGGAATATAAATATCCCCCGAGGAAAAAATCTTTAAGAAAATGTCTCAACGAGGAAAAAATGTTGAAGAAAATGAAATCTCGAAGAAGAAAAACACATTGAAGAAAAAAATGCCTTGAAAGAAAGATGAAACCCAGTAGAAATTTATCTCTTAAAGTATTATGTAACATCCCACATGCGCATCGTCATTACGTAACACCCCACGTGTCCGTAACCAATACGTAACACCCATGTGTTGCCGCCATTGTGTTACACTAAAGTGTGAGCCGTCTTATGTAACACCCACTTGTTTGTCGTCTTCAAGCACAACTAGCCCCTAACTTGACTGGTGGTGGGCCCTGACCTCTAACAAGTAACGTAAGAATGCGTCATCCTTACCATAAGTAAACAATCCCTTATTAAGTAACAATGAGGTGCTCTATAGTATTACTTGACATACAAGTGTACGTAATAAAATCTTAAGGGGATAATAGCTCCAACAGTACACCCCTTATGGAGCGGTTAAAATCCAAAAAGGCATCACTACTTATGTTGCCTTCTTCTTTTTTTTCTCAGCAGAACCATCAGGCTACTGGAGGATCGTAGTGAGATGTTTAATGGTCTGTTTCAAAGCTACTGCTCATATACAGATGCGTTTTATAAATTCATTGTGACAAAGCAATCTTTAAGTGTCACATGGCCCCAAAACTAACACTTGATGTTATTTCTGGAGTAGAAGCCTCGGGAAGAATAACAAAGATTCCATTACGGTGTCCATGGTCAAAATCCCTTTACCAGATGTTGAAGACCCTTTCCTTTTGTATTATCGCCTCCCAACCCCTTTAGCATATGAGAACTAAAAATAGTATTTTGAAGAAAGAAAAACTTCCTCATACAGAAAGTTTATTTAAACTTGATTTATCTTTGCACAAAGTTAATTAAAGTATTACTTACGTTTATCTTAACAGTAAAACTTAATTACCAAAGCAGTTTTGAGATATTTCGAAAAAGAGCTTCAAGCTCATATGTATATGCTAAACGTGTTTATTTCTTTCTTTTTCATTTCTGTACCGCTAGCGGGGTACTGAAGGTTCATAAGATACTATTTCAGAGCTCTTTTAAGCTAAAGCTTTCAAATGAGCCTGTTTTGTGGGAAAGTTTAAGATGAAGTTTTTTTCTAAAATATGGACTATCACAATCCTAGATTGGCCGAGTCCGTACTTCAGAATCCAACTTAAAATAGCAGCAAAAACAAGGAAAGAAAAAAAGGATAAAACTGGTTAGAGAAAAAAGTTTACGGAAGGTAGGAAGTAAAAGCTATATTCAATGCCCTATTTCAGTAAAACTCATGTTAACTTTTTAGTTCATCGCCTGAGTAAGACATAGGTCCTTTTGTAAGGTTTATTGTGTATAACAAAAACAACTTAAAAATATGTTTATACATGGAAGTAAAGAGCGAAGATGAAACTTAAACGAACAAAATGCATATTTTCGTAGATTGTGTAAGATATATCTGCAAAACTAGCTTAAATAATCTGATTCGCAATAATTACCTATATTAGTAGAATTTCAAAAACTAGTGCTTAACTGAAAACTGAGATTGCTTGAGTTTTTTGGAGAATCATGTAATTGTATACTAAAAGCTCTCAATATCATGGCTGGTGAAGAGCAATTGAGAGCCGTGTAAATTAGTCTTATATTTTTGGCTCTCAATATCAAGGCCGGTAAAGAGCAATTGAGAGCCGTGTAAATTAGTCTCATATTGTTTGCTCTCAATATCATGGCCGGTGAAGAGCAATTGAGAGCTGTGTAAATTATTCTTATATTTTATACTCTCAATATTATGGCCAGTGAAGAAAAATTGAGAGCCGCGTAAATTAGTCTTATATTTTTTGCTCTCAATATCATGGCCGGTGAAGAGCAATTGAGAGCTGTGTAAATTAGTCTTATATATTTTGTTCTCAATATCATGGCCGGTGAAGAACAATTGAGAGCCGCGTAAATTAGTCTTATATTTTTTGCTCTCAATATCCTGGCCGGCGAAGAACAATTTAGAGCCGTGTAAATTAGTCTTATGTTTTTTGCTCTCAATATCATGGCCGAGAGCAATTGAGAGCCGTGTAAATTAGTCTTATATTTTTGGCTCACAATATCATGGCCGGTGAAGAACAATTGAGAGCGGTATAAATTAGTCTTATATTGTTTGCTCTCAATATCATGGCCGGTGAAGAAGAATTGAGAGCCGTGTAAATTAGTCTTATATTTTTTGCTCTCAATATCATGGCTGGTGAAGAGCAATTGAGAGCCCTGTAAATTAGTTTCATTTTTACATGTTTCTTATGCATTTTTTTTTCTCTTAAAAGAACATTCTGGCCTTTTGAATCGGTCTCATATTTTCAGAAAAGTACTGGTTTTTTTTTTAATTTTGAAAGTGTAGTGATTTATTACGAGTTAGTTCATTTGAGCTATTTTTGCAGATATATCTTTCATAATCTGTGAAAAAGTGAATGGTTTTCGTTTTAAATTTACTTCCGTAGGATTATTTTTTAACTGATAGCAAAAAAAGTGAACGCTCAGGCTTTAATATAGAAAAAATACGAAATAATTCCTGTCTCAAATATTGGCCTTCGGAAGACTTTCCCCAAGGTTGATGACGATGATGATGATAATGACTAATTCTATTACTGGGATATTCGACTATAAAAGGTTTGAAAATAAGTTAATGAGCTTTAAATTTAATGTGTATTTTCTGCGAATTAGATTCATGCTTTGTCAATGGAACGTGCCTTGAGAATTAAATGCAAATTTTTCGAACTTGCTAGCCCAATCAAAAATTAGGCTGGTACGCAGCTTGGAATTTTCTAGTCGTAGTTACCGACAACTAGCTTCAAAATGTATAAGAGAACAAGCAATTTACTGTGCATTCTTTTTCTAGCTATTTGCATCTCATCCTTGGCAGGTGTGTATTCTTAGTTTTGTATTTTTTTTTTTTTTTAAGTACATCCTTTGCAAGTGAGTTCTTTAAAGCTGCAAAGTAGACTATTTATGAGACAGGGGCCAAATTAATTTGATTCAGTCCTCTTTCAACAGGTCCTCTTTTGTAAATATCAAATTCAATAGAGCCTAGGGTATTTATACACTCTCCCTTCCTTTTCCCAACAATACCCTAAAGTTTCAATTTCATCCCGAGCCGTTCCCAAGACCTGGCGGATATGCAAGACCTATATATATATATATACTAGCTGTTGGGGTGGCGCTTCGCGCCACCCCAACACCTAGTTGGTGGGGGCGCTTCGCGCCCCCCCCAAGCCCCCCCGCGCGCGTAAGTCGTTACGCGCCATAATAGTTACGCGCCATTGTAGTTGTGTCCCTATGTCCCACCTGTGAATATAGATAGATATATATATATATATGGTTTTAACTACGTAAAACTTGCGAATATACAACATTCTTTGCTGTCCCATTGTCTTTGCATATAAATAGATTGTCAGGTTTACCGACTCTTGAACATGCAACATATAATGGTCCATGGGAAAACAATCTGTATTCAGATCTATACCTCATGATTCTAATGATTGCCCTTGAGCTTTGTTGATGGTGATTGCTAATCGACCATTCCCTGTCCCGGTGTCCCGGTCGTCATTTACATCCCCCTGTTTCCTCCGGTGTCCCCGTTGTAGTTGTGTCCCTGTGGCCCGGTCGTCATTTATATTCCCTGTGTCCCGGTCGTCATTTGTATCCCGGTATTTTTTTCCTTTTTTTTTCTTTTTTAGTTTATTTAGATTTTTAGATTTTTTAGTTTTTTTATTAGTTTTTAGTTTTTTTTTCTTTTTAGTTTTTTTGTAGTTTTTACCTTCTTTTTAGTTTTGTTAATTTTTTTTTTTACTTATGTCCTGGTCGTCATTTATACTCCCTATGTCCCGGTGCTTTGTTGATTGCTAATCGAACATTCCTTTTGTCCTGGTCGCTTTCTCTTTGAGTGTCGTCATTTATTTTTTTCTTTTTTAGTTCTTTTAGTTTTTACCTTTTTTAGTTTTTTTTAGTTTTTTAGATGAAAATTTTTTTTAGTTTTTTCCTTTTTTTCTTTTTAGTTTTTTATTGGTTTTTACCTTTATGTTAGCTTATTTTTCAGTTTTTTCCTTTTTTTATTAGTTTTTAGTTTTTTTGTAGTTTTTGCCTTTTTTTAGTTTTTTCAGTTTTTTTTTAGTTTTTTATTGGTTTTTACCTTTATTTTAGCTTATTTTTCAGTTTTTTCCTTTTTTTTAGTTTTTTTTTATTTTTTATTTTTTTTAGTTTTTTACCTTTTTTTAGTTTTTTTAGTTTTTTTAGTTTTTTAGCTTTTTTACTTTTTTTATTAGTTTTTAGTTTTTTTTTGTAGTTTTTGCCTTTTTTTAGTTTTTTCAGTTTTTTTTTTAGTTTTTTATTGGTTTTTACCTTTATAGTTTTTTTAGTTTTTTAGCTTTTTTATTTTTTTTATTAGTTTTTAGTTTTTTTTGTAGTTTTTGCCTTTTTTTAGTTTTTTCAGTTTTGACGTCACCTAATCCAGTTTTTTCAGGTGACGTCACCTGACACATCCATCCATCCATCCACAGACAGACAACTTATTTTTATATATATAAGATATAACTCACCACAACACCAAGCCACCTGAGGCCAACATAGCTACGTACGCTCCTTCTCCATCCCAATCTATTGAATGCCTCCGTCTCTTGCACCCTCCGAGGAAGTTTCTATTTCCTTTAAATCTTTCTTTGGACATCCTCCCACCCCAGACGAGGATGATCTGCTTTCCTTTAATCCCTAGACAGATGTCCAAAAAGGACAATATTCGACAATCTGTCATCCTTTATCCGCAGAACGTGCCCGAGTCATCTTAACTTTCTTTCACTATAGTCCTAGAAAGTAGAATTGAACCACATTTTCGTAAAGCCTACTGTTTGATATACGGCAATTTCTCTGAAAACCATCTAGCGCATTTGTTCTAACCGCGTGTAGCTTTACTCTTTATATTCATTTTTGACTCGCTCACTTGCTCGGTGACGCATGTCTTCTGACTGCGTGTGTCTTTTCCTCATTTTCATTTTTGAAAAGCTCTTATTGTCGTTTTCGCTTATCTTCTAACCGCCCGCGTCATTTCTCTTTATTTTTCATTTTTGACACGTTTTTGGATTTTGATGACTTCAGACAATTTAGCAATGACCTTTGCTTTAGCTGCCCGTATTGGTGTTATCGCAACTGATGGTCATCATTGTCGATTTTTACCTTATCACGTTTGATAGTTCAAAAGTAAAACAGTTTAAAATAGGGATGATACCTTTTTATTGACAGTGAATAGATATAAATTTTTTTAACTGGATATTTCGAACACATATACAGTGTTCATCATCAGCAGTAAAATAGTTTTTACTGTAGTATATGTGTTCGACATACCCAGTTAAAAAATTTTATATCTTTTCACTGTCAATAAAAAGGTATCATCTCTATTTTGAACAGTTTTACTTTCGTCATGGAAAGGCAGTGTGGTCTTCGAAGTTATCTACGTTTGATAGTTCCGGTGTTGGTTCCAAAGAATCATTATTTATAGTAACTGCAACTGCAAATTTTTGTTTTTGGGCCTTCCAATAGACATTATATTATATAAATAACTGATTCTTGGAAAATCAACAATATTTTTTATGCTATGCATGACGTCATAGAAGAAAATGCTTATATGATGAATTGCTTATATAGTGAGAATTGCTCATATGATATACTAATATAGTACATGATGTCATATGCAAAACTTAAAATTAAGGCTCTTTTTGAATTTTCTTAGATATCTAACCTATCTAGATCGTTTTTATACGAAAATATCTCAAGATAATAATTTATCAAAAAATTATAGAGGCGTTTTCGAGAAAAATTCATAAGTACATAAATATGTACACAAATATTGCTAGACGAGCGGCTACTGAATAATGAAAAGCAAGACGAACGGTTATTCAATCATTTTTTTGTTGTCAAAATTCTTCAATGCCGCTGCCTCAACCCTAGAATTTCCATCTAAAAGTCATACCAAAGCAACAATAATATTTATAAACTAAGTATTATGGATTGTTAACTAAAAAGATTTATGATTTGTCAAGAAAATTGATGCGTCTAAGGACATGAATTTTCTCAATATAAACAAATTTACATTTCATACTCTTGTCACATCATTTTAATGGTGTTTTTTTTTCGCCGGCCCATTCGCCATTCAATGAAGAGAAATCAAAATAATAGAGTGATAAAAAATATTTTTCCGTCAGATTATAAGACCTTGTTAATCAGAAAGATGCATAGACTGTTTATTGTTGTTTTTTTTTTCGGGAGAGGAGTTTATTTTGGAGAGAGGGTACTTTTGGCCAATCAGCTTTAAAATATATTACAGGAATCTTGTAAAATGACCGGACACGTTTCAGAAGGGGCTTGATGTCTGGACCCAGTAAATGATAAATTTTCCCAAACTTCTGAATACATTCAAATTATTCCCTTTTTATTTTTACCCATCCCCCTGGAAATATTTGAGCAAACGTCTTTGTTATGGATTAAGGCATACTGAATTTAATAGAAGAACCATAGAAACAACACCTAAAGATTGAACAAACGAGTCGAGAGTGGCTCTAGGTGTTTGTGGCTCTAGGCGTGTGGCTCTGGGGCCGTCAATCTTCTTCCATTTTTATATTTAACAACCTCCAAAACTCTTAAAATATTATTTCTAAGCGTGCAACTATTTTAGATTGTAACTCCAATTTGAACACCAGAAGACATGAAAATGACCCCAGAATTGAACGCTCAGACAACAACCTCCTAAAGCAGTGTAAACGCAACCTTCGTAGAGCACAAATAATGAATAAAGCTTTTGAAAATCAAAACGAGCTTCTCACAGCAGAATTAGATGAATTGAGGTCTCAAGTTCAGGCTCAAATCAGACACGATATGGTTGTCTTTCCAACAGAAGATGCAGAAATGAATGTGACGGAAATTGCGGCTAAATTAGTTGTTGTAGAAGAAAAGAACAGTCTGCTAGAGGATGAATTAAAGATAAGTTTCAATGCGACAAATGAATTAAGAGAAAAATGTAAACAAGAAACTAATAATCTGAAATTACTAGTTGAAAAACAAATGGATGTGGTAAGAGCAATTTATAATCACATGAGGGACTTAAACTTATCTGATACAAAAACAATCGTCAAAAACAGTAGCGGCAAAACTGAAGAAAGTAAGGCTGAAGACAGTCTTGCTAAACAAGATGAAGGAGCAGTTGCAATAGTTTTTACAGGAGAATTCACTGACAAAATAGAGCCAAAATTTGAAGAAAATCCTGAAGAAAAAAGGTTTGCTGAAGAAGTTATTGATACTAGCCAAGTAATAAATATGACAGATGTAGAAAATAACACGACGAAAGAAATACTGGAATCAAGAGACCATAATGATTGGTTTAGCTTCTTTTTATCAAAACTTTTTGCATAATAATAGTTTTGGCCCTTGTATTGGAAATAAATTCTGGGAGGATTTATAGATTTCATTTTAGTTATGATTGAGTTGAAGCTGATAACCAAGTATTTTTCCGTTTTAAAGCTAGAATGAAAATCTTGAAACCAATGAAACGTTCCTTACTTACAGTTCGTTACCACGAACTAATTGACAAATGACAAAAATGCAAAATTCCACATTTTTGTACATAGGACCTTGAAACTCCTACAGCTCTTGTATGCTGAATCTGTCGGCGTGATTTTTATTAAGATAACTTGATATTTTGGAATGTTTTCCCCCTTTTCAAAAATTAAGCAAATAGTTTCAGGCTCGTAACTTTTTATGGGTACCATTAAAATTGATGAATTTTACATATTTTGAATAAGCATCGAACTTCAATTCTTTTTATGTATTTATTGTTATCAAGACTCTGTTTTTCAGAGTTTCAGTTACTATTGAGCCGAATCGCTCCCGACTCACAATTTGTTACCATGAACTGTTTGAAAAGCTTTTGAGAACAATTCTTCAAAACACAGTCCGGCATGACTACCTTGATCAGGATACACCCCATTGAATGATGTATAGACGGGGAATTAGCAGTTTTAAACCCGTAACCTAACAAAATGTTGGTCAGATCCGTAAAAATGTAACAAAAAAGTATATAAACAATTTTTTTATGCATTTTTTAATTTTTTTTGTAAGCCCATATCGACACGTGAAATATATGTCAGAAGTGACAGAATTGCCCCAAAAACAGCGAGGGGAGACCTTCATTTTTTCTTTCCGCTCCATCTAAGAAATATCTTTACATTGTCATCTCATCCCTAAGAAAATCGTGACTACTTCCATGCTTCCCAAACAATACAAAATGTTTTTTGTGTACTTTTTACACGTTATATACACAATGTACATTTAGTGCTATTTTAGTGCCATTGAGTGCTGAACATTGGATTATACTAACCGTTAAAACGATAATAAACCGAGAAAACAAAACAAACTTATTTATCTAAAGAAAATCAATAAAAGATGGAAGTTATGTTTTCTACAGGTAAGTCTGGTCCAGGAGCCGTTGTAAGTGCACCTATAAAAAAAAAAGATTGAGGAGACGAAGTAAGCTTGTTTTGAAATGCTACTGTAAGTACTCAAATCTCGAAGAACTTATTTTATAATAACCAGAGACTCGGTAAAGGTATTTTAAGTGCTAGCAATTATGCCATAGAGTGAAATTCAGTTACGGCAAAAGTGGAAAAGAATGTGGCTTTTCGAGATCTTAACAAGTTGCAGATCTAGGTGATTGAAAATGTAACAAGTCTGTGATGAAATTAAGTGTCGAAAAGGTGTTTTCAAAACCCGAATTCGACCTCTTTCCATATCGTAAAGACTTTAAAAATTATGCGAGTAGCCTGCATGTTTCTTAACTTTGAAAAAAGGCATTTTCCAAGTTTGGCTTAGATTCTGCCTTTGATGAATATATCGTTAAAAAAAAAGTTTTCTGATGGAAGCAAAGAGCTAAGGTGAAATATAAGAGACAAAAAAAAAATACTTTTTAGATTATGCAAGATGTATCTACAAAACTAGCTCAAAGAAACCGCCTCTGGAAATGTTGCTATATTTTTATGATTCTAAAGACTAGTGTTTTACTGAAAACAAAAAATAGAAAGCAAAACAAAGCACGATTCCGCCTTAGGAGCAAAAAGTCCATAAATAGCCAGCAGAATGTAGAAATCTAATATATACGGCTCTCAATACTCTTTCAACAGCCATGATGTTGATAACTTTTAGCATAAAATAACTCAAGCAATCAAATTTTTCAGTAATGGGCTAGTTGTAAAATTCAACAAAAGAGAGAAGTATCCCAAGCCAGGTTTATTTCTCTCAGATAGCGAAAATATACTTTTTTTCTATTTTTCTACTATTCTCTACAAAATTAGAATACGAACTGGTTATGGAAAATTTGTTTTACAATAATTTCTAAAGAAAAAAAGAAGTTGCAAATTCTTTGATCTATTGCAACCTATTATTTAGAACTTGCAACCACTTATTTGACTGCTAGTTTCACTTCCTGAATTCATCAAAAAAAGTTTCAAAGGCATTTACAGCTGCTAGAAAATGTTACTTTTTAGAGGCAGTTTTCTGTTAGTTTACTGAAACATAGTTGTTAGTCATTTTTTGTTTTTGCGCAAAGACGATGGAGATGGAGGCTTAGTACCTAGCCACTGAAAGAAATGTTTTAGCGTACTATCATTATACCTAAAACCTTAAAATCTAAAGGATAGTGTAAATGTCCTTAAAGTGGTTCGTGTTTTCCTAAGTTCAAAGGAGAGTGAGAAAAACAGCTTAAAGTCTTCCCCCCAATAGCCTTTTTAAGTGTCTAAGCAAGAAGACCTGCGTAAATTACATTGTTTGTTTTTATTACTGTGACTTTGCTTCGGTATAACACATATGATTGTGGCTTAGGTTTGAAGTTAGTAGTGTTGCAAAAATTGTTTCCTGTAATCTTAAGGATCGCTCCTATTCATCTCTTTTTTTCTTTTGTTTTTTTGCCATAAAAATCAAAAACATGAATGTTGAGTGTAAGCAACAATGGAATAATAAAATAAGAATAAAATATATAAAACAACACAAAAATGATATAACAAAAGTCGCTTTAGCCAACCCGTTCCAGTACCATCTAAGGTCGTAATTTGACATTTTCATATGAATAAGATAATTACCAAAATTATTTGTCAATATGTTCTCAAGAGAGGGGGAAGCGTCAACAGGACAATTTAGATCAGGAGGATCAAAATGTGATTGAATTAACATGACCTTACTGTTCTTTTCTGTGAATGCAGTTCAGCACACAGTTGTGGATAAGCTTGAAACAAGCAAGTTTTGTAAGTTTGAAGATGCCGGATACGACCCCTAATGTAAGAAGCTATAAGGGATTTCAGTTCGAGGGGGGAATTGTTCTCTTATGAAAAAGGTATGTTTTGTATGGCTGTTTGTCTCATTCAAAAATTAAGCTCTAGAGATCCAATACAGGCAAATCATTTACTATTATGAACAGTAGAGTGATCAGTTTGCATTCACAATACGAGCGGGCTGCCGGCTGAATTGTACGGCACACAGAAAGCTCTGAAACTGGATCACTGGAATTCTCAGTGCTGGAAATTTGTTATAAAAGTCTTATATCAAAGTTTCATTTAACTAAGTCTCATTTAACTTATAAATTGTAGAAGTCTATTTTAGTCTCCTTTAATACTAATATGAAAGAGATGCGGTGTCTCCTAAAGCTGAAGAGAATGACCAAGAAACAAAATCCAGATTCCTCATAAACAGAACTTTACAATTTTTGCATGATTAGTAATTAAAATTAATATTATTATACTTTTATGGGACTTTTATGATTACTGAATGAAACCTGTGTGATGGATATAAATCAACAAAAGGGTTCTGTCACCCTTTCAAGCTCAATATTAAAAGCATTTGAGAGCAATAAACAGTATTTAACATCTAAGGGAAACACAAAGTATATTAAGCACATGAAAACTAGCAGATTCAGGAGCACTTATGCGTGAATTACACAGGGAGGGCATATATTTTTCAAAATCTGAGAAGCTTTTCTTATTTTTCAGATGAAAATACGCCAAAAAAGGTTGTTTTTTTTTCAATAAAATACCAAAGGAATTTATTTTTCAGAATTTAGCAAGGACGAAAATTCCAGAGAGGCAATTGCCCCCAACTCATTGCCACCCATGCACAAAGTGTATTAAGAACCCAGTATATTAAGAGTATGTAGTGAGAAAGGTCTATTAATAGATGTGTAATAAGACAATATAAAGGAAAGTGTATTAAGAACACACATTGTGGATTTAACAAGAAGATTTTTACAATGTATAGACTCAACAAAAGCCATATTTATATTAAATTGATCATTGTGTGGGCCTTGTGAATAAAAAAGCATTTAAATACTTCCGTTTAAATGTCTATTTAAATGTTATAAAAGGAATATAAATCCTTTTTTTAAAAGTTAGTTTAAAAGTATTTAACTACTTTCTTTTCTAAATGTTTGAGCCTTAAATACTTTAGAAATTCAAAAAAGGAAATTTTTCCTGGAAGTAAATATTGCTAATAATTTCTTCCAGCAATTTTGGAGAGTTTTTTTCGTATTTTCAATATGAATCAGTTTCTCATGGTGATACTAATGTATTAGTGCCTTTATAAGTTCAATTATTGACATATTAGTAACTTAACGTGCTAGTTACTAGTAGGTTGTGGCAAACACTGTTTGACAATCATTTTTATCTCCGAGGAAAAAAAATTTCTGAAATAAATCTGCAGTAAAGTGTCATACTCAGAACCTGTTGGAAGACTTTTTCATCCGAAGAAATATATTCACTTTTAATTGGATGCTTTAGGATAAAATTTCGGATTTCTTTATCGAAAAAAAATACCATGATTCTAACTTAAATTTAGCGAATAGACTTTTCTGACTTTGCCTTGCATTGATCCTAATGATTCAAACAGGGTTATAGTCATACCATTTTAGAATAAGTAACTAGTTTGCTGTACATATATCAAAGTGTTTATGGTCAAATTTATGCTCAGGATTTAAAACCTACTGAATGCACAGTGAGAACTACTTGCTTGGTGGAATAGATTTAGGTGCCCGTTCTAAGGGGAGGGGGCAAAAATCTAAAGGATAGAGGTTAACATTCCCTCTCTTCCCTGTCAAAAGGTGCCACTGAAGCCACATAAACCCTTAAACTTCTTGCAGATTATTAAATGGAGCTTTTCCGGAGCTTTTCCGGAGTATTCTTTGGATAAAATCTTCTAGAAAGTTTACTTACCGAAGTTTATCAACTTAGGAAAGTTTATGAGGTTTACTTACCGGCAATACATGCATTTAGAAAGGACGCAGTTGTTCCTGCAATAAATGCCCTAAATGCAATAGATGCCAAGTCAGAAGCACGAGATGGCGATAGAGATGATAAAGCAGCTATCTGGGCACCAATTGACCCAGGATTGGCAAAACCACAAAGAGCATAAGTGACAATGGCTTCGGCTCTTGGCTGAAACGAAAACGTCATTTAGCTATTGCTACGTTTAAAGACTAAAAGCTAGGTCATTTTAATAGAAAAGAGGTTATGTGACACGTTTATCAAAGCCGGATTTATAGCCCATCTCCTTAAGCTCAGCCCACCCTACCTGTTGGTTCAATCAGTTAAAGCACCTTTAATTTCCTAAAATGCTTAACGGTTAAGGTTTCCCCATGAAGTTTTATGTATATTTTTTTCAACTAGATAAATGCTAGAAATCGTTGCTTTAGACATAAACTTATCTTGCAAAATCCTGAATGTCTACAAGAAAGTTTTTGTATAAATATCTACTAGTCATGGCTAAAAACCAGTAAAAACCATTTTTGTGCTTTATCTTCTTCGATAAACGTTGCATCTTTTTGAATAGCCACAACTGAGCTAAATCTGTAATTATTTTACTTGTGTCAAATACTTAGCTGACATTGTTTTTTTTTTATTTTCCTGTGATTTTGGAAAAGTGACAAATATTATTATTCAACAACCCTGAGGTTGCATCGATTTTTTTTTTTTTTTTGCATAAGAAAATGGTCAACCGTAATTGTTAGAATGCACGCAGGAGACCGTTTTCCAGCGTACCAGGATTTACAGCTGAAGAATAACGAAAGCAATTGATAGTAATTTATGCATCGCATATTTTCATACAACTTGAGTAAAGTGTGGTACAAGTGTGCAAATCACATAATTGTATTAACCATAATCGAAGAATTGGATTATTTTCGATACGGTGCCTTTTTTTTCTTAACAAATTTCTCACTATGTTTCTTACGTCACCGATCTTCACCATGACTTATTTCTTTGAAAGCTAAAATTTTGTAAATTGCCAAAGCAGCAACTTCTATATAATCTATTGTTCAAGTTTATGAATTCCCATAGGCAATATTTTTTCATATAATTGTTTAATTGTAGCACATGCTAGAAAAACTCTATAGATGGCGTTTTGAAAACTTCACATTCAATGCAATACGGTTTTTCAGATGACATCAAATTTTCTTTTCTTTTTTTAGAATAAACTTTTCAAAAAGATGCATTAAATTGGGACAGAGGAGACATTTCAAGATCTTTTAGAGAGGGAATAGAGCCTGGGTACATGCTTACATGCAGCACCATATTTTTTTTCGCAGATTAAAAAAAATATGTCATTAAATTAGCCTAGGATAAAAACCTAAGACCCATGATAAAAATAAAGAGAAATATAAATATTCTCTATTATGTCTATTATAAAAATGATAGAGAAATATTGCGATATTATAAGTCAAACGCAGATCCAACATAGATTAATGAAGGTAAACACGAAACATATAGAAACTCCGTAAAAAGCTAGAAACCTGAAGAGAAACACATACAAAATGAAAACAAGTAATATTTACATGTATACTAGAAATTGAAAAAAAAATTGTACCAACTAATTTGCTGAAGATAAGCCATTTTGAAATTTAAGATAAATGATTACGTTTTTTTATAAGGACATGACAGAAAAAGGTTCCAGATTCATTTTATAATTTTTCCAAATGACAGTTTGTTATCTGCTATCCTTCTCTTAATTAGCATCTTCCATACCTGCACATATTGGAGGTAGGATTTATCTGAGTATAGATATGATATTTGGCCCTCAGACTGTAAATTTCTTAATCATCAATATCCACCCACTTTGACAAATTTCCGATTCCCCTGTCGTAAAGATTAACCTGCTTTGAATCCAAGGCATATTGCAGCAAATAAGTATATTCAAAGACTTTTAAAGAATCTTTTCTTAGCCAAAATGGTAATCCGTCATTATTAATTTTAAGCAAAATTTGGGGCATAACCTAGTTTGCATAAGAGATTCCTTACCGAAATAAGTCCATTTTTCTTAAACTCAGCTAGGCGCCCAAAAGCAGCAAATTCGTTGACAATCGACTTAATGGCAATTAATTGACCAACTATTTCGCACTCTGACCAATGAACTCCAAGTAACCATGCAACAGGTATGAAAGCCTTTGAAATCAACCACTATGAAATGAGAAAATGTTTATTGGTCGCTCCTTTTTAGCAAATTGTGTTAAAAAGGGTTTCAATCATTACTATGTTTCCCATTAATGTAATTGAAGAATCTACATATTATTTTTTGAAACTTGGATAATGCGTTCGTATTTCAGACAAAACCAAAATTTATAAGCCTTAGGCTAGATAAAATGTTTCCGACAAGCTACATACTTTTCTGCTGTAAAGCATTTCAATCCCATCGACATCCTATCTTGATGCTCAAGTAACGATCAGCTGACATATTTATCATGATGAATACCACGAACACATCCTTTTTGTGCGAGCACACAGTCGTAGAAAATTAGGGTAGATTCAACCAACGGCTGTCAAAACTCAAGGGCGTCGATTTTTATATTATCTCGAACTGACTGAGGTTGTTAATCCTTATTTCATTTCAGTACGACTGCTTATAGATTGTTCAACCAATAAGTTTGTCCTGCATCGGGGCTTAGGCCCCAAAGCAGCGTTTCGAGTTCGTATTGCCCATCCCGACTGTTCTAAATGGGCCATGCCAAAGCTGAAAGAATCTTTTCCATGGTACTGAAATAGAATTGTTAAGGAAGCGTATTTTATTCTTTGTAGCCCTGAAAAGTTCCTGGAACAGAGTTTAAGCTTATGCTGTACCATTAAGCCCAAGAGCCAAAAACTCAATAAGCCACCACACCCACTTTGGGAAGAGTAAAAGTTCACTTTCAACCTTGAAGCCCAGAAGCCAAAAACCCAATAATCCACCTTGGACATTTTGGGTTTTTTTACTTCATGGATCTCGTGTTTCTGATTTCCTACGTTTAAAATAGGAACAAAAAACATGAGAAACCAGTTTATAAGGAGAGTACAAGCTTATGTTCAACCTTGAAGCAAAGGAGCCAAAAACGTAATATGCCACCTCGTACTCTTAGAGTCTCTTTATATGATGTATTTCGTGTACCCAACGTCAATATGCTACAAAACCAACCAATTCAGGCTTATATTGCTTGTGAGATACTATGTCTAACATAGGAACACAAAACATGAGAAACCATTGAGTAAGAAACAACAAGCATAAAAGAAACCTTAAGAAAGTTACTTTCCGTTTCTATTACTTGTTTGACATTCATTGTTTGAAGCCCCCTCTTTAATAGAACCCCTAAATAGACTCTTGGTATCAATTATAAATCCTACAGTTTAAGCAATGGCCTTCCTTAAACCTTATCAGTTTGTGTGATTTTACGTATATTTTTCCATTTATTTACTCTTACGTACCAGCATTTTTAAATCTATTGAGAGGACAAAAGAAAATTTATTATTATTTTTCAAAATGCACGAACTATACTAAAAATACATAGTAGACTAGGTTATGGACACAAACGAGATATACTGTGCCGAAAAAAGATGTTACGTGTTTGTGAACATACTAAGAACCGCTGAGATGTATTTTGGCTGTGATAATTAAAAGGAAGACATATTCCCTTTTTGTAACTTTTCAGGAGAGCCAAAAAAAGGAATAAAGTTTTTTGGTTGCGACCGCTCTGAAGGATGAGGTTACTGGAGATAAAGGAATATTTCCTTGACCAACAATGTATGCTCTTTTCAATGGTATAAATTAAATTCAAGAATTCCGAGTGAATAGAAAATTATGCTATTTTATGGTGTATATTTTATTTTTCCATAACAAAAAAAGGAGATCGATGTCAGGTCTTCATATTATAGCTCCATAAAGCCAATTTGCTGTCGTTCACAAAGTGCTAGAAAATCTCCAAGAGAAACTCTACAATAGATTGACGAAAAAAATCTTAAAGATCTTAAAAATCTTAAGAGAAAAACAGGTTCTCTTTGCACTGCAAAAATATATGAGTAAAAAAGGAAGTGGGCAGGTTTCCTTCTTCCTGCTTCTTTAAGCAGCCAAAGAGAAAAGCAGGTTTTCTTTGCACTGCGAAAAATGTATGAGTAAAAAAGGAAGTGAGCAGGTTTCCTTCTTCCTGCTTCTTTAAGCACCTAAAGAGAAGAGCAGGTTTTCTTTGCACTGCAAAAAATGTATGAGTAAAAAAGGAAGTGAGCAGGTTTCCTTCTTCCTGCTTCTTTAAGCAGCCAAAGAGAAAAGCAGGTTTTCTTTGCACTGCGAAAAATGTGTGAGTAAAAAAGGAAGTGAGCAGGTTTCCATGCACTACCAAAAATGTATGAGTAAAATGCAAGTCAGCAGGTTTTCTTCTTCCTGCTTCTTTAAGCACCTAAAGAGAAAAGGACGTTTATTTTGTACTGCAAAAAATATATGAGTAAAAAGGAAGTGACTAGGTTTTCTTCAAGAGAAAAGCAGGTTTTCTTTGCACTGCAAACAATATATGAGTAAAAATGAAGTGAGCAGGTTTTCTTCTTTTGGCTTCCTTAAGTACCTAAAGAGAAAAGGACGTTTTCTATGCACTGCAAAAAATATATATGAGTAAATAGGAAGTGAGGTTGGTATAGATTAGTAGCCTTACCTCAAAAGTAATGTAAGGTGCACCAACCAATCCAGCAAACCAAGAAATGATTCCATTTAGAAAAGCAACAAAAGCAAGAAATGCAATGAGGTTGGCAATGATATTCATGACTAAGAATACGGCATTGGAGGCCCCCTGGGCTGCGGCATCTAAGACATTAGCCTCTTTTCTAAAAATGAAGTGTTTCCAAACATAAAAATTTAAATATGACTAAACTACAGAAAAGAAATTGAAGAATCAAAATAAAAGAAATAATTCCGTTTAGAAAAACAGCAAAAGTAAGAAATGCAATGAGGTTGGCAATAATATTGATGACTAAGAATATGGCATTGGAGGGCCCCTGGGCTGTGGCATCTAAGGCATTAGCCTCTTTTCTAAAAATGAAGTGTTTCCAAACATAAAAATTTAAATATGACTAAACTACAGAAAAGAAATTGAAGAATCAAAATAAAAGAAATAATTCCGTTTAGAAAAACAGCAAAAGTAAGAAATGCAATGAGGTTGGCAATAATATTGATGACTAAGAATATGGCATTGGAGGGCCCCTGGGCTGTGGCATCTAAGGCATTAGCTTCTTTTCTAAAAATGAAGCGTTTCAAAACGCAAAAATTTAAATATTACAAAACTACAGAAAAGAAACTGAAGAATCAAAATAAAATCCGAGCATTAACTAATTTGGATAAATGGTGGCTTCAATAGTATATTTTTTATTTTAATTGGATATCATTTTTGAGGGACTCTGGGCTCTATTTTGAAATTCTTGTTCATTATCTTCATCCGTTTGCCAACTAAGGTTCATCGGACTATGAATAAAATTTTCATTTTCGGAGTAATATTACAAGAAACATAATTTCCCCAGACCCCTTCTTTGAATACCAGTTTCACTTTTTTTTTATATCGGCCACTATGGTGCTTAGTTTCTTATTTACATGTCTGCACCAGCAACCATGTCAAAATATCTTCATATACAGTAAGGTGATGTGATGTTGATTAAAAGAACCTTGTTGGGAATCTTTGTAGTACTTATTTTCGTAATTACATTTTTGTATTTTGGACATTTACATTTTTTTATATTTGTATTTTTTACATTTCAATATACATTGGACAAAAGATAAAATGAACATTTTTGCCAAAAGTATATATTAGATAGTGTATGAGCATATTTTTGTTTCACTGGTCTGAACTCTCTGTCCTAATCTACCCTCTACATATTTAGTAATCAGTTCAAATACTTATGGAACATGTGAGTCAACCAGGGCGGTGTTCAGAAGAGGGGTTAGGTTTTTACTCTTCCTCCTTCTCCCCGATATGCTTGTCCAACTCGTAAAAACGTAATAAAAAACCGTAAAAATCCATTGTTGATGCGGTTTTTGTAGCCCTCCCCCCAAACAGAATCCTATGTACGGCCCTGGAGTCAACTTTTCTATTCATGAAATTTCTTTTTTGATACAGCTTAATGTAAGTTAAAGGATAATAGTCCTTTAACGCCATTGCTGGCGCGCACGGCGTCAAAACGACATTGAGACACGTTTTTTTTACCCGGACAAGTAGCAGGCCTGTCACACAGCCTTGCTAAAGCAGGGATCGATCCCTGAGCCCTGTATTGCCAAGCAGAGCATCAATTCACTCTACTACAAGTGGATTTAACTCAAACCTTTAATAAAAGTTAGACTTAGTACCTGTATGATATACCCACTACCTCTGAAGTTATTCATGCATTGACACACAGTAAACCGGCTTCTTTCGCTAGTTTCTTTCACCTTAGCATGAGAAAAGACAAACAGAAGTGACGGAATAGATGAGAAATATATATATAGTTTAGGCTATATATTTGCACATTAGGGTGTGGAGGTGCAGGTAAAGCTTTTGGACAGCGCGAAGTCAGAAAACAAATGTTACATCATAATATGCAAAATAATAGTAGCTAACATATTTTGCATGCAGACCCGCTGTACTTTACCCCCACTCCCTACTGTGCAAATATATAGCCGAAATTTGTTTCTAAAGTATTTTTTTTTTATTACACTTAGATAAATTTTATTACGATTAACCTAACTTCCCTTCTTGAGTGGTAGTTGGTATGTCATACGAGTACCTTAGACTTTAATAAATTAAAGCTAAGCTTCCCTTGAATGTTGCTAGTTTGTTGGCCACAGTTGCACTGTCAGTGTCACTAGTATTTTATAATCCCCTTAGGCCCCATTGTTTCAGAACCAAGCATTTTTTTTTCTTGTCAGTTTTTCATAGTTTTTTATTCGTAGGTTCAAAGGTGTAGGTTTAATTTGTAGCTCTCAAAATTCAGGAAATGACATGTGTATATCTTTCAATAGGGGTTGATGAAAACAATAAACTCCAGGCACTAGCTTAAGTCGCCCATATTTTGCAATAATTTATCTCGCTTTGATACTTTAACTAGCTGTTTCCCAGCTAACTGAAAAGAAAATTAACACGCATGCTCTGATCACTCAAAGGAGACAACACATAGGAAACCCTATTTCAAAAACAGTCTAGTTCAGGGCTGATCATCTACCTGAAGCCTTGAAGAGGTTATTCCGTCAAGCCTTTCCCTCCTATCGGTGACGTTTCACAGATTTCTAGAGCATACTAAATGAAGGACTAGTAAACCATGAACCACTGGTATGCCTGATAATGCATACCGTAAATGATAATATATGCATAGTTAGCAATGCTAGCGCAAATATTTACAAGCTTACCCCTTTTCCAGAACAATATCGTCAGATTTAGTTTTAGATTCTTCTGTTTCTGGGTAAAATAGCTTTGAAAAGGCGAGTGCAGCAGGTGCAGCCATTACAGATGCAGCTATTAAATTTGAAGCATCAATTCCAAAGCTAATGTAAGCTGCCAAAACAGATCCTGGAAAATAAATGTTTGTGCACTCATGAGAACTAAATGATTTACTAGACTTATACTTGCGGTAAATTTCTCGAACTCTTTTTTTTATTAAAAGAAGAGTTGTAGTTCGGAATATAATGAGGCAGGGAGTTTTATTCTTTGAGTATAGCTGGTTTATATTAGGATTGAAATGAATAGGTTTGTTCAGATAAATACGCAAAAGAGTTGAAGGGGATATTTTCTTTAATTCAGGAATTCTTATTTCTACGTGAATCAAAATTACAGAAATTCATCTATAATCCAAATTAGAGGTTTAAGAGGTTATTTATTCCTTAAATAAACTAGGGAAGGTTTAAGTTGATAATTTTAACCATCTTTCAAGGCCATAATTTAGCAGCAGATTTGTTTCTAAAATTTTCATTCATCTAGTAAAACAGTTTTCCGAGCTCTTGCTTACTTTTACCAAAGAATGTATATATTAAGTTTAGATAGCAAATTGCAATTCAAATAAAAGAAGCGAACGAAAATATATCACAGTACTGAACTAGCTTTCAGAGTGAGAACATCTCAAATAACCGGATTATATTGATTCAGAGTTAAAAGTAAAAGGATTTGGTTTGAGATGAATATTTATGAACTGTGAGTAAAACCGGTCTACTTTAGTGTGACTAAATTTATATAACTATATGAGCGGATTAGTGTATCTGAATTGAATAAATTCATTTTTTGCTCGACTATATTCTGTTAACGGGGGATAGTCACACACCCCTTTGGCTTTGAAGATCTGAGTGTCCGTACCGCATAGACGTACTGTGTTGCAAATTTAACCTAAAGGATTTTATTGCATTATAAGCTTAATGTAGCGCTAAAGGCGATTTTATTTTTTTTTGCCTTGCTTATTTAATCCCAGACCTAAGGAGTGAGAAATGTCACTATTTATTTGTCCTGGTTTAGAATGTTCTCCGAGGCAATAGGCGGACTAACATGCCTGATACTAATTCCACACCATCGCTAAAAGAGTGGGATAATTATTTTTCTAAGTTGTCGACTTCGCACGATTCTAACAGTGTTTTGTTGCAATTAGATGAAAGGTTGAAGAATTTTTGAACTGATTACAGGATTTTTGAAGATATGTTACTTAGAGCAATCAAAACGTTAAAGGCGCAGTCGGCTAGGGATCATGATGGCGTATTTGCTAATCACCTTAAGCTTGCTCCTTCTTCTTTTCTTATTACTCTACTGGCATTTTTCAACCTTTTACTTATTACTGGTTTAGTACCTAAGAAAAGGAACAAAACTGAAAAATAAAGGAGAAAAATAAAAACTAAAAACCGGGACAAAGGGAATATAAATGACGACCGGGATACTGGGAATATAAATGACGACCGGGACACAGGGACACAACTACAACGGGGATGCCGGGGGCACAGGGGGATATATAAATGACGACGGGGACACAGGGAATGTTCGGCAATCATTAGAATAATGAGGTATAGATCTGAATACGGATTGTTTTTCCCATGGACAATTTTATGTTGCATGTTCAAGAGTCGGTAAACCTGACAATCTATTTATATGCACAGACAATGGGATATCGAAGAATTTTGTATACTCGCAAGTTTTCCGTAGTTAAAAACATATATATATATCTATCTATATTCACAAATGGGACACAGGGACACAACTACAATGGCGCGTAACTAATATGGCGTGTAAAGACTTACGCGCGGGGAGGGGAGGCTTGGGGGGTGCGTGAAGCGCCCCAACAGCTAGTAAATAATAAATAAAATATTAATAAAAGAGGAGAGAGATCACAATGGAGAAAAGAATGTCATTAAACAAATACTTAATGGCTTCGCTCTGAAAATTATGTAGAAGCGGGGAGGAGAATTGTCTACTAACTGAATTTAAATCAAGGTTGTGGACTGTGATGAAAAAGTTAATAGCCATGGCTGATTGGAAAAAACTCCAAGACATATAGTCTGAGTGAGAGTCATAGCTTACGTAATTCTTTTTCAGAATTGTATAAGAATCCGTTGATTTTTGAATTAAAATCAAGTTGGTGGACTTTGATGAAAAAGTTAAGAGCCATGGCTAATTGGAGAAAACGCCAAGACGGATAGTCTGAGTGAGAGGCAAAGCTGACATAATACTTTTTCAGAATTGTATAAGAATCCGTTGATTTTTGAATTAAAATCAAGTTGGTGGACTTTGATGAAAAAGTTAAGAGCCATGGCTAATTGGAGAAAACACCAAGACAGATAGTCTGAGTGAGAGGCAAAGCTGACATAATACTTTTTCAGAATTGTATAAGAATCCGTTGATTTTTGAATTAAAATCAAGTTGGTGGACTTTGATGAAAAAGTTAAGAGCCATGGCTAATTGGAGAAAACGCCAAGACAGATAGTCTGAGTGAGAGGCAAAGCTGACATAATACTTTTTCAGAATTGTATAAGATATGAATTAAAATTAAGTTGATGGACTTTGATGAAAAAGTTAAGAGCCATGGCTAATTGGAGAAAACGCCAAGACAGATAGTCTGAGTGAGAGGCAAAGCTGACATAATACTTTTTCAGAATTGTATAAGAATCCGTTGACTTATGAATTAAAATTAAGTTGGTGGACTTTGATGAAAAAGTTGAGAGCCGCGGCTAATTGGAGAAAACGCCAAGACAGATAGTCTGAGTTAGAGGCAAAGCTGACAAAATACTTTTTCAGAATTGGATAAGAATCCGTTGACTTATGAATTAAAATCAAGTTAGTGGACTTTGATGAAAAAGTTAAGAGCCATGACTAATTGGAGAAAACACCAAGACAGATAGTCTGAGTGAGAGGCAAAGCTGACATAATACTTTTTCAGAATTGTATAAAAATCCGTTGACTTATGAATTAAAATTAAGTTGGTGGACTTTGATGAAAAAGTTAAGAGCCATGGCTAATTGGAGAAAACGCCAAGACAGATAGTCTGAGTGAGAGGCAAAGCTGACATAATACTTTTTCAGGATTGTATAAGAATCCGTTGATTTTTGAATTAAAATCAAGTTGGTGGATTTTGAAGAAAAAGTTAAGAGCCATGGCTAAGTGGAGAAAACGCCAAGACAGATAGTCTGAGTGAGAGGCAAAGCTGACATAATACTTTTTCAGAATTGTATAAGAATCCATTGATTTTTGAATTAAAATCAAGTTGGTGGACTTTGATGAAATAGTTAAGAGCCATGACTAATTGGAGAAAACACCAAGACAGATAGTCTGAGCAAGAGACAAAGCTGACATAATACTTTTTCAGAATTGTACAAGAATCCGTTGATTTTGAATTAAAATCAAGTTGGTGGATTTTGATGAAAAAGTTAAGAGCCATGGCTAACTGGAGGAAACGCCAAGACAAATAGTCTGAGTGAGAGGCAAAGCTGACATAATACTTTTTCAGAATTGTATAAGAATCCATTGATTTTTGAATTAAAATCAAGTTGGTGGACTTTGATGAAGAAGTTAAGAGCCATGACTAATTGGAGAAAACACCAAGACAGATAGTCTGAGTGAGAGACAAAGCTGACATAATACTTTTTCAGAATTGTATAAGAATCCATTGACTTATGAATTAAAATTAAGTTGGTGGACTTTGATGTAAAAGTTAAGAGTCATGGCTAATTAAAGAATACGCCAAGACAGATAATCTGAGTGAGAGGCAAAACTGACATAATACTTTTTCAGAATTGTATAAGAATCCGTTGATTTTTGAATTAAAATCAAGTTTGCGGACTTTGATGAAAAAGTTAAGAGCCATGACTAATTAGAGAAAACACCAAGACAGATAGTCTGAATGAGAGGCAAAGCTGACATAATACTTTTTCAGAATTGTATAAGAATCCGTTAATTTTTGAATTAAAATCAAGTTGGTGGGCTTAAATGAAAAAGTTAAGAGCCATGACTAATTGGAGAAAACACCAAGACAGATAGTCTGAGTGAGAGGCAAAGCTGACATAATAATTTTTCAGAATTGTATAAGAATCCCTTATGAATTAAAATTAAGGTGGTGGACTTTTATGAAAAGTTAAGAGCCATGGCTAATTGGAGAAAACGCCAAGACAGATAGTCTGAGTGAGAGGCAAAGCTGACATAATACTTTTTCAGAATTGTATAAGAATCCGTTGACTTATGAATTAAAATTAAGTTGGTGGACTTTGATGAAAAAGTTAAGAGCCATGGCTAATTGGAGAAAACGCCAAGACAGATAGTCTGAGTGAGAGGCAAAGCTGACATAATACTTTTTCAGAATTGTATAAGAATCCGTTGATTTTTGAATTAAAATCAAGTTGGTGGACTTTGATGAAAAAGTTAAGAGCCATGGCTAATTGGAGAAAACGCCAAGACAGATAGTCTGAGTGAGAGGCAAAGCTGACATAATACTTTTTCAGAATTGTATAAGAATCCGTTGATTTTTGAATTAAAATAAAGTTGGTGGACTTTGATGAAAAAGTTAAGAGCCATGACTAATTGGAGGAAACACCAAGACAGATAGTCTGAGTGAGAGACAAAGCTGACATAATACTTTTTCAGAATTGTATAAGAATCCGTTGACTTATGAATTAAAATTAAGTTGGTGGACTTTGATGTAAAAGTTAAGAGTCATGGCTAATTGGAGAAACGCCAAGACAGATAGTCTGAGTGAGAGGCAAAACTGACATAATACTTTTTCAGAATTGTATAAGAATCCGTTGATTTTTGAATTAAAATCAAGTTGGCGGACTTTGATGAAAAAGTGAAGAGCCATGGCTAAGTGGAGAAAACACCAAGACAGATAGTCTGAGTGAGAGGCAAAGCTGACAAAATACTTTTTCAGAATTGTATAAGAATCCGTTGACTTATGAATTAGAATTAAGTTGGTGGACTTTGATGAAAAAGTTAAGAGCCATGACTAACCGGAGAAAACGCCAAGACAGATAGTCTGAGTAAGAGGTAAAGCTGACATAATACTTTTTCAGAATTGTGTAAGAATCCGTTGACTTATGAAATAAAATTAAGTTGGTGGACTTTGATGAAAAAGTTAAGAGCCATGGCTAATTGGAAAAAACGCCAAGACATAGTCTGAGTGAGAGGCAAAGCTGACATAATGCTTTTTCAGAATTGTATAAGAATCCGTTGATTTTTTGAATTAAAATCAAGTTGATAATTAATCAAAAAGTTAAGAACCATGGCTAATTGAAGAAAATTTCAAGACAGATGAGAGTCAAAGCTGTCATAAGCCTTTTCCAGAATTGTATAAAAATGATGTCATTTCACTTCTTGATAGAAAGTTCTATTGCTACAAAGAAACTTTCAGGAATTTATCTATGACCCAAGTTAGGGGGTTTCTGTCTTCTGGGGTTGAAAACAGTTGAGGTGGTAAACTTGAACACCTTCCATGGTCTTAAATTGGTCTGTGAATTGAGTCCTGGAACAATAATTTATCTTGGACCAAGTTTTGAAGTTAGCGGGTAGTCCATTTTTGGACATTTTTGGACTTTGGACTCTTTGGTCCATTTTTACCAAGGAATGTACATGCTAAAATAATATCTTAAACTAGCTGTTGGGGTGGGGCTTAGCGCCACCCCAACGCCTAGTTGTTGGGGGCGCTTCGCCCCCCCCCCAAGCCCCCCCTCGAGCGTAAGTCGTTACGCGTCATATTAGTTACACGCCATTGTAGTTGTGTCCCTGTGTTCCACCTTTGAATATAGATAGATATATATATATGTTTTTAACTACGTAAAACTTGCGAATATACAACATTCTTCGCTGTCCCATTGTCTGTGCATATAAATAGATTGTCAGGTTTACCAACTCTTGAACATGCAACATATAATTGTCCATGGAAAATACAATCCGTATTCAGATCTATACCTCATTATTCTAATGATTGCCCTTGAGCTTTGTTGATGGTGATTGCTAATCGAACATTCCCTGTATCCCGGTCGTCATTTATATATCCCCCTTGTACCCCCAGGCGTCCCCGTTGTAGTTGTGTCAATGTGTCCCGGTCGTCATTTATATTCCCTGTGTCCCGGTCGTTATTTGTGTCCCGGTGTCCCAGTCTGTAATTTCTCTTTGAGTGTCCCGGTAGTCATTTATATTCCCTGTGTCCCGGTGTCACGGTCGTCATTTGTGTCCCGGTCTGTAATTTCGTCAGTCGACAAACATGACATGAGTCGACAAACAACTTCATGACGGCATAATGCTCAATCCTTATAATGACGTCAGTCGACAAACATGCATGATGTCAGTCAACACTCAGCACACAGACAACTTATTTATATATATATACTAGCTGTTGGGGTGGCGCTTCGAGCCACCCCAACACCTAGTTGGTGGGGGCGCTTCGCGCCCCCCCAAGTCCCCCCACGCGCGTAAGTCGTTACGCGCCATATTAGTTACGCGCCATTGTAGTTGTGTCCCTATGTCCCACCTGTGAATATAGATAGATATATATATATATATATATATATATATATATATATATATATATATATATATATATATATATATATATATATATATATATATATATATATATATATATATATGTTTTTAACTACGTAAAACTTGCGAATATACAACATTCTTTGCTGTCCCATTGTCTGTGCATATAAATAGATTGTCAGGTTTACCGACTCTTGAACATGCAACATATAATGGTCAATGGGAAAACAATCCGTATTCAGATCTATACCTCATGATTCTAATGATTGCCCTTGAGCTTTATCGATGGTGATTGCTAATCGACCATTCCCTGAGTCGCCATCGTCATTTATATATCCCCCTGTGCACCCCGGCGTCCCCTTTGTAGTTATGTCCCTGTGTCCCGGTCGTCATTTATATTCCCTGTGTCCCGGTCGTCATTTGTGTCCCGGTGTCCCAGTCTCTGATTTCTCTTTGAGTGTCCCGGGCGTCATTTATATTCCTTGTGTCCCGGTGTCCCGGTCGTCATTTATATCCCCCTGTGCCCCCCGGCGTCCCCGTTGTAGTTGTGTCATTTATATTCCCTGTGTCCCGGTCGTCATCCCGGTATACATTCGTTTTTGAATTGGTATATGATGAAATAAATTTTTAATTTTTTCCCTTTTTTCCTTTTAGTTTTTTTTTATTGGTTTTGACCTTTTTTTAGGTTTTTTAGTTTTTTTCTTTTTTCTTTTTAGTTTTTTTTGAAGTTTTCATCTTTTTAGTTTTTTTATTTTTATTTATATTTTTTTAGTTTTCTTTTTCTCCTTTATTTTTCAGTTTTTTTCCTTTTTTTAGTTTTTTTTTCTTTTTAGTTCTTTTAGTTTTTACCTTTTTTAGTTTTTTTTAGTTTTTTAGATGAAAATTTTTTTAGTTTTATTCCTTTTTTTCTTTTCAGTTTTTTGTTGGTTTTTACCTTTTTTTTAGCTTTTTTAGTTTTTTTTCGTTTTTTCTTTTTACTTTTTTTTTAGTTTTTATCTTTTTTATTTTTTTTATTTTTATTCTTAATTTTTTTTTTATTAGTTTTTAGTTTTTTTGTAGTTTTTGCCTTTTTTAGTTTTTTCAGTTTTTTTTTAGTTTTTAGATTTTTACCTTTTTTAGCCTAACCAGGATTTGAACCTGGGACCTTCATTCTCCGTTCTGACACCCTCTCTCACCGAGTGACTACTGCAGCATGTTCATTTTGGTGTTTTAAATGGTATATTATTAACCAAATTAATGTGTTTTACAATATACCAAGCATCGTCATAACAAAAATGACGACAACTAATTTCATGACGTCAGTCAACACAGAAATTAAGTTCTGAAATTAAGTCATGAAATTAGTTTTTTTCATTCGTCATTTTTGCTTTGACGGTGACGTCATTCAAGTTATATAAGACATATGTTCACGTAGAAATCTATTAATGTTTAAGTTTACAATGACTGATGAAGATGCTCAAAGAGTCTATGCCAAAAAACTTGCTGCTGATAGAGAAAGTCAGAAAAGAAAGCGTGCCGAGGAACTATCAGCAGCCAGTTTTTTGGCATAGACTCTTTGAGCATCTTCATCAGTCATTGTAAACTTAAACATTAATAGATTTCTACGTGAACATATGTCTTATATAACTTGAATGACGTCACCGTCAAAGCAAAAATGACGACAACTAATTTCATGACGTCAGCCGACACAGAAACATGACGTCACCTAACAACTATTTTCATGACGTCAGCCGACACAGAAACATGACGTCACTTGATCCACAGATCCACAGACAGACAACTTATTTTTATATAGATAGATATATATATATATATATATATATATATATATATATATATATATATATATATATATATATATATATATATATATATATATATATATATATATATATATATATATATATATATATATATATATATATATATATATATATATATATATATATATATATATATATATATATAGATTAAAATTAAAACGATACAAAAGCATAATGAAAACAGGAAGGGAGGTTATCAATGGAAAAACAATACAACATTGAAGAACAACAAAGGGTTTCAAGTTTTGAAAGCGTGATAGTTTTGTCATTACGGACAGAAGGTTGAAAGATTATTTTGAGTAAATACAACTTAAGGACATCAAGCTAAAAACCCAGAATACTGCCAACAACCTAAAAATATGAAGAAGCATGGTTATCTGTTTAGTCTGGAGTCTGGAAGAAAGCTCCAGGGGGTTTCGACCGACCCCCAAATTTTCTTTAAATCTATACAAAATGCACTTTCCGTCTACATAAACTTAAAAGGATATCATTCATCTTTGAGTCCCTCACAGCAGTTGAACTTCTTCGTGAAATAAGATCTTCTGTGCAACCCCACGACAGACACTGTGTCTAATTTGCATTATGTTTTAAATTATGTTATTCTTTTATGTATGTGGGTGGCTCTTCTAACTTTCATAGAACTATTCGTTAAATTGTTCAGTTTCAAGTCCCGCCTTAATTCTTAGTCGTTTTTTTTTTCTTTTTCCTTCTGAGGGACTCTTTGGTTCGTTGCTATCAAGGTTGATTTAATTTTTATGTTTACCTTTTTTCTCCATGGAATTTCTTTTTTTTTGGTTTTTCTGTTTACCTATTTTTTTCTTTTACTTTCGTCTTCTTTTTTCATATTTCTTTAGTCTTGTCCTTGCATTGAGGACGGTATATCAGAGGTCTTTGCCCAAACAACTCGAAATTTTCCATTTTCGCCTCTGGTAGAGAATTTTAATTATTCCATATTTTTCCTTATATCTAGCCACTGCTTTCTTAAAACGTTTCATGAAAAGAACACCCTACAAAAAACTACCCTAAAAAAAGGATAGCCTAAAAACTTAACAAGAGCACTGACAGTTTCGTTGAGAATTGGATGATATTAGTCAATGCATTAGCTGTTTCCCCTCCTTGGATTTTTTTTTCTTAAAAAGGTTTCATGTCCCATAAAATGTTTTCTATAAAAGGCTATTCTCCGATGAATAATCTTGGATATTCCTAAGTGTGTTCTGATAAGATCCCGAAGGAAATCCGTAGAGAAAGGTAGATCTTGTCTGATTTGAAGCCACCTATTTTTTGTTGACGGGAAGAAAGGACAGGCTACTAGAACTAAGGATAAACCATTAGATACACCTACAGTCATTTCTGTTGTTGGCAAGAAGAAAAAATCAGTTTATGCGTTAAATCTCCAAATTTTGTTTGTGTTAACTATTTGATATCATTATTAGTCGTTCCAAAATTTTACACACACACACATATATATATATATATATATATATATATATATATATATATATATATATATATATATATATATATGTATATAAAAATAAGTTGTTTGTTTGTCTGTCGAGTGACGTCATGTTTGTGTGTCGACTGACGTCATGAAGTTAGTTGTCGTAATTTTTGCTATGACGGTGACGTCATTAACGGTATTTAAGACATTTGTTCACGGAAAAATGTTTAATTGTAAAATGACTGAAGAACCTACAATGGCAACAGCCGAGGAAGCTGCTCAAAGAGTTTATGCCAAAAAACTTGCTGCTGATAGAGAAAGTAAGAAAAGAAAGCGTTCCGAGGAATCACAAGAACAGCAAGAAAACAGGCTTGCAGCTGATAGAGAAAGTAAGAAAAGAAAGCGTGCCGGGGAATCACAAGAATAGCAAGAAAACAGGCTTGCGGCTAAAGAACGCAAAACCGCGCAGTTAGATGAAAATCCACCTGGACAGCGAGAGTCAAAACATATCAAAACTGAAAATGATAGCGATGATTATTGGGTTTGGGATTTTGACTTGGATAAGGTCATCAGTGCCTACCAGATTTAAGTTAAAAAAACAAAGGTTCGTCGATATGTACTTCATAGTGACGCTGAAAAATAAAGAAGAAAAAGAAAACTGAAAAAAGAAAAAAGGTAAAAAACTAAAAAGAAAAAACACTCAAAGAGAAATTACAGACCGGGACACAAATGACGACCGAGACAGAGGGAATATAAGTGACGACCGGGAACCTCAAAGAGAAATTACAGACTGGGACACCCAGACACAAATCACGACCGGGACACAGGGAATATAAATGACGACCGGGACACAGGGACACAACTACAACGGGGACGCCGGGGGCACAGGCGGGATATATAAATGACGACCGGGACACAGGGATTGTTCGAATAGAAATTACAGACCGGGAAACCGGGACACAAATGACGACCGGGACACCGAGACACAGGGAATATAAATGACGACCGGGACACTCAAAGAGAAATTACAAACTGGGACACCGGGACACAAATGACGACCGGGACACAGGGAATAAAAATGACGACCGGGACACAGGGACACATCATTAGAATAATGAGGTATAGATCTGAATACGGATTGTTTTTCCCATGGACAATTATATGTTGCATGTTCAAGAGTCAGTAAACCTGACAATCTATTTATATGCACAGACAATGGGACAGCGAAGAATGTTGTATATTCGCATGTTTTACGTAGTTAAAAACATATATTTATATCTATCTCTATTCACAGGTGGGACACAGGGACACTACTACAATGGCGCGTAACTAATATGGCGCGTAACGACTTACGCGCGCAGGGGGGCTTGGGGGGGCGCGAAGCGCCCCACCAACTAGGTGTTGGGGTGGCGCGAAGTGCCACCCCAACAGCTAGTATATATATATATATAAAAGTAAGTTCTCTGTGTGTGTGTGTTAGTCTGTCGAGTGACGTCATGTTTGTGTGTCGACTGACGTCGTGTTTTCGACTAACGAAATTACAGACCGGGACATCGGGACACAAATGATGACCGGGACACCGGCACATCTATCTATATATATAAAAATAAGTTGTCTGCGTGTGTGTGTGTGTGTGTGTCTGTCGAGTGACGTCATGTTTGTTTGTCGACAGACGTCATGTTTTCGACTGTCGAAATTACAGACCGGGACGTCGGGACACAAATGACGACCGGGACACCGGGACACAAGGAATATAAATGACGCCCGGGACACTCAAAGAGAAATCAGAGACTGGGACACCGGGACACAAATGACGACCGGGACACATGGAATATAAATGACGACCGGGACAGAGGGACACAACTACAACGGGGACGCCGGGGGGCACAGGGGGATATA
Source organism: Artemia franciscana (assembly GCF_032884065.1). Taxonomy (NCBI): domain Eukaryota; kingdom Metazoa; phylum Arthropoda; class Branchiopoda; order Anostraca; family Artemiidae; genus Artemia; species Artemia franciscana. The sequence continues at coordinate 42,392,949 of NC_088870.1, forward strand.
TAAATGACGACGGCGACACAGGGAATGGTCGATTAGCCATCACCATCAACAAAGCTCAAGGGCAATCATTAGAATCATGAGGTATAGATCTGAATACGGATTGTTTTCCCATGGACCATTATATGTTGCATGTTCAAGAGTCGGTAAACCTGACAATCTATTTATATGCACAGACAATGGGACAGCAAAGAATGTTGTATATTCGCAAGTTTTATGTAGTTAATAACACACATATATATATATATTATATATATATATATATATATATATATATATATATATATATATATATATATATATATATATATATATATATATATATATATATATATATATATATATATATATATATATATATATATATATATATATATATATATATCTATATTCACAGGTGGACCATAGGGACACAACTACAATGGCACGTGACTAATATGGCGCGTAACGACTTACACGCACGGGGGGGCTTGGGGGGGGGCGCGAAGCGCCCCCACCAACTAGGTGTTGGGGTGGCGCGAAGCGCCACCCCAACAGCTAGTATATATATATATATATATATATATATATATATATATATATATATATATATATATATATATATATATATATCTTGTTTTTATTTAACCTTATTTTCCTGGCTATAGATCTTCTTCGTCACATCGTGTCTTATCCCTTTTTTAAGGGAGGAGGTGTTGGATTTGTGATTTTGATGATTGTTCTCTGTCTAACTGTTTTGTATTTTTTGATAATTTTTTGTGTCTTTTAATATCTTTTTATTTATTCCACTTTATTAAAATAGTTGTTAATAAATGAATATTTTTTATGGTTGTGTTTTCGTTTGTTCTAGAATGTTTGTAGTACATGATAACAAGAATTCACAACAGCATTTTTTTTTGCGGAAGTAAAATTGAATCCGAAAGTTTTCATAGAAAGTGCCAGTTGTGTGCTTTTTTTTTTTTTTTGCCGTAATCCTCATCTAGGTTGATAATAAAAATTACAAACCACTCGGTTAAACCCTTTAAAACTGAGATACTTTTAGTTGCAGCTGTGAGTCGTCCATTGTTGATTTTATTTGAAATGATGATATCTTATAGTTATTATATATCTTATATATATATATATATATATATATATATATATATATATATATATATATATATATATATATATATATATATATATATATATATATATATATATATATATATATATATATATATATATATATATATATATATATATATCTTATATGTTATTATATATTATTTATCTTATAGTTATATAGTTCTTATAGCACCTTAAAGATATTTCCAGAATTTTAACATAAAGGCCAGGTTCCTGAAAAAAAAGGTGAAGAACACTATTAGAACTTTCAGTTTGTCCGGTCGGTTAAACAAAATCGGGTCAGTAAAAATACAATCCAAAGCTTCACTATTTTACCTTTGTTTTACCGAAATCTTCATTCAGTCGATAAAAGTACCCAGATTCTCAGATAACGTTCTAGCTTTTCTCAGTGAACATCCTTTTTAAACAGAGGAAAATAGGAACATCAGAAATTCGAAGAAAATGTATTATTAAAAATAGTGTAAATTTGAAGAAATAATATTATTTATATGAAATCGACAAAAATAAATAAAACTAGCTAAAATTTTGTAATCGAAAGAATTACTAGACCTGCAATAGTAGCAAAGCCTCCGGTCATCACAGCATGCAGTTCAGATTTGGTCATCAATCCAATGTACGGCTTAATTAGAAGAGGGGCTTCTGTCTGAAATTACGGGAAGCAGAAAATTAAAAACAGGATAGACACGCACATTCTAATGATTTTAGAGGGGGCGGGTCTGGATCACACTCTTCCTCCAAAATCAAAACAGTTTTTGATATAGCTTCTTACAGTTTTAGTGGAATTCTCACTTTTTTTAAAATACAATTCCCCCCACCCACTCCTGAAAACCTTCTTGTGTATATGTCTAACAGTGTTAATAACTGCTGGACCCTTTTAAATGGAATATAGTTGTAAATAAACTTTTTACTTTTGGAGAACCACGATACCAGCATTTTATTTTCTCGGAGGGTGGTAGAACATCTATAGGAGGGCTACATTCAACTAATTTCTGAAATTGGTGAACTCTGTGAATTTTTTCTAAAAATCAAGGTAAAATATTAAAACTAGTAATAATTTAGGCCCCCCTCCCCTCGAGAGATCATTTCACGAGGAGGATGCTTTGCATGAACGAATTTTGTCTTTCGTCCTTAGAAACTTTTCGATGAAAAGTTAACTCTTGGGAGCAAGTATAACTACAAAATGATATTTAATTTTGAGCTTAGTTTTTTTTAACTATTTAGACATGAGTTTGTACCTTCCAGATTGTTGTTGCTGTTTGCAGATTATGTTTACTGCTTTTGCGTTATTCTTTAGAGGTTGTAATTTGATTTTTTTTTTTTGTGTTTTGGACTTAGGTAGCGGAAGAGTATCAGGTGTGCCTCATAAACTTTTGGTGTTATCTCATTGCTAAGGAAATCGAAGATCTCCCTTTTCCCCTATCTTAGTATTGATATTAGAAAGTTGATTCATGGCAAGAAAATCAATTTTGAAAATTGGAGAAGCACATATTTGTTTAGCGCTAATCGATACTTCTTGAAGATCTGATAGATATGCACCGCATCATCTTATTTTCTGTTTATATTAATTAGATACTAGGGTTTATATGATTGCTATTGTTAATTTTAAAATAAAAGACCACCATCCAGTAGTGCCTAGGGCTAATTTAACCCTAGATTTTAGGAAAATAGTATGTGAAGTCGCTGATGGTGTCTTAGGAAAAAAGTTAGAAACCCAGCCAGGAATACTAGTGAAAATGCTTCATGTTTAGTAGAGAGAGGGAGGGGCCAGTGCCAGAATTGATTAAGTGATAGATCATATGGAAATAAGAAATTAAAGGAACCGCAAAATGTGAACTAAGGATGTTCGAAGTGAAGGCCATGGATAAAATTCCCAAAGATCTGGAACATGCAGCTAGATGGCATAATAGTAAATTGTACTGGCAAGTTAGATAAATTGAGTGACAATAGTCGATCTGAACTTACCCCAGTTGAAGGTAGGAACGGAGCCAAAAGTCATGACGAGAAAAGATTTGAATAGAGATGGGCAGAACAAAAAATTAACTTATTTGAAAAATAAACATTTTTTAAATTAGAAAATTTGTATTTAAATAGAAAAAATAAATATTTTGAATTTTTTCTAAATCGCAATAGAATTACCGTCCGGTGCCTTTAGCCGCTAACTTCTACCACAAACAAAGGTTTATTGCACCTTGTTTGGACCACAACTTTCAGGGAGGTGAGTTATATAAATAGGATAATTGTCCATCTTTTATTCGTTTCTAACACATTTTATGGTATGAAGATTTGTTTTCATACAAGCGTATACCCGCTACGGCTATCAATTGCAATTCAATGCAATGTCGTGTTTTTGCAACTATTAGTAAAGTACTTGTGTGGCAATCATTCGTAGTAAAAATAAAACCAAATTATTTTAGGCATCAAATATATATGAAGCAGTTAATAAAAGTTAGATTTAAGGCAAAGTAGCGTAGCCTTAGCTGGTACCCGCTTCAATATCAGAGAGAACAACAGATGTAGTGTCACCTTTTTATGCCAATTGACCGCAAATTCTGTCGGTCGGTCGGTCTGTCTGTCGGTCTGTTTGTCTGTCTCGGTTTTGCTAGTTTAGGCACTTCCAGGTGAGCTAGGACGATAAAATTTGGCAGGCGCATCAGGGACCAGACCAAATTAAATTAGAAATTGTCGTTTCCCCAATTTGATCATCTCGGGGGGGGGGGGCAGTAGGGGGACGGTAAATCGGAAAAATTAGAAAAATGAGGTATTTTCAACTTACGAACGGGTGATCGGATCTTAATGAAATTTGATATTTGGAGGGATATTGCGTCTCACAGCTCTTATTTGAAACACCGACCAGATCCGGTGACATTGGGGGGGAGTTGATGGGGGAGCCTAAATCTTGGAAAACGCTTAGAGTGGAGGGATCGGGATGAACCTTGGTGGAAAAAACAAGCACAAGACCTAGATACGTGATTGACATAATCATAACGGACCCACTCTCTTTGGGGGAGTTGGGGGGAGGGTTAATTCTGAAAAATTAGAAAAAAATGAGGTGTTTTTAACTTACGAAGGATAGATCGGATCTTAATCAAATTTGATGCTTGGAAGGATTTCGTGAGCAATTATTTTAAATACCGACCAGATCCAGTGACATGGGGGGGGGGTTGGAACTTTAAATCTTGGAAAATGCTTAGAGTGGAGTGATCGGGATGAAACTTGGTAGGAAAAATAAGCACAAGTCCTAGATACGTGATTGACATAACCGGGACGGATCCGCTCTCTTGGGGGAGTTAGGGGAAGGGTTAATTCTGAAAAATTAGAAAAAATTAGGTATTTTTAACTTACGAAGGAGGGATCAGATCTTAATGAAATTTCATATTTAGAAGGACCTCGTAACTCATTTATCTTATATTAAATTCCGACTGGATCCAGTGTCATTGGGGGGAGGGGAAACCGGAAAACTTGGAAAACACTTAAAGCGGAGAGATCAGGATGAAACTTGGTGGGAAGAATAAGCACAAGTCCAAGATACATGACTGATATAACCAGATCAGATCCGCTTTCTTTGGTGGAGTTTGGAGGGGGGGAGTAATTCGGAAAAATTAAAAAAAAAATGTGGTATTTGTAACTTACAAACGGGTGATCAGATCTTAATGAAATTTGATATTTAGAAGGATCTTGTGCTTTAGAACCTTCAATTCAAATCCCGACCAGATCCGGTGACGTTGGGAGGAGTTGGAGGGGGAAACTGGAATTCTTGGAAAACGTGAAAATTGAGGTATCTTACGAATGGGTGATCGTATCTTAATGAAACTCGATAAATAGAAGAATCTTATGTCTTAGATGCTCCATTTTCACTTCGAATCGGACTCAAGGATATAGAGGGCTGGAGGGGGGAAACAGATATCTTGGAAAACGCTTAGAGTGGAAAGATCGGGATCCCGACCGACATTAAGTCTCTGATTTTCCTTTTAAATCAATCTGTTCATTTTTAGAATTTTGCTAGAGCTCATACCACATGATCTCTTAGCTCTTGTTTTTATAGGGTTGATTAATAAAGTAATAGTTTGTATATATGGTTCGTCGTTAAACTAACAATGCTGTTTGAGTGTTGCGACATGAAGAACAAAATTAGTTTAATGAATATAGGATATTTTGAAACTGCCCACTCATTAACGGCTGTTCCTTTTAAGGAACTGCCCCTCCTCAATACCCCACTTTTTACGCTAAAGTTTGTTAGTTCTCTAAAAAAGCTTCCGGCTCTAACTAAACAGCCTTTTTGTTTCAGTAGACGTTCTTAAAGAGTTAGGACAAGGGTCGAAATTTAGCGCAAAGAGGAGGGTATTGAGGAAGGGACCAGAAATTTCATATACGAAATAATGTCTGTTTGTTCTAATTTTCAACGTTACTCTTTCCTCCAAACAATTAATTTTCTCCTTGGAAAACACTCCTCCACAGGAAACTCCCCTCAACTTCAAGAAAATTCTGTATACTTCTCAAAAACAAATACTAAAGGTTTCATAAGTTTCATAGCTTGTAGCCCTTTCTTCAGGGGCTGTGGGAGGTTATCCCATTCCCAAGGAAATATTCATTGAACCTTTCAGCTATGTTAATCAGAATGACTATTAATTTTTTTTCGTAAGACTTTGAGGGAAAAATGGACATGAAAGGGGGGCTAGTTGACCTACAATCTTTTTGGTCGCTTTAAAAGGGCACAGTGACTATTAATTAACATTCAAATAAGCCATCTCTCAATCTTCTAGGAATATAGGCTCGACACGATCACCCCTTGGAAGAATAGAAAACAAACAAGCGTGCATCCATGATCATTCTTCTGGTCAAAAAATAGAAAATTCCACGTTTTTGCAGATTGAAGCTTGGAACCTGTACAGTAGGTTTGTTTCTCTAATACACTGAATCTGATGGTCTGATTTTCACAAAAATTCCTTGACTTTTAGGGGATTTTCCTCCCCCCATTCCAAAAATCAGGCAAACTTTCTCGGGCGCGTAGCTTTTGAAGGGTAATATTAAACTTAATGAATCTTGTCCGTTTTGAATGAGAATAAAAAGCCATTTTTTATGGATCTATTTTTATCAAAATTCTGTTTTTTAGAGTTTTGGTTACTATTGGACAGAGTCGCTCCTTTCTTACAATTTGCTACCACGAAATGTTTGATAATATTTTTATCAAAAGCTCGTATGTAGGAACTAACTTAAAGGGGTGAAGAAGGAGGGGGCAATGGACAAAGAGTTACAAATACGGACAGGGTTAAAAAAAATCAGTAGAAAAAAAAATGTAGGAAACTTTAAGGTTTTTTTGGCGATTTTGGGGGGTCTCAGACTCTAAATCTGGGTACATTTCTGTTTTGATACATACTCTTTTATCATGATCGAAGTGTAGAGGAGAAATATAAGAAACATTAATGCTTTGTAATTGAAAATCAAGTAATTATTGTCAAGAAGGATCAGTTCCCATGGGGAATGAGCTCCTAGTAAAATTAATCCAAAGAAGTCATCTTTGAGGTTCTTCAAAAGAGATTTGAATCATCTTCAAAATTACAAATGTAGTGGCGCACAAGGTGCTTATCGCAAGGCAATTGTTGCTATACACATATCCAAATTTGGTCATTTAAATTTACTGAAAATTTGTCTTTTTTCAACAAGTAATTAAGTATGCACCCATCTAATAGTAGTCTGCTGTGGGCTACATTAATTTAAATACATATTAAACTTTACGACTCAACTTAAAATGTAAATGTTTGGATGTTATAAATTAATTCTATTTAACAGAATTACTTTACCTGTCCTAAGAAAATATTGGCAGAGGCACTCATCGATTCTGCTGCAGTTGTTCCAACGGAAATTTGCAACAGCCAACCCAGCTTTATGACAACAAATTGCATAACTCCAAAATAATACAAAATATTGATGAAAAAGCTGAAGAAAAAGATTACTGACAAAATCTAGAAGTAAATAAGGAAATCAATTCAAGATTTTGTTAGTCTAAAATAGGAAGAATACGCAGATAGACGTCGCCAAATGTATATACTAATAAACGGCATATTATAGCTAATAGCGCAAAAAGATGTGTATTAAAAAGAAAGTAGATAACACAGATTTCAAAATTAAAATATTAATCATGGTTGGAGCATTCAACCTATTAAAGACCGAAGTGCAGCCCAAAGTAGCCGAAAATTTAAAACAATGTTTAGAAAAATTGCCAAATGAGGAAGAATTGCCAATTGAAGCTAATTCAGGAATGGTAACTATAATTTTGACTAATATTTATTGTGAAAAGATTACTGTGAAATTAAACTTTGGGAAATTAAAAAGAATGGCCTGAAAACCCTCGAAAAGGGTGTTGGATCGAAAAAAACTAACCATTAGAATTGCCATTTTTGAAAACCCCACAAAGGAGACTTACAACCTACCACCTCAAACAACAAGGAAAACCAATGTTTTACATTGGCAGCACTGATGAGTCGTCTTTTTTTCTACGTTTCATATTAACAATGGTTTGGACTCGCTGTTTTTCAAAATGCTTCAGATATATTTTATAAACAGTGACAAAACGGATCAGTTCATGTTTAGCAGCAAAACAAGATCCCAAGTTTATACATCTTGAATCTTTGGCACATATCCTCTTTTATGGAGCCTAACTTAAAAATTTTAGCAAATTTTCATTTGCTGCAGAAGAAGCTGGGTCCTTTCATTTTGAGTTCAACCCTGTTATAAGGTGATAAAAATAAATTATTGTGTATAGTGTAAAGCCCATTTTACTTCTCTGTTGGGGCTGCCCACCCAAATAGTCTGTTTAGGTTGGCCCAGGCTTCCCAGCTCCCCCCGCCCTTACAAAGTTCATGCTGACGGCATTGTTATACTTTATAGCCGTGTAATCTGTTTCAAACTATAACATATAGTTGTATAGTATAGCCGTGTATAGATATAGTATAGCCGTTATACATATAGCCGTGTATAGTATTTCAAACTATAACATACGAACATTAACACTGTTTAACTACAACTTTTTTACCAACATGTGTAATAAAATATCAAAAGACATGATCTATTTATTTATATACTAACTGTTAACACATTTAAAGTTTCAACAACTAACTTATGAAAAATAAATTTCATTGATACCAAAATTGGAAAGTTACTGCCCTAACTTTAGACGCTCTTAAGCCCGAGCAACTGACTTCAGTTTTGCCATGAAATAGACTGTGTCTCGGCCATATTATGGCTACACTTATTATTAAAACGGAATTCCATAGAACATCGGAACGAAAAATGTGCCCTGATCGTAATTTACCAATTAAGACAATGCTCACTTTCCAACCGTAAAATAATTTTTTCACCCATTAATTTATCAGCCAATCAAAGATTTAAGGTATACTTTTTTGCTTTTCAGAAATTCACTTTGCAGTTTTTCTGTCCATGAGATGAATCTAATGTCCAGGCCACACTATAGTCATATTTGTCGAAAAAATCAAAATTACGCACAACTATAGGGCCAATTATGTGTGGCTCGGTCATAACAAAAGATACAAAGACATAGTACTTGTAGACAGTAATTGGAAAAAAAGTATTAAAAAAATGATTGGGAAAATAGAAAAACAATTATTAACTATTCAAACCAATTTCTAGCTATTTCAATTCTCCGCATTTGCAGTACAAATCTGACATTAAAATCAAGGAATAATACATGCCTTTCATAAAAATTGGTTTTCATCAACAGATGTGACTATGATATACCTCAAGCATCACACTGAACAATCATTAACTAGGTCAAGAAAGGTTTTTAGAAAGTCAGGCATAAAAAGAAAACAACTAGATATGAAAGTAAAGTAACTCACACTGAATGCAAAGACGTCAGTTAGTCTATCAGGAACAATAGTGATATTATAGTTAGTAATACCAGGTTCAATCATGACTGATAGATTTTGGCCAGATGCAAGCCATCCATACACAAAGCTAGAACCGGCAATAGTGTAGCTAAGAAATGCTGATACTTTGTCCCCTAAAGAAAAGCAATTGATTTGGGTAATTCCATACTTTTAGGCCAAATAAGATAAAAATTACGATTATAACACAAAAAGACCAATTTACGCTGACAGGATAACGTGATATGTTATAAAAAATAACAGGAAAAAACACTTTAATTTCGTTTCTTCGTCATCGACTGCGTTGTCCAAAAATGGTGTTCAACTTCTCAAAGCTTTTAAAACGGTATTTTTCATGAAAAAGCTTCAAGTCGAAAGCTTTAAAAAATTTGTGTCTCCAGAAAAAGCTCTATTAAAAAAAAAATTAAACCAAATGATGACGCGTTCCTTAAGGGCAGAAAATAAGTTCGTAAATTTTGTTCCTAAAGAATAACAAATAGAACTGAGTTGCAAAAGTAGATACCAGCACTTTCAGACCCTTGGAAATGTCAATTTTACCCTAATTTAAACTTTTCTACTGGTTATTCTAAGAAAATATTTTGGCAATGACTCGGAGGAACGGTCACACATCTTAAACCCGTTTAGACTGTAATCCATTTCATTTAGAACTATCCGTTGCTTGCTTGGATGGGGAATTCCATTCATAATCAGAAACATGGGTCGAAGAGCCGAAAACTTTGCGCAGGAATTTTAGTTAGTTTTCTGTGACTTGTACTATAGAACTCCATTACAACTCATGCATTGTTGAGAATCATTCAAGCATAAGCAAAACTATCCCTTTTGGCTTTAAGAAAGGATACTCAGATCTCCGAAACATGTTTTAATATCTATAAGTGCGATCGAAGATTCAGCTTTGCGTTAAAACAGTCGGAGATAAACCTCAACAATATCTCACAATCACAGCATAAGTATACATGAACAGTAGCAAAAAGTCCTACACTCTCCATGAAAGATTTTTGACACATATCAGTCTTGACTTCTTTTCATGACTCCACCTCTTCGCGTACACGCAATTTTAAATGTTTAGAACATTATGGCGGGCTTATGGGAAACTGTTGCAGTAACTTGCAGAGGGATATCCTTTTCAGAGCGTTTTAATCTGTATCACCAATCTGTATATATACTTATACTGTGCTCATATTAGGCTGAAATTAGCAGCAGAAGAAAAAGGATAAAGAAGAAAAAAGTTAAAGTCAGGGATGTACCTAAAGAGAGGGTCTTGCCCAATCTAAAATGTATGATTTTTTTAATTTATTGGTACTTCTTATTCAAATTATCAAATGAATTGGGTTTTCTATTATTGTCCTCATTTTTATGGGAAAAAAAATATTATTATTTGGTGTCTCCCGAAAAATATCTGCATGCATAGCTGATCAATGTGCTGTCCCGGAGCACAATTTGTAATGCAGAAAAAGTTTATCGACTCCATCCCAGCAACAAGACAAAACTAAAAAAATAAGTAACAAATATCTAAGGAACAGGAGTTAAACCCAATAAATTCAAAGAAGAAAAAATCTATCGTAGATCCTATATCAGTACAGGCAACAAAACTTCCACAGCACAAGCGAAGGAAAAAAAACTAAAAAAAGGAAAAATCTAAAACTAATACGAACTTTAAAAGAAAATGAAAAAGCTGAGAGTCTTAAAAAAAATCAAGGAAAGACTAATAGAATTTTTTTTTTTAATTAGGCCTTCCCCCAAAAGACATTCCCTTTTTTCATCATTCTCCTAAAATATCCTGGAAGCAACAGACAAGGATATTGGCAAAGAAAATAGGGCTCTAAAAGCAGCCCAAATACTCCAAGTTCGAACGTTTTCTTTCACGCTTTCCAAGATTCAGTATCACGCAGAATGCACGTAAACACAACAAAGAAGCAGTTCAGAAATCCAAATCAATTGAATTTTATACAACGTAACACTAATAAAAAAAACAATGAACGGTATATGAAATAAATAAAAGAAACACAAAGTCTTCACAGCCAATTCATACAAAAAACATATACAAAAAGGCCACAGCATATAGAGTAAAAGACACTGTGCACATGCTATAACACATAACAAACTTAGATATACACTAACTCGGACAAACCCACCACATAAGAGATTGGAGAGATAATCATGCCAGTCTTGTGAAATATTACTTTTTTTTAATATGTAATAGGCTTTTGACCCACAAAAGAAATTTGATATATATGTGTATGACCCTAATTCAGTTCCACAGCTAACTGCGTTTTAATCCATATTAAATAAAAAAAAACAAGTTTTTTTAACTGAAAGTAAGGAGCGACATTAAAACTTAAAACGAACAGAAATTACTTCGTATATGAAAGAGGCTGCTTCCTCATCAACGCCCCGCTCTTTACGCTAAAGTTTTTTACTGTTTTAAAAAGAAGAATTGAGAGAAAGAGTCAAACTTTAGCGTAAAGAGCGGGGCGTTGATGAGGAAGCAGCCTCTTTCATATACGAAGTAATTTCTGTTCGTTTTAAGTTTTAATGTCGCTCCTTACTTTCAGTTAAAAAAACTTGTTTTTTTTTATTTAATCAGCATTAAAATGCGATTCTTTTGATGTAGGTATTGGTATCAAAATTCCATTTTTTAGAGTTTTGGTTACTATTGAGCCGGGTCGCTCCTTACTACAGTTCGTTACCACGAACTGTTTGATTAGTCCCAGTTTTTCTCACAGTTATGAGACTTTAAAAAGTTGATTTCTAAATTTCAATCTAAAGTAAAACTTTAAAGGTTTTTATCCGGAAACTAGTCCAAGTTGTCAACTATAGCGAGCAGATAGAGGTAGCCTAGAGCTATGTTCTTCCAATCCACATAAAGTTTTTATATTTTAAGCCCGTATGCAGCTAGGAATATACTAATGATAAAGTAATGAGGTTAATCGAAAACATTGTATGTACCCAGGCTATCAAAAGAATAGTTCGTCCAATAATAGAGCCAGAAAGAGGACAAGCAATTTTTCATGAGAAGCTTGAATATTATATCCTTCTGCTCCTTGGCCTTGAAAAATATGCTTGTTCCATTAAAAATTGGCACTTTTTCTCCGATCGAATAGGACTCGTAATATTTAGTTCAGTCCAAACCAAATGACGCCCCAAAACAGAGCTATTAGTCTTTTTTCTGTACAATCGGTTTTAAAACTATAACCATAAGCTTCTGGGCAAGGTGGACCCCTAAACAAGTAAAAATTGAAAATAATTTTGTTTGGATCATTTTGTAGCACTCAAAAATGGGCCAAGAATTTTTCGTCCTTGGTAGGCTTGAAAACTACAGGGTATCTAGACAAGGCCAGAGAACGTCAGACAAGGCGATACCTCTATAAACACATAATGTTTTGAGGTTTTTTGCACCGATTTATGATTTATGAATACATGGAAAAATATTTCGATTGACTTGAAACTTATTGGGCAGTTAGACAGGGCCAAGGGAACCTTGAGGCCGAAAATTGAGGAAACAAATCTGGTTGTAGTTACCTTCACATGTAATAATCAACAAACTATCATTATAACAACTATAATATGAGATCACGGAAACACTGTTTGAAAAAAATTAGATTAAGATTTGCGCATATTCAAGAAGGTCTACAGAATGACCATCAGGATGGCTTCAGCCCTCTTGAAGAAAATATGCAAAATTTTTAAGATCTTCAATCCGTATTATTTAAAATCCCCTTCCCAGCCACACAAATTTTATATTCAGAGTTTTATTTTAAATTTCTGTAAAAAAAAAGGACTGATCGAACGTTCTGACTAAATGTTAAGTTTTGCTTGCAATTTTACAACCAAAAAAGAAGTTTCCCGAGAAAAGTGGAGAGCCACACTAGAATGTAAAACGAGCATAAACAAAGTCATATAATAAAACCACTCAAAAGGAACAGAGATTACTATGATAAAAAAAAATTAAGTTAATCTGTTTGCGACGGGTCCAGAGGCCTGATTCTGTAAGCGTAGCCAGAGTCGGCCCAGGTTAAAAAATTTACCTAGAGAAAGGTAAACAGAAAAAGGTCCTCGAAAGGTAAATAAGAAGGGTGTGTGAAATCACAGGATGGCTGAATCGCCCTCTATTCCACTTCCTGGATAAAGTAACAAGAAACAGAGACCAGTTTCACCAGTAGGGATGCCTAAGTCTAGTGCCGCATCCTTTGCCTTTTTTAACCAACAAGACACGGCATAATCATGGATGTTGCTCCGACTACGACTCACCTAGACACTGAAATATATCTCTACCAACGTCCACTCTCAGAATGACCACTGCAAAAACAAACTGCAGGAGTAAACCCCAAATCACATGGCGCCATCTCACCTGTAAAAAACTTCACTAGAAAAAGATGATGAAAATGGCTCCAACATCACCTAAGACGATTATGTCTAATTAGAAAATGTTTTGGTTTTATTAGTTTTTTAACTTTTAAAACTTTGACTAGTTTTCATTTTTGGAAGATTTTTATATTGATCTTTTTTTGAAACTTGTTCTTGACGGTACCACTTTTAGAGGGAATCCGTTTTCGTTAAACTTCACGTTGCCTTTCGTCTAGAGTAAGCAAAATAATCAGAATAAAAGACTATGAAGTATAATGATGGATGTTTAAGATCCGAATTAATAGGGGCACTAATTAAAAAACATGGACTGTGAGGTGGGGTGATTCGCCCCCTGACTTTTTGTCTCAATGCCTTGATGTCAAAAAGTATTTTTTTTTTTTTGGAATTTTCATTGAGAGTGTTTTTTTTTGTACTTCCATTGAAAAAGAAACTTTAGAATCACCCCCTCACCAACATTTTGTGAACTGTTACCCCTGGAATTTTACCTAATCAATAAAAATACATGTCAAAGGTGCAAATCAGTTGGGGGGGGGGCTTGGTTATAGACGTTGATTACCTCTCTAGATTTTTTAAAATTACCTTTTTTGGTATTTTTATTGAAAACACTCTTTTTTGGTATTTTCATTAAAAAAAAACACCAAAAGTTGTTTTTTCTGTTTTCTCAGTTGCCCTCCTATGCTTTGAAAAATATACTACCCCCCTAAGTTTTCATGAAATGTAGGCCATGGTAAAAACTATTTGAGGAAAAACAATGTTCACTGACTTTTAAATATGCTGCACATTACCCGATACAACTTAAACAGAAAACAGTATAAGCTGATCATATCTATCGAACAAAAACAGTATGAAGGTCATATTCCAGAGTGCGAACTTCATGTCGTACGACCTTAGTTACAGTTTTGTATTCGTGTGGTTGGCGTGAAATTCGAGCTATCTGACGTTTGCTTATGATAAGGGTTTTTTATATGATAAGGTTTTTTTTTAAATTAATAATGATTAAAATCTTAATTATAATTATAAATTAGTGCTAAATATAAAGCTGATAACATGCCAGTACTAATAGAGCAGTGAGGGGGTTTGAGGTCTAAGCGCACAGATAGGGGTAAACTATTGGAGCTATTACCCCCCAAGCCACTATTACGCGCACCTTGGTCATGCGCAATGCTATAATACATCTGTATGTCATAGTGCACCTGATTATTACGTAATAGGGAATTGTTTATTTAATTATGCGAATGTTTTCTTCAAGATCTCTTTGATTTTTACGTAATAGGAGTGTTTTCTTCAAGATACAAGCACAGACGTTACATCATAGTTTTTTGTTGATTATTTAATAGCCTCTAAGGAGTGGGGAAACACCCTAAGGGTGTCCCAAGTAGGGACATAGTCCAAATTTATCTGACCCATTCACATGGGTTTTTTATACTTTACACATAGGGCCTTTTCCACCATCCACCATCTAAATTCCACCACTTTTTGGTATTAATGATTTTTTGCCAGGGCTGCCATTCCTTCGTATTTTTACCAAAGCCTGGGGATTTCTGTCATAAGCATGGGCTCTTGAGAAATTTTTTTCTAATTTAGATTTTTAAGGCTATATAAGATGGATTAATCAAAAATTGTTCAACAATTAAACACTAAAAACCAACACACCATCATAAACCCCCACAAGGCTTATTGGAAACGATCCAGGGAGAGAGCAAACAAGAAGATGAAGACAAAAACAAACAGGAACACAAAAAATACTTATGGTCACATTTCACCAATTACCCCCCGAAGGCCGGGCCATAGCATAGTGTCATGCGCAATTAGTGATACAGATATATATTTCCAACCTTCCCCCGAAGACACTCGTGGTCTAACAAAAAAACTAAAATAAAAAAATTATCGACAAATAGTTTTATTTTTATTTCGACCAAACAAGAGACACTTCTTAATTGCCTCTGGCAAAGTATTCCAGATACTACAAGAGGCAGTGAGGGGATTGAGTTTTGATTTTACTCATGAAAAAAATGGAACTTGAATGCTGCCAGAATTACAAAGATGATAGATTGATTGATTTAAGACCAGACCAGAAGTAGGCTAGTTCTGAGGACCACATGAACATAACGTTGGAAATCAATTAACTCTGAACAAACCATATAGCACAATTTAGGGGTCAGGGGTGTTACCTCCGAATTTTGATAGATACTTCTTTTTTTCCTTGAGAAAACCGAAAGAGCCACCAAAAATCCCACCTTAGAGAGTAAAAAAACACATTTTTTTTATCTTCAAAGACAAAATCGAAAGAAATCCATACCCCCCTTTTTTACTCACTAGCACCCCTACTGGACAGGTGCTTTATTAGTGGGCCGTGAGCACCGTACGTAAGCTATTGCATAAGCGTACATCTGACATAGAAGTATATCACGATTTCAAAACCAAGGAGGAGGCTTACTATAAGATGAGGAACTTTGACCCATAAAGAAGTAAATCACTACTGTCGATGGTGAACATCAATAAAATTTGTCCATCTTCTAAAATTGAGAAAACGCTTGTTCTTTCTTTACATAACTAAATAAAAAAAAATTAAACTGCAGTAAGGAGCGACATTAAAACTTAAAACGAACAGAAATTAATCCAATTATAAAAGAGGTTGACCCTTCCTCAACGCCTGGCTCTTTACGCTAAGTTTGACTCTTTCTCTCAGCTCTAATTTTTAAAACAATAAAAAACTTTAGCGTAAAGAGCGAGGCGTTGGGGAGGGGTCAACCCATATTATATACGGAATAATTTCTGTTCGTTTTAAGTTTTAATGTCGCTCCTTACTTGCAGTTTAAAAAACTTGTTTTTTTATTTAATTTCTGAAAGTTTTTTAATAAATGCATGTTCTGATTTTGGCTCACCGCATATGCATAATTAAAACGAAATTTACATATTATTTTGTTTTTGGCTGAATGACTTTCTCAAGTTTTGATCGGACGATTTTCATAAAAAAAGGGGTGGGCGAGGAGGCCTAGTTGCCCTCCAATTTTTGGTTGCGTAAAAATGCAACTAGATTTTTTTTAATTTTTACGAAAATTTTTGTTAATAATAAACATACGTACCTTACGAATTAACTTACGTAACAAATTTCTATATTTGTGTATTTTTATTACGTATATGAGGGGGTTCACCCCCTCTTCAATACCTCGTTCTTTACACTAAAGCTTGAATTTTGTCCCAAATCTTTAAGAAAAACCCCTGAATCAAAAAGGCCTTAGAATAAATAGTTGAAATTACTAAAAATGCCTTAGCGTAAAGAGCAAGGCATTGTGGAGGAGACGAAACCCCTTATACACGTAATATTTTATGTTCGTTTTAAGTTTTAATGCTGCTCATTACTTACAGTTGAAAAAAATATTTATTTTCTCATTGTCTTTTTTTTTAATAATGCTAGAAAATCCTGTGCCCTGTTCATGGAAATTCTCTTCCCTCATGAAGAATCCTTCCATGGAAAGATCCTCCCACGTAACTTCCTCCCTGCGACCCACCCCAATGCGAAAACGTCCCTCTGAAAACGACTGTACACTTCATAATTAACAATTGCTATATGTGAACAATGGTCAAAGTTTGTAATTTGCAGCCCCTCCCCCGGGGACTGGGGGAATAAGTCATCCCTAAAGACATATTTATTAGGTTTCCGACTAAGCTGGACAGAATGGTTTCTCAAAAAAAAATTCAAAACCTCAAAATTTGATCTGGTGACTTTGGGAAAAAAGTGCGTGGGAGGGGGACTAGGTGCCCTCCATTTTTGGTCACTTAGAAAGAGCACTAGAACTTTCAATTTCCGTTAGAATGAGCCCTCTCTTGGCATTCTAGGACTACGTGGTCGATGCCATCACCCCTGGGGGAAAAAAAAACAAACAAATAAACACGCATCCGTGATTTGTCTTCTGGTAAAAAATGCAAAATTCCACATTTTTTTATACAAGCTTGAAACTTCTACTGTAGGGCTCTCTTATACGCTGAATCTGATGGTGTGATTTTTGTTAATATTCTATGACTTTTAGGGAATGTTTCCTCCTATTTTCTAAAATAAGACAAATTTTCTCAGGCTCGTAACTTTTGATAGGTTTGACTAAACTTGATTAAACTTACATATTTAAAATCAGCATTAAAGTACGATTCTTTTGATGTAACTATTGGTGTCAAAACTCCGTTTTTTAGAGTTTCGGTTATTATTGAGCCTGGTCGCTCCTTACTACAGCTCGTTACCACGAACTGTTTGATAAACTTGATTTACTGACAAAGTGCTTAATTATCTTTAGTAACAGTATAGAATTTAGCCTCAACTTTGATTCGTTCAGAAAAAGGGCATGTTAAGTCAAATAACCTTGCTGAACAAAAGCGATTGCAAGACAATTAATGGAAACCGAGTGACACTTGTTTTACTTTTTTTTATTCTTGTTTGATTCTGAATCTAGCATTTAATAATCGAAACCTTAATAATGAAAAAAAATCAAGTGAGGGGGGAAGAATCGACATTTGAAGATGATCAGGAATAAAAATTATTATTTTGATTAATCTTACTGGTAAATGTATGCTGTAAAACAAATTTATGGGAATTTCAGAAAAAACTGAAATTCCAAAAAAATGGTTTCAGAGGGATATGAGAACTGCACCATTGGAATCTCTTATAGCCGAAAATCCATTTAGAAAAATTACATTCCCCTATCTTGAGCAACAAGGAAAATCCCTTTTCGCATTGGGAAACTATAAAGTGTTTCTTTTATTCTTCTTTTTGCCTCTCGCCGCTAGTTGGGTCTGTTAAAAAAAAAAAAAAAATCAATTTGAGATCTATTTCTAAATTTTTTCATCATATATATTTTTCTGGTACTAGTTTATAAAGTTACGTGCAGGGGCAAAATTTGGATGCTTTGAATTTATACTCGTTTTTTTTGTTAACCGTTCAAGAAGGGCTCCTCATCCACCTTCATAATTTAAGCATTATAAAGCAAAAACTCAGGGTACTAGAAAGCAAATTTCCGAATTAACATCATAACCTGCATTAAAAAGCCTTCCGAAACCATTAAACATTATAGGTTTTTTTTAATCCAATTATCACTAATTTGGCAAAGATAATTTTTAAATAACTAACCAAAAACTTGAAAACAATGGATGATAAAAACCTTAAACTTAACCTTTAGGATATAGAGAGAAATTTACAATGGCAAAACTAGCAGAATCACATTAAAATCAGTATTGACCAATGTAATCAATGGAGGTAATCGAAGCCACTTGGGAATGAGGTAAAAATTGACAGGGTAGTGATTAGAGGGAGGACACATGGGAAATAGAACGAAGAAAGAAGTAAAAAAGAAATCATATAAATAGTTGTTTTATTATTAATGGAGGTCTTTATTAAATAGCTAATGTAAACAGAAAAAGCACGAAGCCTAGTATTCTGGGCTTGTATGACTATTCCTATATTACTCTACATTACACATATGCATCGGGTTATCACACCTTCCTTCTACCAACATAGTATTATAATTCTGTTCAAGAGAGCAAGAAAAAATCGAAACTCATACTCATGCAGGCAATGACGTCTCAACTGGCAACAGAAATAACCCCTTTCTAACTCCTTTTTCAACACAGATGGCAACCCATTCCGCAGCGCTGGAAGAGCATGGAAGACACCTTCATATAATGATTGTTAAAAATGAGAGAGTATCTAAAGATAAATGTGCGCATGAACTAGTCCTGAAACTTTTTGAATGTGCTCCTTTGCACTCTTAGCAAAAGTGGCAACCCAGAGATTGTCTACTTTTGCACCATCAGATCAGTACCATCAAAAGAAGGTGTAGCTGAAAAAGTCTTTGGAAATATTCCAGTTAAATCATCATATTGAAGATTTTACTGACCCTATAGGGCACTAATTTTTGAAAATTTGGAGAGGACTTATTTTTCAAAATCAAGTTGCCAATTTTGTGGTTTCTTTATTTTTTAATGAATTAATGAAAGTATTTTTTAATGAAAATACCAAACACAATTTTTTTTTACAAGCATACGTAGCGTAATTCCCCCTCCCCCAAATGGTACTCCTGCTCCATCCGTGTCTAGAATATTCTTACCTAGGAATGTTTCCAAATACAGGCTTTTGTGTAAATCAACTTACATGTCCAGGGTGAGCTGAAAAGATCCATCCAAGAAAAATAAAGACACAAAGGCCAAAGACTGATATGAGTCGTTCATATTGCTCAGAAGCATCTATGATCAATAGCGTGATTATTCCTCCAAAAATCAAAAGACAGAATATGAGAGGGACAAACCTGAAATAATTCCAACAAATTACAATACAAATTGAAGAAACTATTCTTTTTCTTAAAGTAGGCTTTGGGAAAGTAAGGGGTTCCAATAAGGGGGGAGTCATAAAACTCCTATATCTTCCACTTTAGATTTAATAAATACCTTTTATTGGTGTTTTTACAGAAGAACAACAAGACTGTCCCCCTACTGAAAAATGCCATTTTTGTAGCTCCATTGAGAAAAAAAATCCTGCTCCCGTCTCCCTACAACTTAGTAAGTGAATGCACCCGGAGATAGAAAAAAAAGAGTAATGCCCTGTTCACATGCGTGCTTAGCTACACATCAATTTCTAGCCATCACAACTTTGGTCTAATCAGGATTGCTTATGAAAAGGAAGCAATTTACGACTGGTAGATAATAGTTATTGCTAGAAATTTATTTATGTCTAAGTACGCATGTGGAACTTCACTTAGGGAAAACCAGAGTGTTCAAAAACCTTTGATAGTGGGTAGAATGGATGGTACTAGTATTAATGATTTGATGTTGCAAATATATTTGCTATTAAGCTATCCTAAGCTTTGTGTAGATAAATACACATTGTTATTATTACATGAGATCTTCCCTTGAATTCTTCTAAACTACGTTAATTTTGTTCTGACTAAATCAGGAAGATAAAATACCAATCCGTAGAGTTCGTTTTCATTTGTTTTAAGCAAGGTTACTTTGATACTGCACAAAAATTTAACACAAAACCCAACAAAAGAACCTTGCTTTTTAACAACTTTGTCCTCCATCCCGTAAAGCGCTTTCATATATATCTAAGGCTGTTACCCAAAAGTATTTATTCTCAGGATATTCTAGGGAAAAAGGGATGAATATGCAACCTTCATAAAATTGACATATGCGTTTTCAAGCTCTCAATAGGGAATGGTAGGAAAACAAACATCATAAGAGTGAAGTCTAGACTGTGTGCCCAGATAGGGGAAAGGCGGAAGGGGTTTTGTTGCCTTTTACTTCAAAGGTAAGCAGATATAATTTTTTAGCTGTCCGTGATCTATAAATTACATCTAGGGACCGCACTGGCTAGGCATGACAAAAGGAAAAAATGTAACGAATATAAAAGCAAAGACAATCAAGCCGCTTTCCACGAAAAAAGCAGCGCTGCCTTTTCGAACTGGGTTCATCAATAATTCTACTGATTAACTAACCCAGTTTTAAAAGGCGGTTCTGCATTTCTTGAATAGTAATGTGGAACAGTTTTTCTTATAAAAATACGGAACAATGTTGTAAGCTCAAAAATACGTCGCAAAAATGAACGAATTTCCATTCGTTCAGCTTACTTTTTAACACGGAAGTGTAGCACATTAATTTCTCTTTGACTTCAAGCTTTATTGACAAAACTTGTCACCGTATGAACCTAAGGCTTCGTGGAAGAAGAGACCCCAGGGGACTACAACGAGTACCCCACACCAGTTATAGACATCAATTCTCTTCAATTAAACTCCAATTACCTTCCTCAAAGCTTGGTGATAAACTGACCCCCGTTCCAACCCAAAAAACTAGTGGCACAAAGACTCGAGCTCTCGTCCTACGGACCAAGGATCTCAAATCAAGCGTGCTAACCCCCCTGGGCTATGATGGTTCTATTTTTTTGAGGGGCTAAAGGTTCTTTTTCTAAATCTGCATAGATGTGTTTTCGTAAAAAACTTTTAAACTATTAAAATTGACCGAAATAATTTTTGCCACTCCTAAATTAAATGAAAGTTTTTTCCCATTAGACAGTCATTTTTTCAAAATTTTGGTTACTATGGGCCATGCAAAAGTATTAGGCCTCACTAAATATGAGGTCCCCCGAGATTTCTACACTAACCTTGCTCCAGTTGTAGATTTGACGTATGCATCCGTTTTTTGTTAAAATAAGTTTGAATACAAAAGCGTTAGTCAAATCTCGGTAATAGGAGTTGGCTCAAATAATCCGTTCATAACAGATTAAGGTTTAAACTATGCTTGTAAAATAAAGGCCTAGTATAGGTAAATACGATTTTTAGATCGTATTTACGTACTAAATAGTACACACGATTTTTTTAGTTTAATCTAGGTTCAAATACCTTACTTAAATGTAAGCTATTAGTTTTTCTTTGAAAGGCAGCATTATTCAGTTAAATATTTGTTTATTTTTATTTTTTATTTAGACGTAAATAGAAATAAAAGAAATAAAGTATGAAAGAAATAACTACGAAGTTGCCCTCTTACCTCACGAAATCTTATAGTGTTTCAATTTGTATAAGAATTTCCAAACTTCGCATATAAATTGTATTTTTCCTATATTTTCTATGCCCTCCTCCTCTCCCCAGATAGATGTATTTTATGGGTAATCAATAAATATCCATATTTTCACCAGCAAAATAAGAAAAATTGCAAACGGCAAAATTGCAAAAAAAAACAAGATAATATTGCAGTCCCATAGAACCTTCAAAACTAACAAAAAATATTGTTAGTTTATATTGACGCGTCTTTTTTCTTCGTGTTTGAATAAGCATCGAGACACTTTCGCAGTCCCATTACTGGAATCAAATTTCAAGCTCTTCAGTTATTTGTTGCAGTCGAGTCCAAACTTCTTGTCCCGTATTATCAAGCAGAGGTCAACCCCACTCTGCCACTACAAGGCACTTATGCTGATAGATAAATATACCAAGAATTTTCTCAAAGTTTCTTCATGACAATCCAAGCAAGAAGAAAAAGAAACATACTGAAATCTGAAGCACAATAAGAAAATAGTTAGTTTAATTGAGCTGCAATTATCTACTGAATGCCAAAAATCAAAAAGATAAACTGCAACAAACTGATAAGACTGGAGATAGCCAAATGTGATTATAAAATTGAATTACACTCGACTAGAGGGTCATATTGTGTATTATGCATAATCTGGAGAGCTTTTATTAACTTTCAAGCGAAATCTCCATAATTACTTAATTGGAATGCAGATTTACGGCCTAATTTCGTTTTTTTTAATTACTTAAGATGGATATTCTTACTGCGTTTTCTTTTCATCTGTATGATAAATCTACCAAAAGATAAAAAGACAATTCAATCAAATCAGACAATTCACTTATATTAATAGAAAACATTAAATAAATTATATGAACCAAAGGATTTGGGGAGAAAGTGGGCCAAAGTCCTACTGAACCAGGCACTTTTATAAAACCCTAAAGACAAAATGAATTTTGAAGTCCAATAAAGAGATTTTCCACCAGTTTCCATTGTATGTCTCAGGCCCTCAAACATGCGGTTTTGGAATGGGGATGGATACCAAAAGGCATAAATATTTCCCTAATATAAATTAATAAAATTACCTCCTCTGGTACTCCCATGCAACTACTGGTAAAGATCCTTCAAGAGCTAAATCGTCTTTTTTTCAAACTACAAAAAAATATCTCCAATAATTCCAATCAAATTACCTTTGTAAACACGATAAATGACAGAATTCCTAAGAAAACAGATTTACAAGATCTTAATGGATAACTATAAAAAATTTAAAAATTTTGACAAGATAAGTAGTTCATTTTTGAATATTACTCCTTTTAGCCCTCAAAAACAGAAAGAAGCAGATAAAATGGACACTCGACACTGAATATTTTTATTTATGGTGTTACTGATTTTATCAGTTAGTTGTAAACAAAGTTTAAGGATAAATAAGTATTGATATAGTTTTTTTTAAACTAATGTTTTGGTATTTCCATTTTTCACTTCAGTTGTGCAAGGTGACGCTAGTATCAGGGGAAAATACATATCATTTGAAAATCAGCTTTTTTCTTATAAAGAGTAATGACTATGGTATGACTCTATTATTGTGGCTTTGGTATAAACTATTACAAGTGGAGAAACATGACAAAATTTGCAGAATGTAGGTTGACAAAGCTTTCATTTAGCCAGTGAAATAAATTATATCCCTGTTTATGCATTCCCCCTGCAAATAAATGCATATTAAGTGCCTATCAGGAAACAAAATTAATATATGGGTAATCAAACAGATCCTTACCTTATTCTCCATACGCTGTTGAAGATTTTATTCACAGGAACAAAGACTATTCTATAGATAGCACTACCAAACAAGGGTTTAACAACATTGAAATAAACTAGACCAGTAGTCACAACGCCAGTGAGTATATACAGGAATTCGACACCATTGCAAAAGTCAGCCGGTGCGTTGGTTTCTATCGAATAATAGATGGCACCAGCAAAGTAAGTTAGATAAAGTCCACAACTTATCACAAGTGAAGCATATTTAAAAAATGTAGAATGTTTGTAGACAAACTTTCCAATTAGTGAGTAGAAGAATGTTATACCAGCCCCAATACCGGTAGATGGCAGTGAAGTTCTGCTGGAGTTTGGCAGCGAGGTGGTAGAGCTGTCTTCCTGAAAAATGCATCACTAACATCGTAATTATATTTTCCCCCTATTAAGTCAAAACTATAAAATTGTTTGACCAAAATAAAGGTTAACGGATTCTAGCACGAAGTTGCTTTTTGCGTGAAAAATGAAATTTATGCAACAGAAAATATTAATCGTGGCAGTACAAGCCAAAGTTGAATTAAAAAAAAACTTCCCTCAATAGAAAGTAAGAAAAAACTACAGAGGTTTTTTCGATGATATTTGCAGATATTAGTTTGATAGTGTGCGCAGATCCTTTGTATGATTGCAATCTTTGTATATATAAATCGTGCACAACCGACTTGACAAGGTTCGTAAAACATACAACTTAGAAAATTCAAAAATGAGATCAATTGGTGATTTTGACATCATACACCAATCGTCTTATGGGAGAAACATTTAGAATTTGTTTACACATACATGCAATTACGCGCCATATTAGTTACGCACCATTGTAGTTGTGTCCCTGTGTACCACCTGTGAATATAGATAGATTTATATATGTGTTTTGAACTACGTAAAACTTGTGAATATCCAACATTCTTGGCTTTCCCATTGTCTGTGCATATACAAAGCCTCATGTACTTAAAATGACGTCATATACAAACGCTCTTTTTACAAACAAACAAACATGCATACACACAACTCGTTTTTATATGGATAGATAGATAGATAGATAGTTAGATACAATACAAAATAACTGCGTAAAACTTGCGAATATACAACATTCTTCGCTGTCCTATTGTCGCTGCATATAAAGAGATTGTCAGGTTTACCGACCCTCGAACATGCAACGCACAATTGTCCATGGGAAAAACAATTAGTATTAAGATCTATGCCACATTTTCTAAAGATTGACCTTGAGCTTTGTTGATGATGATTGCAAATGCTAATCGAATTGGGAATTGTAATCTTTTAAATTGAAAAGGCAGATCCGTTGGAATCATGGGAATGCGAGGAATAAGAACAGCCTCACCCTCAAAAGGTCCTGTCAAGATTGTTGTCTCTATTACGTTTTCTGTTGTTTTTTTTTTTACGGCAAGTCGCGTTCCATTGCAAAGCTTAGGACGGTTTACGTTACGTAATAATATTATTCGTACGCCTATTTTTAGTTGTAGCACGTGTGGTGGAAACCCTAAAGGATCCAGGGAATTTAAAAATTCAGATGGATAATTAACTGCCTCATTTGGTTCCAAAACTGTGTCGACTGACTTGTAAAGGACTGCCTGGTCTCGAATCTTGGTCAAAACAATGTTGTTGATTTCGTGGACGTCTATATTTTTGGGTGCTAGATCACTCTTTCACTTAGCCATTTATTATTTTTATAATAGTTTAGAATATTCGGAAATGTCAATCAATTCATTTTTGGACGTCACTAAATTACAGAATTCAGCAGGTAGTTGTATAAGTCCTGAAATTGAGTCTACTGGGAGCTTTCCGTTTCCAATTGCCACCAATTGATCTGAAAATATTTGACCAGAGTCATCGTTTTGCAATCGGACACGCATATTTGTAGCTAATTTTAATGTCTTTACGTGTGCCCATAAATTAGAATTTTTCAAGCAAGCATTCATTTCGTCTGCAGGGGTTGATCTAGGTATTATAGGTAATGTTTGCCTGAAATCTCCCGCAAGCAATATTAATGTGCTGCCAAAGGGTTTCGAATTCCCTCGCAAATCTTTCAAACATTGATCCAGAGCCTCGAGCGATTTTTTGTGCGCCATTATGCACTCGTCCCAAATAATAAGTTTGCATTGCTGCAATACTTTACCCATCCCAGATCATTTGGAAATATTGCACGTGGGAGTTTCTGTAGAATGCAAATTCAGAGGCAATTTCAAAGCGGAATGAGCAGTTCTTCCAACAGGCAGCAACGTTGCGGCTATTCCGGACGACGCAATTGCCAACGCTATATCATTTTTTGATCGAATTGATGCCAGAATCAGTTTTATCACAATCGTTTTACCAGTACCTCCTGGCGCATCCAAAAAGAAAATTTCTCCAACGTTGTTATAAACACAATGCATTATCGTATCATAAATATCTTTTTGTTCCAACGTTAACTTGGAAATGTTATTTTGTACATACGACAATAGATCACTCGTACTGTAGCTTTGTTCACGATCCAATTCTACACATGTCGAAACAGCAGCGGTACGATTAGGTGAAGGCATTCCCAAATCCTGAAGAGGTTTGTTTGCCATACATACGCACAAATCTTCTATAATAACTAAAGTGTAGTTATAAATTTCTGATATAAAATCAAAAGTCATATCTGACGTCTCTAACCGTTCTCGATGGAGTATATCTTCGGACATTTTCGATTTATATTTTTCCCATAACTCTGTAGGAGCTGAAGGAGAGCAAGTTGTTAGTATGATTCCAAACAATGCACAAATTTGACTTGGAGTTGACGTTTCGCACGCGTCATTAATGCAGTTATCCCAGTGTTGGTCATTCTCCAATAAATTCAGAGCTGTAGTGTCATAAAGTGTCATGTATAGTACCGTTTACAGTTCTCAAATACTCAAAGGACGTCGGACCGAGTACATTCATCAAAATCAGGCGTAGAAAGAAGCATTCATGTTGATTGGGGTGAACGGTGTAGAGTCTTCCTATCGTGGTTTTCTTGAAGATGGTAGGTTGGCCGTCGACTGACTTACCCTGTTTTCGACGTTCAAATACTTTATTTTTAGTATTCCACGTGTAATACGAAGGCACTTCAGTATACAGCATTTTTTTTGCAAAAGAATAATTTTTGCATAGCGAAAAGAAAGCAGTTAACGTTGTATCCGGTGGATTCAGGGATCTTTGTTACATGTTGGATTCCGAAAAATAAACACGTTGACCATTCTGTAAATGTACCGCTAAGTGAACAACAGCTGGACTACGTTCATGTATCGGAAATGAAGGAATTCGCCAAACAGCTTCATTACTGCTTATATATCTTCCAGCCTGATATTGTACGATTTCGTCAATATCACTGATTTCGAACTGCAAGCCAAAAACTGCCATGTCACTGCCTTTGTTGACGTATTTACATATGTATTTGATTGCCTTTACGGAGTTACAGTATTCAACGTTTATGTGTGCATTAAATGTTTTTGATAATAAAGGGGAATATGGAACAACCCACTGGTTATCTACTTCGATGGTGGCACCGTTACGCTTCTTTATTATTGCTGTTTTACCGCCATCTTCAGTAGATCTTCTTCTATATTGTGGGTAACCATCATTGCCAGTAATTATGTTGGGTACTAAAAGTCGAGGATATTGCTTTGTGCACCTTCCTTTGGCCATGCATGGTGATTTTTCGTTCAGTGCACCGCAAGGTCCATGTATCATATTTTTTACAACAATTATTGACATTTTCATCGGGTATTTCAGCGGAAATCACATCATCAATTTCATTAGAAGTAATTTTATAATGTAGCCAGATTAGTATATGTGCGTGTGGCAATCCTCGTTTTTACCATTCCACTGAGTACATCCAGCATCGCACTGACCCAAACACTTCAAATTTTACTATGTAGTTTATGATTTCAACTTTTGCCGGAAGACACGGGCCGTAATGTCATGTCTATGAACCGCCGATTGTCCTCGAAGTAAAAGCTGCTGTATCTCGTCCCAAGATTGATTGTATGTAAATGTAATAAATAAATCTGGACGACCATAGAGACGAACATACGCAATAGCATCTTGAGCACATTCATGCATATGACGGGGACTGCCAGCATATGACGAAGGTAAAATCGTTAATCTTCCAACGTTTCTGGTATTACCGTCATTTACAACTGCATCTCGCAAATGAATGTATTGTTCAGAGCGGAGCTTGGTCTGATTCAGAAGGATAAATAGCAAACGTTCTGATTCAATTTTTGCATACATATCAACGATGTATTGGTGAAACAATTGACGGCATTTTAAAATATAATTGTCTTCATCCTGCCGAATCATTAGTCTATAGGAATAATAATGAATTGCACTGCATTTCTTATTCATTTCTTTGTTAGTGGCTGGATTTATCAATTTAATATTAAAGTGATAGCCGTCGGCTCCATCCCAAAGTATAATAGGATATTGTAGGGCATCGTAGCATCGATGAGTTTCAGCAATTCTTACCAACTGAGCGTTTCGCTTATGAAGAATAATATCTCGAGATGAAAAATGATCACCGACCATAACGATTGCCACTTCGTCGATAGTTGGAGCATTGTATCTACGCATATGTAGGCCAGGAGGCATTTTGTCAGCGGAAATAACAATTTTATGCGTATCAGTAGGCATCAAATTGATGGCTGTTTTGAACAGACGCACTAAATTATTATTTTCGTGGAAAAGATGTTGCAATTGGGAAACGATTGTCCTTTCATAGTCGGGAGAAATTTCGCAACGTGCAGTCAATTTAGATTTTCTATCACTGATGAACTACAATTGTAAAAATTTATGATTATCGCCTGAGAACGGTAGAGGGGACCCTGCTCTATGATAAATTTGCCCTTTTACTTTGAAAGTAGGCATAAATTGATCTGGATTTTCGATTTGGGCACCAAACGACGTCATTTGTAAACATGAGTTAAATTTTCTGATCTGTGATAAAAAAAACTCTTAGATTCTAACGTAGTTCCAGTAAGCAAAGTCTTCAATGGCTCTGATGGTGCAGCCAGTAGAGGAAATTTAACTTTTCCTGAGGCGCAACACATTCCCATTGTTTCACCATTGAATTTCAAGGCCTTGCAATAGGGACACATTTTAGACATATTCCCGATTTGAACACATCTACTCAAGCTATAATCATCGACTGGGCTGTACCTGAATGCCAGGCGATAATTTTCAGGTTGCTCTTGTGATTCCTCGGCACGCTTTCTTTTCTTACTTTCTCTATCAGCCGCAAGCCTGTTTTTATGCTGTTCTTGTGATTCCTCGGCACGTTTTCTTTTCTTACTTTCTCTGTCAGCCGCAAGCCTGTTTTCTTGCTGTTCTTGTGATTCCTCGGCACGCTTTCTTTCCTTATTTTCTCTATCAGCCGCAAGCCTGTTTTCACACTGTTGTTGTGGTTCCTCGGCACGCTTTCTTTTCTTACTTTCTCTATCAGCCGCAAGCCTGTTTTCTTGCTGTTCTTGTGATTCCTTGGCATGCTTTCTTTTCTTACTTTCTCTATTAGCCGCAAGCCTGTTTTCTTGCTGTTCTTGTGATTCTATCAGCCGCAAGTTTTTTGGCATAGACTCTTTGAGCAGCTTCCTCGGCTGTTGCCATTGTAGGTTCTTCAGTCATTTTACAATTAAACATTTTTCCGTCCACGATCTTCTTACAATTAAAAATTTGTCTTTGAACAATTGTCTTAAATACTTTTAATGACGTCATCGTCATAACAAACATGACGACAACTAACTTCATGACGACATACAGCTAAATCTTATAATGACGTCACTCGACAGATAGACAGACAGACAACTTATTTTTATATATAGACTAGCTGTTGGGGTGGCGCTTCGCACCACCCCAACACCAAGTTGGTGGGGGCGCTTTGCGCCCCCCCGCGCGTGTAAGTCGTTACGCGCCATATTAGTTGCGTGCCATTATAGTTGTGTTCCTGTGTCCCACCTGTGAATATAGATATATATATATATATATATATATATATATATGTATGTATATATATATATATATATATATATATATATATATATATATATATATATATATATATATACTAGCTGTTGGGGATGCTTCCTTCCACAAACTTCCTATCAGTTTGTGGGGGTGCTTCGCGCCCCCCAATCCCCCTCGCGCGCGTTAGTCGTTACGCGCCATTGTAGTTGTGTCCCTGTGTCCCACCTGTGAATATAGAAAGATATATATATATATATATATATATATATAAATATATATATATATATATATATATATATATATATATATATATTGGGGTGGCGCTTCGCGCCACCCCAACACCTAGTTGGTGGGGCGCTTCGCGCCCCCCCCAAGCCCCCCCGCGCGCGTAAGTCGTTACGCGCCATATTAGTTATGTGCCATTGTAGTTGTGTCCCTGTGTCCCACCTGTGAATATAGATAGATTTATATATGTGTTTCAAACTACGTAAAAATTGCGAATAAACAACATTCTTGGCTTTCCCATTGTCTGTGCATATACAAAGCCGTATGTACTAATAATGACGTCATATGCAAACGCTCTTTTTACAAACAAACAAACATGCATCCACACAACTCGTTTTTATATAGATAGATATATAGATAGATACAATACAAATTAACTGCGTAAAACTTGCGAATATACAACATTCTTCGCTGTCCAATTGTCGCTGCATATAAATACATTGTCAGGTTTACCGACCCTCGAACATGCAACGTACAATTGTCCATGGGAAAAACAATCAGTATTAAGATCTATACCACATTTTTCTAATGATTGACCTTGAGCTTTGTTAATGGTGATTGCAAATGCTAATCGAATTGGGAATTGCAATCTTTTAAATTGAAAAAGCAGATCCGTTGGAATCATGGGAATGCGAGGAATAAGAACAGCCTCACCCTCAAAAGGCCCTGTCAAGATTGTGGCCTCTTTTAGGTTTTCCATTGTTTTTTTTTACGGCAAGTCGCGTGCCGTTGCAAAGCTTTGGTGGGTTGATATTTCTTAAAAGTATTATTGGTACGCCTATTTTTAGTTGTAGCACGTGTGGTGGAAACCCTGAAGGATCTATGGAATTTAAAAATTCAGATGGATAATTAACCGCTTCATTTGGTTCCAAAACTGTGTAGACTGACTTGTAAAGGACTGCCTGGTCTCGAATCTTGGTCAAAACAATATTGTTGATTTCGTGGACGTTTGTATTTTTGGGTGCGAGAATCGCTCTATCACTTAGCCATTTATTATTTTTATAATTTTTTAGAATATTCGGAAATACTTTTCAATCAATTCATTTTTGGACGTCACTAAATTACAGAAATCACCAGGTAGTTGTATACGTCCTGAAATTGAGTCTACTGTTTGACCAGAGTCATCGTTTTGCAATGGGACACTTTTATTTGTAGTTAATTTTAATATTTTTACGTGTGCCCATAAATTAGAATTTTTTAGGCAAGCATTCATTTCGTCTGCAGGAGTTAAACTACGTAAAAATTGCGAATATACAACATTCTTGGCTTTCCCATTGTCTCTGCATATACAAAGCCGTATGTACTAATAATGACATCATATGCAAACGCTCTTTTTACAAACAAACAAACATGCATACACACAACTCGTTTTTATATAGATAGATAGATAGATAGATACAATACAAATTAACTGCGTAAAACTTGCGAATATACAACATTCTTCGCTGTCCAATTGTCGCTGCATATAAATAGATTGTCAGGTTTACCGACCCTCGAACATGCGAACATTTATATTTCTTAAAAGTATTATTGGTACGCCTATTTTTAGTTTTAGCACGTGTGGTTGAAACCCTGAAAGATTTATGGAATTTAAAAATTCAGATGGATAATTAACCGCTTCATTTGGTTCCAAAACTGTGTCGACTGACTTGTAAAGGACTGCCTGGTCTCAAATCTTGGTCAAAACAATATTGTTGATTTCGTGGACGTCTATATTTTTGGGTGCGAGAATCGCTCTTTCACTTAGCCATTTATTATTTTTATAATTTTTTAGAATATTCGGAAATACTTTTTCAATCAATTCATTTTTGGACGTCACTAAATTACAGAAATCAGCAGGTAGTTGTATACGTCCTGAAATTGAGTCTACTGGGAGCTTTCCGTTTCCAATTGTCAGCAATTGATCTGAAAATGTTTGACCAGAGTCATCGTTTTGCAATCGGACACGCATATTTGTAGTTAATTTTAATATTTTTACGTGTGCCCATAAATTAGAATTTTTCAGGCAAGCATTCATTCGTCTTCAATGGCTCTGGTGGTGCAGCCAATAGAGGAAGTTTAACTTTTCCTGAGGCGCAACACATTCCCATTGTTTCACCATTGAATTTCAAGGCCTTGCAATAGGGACAAATTTTAGACATTGTCCCGATTTGAACACATCTACTCAAGCTATAATCATCGACTGGGTTGTACCTGAATGCCAGGCGATAACTTTCAGGTTGCTCTGATTCCTCGGCACGCTTTCTTTTCTAACTTTCTCTATCAGCAGCAAGCCTGATTTCTTGCTGTTCTTGTAATTCCTCGGCACGCCTTCTTTTTTCACTTTCTCTTTTAGCAGCAAGTCTGCTTCCGCGTTGCTCTGGTAGTTCCTCGGCACGCTTTCTGTTCTTTTTTTCTCTATCAGCCTCAAGCCTGTTTCCTTGCTGTTCTTTTGATTCCTCGGCACGCTTTCTGTTCTTTCTTTCTCCATCAGCCTCAAGCCTGTTTCCTTGCTGTTCTTTTGATTCCTCGGCACGCTTTCTGTTCTTTCTTTCTTTATCAGCCTCAAGCCTGTTTCCTTGCTGTTCTTTTGATTCCTCGGCACGCTTTCTTTTCTGACTTTCTCTATCAGCAGCAAGTTTTTTGGCATAGACTCTTTGAGCATCTTCATCGGCTTTTGCCATGGTAAGTTCATCAGTCATTGTAAACTTAAACATTAATAGATTTCTACGTGAACATATGTCTTAAATATCTTGAATGACGTCACCTTCAAAGCAAAAATGACGACAACTAACTTCATGACGTCAGTCAACACAGAAACATGACGTCACCTGATCCACAGACAGACAAACAGACAGACAACTTATTTATATATATATATATATATATATATATATATATATATATATATATATATATATATATATATATATATATATTTTTAACTGCGTAAAACTAGCGAATATACAACATTTTTCGATGTCCCATTGGCTGTGCATATAAATATATTGGCAGGTTTACCGACTCTTGAACATGCAACATAAAATTTTCCATGGGAAAAACAATCCGTATTCAGATCTATACCTGATTATTCTAATGATTGCCCTTGAGCTTTGTTGATGGTGATTGCTAATCGAACGTCCCCTGTGTCCCCGTCGTCATTTATATATCCCCCTGTGCCCCCGGCTTCCCCCTTTTAGTTGTGTCCCTGTGTTCCGGTCGTCATATATATTCCCAGTATCCCGTCGTCATTTGTGTCCCAGTGTCCCAGTCTGTAATTTCGCTTTGAGCGTCCCAGTCGTCATTTATATTCCCTGTGTCCTGGTGTCCCAGTCGTCATTTGTGTCACGGTGTACCGGTATGTAATTTATCTTTGATTGTCGCGGTCGTCATTTATATCTCCCGCTCGTTATTTGTGTCCCAGTGTCCCAGTCTGTAATTTCTCTTTGAGTGTCCCGGTCGTCATTTATATTCCCTGTGTCTCGGTTTTTAGTTTTCTTTTTCTCCTTTATTTTTCAGTTTTTTCCTTTTTTAGTTTTTTTTCTTTTTCAGTTTTTATTTTTTTTATTTTTTTTTATTAGTTTTTTTTTTTAGCTTTTTTTGCAGTTTTTACCTTTTTTAGTTTTTTTTAGTTTTTTTTTAGTTTTTTACCTTTGTTTTAGTTTTTTAGCTTTTTTAGTTTTTTTAAGTATTTTCTTTTTAGTTTTTTTTGTAGTTTTTACCTTTTTTAGTTTTTCTTCTTCTTTTGTATTAATGCTAAGGCCAAGGTTCGAACCTAGAACCTCTCGGACCTGGAACATAACGCTTTACCAACTCAGCTACTTCGGCTTTAATACATTCGTTTTTGAATTGGTATATTATGTGTCTCGGTCGTCATTTATATTCCCTGTGTCCCGGTCGTCATTTGTGTCCCGGTGTCCCGGTCTGTAGTTTCGTCAGTCGACAAACATGACGTCAGACGACAAACAACTTCATGACGACATACAGCTCAATCCTTATAATGACGTCAGTCGACAAACATGACGTCAGTCGACACACAAACATGACGACAGTAGACAGACACACGGACAAACAACTTATTTATATATATAGACTAGCTGTTGGGGTGGCGCTTCGCGCCACCCCAACACCTAGTTGGTGGGGGCGCTTCGCACCCCCCCCCCCCCAAGCCCCCCCGCGCGCGTAAGTCGTTACGCGCCATATTAGTTACGCGCCATTGTAGTTGTGTCCCTATGTCCCACCTGTGAATATATATATATATATATATATATATATATATATATATATATATATATATATATATATATATGTTTTTAACTACGTAAAACTTGCGAATATAAGACATTCTTTGCTGTCCCATTGTCTGTGCATATAAATAGATTTTCAGGTTTACCGACTCTTGAACATGCAACATATAATGGTCCATGGGAAAACAATCCGTATTCAGATCTATACCTCATGATTCTAATGATTGCCCTTGAGCTTTGTTGATGGTGATTGCTAATCGACCATTCCCTGAGTCGCCATCGTCATTTATATATCCCCCTGTGCACCCCGGCGTCCCCTTTGTAGTTATGTCCCTGTGTCCTGGTCGTCATTTATATTCCCTGTGTCCCGGTCGTCATTTGTGTCCCGGTGTTCCAGTCAGTGATTTCTCTTTGAGTGTCCCGGGCGTCATTTATATTCCTTGTGTCCCGGTGTCCCGGTCGTCATTTATATCCCCCTGTGCCCCCCGGCGTCCCCATTGTAGTTGTGTCCCTGTGTCCCGGTCGTCATTTATATTCCCTGTGTCCCGGTCGTCATTTGTATCCCGGTGTCCCGGTCTGTATATATATTCGTTTTTTAGTTTTGTTTTTCTCCTTTATTTTTTTCCCTTTTTCTTTTTTTTCTTTTTTAGTTTATTTAGATTTTTAGATTTTTTAGTTTTTTTATTAGTTTTTAGTTTTTTTGTAGTTTTTACCATTTTTTTAGTTTTTTTAGTTTTTTTTTTTTACTTATGTCCTGGTCGTCATTTATACTCCCTGTGTCCCGGTCGTCATTTGTGTCTCGGTGCTTTGTTGATTGCTAATTTATATTATATTTATATTTATATTTTTTATATTTATTAATATTTTTTAGTTTTCTTTTTCTCTTATTTTTCAGTTTTTTCCTTTTTTTTAGTTTTTTCTTTTTTAGTTTTTAGTTTTTTTTGTTTTTTACCTTTTTTTAGTTTTTTTAGTTTTTTTAGTTTTTTAGCTTTTTTAGTTTTTTTATTAGTTTTTAGTTTTTTTTTTAGTTTTTGCCTTTTTTTAGTTTTTTCAGTTTTTTTAGTTTTTAGTTTTTTACCTTTTTTTAGTTTTTTTTAGTTTTTTAGCTTTTTTATTTTTTTTTCTTTTTAGTTTTTTTTGTAGTTTTTACCTTTTTTAGTTTTTTTTCTTCTTTTGTATTAGAGTGAAATAATTCAGACGTCATATGCGGACAAACACGACGTCACTCGACAGACAGACAGACAGACATAACCCACAAACAACTTATTTTTATATATATTTATTCATATTTTTTTAGTTTTCTTTTTCTCTTTTATTTTTCAGTTTTTTCCTTTTTTTTAGTTTTTTTCTTATTTAGTTTTTAGTTTTTTTTAGTTTTTTACCTTTTTTAGTTTTTTTTAGTTTTTTTAGTTTTTTAGCTTTTTTAGTTTTTTTATTAGTTTTTATTTTTTTTGTAGTTTTTGCCTTTTTTTATTTTTTTCAGTTTTTTTTTAGTTATTAGATTTTTACCTTTTTTTAGTTTTTTTTAGTTTTTTAGCTTTTTTATTTTTTTTCTTTTTAGTTTTTTTTGTAGTTTTTACCTTTTTTAGTTTTTTTCTTCTTTTGTATTAGTGTGAAATAATTCAGACGTCATATGCGGACAAACATGACGTCACCTGATCCACAGATCCACAGATCCACACACAGACAACTTATTTTTATATATATAGATATATGTTTTTCACAACGTAAAACTTGCGAATATACAACATTCTTCGCTGTCCCATTGTCTGTGCATATAAAAAGATTGTCAGGTTTACCGACTCTTGAACATGCAACATATAATTGTCCATGGGAAAAACAATCCGTATTCTGATCTATACCTCATGATTCTAATGATTGCCCTTGAGCTTTGTTGATGGTGATTGCTAATCGAACATTCCCTGTGTCCCCGTCGTCATTTATATATCTCCCTCTAACCCCCGCCCCGGCATCCCCGTTGTAGTTTTGTCCCTGTGTCCCGGTCGTCATTTATATTCCCTGTGTCCCGGTCGTCATTTGTGTCCCGGTCGTCATTTGTGTCCCGCTGTCCCAGTCTGTAATTTCTCTTTGAGTATCCCGGTCGTCAATTTATATTCCCTGTGTCCCGGTCGTCATTTGTGTCCTGGTGTCCCGGTCTGTATATACATTCGTTTTTGAATTGGTATATGATGAAATAATTTTTTGTTTTTTTCCTTTTTTCTTTTTAGTTTTCTTTTGGTTTTTATCTTTTTTTAGCTTTTTTAGTTTTTTTCTTTTTTTTTAGTTTTTTTTGTAGTATTTACCTTTTTTAGTTTTTTTATATTTTTATTTATATTTTTTTAGTTTTCTTTTTCTGCTTCATTTTTCAGTTTTTTTTTCTTTTTTTTTAGTTTTCTTCTGTTTAGTTTTTATTTTTTTAGTTTTTCACCATTTTTTAATTTTTTTTTGTTTTTTTTTGTTTTTAGCCTTTTTAGTTTTTTTTATTAGTTTTTAGTTTTTTTGTAGTTTTTACCTTTTTTTAAGCCAAGGTTCGAACCTGGAACCTCTTGAACCTATAACCTGGAACATAACGCCTTACCAACTCAGCTACATCGGCTTGAATACATTCGTTTTTGAATTGGTATATGATGAAATTAATTCAGATGTCATATGCGGACAAACACGACGCCACTTGACAGACAGACAACTTATTTTTATATATATAGATATAGATTTTTAACCACGTAAAACTTGCGAATATACAACATTCTTTGCTGTCACATTGTCTGTCTATATAAATAGACTGACAGGTTTTCATTTATATTCCCTCTGTCCCGGTCGTCATTTATGTCCCGGTCTGTAATTTCTCTTTGAGTGTTTTTTCTTTTTCTTTTTTTTAGTTTTTTACCGTTTATGTTTTTTCAGTTTTAAAAAATACCTATCGCCGAACCTTTGTTTTTTTTAAACTAAAATCTGGTAGGCATTGATTACCCTATCCAAGTCAAAATCCAAAACCCAATCATCATCGCTATCATTTTCGGTTTTGATATGTTTTGACTCTCGCTGTCCAGGTGGATTTTCATCTAACTGCGCGGTTTTGCGTTCTTTAGCCGCAAGCCTGTTTTCTTGCTGTTCTTGTGATTCCTCGGCACGCTTTCTTTTCTTACTTTCTCTATCAGCCGCAAGTTTTTTGGCATAGACTCTTTGAGCAGCTTCCTCGTAGGTTCTGTAGGTTCTTCAATCATTTTACAATTAAACATTTTTCCGTCCACGATCTTCTTATAATTAAAAATTTGTCTTTGAACGATTTTTTTAAATACTTTTAATGACGTCATCGTCATAACAAACATGACGACAACTAACTTCATGACACATGATGACATTACATCACTCGACAGATAGACAGACAGACAGACAACTTATTTGTATATAGATAGATATACTAGCTGTTGGGGTGGTGCTTCGCGCCACCCCAACACCTAGTTGGTGGGGGCGCTTCGCGTCCCCCCAAGCCCCCACGCGCACGTAAGTCGTTACGCGCCATATTAGTTACGCACCATTGTAGTTGTGTCCCTATGTCCCACCTGTGAATATATATATATATATATATATATATATATATATATATATATATATATATATATATATATATATATATATATATATATATATATCTATATATATAAAAATAAGTTGTCTGTCCGTTACGCCAGATTATATCTATATATATAAAAATAAGTTGTCTGTGTGTGGATCTGTGGATGGATCAGGTGACGTCACCTGAAAAAACTGGATCAGGTGACGTCAAAACTGAAAAAACTAAAAAAAGGCAAAAACTACAAAAAAAACTAAAAACTAATAAAAAAAAAAAAAAAGCTAAAAAACTAAAAAAACTAAAAAAAGGCAAAAACTACAAAAAAAACTAAAAACTAATAAAAAAGCTAAAAAACTAAAAAAACTAAAAAAAGGCAACAACTACAAAAAAAACTAAAAACTAATAAAAAAATAAAAAAGCTAAAAAACTAAAAAACTAAAAAAACTAAAAAAAGGTAAAAAACTAAAAAAAACTAAAAACTAAAAAAAACTAAATAAAAGGAAAAAACTGAAAAATAAGCTAAAATAAAGGTAAAAACCAATAAAAAACTAAAAAAAAAACTGAAAAAACTAAAAAAACTAAAAAAAGGCAACAACTACAAAAAAAACTAAAAACTAATAAAAAAAATAAAAAAACTAAAAAACTAAAAAAACTAAAAAAACTAAAAAAAGGTAAAAAACTAAAAAAAAACTAAAAACTAAAAAAAACTAAAAAAAAGGAAAAAACTGAAAAATAAGCTAAAATAAAGGTAAAAACCAATAAAAAACTAAAAAAAAAATGAAAAAACTAAAAAAAGGCAAAAACTACAAAAAAAACTAAAAACTAATAAAAAAAGTAAAAAAGCTAAAAAACTAAAAAACTAAAAAAACTAAAAAAAGGTAAAAAACTAAAAAAAATAAAAAATAAAAAAAACTAAAAAAAAGGAAAAAACTGAAAAATAAGCTAAAATAAAGGTAAAAACCAATAAAAAACTAAAAAGAAAAAAAGGAAAAAACTAAAAAAAATTTTCATCTAAAAAACTAAAAAAAAACTAAAAAAGGTAAAAACTAAAAGAACTAAAAAAGAAAAAAATAAATGACGACACTCAAAGAGAAAGCGACCAGGACAAAAGGAATGTTCGATTAGCAATCAACAAAGCACCGGGACACAGGGAGTATAAATGACGACCAGGACATAAGTAAAAAAAAAAACTATCTATATATATAAAAATAAGTTGTCTGTGGATCTGTGGATCGTGGATCAGGTGACGTCACCTGAAAAAAACTGGATCAGGTGACGTCAAAACTGAAAAAACTAAAAAAAGGCAAAAACTACAAAAAAAACTAAAAACTAATAAAAAAAATAAAAAAGCTAAAAAACTAAAAAAACTAAAAAAAGGCAAAAACTACAAAAAAAACTAAAAACTAATAAAAAAGCTAAAAAACTAAAAAAAACTAAAAAAAAGGCAAAAACTACAAAAAAACTAAAAACTAATAAAAAAATAAAAAAGCTAAAAAACTAAAAAAACTAAAAAAACTAAAAAAAGGTAAAAAACTAAAAAAACTAAAAACTAAAAAAACTAAAAAAAAGGAAAAAAACTGAAAAATAAGCTAAAATAAAGGTAAAAACCAATAAAAAACTAAAAAAAAAACTGAAAAAACTAAAAAAAGGCAAAAACTACAAAAAAACTAAAAACTAATAAAAAAAGTAAAAAAGCTAAAAAACTAAAAAAACTAAGAAAACTAAAAAAACTAAAAAAAGGTAAAAAACTAAAAAAAATAAAAAATAAAAAAAAACTAAAAAAAAGGAAAAAACTGAAAAATAAGCTAAAATAAAGGTAAAAACCAATAAAAAACTAAAAAGAAAAAAAGGAAAAAACTAAAAAAAATTTTCATCTAAAAAACTAAAAAAAACTAAAAAAGGTAAAAACTAAAAGAACTAAAAAAGAAAAAAATAAATGATGACACTCAAAGAGAAAGCGACCAGGACAAAAGGAATGTTCGATTAGCAATCAACAAAGCACCGGGACACAGGGAGTATAAATGACGACCAGGACATAAGTAAAAAAAAAAACTAACAAAACTAAAAAGAAGGTAAAAACTACAAAAAAACTAAAAAGAAAAAAAAAACTAAAAACTAATAAAAAAACTAAAAAATCTAAAAATCTAAATAAACTAAAAAAGAAAAAAAAAAGGAAAAAAATAAAGGAGAAAAACAAAACTAAAAAACGAATGTATATACAGACCGGTACACCGGGATACAAATGACGACCGGGACACAGGGAATATAAATGACGACCGGGACACAGGGACACAACTACAACGGGGACACCGGGGGAAACAGGGGGATATAAATGACGACCGGGACAAAAAAACTAAAAAGAAAAAAAAACTAAAAACTAATAAAAAAACTAAAAAATCTAAAAATCTAAATAAGCTAAAAAAGAAAAAAAAAGGAAAAAAATAAAGGAGAAAAACAAAACTAAAAAACGAATGTATATACAGACCGGGACACCGGGATACAAATGACGAACGGGACACAGGGAATATAAATGACGACCGGGACACAGGGACACAACTACAACGGGGACACCGGGGGAAACAGGGGGATATAAATGACAACCGGGACACCGGGACAGGGAATGGTCGATTAGCAATCACCATCAACAAAGCTCAAGGGCAATCATTAGAATCATGAGGTATAGATCTGAATACAGATTGTTTTCCCCATGGACCATTATATGTTGCATGTTCAAGAGTCGGTAAACCTGACAATCTATTTATATGCAAAGACAATGGGACAGCAAAGAATGTTGTATATTCGCAAGTTTTACGTAGTTAAAACCGTATATATATATATATATATATATATATATATATATATATATATATATATATATATATATATATATCTATCTATATTCACAGGTGGGACATAGGGACACAACTACAATGGCGCGTAACTATTATGGCGCGTAACGACTTACGCGCGCGGGGGGGGCTTGGGGGGGTCTCGAAGCGCCCCCACCAACTAGGTGTTGGGGTGGCGCGAAGCGCCACCCCAACAGCTAGTATATATATATATATATATATATATATATATATATATATATATATATATATATATATATATATATATATATATATATATATATATATATATATATATATATATACTAGCTGTTGGTGGGGCGCTTCGCGCCCCCCAAGCCCCCCCGCGCGCGTAAGTCGTTACGCGCCATATTAGTTACGCGCCATTGTAGTTATGTCCCTGTGTCCCACCTGTGAATAGAGATAGATATAAATATATGTTTTTAACTACGTAAAACATGCGAATATACAACATTCTTCGCTGTCCCATTGACTGTGCATATAAATAGATTGTCAGGTTTACTGACTCTTGAACCTGCAACATATAATTGTCCATGGGAAAAACAATCCGTATTCAGATCTATACCTCATTATTCTAATGATGTGTCCCTGTGTCCCGGTCGTCATTTATATTCCCTGTGTCCCGGTCGTCATTTGTGTCCCGGTGTCCCAGTTTGTAATTTCTCTTTGAGTGTCCCGTTCGTCATTTATATTCCCTGTGTCCCGGTGTCCCAGTCGTCATTTGTGTCCCGGTGCCCCGGTCTGTAATTTCTATTCGAACAATCCCTGTGTCCCGGTCGTCATTTATATTCCCTGTGTCCCGGTCGTGATTTGTGTCCGGGTGTCCCAGTCTGTAATTTCTCTTTGAGGTTCCCGGTCGTCACTTATATTCCCTCTGTCTCGGTCGTCATTTGTGTCCCGGTCTGTAATTTCTCTTTGAGTGTTTTTTCTTTTTAGTTTTTTTTTAGTTTTTTTACCTTTTTTCTTTTTTCAGTTTTCTTTTTCTTCTTTATTTTTCAGCGTCACTATGAAGTACATATCGACGAACCTTTGTTTTTTTAACTTAAATCTGGTAGGCATTGATGACCTTATCCAAGTCAAAATCCCAAACCCAATCATCATCGCTATCATTTTCAGTTTTGATATGTTTTGACTCTCGCTGTCCAGGTGGATTTTCATCTAACTGCGCGGTTTTGCGTTCTTTAGCCGCAAGCCTGTTTTCTTGCTGTTCTTGTGATTCCTCGGAACGCTTTCTTTTCTTACT
Organism: Artemia franciscana; assembly: GCF_032884065.1. NCBI lineage: Eukaryota > Metazoa > Arthropoda > Branchiopoda > Anostraca > Artemiidae > Artemia > Artemia franciscana. Next base: position 42,434,852 of record NC_088870.1, read on the forward strand.
TTCTCTATCATCAGCAAGTTTTTTGGCATAAACTCTTTGAGCAGCTTCCTCGGCTGTTGCCATTGTAGGTTCTTCAGTCATTTTACAATTAAACATTTTTCCGTGAACAAATGTCTTAAATACCGTTAATGATGTCACCGTCAAAGCAAAAATGACGACAACTAATTTCATGACGTCAGTCAACACAGAAACATGACGTCACCTGATCCACAGACAGACAGACAACTTATTTTTATATATATAGATATATATATATGTTTTTAACTACGTAAAACTTGCGAATATACAACATTCTTCGCTGTCCCATTGTCTGTGCATATAAATAGATTGTCAGGTTTACCGACTCTTG